>NC_049253.1:10202615-10949490 GCF_011100685.1 Canis lupus familiaris | reverse complement strand
CAGATTAGCCAGACTTCTGAAATGGTTCCAGGGCAACAAAAAAGAAGCTGTCAGTTTTCTTAAAGGCCAGGACTTGAACTGTCATATTCTATTGGCCAAAGAAGTCACAGGCCAGTCCAGATTCAAGGAGAGAAGGGAAGGAAAAACCTTTCTTGATGCATTAAACCAGTTCTTAAACAGACCAAAAGGTGTTGGATAGCCAGCAAGTTTGGGACTGAGTCGAAGAGTGAAAGAATCTGCATGAAAAGATCAAAGGATCTACCTTTATACCTGATAAAAGAAACCAAATGGGTGAAGCTTGTGTGACTGACTGATTTGATTTTAATTGAAATAACAAGGAAAGAGCAGCCCCCAGTGGCTCAGAGGTTTAGCCCCGCCTTCAGCCCAGGGCCTGATCCTGGAATCCTGGGATCCAGTCCCACATCGGGCTCCCTGCATGGAGCCTGCTTCTCCCTCTGCCTGTGTCTCTGCCTCTCTCTTTCTCTGTGTCTCTCATGATAATAAATAAAATCTTAAAAAAAAAAAAGAAAGAAAGAAAGAAAGAAAGAAAGAAAGAAAGAAAGAAAGAAAAAGAAAGAACAAGGAAAAGTCATGATATGAAATGTATTTAAGAAATCACTCTGGACTCCCGTATAGAGGATAATTTGTGTGGGGCAAGCGTGGAAGCAGGAAGACTAGCTGGATGCTTACTCAGCCAGTGACTTGGACTAAGAGTAATGGTAGAGAAAAAGAGAAATGCACAGATTTGGAATTGATTTTGGAGGGTGAGCCGAATAGATTTGCTGGTGGATTGGATTTAGGAGTAAAAGAAAAGAAAGAATCAAGGATGATTTCTAAGTTTTTAGCTTGAACAACTATGTGGACACTGATGTCATTCACTGAAATGGTAAGGAAAGGAGAAGATTTGGGAAGGGAATCAAAAATTCTGACTTGAAATGATTATAAGTTATCAAATTTCATATCAAGGAGAAGGCTGGATATGTAAACATGGAGCTGAGTGGAGCTGATGAAATACATTTGGAAATCATCATCTGGGTGGTTCACAAAACCAAGGAAATGGATGAGACCGCCTAGAAGGGGGACCTAGATAGAAAAGAAAAAAGAAATGAAGACCAAACCTTTGGAGTGCTCAAAAATTTAGAAGTTAAGCAAAGGAAGAATATACAAAAGGAGGGAAGACAAAAGCTGTCAAAGACAAAGGAAACACAAAACAAAATAAAACAGAAGAATATAGTGTCAGGGAAGCCAACTGTGTTTTAAGAACAAGAAAGTGGTTTATATGTGGATTGGTCAGTAAGACAACGTCATACAGAATGCTGGCTCTTGAATTTGGCTAGCTGGGATCACCATAAATATTGGTGACAATGGAAGCCATAGTAGCAGGTTGAGGAGGAATGGGATATGAGGGGTAGAAAAAATAGGATTCGAATCAGTGGGTAGAGATAGGATAAGGAGCCAGAATTCCCTTGGTCGGGGCGGGGGGAAATAAAATCATTATTACTCTTTTTTTCTGGGAGATATAAAATTAGGAAAATATATACATCAAGGGGACTTGTGATGACTTGATCGAAAAGCTATTGTAGGAGAAGCAAAAGAGAAGTATCAGCTAGCCCTGGGACTGACACCGGTAAGTGTGATGTACTTTTGGCATGGAAAAAAGAAAGCTGAATGAGTCCTGATCTACCCAACCTGGATTTACCTTGGGCCCTCATAAACAGTGTGGGTGTGAAGCAAAAAGATCTGGTTGCTAAGAACCATGACGCGAAGGGATTAGCCAGATTCTAGCCATAAATTCTCTTGTGATTGGGCATAACCCAAGAAAAAAATATTTTCCCTTGAAAAATTTCTGTGAATGAGAGAGGTTTGTCTCTACCCCCTTGGTCCTGGTCACAGTCAGAACTTAGTCTTCCCTGTCTTGGTCTAGACTTAACTTTCAGAAATAGCCAGAGAGAACCAACCAAGAGCATTATTAGCAATTCCAAGGTTCTCCGCTCCCACCACCCCAGTGGTAATTAACGAAGCCAAAGCCTTTAGCTTCACTTTAAGATTACTCAGCCTAGGCAAGAGGGCCCTGAGGGCCCTGGCCACTTGGGCTGGGAACCTTCTTTTTTTTTTTTCTTTAAGGTTGTATTTACTTATTCCACAGACAGAGTGAAAGAGTGTGTCACAAGCAAGGAGTGGGGCGCGGAGGGAGAGGGAAACAGAAAAGCAGATTCCCTGTTGAGTGTGGAGGCCTGTGAGGGGAGGGGCTAATCCCAGGACCACAAGGTCATGACCTGAGCTGAAGTCAGACACTTACCCAAATGAGCCACCTAGGTGCCCCTGGGAAACTTCATTGAGCTTGGGAGCAAATCAGCTTATTTTTGAAAAGTGCTATCACTGGGCCACTTTGGGGAGAAGGAACTTATCCCAGCAGTCCCCAGAGGGGACTTTAGAGGCAGTCCCCAAGACTAACAGCCTTCGCTGTAGTCAGCACACATAGAACCAAATGGACCTACTCCTCAAGCTTCTCACATGAACTCAGAATACCTGATAAAGAAGCAGAGGTGGATATGTGCTGCCCTTCCAGGCTTTGTTGTTACCGATGCATTATTTGAACATACAGAGTGCAAGAAGATATGGCAGTTACATGTGGTTTGTTATGGCTTGTTCGCTTTCTCTTTTTCTTTGATCTATTCCCAATCTCAGGACAGTATGATCTAAAATGAGGATCTGGGGATCCCTGGATGGCTCAGCAGTTTAGTGCCTTTGGCCCATGGCGTGGTCCTGGAGTCCCGGGATCGAGTCCCACATGGGGCTCCCTGCATGGAGCCTGCTTCTCTCTCTGCCTGTCTCTGCCTCTCTCTCTGTGTCGCTCATGAATAAAATAAAATGAGGATCTGTTCTTGCCCAATTTCAAGTCAATTGCCTTTTTGCAATAATTATGTAAAGGGATCTATCTGAACATGATCACTGGCACATACTTCAGGCTCACTAAATGTTGATGTTTGGAAGTTAAATTAGTGAAACACAGGCCACAAGTACTAATGGAGTCAGAATGGGCTGGCTGATTTCACAATGGATGTCTTAAATCATGCTTTTTTTCCCTAACATCTCTTTTGAGGTGTCATGTGCATGCCATAGAACTCACCCATTTAAAATGTACAATCCAACAATTTTTTTAGTAAATACATGGGGTTGTATAACCATCACCACAGTCCAGTATTACAACACCTCATCACCCTGTAAAAATCCCTCATACCCATTTGCAATCATATCCATTTCAACCCAAGGCCAGGCAACTGCTAATCTACCTTTTGTCTCTATATATAGATTTACCTTTTTAGGACACTTTACAAAAATAGAATCATAATACACAGTCTTTTGCATCTGGCTTATTTCACATAACACAGCATTTCTGAAGTCTATCTATGTTATGGAAAGTTCCTCTATTACTAAATAGTATTCCATTGTATGGACATACCACATTTTGTTTATCCATTCACCAGTTCTTGGACATTTGTTATGGTTTTTAAAAATCCTTTCCTGGGTGTATTTTGTTCAAATGTGTCATAAAATTATCTTGTACATGGACCATTTCCTCCTTCCCTAAATAAAGATAGTATAATCTCTTCCTCGGGGAGACTGTCAGCATCTCACAAGAGCTGTGCTGAGGACTTATGTCAGCTGCCCCAACACGCTGTGGTATAGGCCGTGGATAGATAAGTGAGCAATGATGCAGTTTTACTATTTTCTCTCTCTCTCTTTGTGGAAGGAGGGATAGGGAAATGAGACTTATTCTGAAAACCTACAGGTGGTCTTCGAATGTTCATGATACCAAGGCATAAGGGTGTTGAATTCTCCTGGGAAAGAAAAATGAAGGAAAGCAGAGGCAGCACCAAGATTGAAAGTCCTAAACAACAAAGGAAGGATAGGTTGTTGCCTGACCTGGAAGGGTAGGAATCCTGAGGGAAAGCAGCGTTCTTGCTCTGAGTTAGTAGAGCCCCAAAAGGTTTATGCCCGGTCTGGAGGCACCAGCTGGTCCTTTGTGGGGAGGAAGAAAAACACTGTGGTATTATTCAATGGTACCTCCAGACCAGTCCCTGGGGAAACTGTTCCAAGTTCCTTTAACAGAGGGGCCAGTAAAATTGAAAGAGTAAGACTACCTCTCGGGGCCCTAAAATATCTGTGGCCACTAAACTAAAATATCAGGTCAGACCACCCAAGATTTCCAGAGTAGTATTCACTTTGATTGAGAGGTTGGCTCCCTCAGCAGGAGCAGGCTGTTAGACTGGTATGGCAGTGGTAGAGCAGAGAGGCAGCCCCACCAGCGGCGTCCATGCAGGCAGAGCACAGCGCAACAGCAGGAAGGCCATAACCACCACAGACGGCCACGCGGACAGGGAGAGGCCTCACTGGTTTAGAAATTTGTACTACAACTCAGTGAGGGCTTGGGAAAACCAAGGACAATTGCTACCAAACCTGTGAGGCAGAATTCAGGCAACTAAAACATGCCCCGTGCTTTCCTGTCTGTGTCCTGAGGCTGTTCCTGCTGCCTGGAACATTCTTTTTGAGCTTCAGTAGGAGGAACAAGTTCTACTCTTCAGTTTGGAGCTAAAACATACCTCATCAAAGAGTCCATCCCGTTAGAGATTCCTGATGACCGTCTATCACAGCCCTTGGTTCTCTTGAGAGTACGGTGGTTCTAAAGTACACATTTCCCCCTCACATTTTAACATCTCTAAGATTGTGATAAATCACAGTTTCATTGGCCATGGTCTTTCTTTCTAAGGGGCTTAAAAAAAAAAAAAAGATGTATCTGGGCATCTGGGTGGTGTAGCAGGTTAAGCGTCCAACTCTTGGTTTCAGCTCAGGTCATGATCTCAGGGTGGTGAGATCGGGCCCCACAGCCAGCTCTTACTCAGCGTGGAGTCTACTTAAGACTCTCTCTCCCTCTGCCGCCCCACCCCCACTACCTGTGCACATGGGCATGCTCTCTCCCCCTCTCTCTATAAATAAATCTTTAAAAATAAATAGGTAAATCTTTTTTAAAAAGATATATCTTAAAACCAGTGGCATCTCTGTTCAATAAAATACAGTATTCATCACATTTTATGAATGTTGTTTTGTCTGTAAGTTTATTGTTTATCTACCCTATAAGACTACAAGCTTCTTTGGAGCACAGACCATACCTAATTCACCTACACAGCTTGTAGTACAACTCTTGATGCTTTGTATGTGCTCAATAATGATTAATCAAATGAATGACTTAGCCTTACTATCGGAGCTGAACCAGAAAAACACCATACACAATGCTATGTATAATCAGGTGACATAATAAGCTCCTTTAGACAAAACCAAATACATATTCTCATTGTCAGATTCACATGTACCCAGTACTTTATCCCAAAGTTTGAGCTATAAGTTTTGTTTTTGTTTTATGATAGTCACAGAGAGAGAGAGAGAGAGGCAGAGACACAGGCAGAGGGAGAAGCAGGCTCCATGCACCCGGAGCCCGATGTGGGATTCGATCCCGGGTCTCCAGGATCGCGCCCTGGGCCAAAGGCAGGCGCTAAACTGCTGCACCACCCAGAGATCCCTACAAGTATTGGTTTTAAGCAGAAACTTCCACACAAGCAGATATCTGAAAACAAGGCACACTTCTGTCTAACCAGAAGTAGCTGGGTTTTTGCATTCTATTTATCAGAAAATCACTTTTAAAAGAGAGATATCAATAGAAAGTATTCACAAAGGCTCTCACAGTGTAAAACCCGAGTGCTTTGACAAATATGCTATTTTTACACGTGAAGAAAACTCATTGTCACACATTACGACCAGTTTTTCTGCTTAATATTATAGTTAACGCTAATCTTATGTTTATAACCTCTTAATCTATTCCCATAGACACGATAGATTTGGCCTTATCTATTCATTTGGGCCTGACTTAAATAAATAGAAAAACCAGGGGATTGGATGTTGGCTAAAATACTTTAATAATTAGCAAATATTTCAGGAAACGCCACTTAGAGGAAATGTAAATGGATTTCAATGCATGGTTGATCTATTTGAAAATTTTCCTCTGAATAAAAGTCCTTCTTAAAACTGATGCAAGGTTCTGGATAAATCACTTTATTATAAAAGTCCCCGATAGTGAGAATTTAAATACAAAATTATGCAAAATGAGAAAAATGGGTCATTCCTGCCACTGCCTCATTCTAGGGTTTTTGAGCACAATAGAGCTGAGAATGAAACTATCTCAACTTCATAATATGGCACAACTCCCTCTAGCATTCAGATGATGATTCTCAAGCAGTTTGCAGGGATAAACAGAGAACCGATCCTGATCTTGGGCAAGTCACACTGCCCTGGACCTCAGAAGTAATTTCTGCTCCACAAATCTGACTTCTCAAAGTCCAGTTTAATTGGCATCTCTGAGAATCCTTCCAGACTTCCCTGGTCACAGTCAATAGCACTGACACCTTTTCTGGACACCTCTAACATTTTGCTACTTCTTTTATGGTAGCAGTTACATAGTCTGCCTTATGGTAGAGATAGGTGTATATCTATTTGTCTGCATCAGAAAGCTGTGAACTCCTGAAACCAGGACTATTTTTATTCACCTTCGGGTCTGGCACATACAGGGTATCTCATGCCTTTCCTATATCAAATTGAATGGCTTTATAAGATCAGCCTTGACTTATTATTCTGCTTATGTTCCCTAAGGCATTTTGATTTTGTTTTTAAGTGCTAATATTCCAGATTAGAAAAAAACCTGCTCCTCTCAAACCCTCATGGGTCTTTGTGTGTGACCTGGAACAAAGAGCTGGGTTCAGCCCAACTCAGCTCAGAGAGTGCCTCAAGCGGTTCATATCAAGTTCATGTCCAGAAGTATGGTTGGCTGGGGCTTCACTGTGCCCTGGGAGGAGAGAGCTTCCCTACAAGATCTTAGAGATGAAAATCAATTCCCTTTGGTTCTAAGAGCAGAGGCCAATGCTCTCTGTGAACTATGCAGTCACTAGAACATCATACATATCTGTGCAGCCTAATCCTGGCTCTGACACTCATATTCTGGGTGATGATATTCAGGTCCTTTAAGCCTCTTGATCATTAACTCATTGGTCTCTAAATTTGGGAATCTAATGCTAGAGTGGCTCTATAAGGTGGACTGGTGTGAAAACTAATAAATACAAAGCATTCCCAAGTATTCTGACAAGGTTCAGTGCTAAGTATAGTGAAAACAGTGTGGCCAGAGGCCTTGGACCTGTGCCAGATGCAACTGGCCTTGGCCATTCTTTCCCATACTGTTCCCAGATGACAAAGGTTTGGCTGAAGACCCTGCCAGGACCTGCCACATCACTGTTCCCAGAGGGAGTTACAGAGTCCAGCCTGGTATGTACTGAGAAGGGCCCTGAGAAAGATGGGACCCATGAAGGCATTGCCAACACCATTCCAGAAAACAAATTCATGAACATTCTCAGCTCTAAGCATTGCTTTGTGTGTAATATTGCTTCTGACCAGCAGCTATTTATTTGTGATATAAAACCCTTAAAATAAAGTTCTTATTTTACCAAATTTTTGGTTTCAGGGAACCTAGCTGTGGGCAAAATTATAGTCTTATACCTACATAATGCCTAAACTGTTGGCCAATTGAAGCGTTTCCTTAGAAAATCAATCCAACCAAGCCGTTTGATGTTGTTTAGCCACACCAATTGATTGGAGTTTTCACTTCCTAGCCAGTCGCTTTGGCATTGCTTAGATGAAGCCCAAATTAATTTTGTTCTTGGTCACTGTTCATAAAATCTGAAATCTGAAAGTTCAGCCCTAACCACCTCACAAAATGGGCAGTCTTGTTCTTGACCTCATTAACAAAAGGCTCTCCTTCCAACTCGCACCAACCTGGGGGAGGAAATAAACCAGACAGCCCGAATGACGACAGAGAGGGATGAAATAACCCGTCCTCAGGACAATGCCTTTTCCTGTTTCTGGAGGCTCCTCCTATTCCCACACTGGTTTCTGTATCCGTTACTCTACCAGGATCCTCTTTCACATCAAAGTGTCCCTCCTTGGGCTTCACAAGTAGGGGCATAACCTTACCTTCTACAGGAAGGAATTTTCTTCCCAAAGGAAAGGGAAAAACCATGTGTTTGGTTGCTATAAAATTACACGCTACTCTCCTTGTTTTGCATTTAATAATCCTGCACACAAAAAGTATAGGCAGGCCTCGAGATACTATGGGCCAAACGTTCAACTCCTAGATTCCTATAGGTCAAGTCGAAAGCATTAAAAAAAATAAAAAATAAAACTCCAGCCATTCCGTCTTCATTAATAATATTAAATGCCTGAGTCGGGAAAATTTTTTGTAGAGGATATGATTCTTTTCTGCTTCTAAAGCACATGAAAGGGCATAAGCTGGACAGATTTTAAGGAAGAGAGGTTGAAGAATACCATGCATTCCATCTCAGACCAGGCTACTGGGACCCTTCTTGGGAGGTCCGCATTTAAATCCAGTTTTCAACTACTACATGTAATTGGTGATGGTAGAGCACTAAAGCTGCTCCAGAGCTGTCATTTGTGTCATTATCAAAAGCACTTATTTATACCTAACATATCTTATGTGTGGCAGATGCTTGAATAGGCATGTCTCTCTCTTTCTGGGGCCTCTGGTCTAAAATGGTGCTCATATTCTTGGGGACACAGGGTAAATATCAGAACCTTAAGCAGGAGAAAGCTACATTCAATTTCTTTCTCCTAATGCACAGTTTGGGGACAGGGAATAGGCAAAATGAAGCTCGACAAATCTTTAACTGTTGGGATATGTAGAAAATATAGTTCTTTGTCTTTGCAGTAGGATCCTTCTAAAGAATATCACATGGGGGAAAATATCAGAAAGGGAGACAGAACATAAGAGACTCTTAACTCTGGGAAACGAAACTCTGGGTGGTGGAAGGAGAGGTGGGGGGGTGACTGGGTGACGGGCACTGAGGGGGGCACTTGATGGGGGCAACATATAGAATTAACTGGGTGTTATTCTATATGTTGGCAAATTGAACACCAATAAAAAACAAATTTATAAAAAAATATCACATGGGGGGGTAAGAATTGATCAAAAGATAGCATAGGTTTCAAAAAGTGAAGAGATACTCTTCTAAAAGTATTCGTTAATTCATTCACTTGCTCATTCAGAATTTATCAACTGTTCCCCAGATGCCCAGACATGTAGCTGGCGCTATGACAGGTATAAAACAAAGAGACTAATCCATACCTTGAAAACCTCGTACACACTCAGGAGTCCATAATGGCACTGTGTTAGCATACGGAAAGAAGTGAATTATCCCAACCCAGATAAACACGACTGGTAATTTGGAGACAGAGTCAGAGTGACTCTGAATCACTTTGGGATAGACTAAGAGCTAGGCTTAAAGACAGATGAGCCCAATTCCTAATTGATCTTAAATACTTCAAGGCAATCCTCCTTTCTGTTATTCTCTCCTTTGCTCTTTATGAAGGGGAAGAAATCAAGCCCTGTGGCTTATGAATTTCCCCTCACAACTAGGAGAAGGTTTCTTCACCAAAGGTGAATACTGCAGGCTTTACTCCTAGGCCAGGGAAAAGAAACACTGAAAATGAATCAGCTCTTCCATGAGGACTATATTATCATATCATCATTAGAAGCAAAAAAAGGAAAAGAGAGAAAACGTAGCACAAGGTTGAAGAGACCAGATTCCACTCCACGAAGGCCCCCATTGTCTCTGAGAAACTCGTGTCAACATGAGTAACAGTGACCTCTTCACCCCTACGCTGACAGAGAAAGGAGAGGAAATGAAAATCATTGGCAAAGCATCTGTCCAGCTCTACGTGCTTTAATGCCATTATCTTATTTAATCCTCACAAATAATTTACTAGGAAGGTGTTAACAACTCTCATTTCATAGATGAGGAAACTAAAGCTCAGGAAATTTAAGTAACTTGTCTGAAGTCATACTGCCAGTAAGTACTAGAGCCAGGAGTTAAATTCAGGGCTGTCTGAGGCCAAAGCTTAGTAATTTTCCCCACACACCTCACTCCATGTATGCGCACACATACAAAACACTGCATGCATATATGTCAGCCCCTGGCTGGATGCAGGATAAATAAATGGTCCTTTAACAACTTCTACCTAACCAGCCTCTCCAAGCATACACGAGGATTTTTCAAATATCTTTTCATTTCTCTCACTCACCCAATTTTTAAACTGTTTTTATAATATTTTTATAATAGCAGCCATGGTTGATATTTGAAATGGACTATATAGGGATCCCTGGGTGGCGCAGCAGTTTAGTGCCTGCCTTTGGCCCAGGGCACGATCTTGGAGACCTGGGATCGAATCCTACGTCAGGCTCCCGGTGCATGGAGCCTGCTTCTCCCTCTGCCTGTGTCTCTGCCTCTCTCTCTCTCTGTGTGACTATCATAAATAAAAAAATAAAAAATTAAAAAAAAAATGAAATGGACTATATACTGCTATCTGTAGTGCTTATGAGGAACAGTGCTAGGTTAGGTAGATCCTAACACTGTGATGAATAAAATGAGAAACTTCTGTGCACATAAAATATGGCAAAATAAAATATTTAAAGATATGTTCATCTATTTTTATCATTCTGATGCAAAACTATACTATATTCTATTTATAAAGTTATTTCCTTACATGTTTTCTATTTTTTCCCCCATCCTGTCATTCTTTTTCCCCTGGTAATCTCTAATATATCTAAGGAAGAGGAAGCAAGAAGTTGTACCACCTGTGTTTACTAATTATAGTGTTAGGCCTGGGTACTTTATTAGAATGCTGATTATCTCTCAAGCGACTAACCCTACCTTTTTTCCCTTAGAACTGGCAACAATTTAAATTCAAATATCTTCATGACGGGCAATTTTTTTTTATGTGGCATACCAGGGGAGTAAGTTGGTTTGGGTATGTTTGGTTTGGGGCTTTTTTTTTCCCCTCTCCATTTTTGGTAGAAGGTTGTGCCTCAGAAAACTATGTTCAGTTGGCCTATGCCATTGGAAAACTTTCTTGAGTTGTTCTGCCCATATGCCACAAGCCTGAACCCAACAGATACCAGCTCCAAGAAAAAGCAGGGCATTCTATCTCTGTGACCGATTTCTTTTTTGGATTCCCTTTAAGTCTGTCAATAAGTTGCAGATGTGATGAGTTGGTTTTCCGAATGCAAGTTACCTGTCCGTTGGGAGCAGAAGGAGATCACTAGTTCGGGCCACCCACAACTGACAGATGGCAGTGACTTTGGTCACTGATGATATTGGCTGAATTAAACTCAGCTTAGAAGAGAAAGAAACCATAATACCCCTTAACAATTTCCTTTGCTCCACCCAGTCATTCTACTAAAGAAAAGATGATTTAAAAAGTCAAGACTCCAGCACCACATGTGCCACATTAACATCTGGACAAGGGCTTGAGGGGATCTCTCTGGAAACAGAAAAGAAAAGGAAAAAAGCCCTCTGGGTAATTGTTGCTCTCCAACTCTGCAGGGTAGTGTAGTTGGTTGAGTGGGGGTGGAGTGGTTTGTGAGAATAGCCAGCCAAGGTCTGGCCAGTTGGTTATACAAGTTGAAACAACTTTGCATTCATCTAAAAAAAAATTGGTAAATTTAAGATGCCTATTATATGCACAAAAATATTACCAAAAGATTATCATTGTAAAATAAAATTTTAATATACAGGACGTTTTTCATGAAAAAAAATGCTTGGAAAAAGTTTCTGTATATTTTGGATTTGTGTTCCTTCAAGAAAAACAATAAATCGAGGTATCCTAAAATATCATGTCCAATGTAGACCATGGCATATGTAAAGGCCAACTCAGAGCAGCCAAAGTGCAAGAGTATACTGAAAAATTGGCTTTCTTTCAATTCTTCAGTAGAAGGGGGAGGGGGCATTAGAACATATTTACAGGGCAGCCTGGGTGGCTCAGCGGTTTAGTGCTGCCTGAATTCAGCCCAGGGCCTGATCCTGGAGTCCCCGGATCGAGTCCCGGGATCGAGTCCCACACTGGGCTCCCTGCATGGAGCCTGCTTCTCCCTCTGCCTGTGTCTCTGCCTCTCTCTCTTTCTTTCTCTCTCTCTCTCTGTGTCTGTCATGAATAAATAATAAAATCTTAAAAAAAAAGATTTACATGCTTTGGTCCTTTTTCTCAGAATTCCCTGTTTTCTGTTCAGATAATAACTTTCATAATTAACACAGTGGAGTTAACTAGTTCCACAGGCTTTGGCATCTTAAGGACCCCAGGTTCAAATACAATAATGACCTTTGTTCAGCAAGTGACTTGACATCTCAAAGACCTCAGTTTCCTGACTTGTGGACTAGAGCCTATGTCACAGATTTGTGAGAGTTCAGTGAGGTCATGTATAACCAGCACTTCACACAGTGCCTCTTAGGTGGCCAAGTGCTCAGTAATTGTCATATATGAATATAATCATAATGACTCCTTCTTCTGTTCCTACTGCTTCTTCTCCAGCCCACTGGCCATAGTATTAATATTCTAATTCCTGACGTGGGGTTTATGGGCAGCACAGTGAATTGTTAAAAGCATGGACTCTGAAGTCGGGCGGCCTGGGCCCAATTCCTGTCTCCTCCATTTGCTGGCCCTTTGACCTAGGGCAAGTTACTTCACCCCTCTGCATGTCAGTCTCCTCACTTTTACTTTTTTTTTTTTTAAGATTTTATTTATTTACTCATAAGAGACACAGAGAGAAAGGCAGAGACATAGGCAGAGGGAGAAGCAGGTTTCCTATGGGGAGCCCAATGTGGGAATTGATCCCGGGACCCCAGGATAATGACCTGAGCTGAAGGCAGATGCTTTCATTGAGTGGCATCATTGAGCCACCCAGGCATCCCAGTCTCCTCACCTTTAAAACAAGGATGATAACAGTATCGAATTTCTCAGATCATTGTAAGGATTAAATAAGTTACCACATGTAAGTGACTGAAAACTATGCCCAGCTCTCAGTAACTACTGGCCGTCATTATTATTTTTATGCCTATTAATGCAATAGAATCATAATCTCCTTGAGTGACATTGCTGGACTGCAATGTTCATAAAATCTGCTTTTGTATTCATGGTGTCCCCTGGCGCAGAGCAGGGCCTCAATAAATATTGACTTCAACCATCTTTTATGTAGAATATGAAGTGGCTTTCTAAAAGCTCTCTCACTCTGTCGCATCTCCCTCGATATCCATCCTAACTGGCCCCCGGGCCTGTCCCAGGGGGACAGGGATGCCTATCCCATCCCTGAAATGCTTAACCCATCTCATCTCCCTTCACTCCCCTAAACATACTCTACCTCCAGCAAACACTACTGATTTCCTCTACCAGCCATGAATTTCAGGGAGGTAGGTCTCAGCCCCAGCCATTGGGAGTGAATTATTCTTTCAGACCAGTCATGGTGTTCTCATTATTCTTGCATTGACTGATGGAGGTATGGACATAAATGGAATTTTGACCAATTAAATGCAAGAACAAGCCTTCAGAGAAGGGAAGTATCCGAAAAAGATTTTCCTTGATAACAGACTGTCTGTCTTGTCCCACTAGATACTGTGGCATTTGCATGTGAGGCCTGGAGTTGCTGCTGCCATTCTACATCCATAAAAGAAACTATGTCAAAATAATGATGTGCCAACCTGCTGAATTAATCAACCCTAGACCACCCTAGCTATAGGATTTGTGTTACGTGAAAGAACACATATATTTAATTTGCGCTTTTCTGTTCCTTGAAACCTTAAGTAGCCTAATGGATACTCAAGAAATCCACCCCCCTGCCCAATAAGTCAAGATATAATACCCCCTCTACAAGGGTACAGGTCATAAATACATATCTCATTAAATTTTCACAAACTAAATATAGCCGTGAAACCAATACAGACATAAAAATTCAACTTCATTGATAGGTCAATAAAGAAATAAATCTTTTTTAGCTAGCTAACAAATAGGCAGAGATGATGACTACTTGTTCTTTTGGCTTGTTGGATGTAGAAAAGTATATGCTCATGTACTTTTGGTGAGAGTGTAATTTGGCAACATGTATCAAAATTTTAAACATACTTACCTTTTGACTCAGCAATTTAACTTCAAGGAATTTATCCTAAGGAGATAATCACACACATGCACAAAGAAGCACATAAATCTTCATTGCTGGTATTCCACGGCAAATGTTTGCAAAAAATCCAGGTAGCCATCAATGCAGAATTGTTAAATACATTTTTATGTACCTTTTAAAAATGAGATCTTTGTGAATTGACATGGAAAGCACCCCATGATTTACTGTTTAAGAAAATCAGCATGTTGTCAAATACACGGCATAGTATGAGCGCATTTATGGTATGTGAGGCTAACAGTGGGGGATGAAAGCATGGACAACATCTACTTTGTATACCATTGTTGAGTTTCACTTTGTGAATCAATAGGCACATGCTACTATTTTCATCAGAAGTCACCCTGACAGAGCTGAGAACAAATACTCTGCAGGGTGTTTGGGTGGACCACCCCAATGCAACAGCCCTCTCCTCCTCACTCCCGCCTGCCCGGGCTAATGTGGTGGTTCTCCATGGGTTGTTCTTGTACCACTGGCTAGATACAGACCTGGTCTAAATAAGACTTTGGGTTTTCATAGCAACCACAAAGAATTCACTGGAAAGATTACAACCAATTACATTAATGGCAACTTTTATATTCTTTTAACTTACTGTGAGAGGAATAATTTTAAAACGACTCCACGAATGATAGCTCTATGACATTCTGGAAAAGGAAAATGGAAATCAGTGGTTGGCGGGGACTAGGGTGGAGGGAGGGATGAATAGGTGGAGCACAGAGGATTTTTAGGGCAGAGAAAATATTTCGTAGGCTATATATGAAATATGCTATAGGCTATGCATATTTGAAATATGTGCTATAGCATATATGAAATATGCTAAATAGGCTATATATGATGCGCACATGTTGTTATACATCTATCCCCTATAAAATGTACAATGTCAAGAGTGAACCCTCATGTAAACTATAAACTTTGCGTGATCATGATGAATCAATGTCAGTTCATCAACGGTAACAAATGTTCCATTTTAGTGGAGGATGTGTGGGGACAGGAGGTTTATGAAACCTCTATTTTTCACTCAACTTCACTGTGAACCTGAAACTGCTCTAAAAAAATTTAAATTTGTTTTTTATTCAATATATGTATATATTCCAAAGTTTCATTAACACCCTTACCACACATAGTTATGTTTTTTTTCTCACGATGAAAACTTTCAAGATCTACTGTCTCAGCGACTTTCAAATGTGTAATACAGTGTTAATAACTATAGTCCCTGTGCTGTACACTCCAACCCCAGGACTTACTTTATAACTAGAAGTTGTACCTTTTGATCACCTTCACCCACTTCGCTTGCTCCCCTACCCCCACCTGCAACTACCAATCTATTCTATTTATGAGTTCAATTTTTTTATTCCATATACAAGTGAGATCATGTTGTATTTTTCTTTTTCTGTCTGATTTATTTCACTTAGCATAATACCTTCAAAATCCATCCATATTATTACAAATGGCAGGATTTCCATCTTTTTTTATGAATGATATTCCATGATACACATAATAATTATCCTTTTATATAACATATATTTATATATCGCATTTTCTTTATCCATTTAGCAATGGAAGTTAGGTTGTTTCCATGTCTTGGCTATCATAAATAATGCTGCAATGAACATAAGGGTGCATATATCTTTTTCAGTTAGTGTTGTTATTTTCCTCAGAATAAACATCCGTATGTGGAATTGTTGGATCATATGGTAGTTCTATTTTTAATTTTTTGAGGAAATTCCATACTGTTTCCCATAGTAGTTGCACCAATTTATATTCCCAGCAATGGTATATGAGGGTTCTCTTTTTTCCATATCCTTGCCAACACTTGTTATTTCTTGTCTTTTTGATAAAAGTCATTCTAACAGGTGTGAGGTGATTAGCTCAATGTGGTTTTGATCTGCATTTCCCTGATAATTAATGACTTTGAGCACCTTTTCAGGTATCTTTGAAGGTATTTTTGGAAAAAATATCTTTTTAGATACTCTACTAATTTTTTAATCAGATTGTTTTGTTTTTTTTGGTGGGGGCAGTTATTGAGTCATATGAGTTCTTTATATATTTTATATTTTAAACCTTTAAAGTCCAGTTTTTAAAAAATCCTATAAGCATAAAAATCTTCTTGGGAAATAAGGTCATTTGTTTCTCTTGTGAGAAAAAAATGACTGGTGTGAGCTAAAATGGGAAACGTTCAAACTAATCACTAATTATATCTTGTTTCTGAATGCCCACTGACTATAGCAACCTAAACAACACCTTATTATTCTAACACCTAGAACATTTATCTGCCTAAGGATGTTTCATACTTAGAGGTGAGTTTTCACCCAAAGCATCGCAGGCATAGATGAAATCAAATAGAGACAGTTTCAATCACTTGCAGTGCTTAAAATATTTATAATCCTTTCTATAGCCAAAGGCAGCCAGGCTAATTATTTACCAAGCAAGTGGAAAGGATGTCCCCAGGGATACAGCAGAACTGATACATCAATTGGGAGAAAGATTGGTAGTTAGTTGGAGTTCAGAGAGTCTCAAAAGCATCTTGGAGTGGCTCTATTTTAGCCTCACATAAGAACTGGACCATTGTGCTACAAATGACACATTTGCTACTGAAAAGATCAAACGGTGCTGGGAGGGCTTCTGTAGCTAGTCCTCACGTTGATTTTCTGAGCATCTCTAATGAGCCACAGCGATAGAAATCTATGCTCTCTGGGGCTACAGGGTCCCCAAATAGAAAGGCTCTGTAGATTCCAGGAGAGAGATTTAATGGAGGTGGGAGATTATTGGGTCTCCACAAAGGGCTTTAAATTTCCCAGCCGAAAAGCTTTCTATTGGTAACAACAGTGATTTTATGGGTTTTGTTAATTAGGAGACCAATTAAGGCTTGCTTTAAAATTTTTCAGGCAACGCATCTAGTAACACGTAGGCTTGAAATTGATGCTCCCTCTCATCTCACTCCTCCAAAAATAACAGTAATGGCTTAATCATATTCTTCCAGGGTTTTTTCTACATGTATACATATGCATATATTGGTATTGGCAGCTAGGTATTTAGATATCACATTACAATGTTGTCAGTCATTCCCAGCTCTTCTTGAAATGTTCCATTAATGACAGAAAGGTTTGGAGATTTGCTGCAAAGACCAACAGACTGGACTGAGCTTGCCCCCTGTTGAAATGTCTGATTTGCAGCTCATATCAGTTATGATAATGTTTCCTAAACATCGCCATCTGCATTTTCCAAGTTTGAAAACCCTAAGCTGTGATCATTTGGCAAGCCAGAAATCTTGAGCTTCTCCTTATGTTAATGCCTCTCCCTTACCATCTTCTTCCATCCACAACTCCATGCAGCCAATCTAATCTCCCCTGTTCATGTCTCTCTGTTTGCAACATCACTCCCGTGGTCCAAGTCATCAAAATCTCCCATCTGAACTGCTGCAGTAGCCTCTTTATGATCTTGTCCTCTTCTAATCCATTCTTCACAAAACCGCTAGAGTCATCTTTTTAAAGACATAAATCTAATCCTAACATCCACTTATCAGGAGTTTTCCATTGCATGTACAGCAAAATCCTTGTATACTGTTGCCATCAGTCTTTGGGTGTTTTTACTTTGGCTCTGTCCAGCCTCAGCCACTCTCCTTTCATTTCCCAGGCTCCAGCCACTCTGGAGTGGCCCCCAGCCCTGGCTTAGACACATGGATCCTGCTATTCTCTCTGCCTGCAGTCTTCTTCCTCAACCCTCCCTACTTTACCTAATAAACTCCTAGTCAGTCTTCAAATCTCAGTTCAAATCCCACTCTGTCGGGATAAATTTTTACCGTATGTGTGAGGTTTAGTAATATCTCTGTTGCCCACTAGACTGTCAGCTGCAGGCAAATAGGTCTGTTTTAGTACCTGGTTTCCCCAGACACTAACAAAGTACCTGCCACGTGGCAGGAACTAGAACGTTTGCGGAGTCAAATTACTTCCCTACTAAAGAATCTTAATTTGCTAATAATTAAAGGACCAGTACAGGTGAAGTTACTGGGCAGAGTCCCAACTGGGGAAACACAGACCATGCCCTCTGGTAAGAGCCCGAAAGTAGGAGTTTGCTCTCTACTTCCAAGCCCACTCACCCATCCAACCCCTGGCTCTGGCTGTACTCGCTCAGCTTGGCCATGCCTGGATGGGCAGAAATGACATTATGCAAATGGATAGCAGTTCAGATTCCTCCTTTTTCAAGATTAAAAGATGACCTTTCAAAGATTTTTAAAATTAATTATTCTTTTTAGTAGTGAATTCAGCTAGGGAAAGAAACCAAATCTATCAAATTACTTTTCCATCCTTTGGTGCCCTCTATTGATGGTAAACTCAATTGCAGTGAAATTACTCTTTTTTTTTTTTTTTTTTTTTTTTTTCCCTAGCGAGGAGAGCTGTGAAGAGGGTATCTGCAAGCCTTTCCACAAATACAGGTTCTGGGTGAATTTAAATAAAGTCTTTGGGTAAATCCAACTACTATTTCATCAAAATCAAAAGTAGTGTTTATGGATTGGGTTCATGCACTCGAACTTTCTGTCACATCCTTAGGCATGTTCATCTGGCTAGCGTTAGAACTCATAGCAAAATTGGGACAGAATTTCCAAGCATCAGATAGCAGTAAGAAGAATTATCTTTGCCTGTGCAGAAAATATACCCTACACAGGGCTGCCAGATTATCTTTTTGGTTTTCCTGCCTGGGGAAAAAACAGACCTATACTGGAAACATGGACAAAGCAATAAGAGACTTAATCTTAGGAAATAAACTGAGGGTACCTGGAGGGGAGGTAGGTGCAGGGTGGGGTAACTGGGTGATGGGAATTAAGGGGAACACGTGATGTAATGAGCACTGGGTGTTATGTGAGACTGAAGAATCACTGACCTCTACCTCTGAAACCAATAATGCATTATGTGTTAATTACTTGAATTCAAATTTAAAAATAAAATTTTAAAATGACATTTAATTTTTTAATTTATTTTAATTGTTAATTAAATAAAATTATGTAAACTTAATTTTAATCAATTTATTTTTTCCAAATAATTTAGTTTCAAGATAATGTTAGTTCTTTTCAAAATGTATGGCCCACGTCTCATAGACAAATGGATGAGTCAGTAAAAAACTATGTGCCTTTGTATGTGCCTTCAATTAGAAGCTCAATTATTGGTTAGAAACTTATTTTTCTAGAAGTATTTAAAGTTTAAGCAAAAGAAAATTTTCTGAAATGAACTAATTATATTTGCTTGGTTTTCACAAATTTTGGAAGGAGTTACATGTAGAACAGAACCCACTTTAAACTTTCCAGTGATTAGCCAAGAAAACTCCTCCAATTTTTTTCCTCTGAAGTGGTCAGTGAAGATAAATGAAAGAATGATGAATCTCCATACTGAATTTACAACTCAGCTTATATATCTGAAGTACATTTGGATGCTGAGGCAGTGTCACAGCACTAAGACAACAGATACACAATGCAAGCCACATGTGTCACTTTAAATTTTCTAGTAGCCACGCTAAAAACAGTAAAAAGAAACAAATGAGTGCCATTTTAATATTATATTTTTAATTTAACCCAGTAGGTCCCAAATATTATTAGTTCAACATGGAATCAATCAGTATAAAATATTATTAACAAGATATTTCACACTTTTCATGTGGCTTCAAAACCTTGTGTGTTTTCTACCAACAACACATCTCAATTCAGACACTAAATTTTCGGTGATTAATGTGAAATATGGTTCTATTAAAGCAATAAAGTTATCTTTAATAGATAAATATTTTATCCTGCTTCAGCTCTTAAAGTAGAACTAAGTAAAATGTGAACTTCATTTTTTAAAAAAAGATTCTATTCATTTATTCATGAGAAACACAGAGAGAGAGACAGAGACAGAGAGAGAGAAACAGGCTCCTTGCAGGGAGCCTGATGCAGGACTCGATGTGGGACTCGATGTGGTACTCAATCCCTGGACCGGGATTACGCCCTGAGCCAAAGACAGACGCTCAACCACTGAGTCACCCAGGTGCCCCAAAATGTGAACTTCAGTACCTCTCTTAGCACATTTCAAGTGCTCACTGTCCTTGAGAAGCTAGCAGGTAACTGTGATGGAAAATTTTAAATGTCACCTTGGCCTTGGCCCACCACTGGGTGCCCAGATTACACACTATTTCTGGGTGTCTGTCAGAGTGATTCTGGATGACATTAGCATTTGAATGATCACACTCAATAAAGTAGACTGCCTTCACCAATGCAGGTAGACATCAACCAATCTGTTGAGGGCCTGGATAGAACAAAAGGGAGAGGAAAGAGAAATTCATCTCTTTTTTCCTGCCTTACTTCTGGGCTGGGTGGGTCCTCATCTTTTGCTGGACTGGGATTTACACCATAGGTTCCCCTGGTTCTCAGGCCTTTGGATTTGAAGTGAATCACACCACCAGCTTTCCTCAGTCTCCAGCTTGCAGATGGTAGACTGTGAGACTTCCCAGGCTCCATAATGGTGTGAGTTAATGCCTCATAATAAATCTTGTTTCTGTTTCTCTGGAGAACCCTGGCTAACACACTACCGTACTAGACAGTACAGGTCTAACACATTCCCAGCCTACAACAGCTTCTGGTAAATACTAAGTCACCTCTATCCTAGTTCTGCCACCAAGTGATCTTGATCAAATAACTGACCTCTCTGGACTCATCTGCAAGTAAGTGTGGACGTACATGACCTTTGAAACCCCTTCTAACCTGTCATTTTATATTTCTAAATCTTCCCGAACATCCCTTGGATTCATCCAATTTCCAGAAAGGAAAACAGAAGCTCTATTTATTTTAACACTCAGTTCTGTGCTACAATCTTTTATGGAGCATCACCTGGTTTAAAGACCTGAAGACACACAGATAAATATGTTACTGGCTGTGCCCCCTAAACTCACAGTTGAATATCGTTCACTGTAACACATATATGACAAAGCTACATCCAAGCTATGAACAACTATTGTGGTAACACACTGAATAGTGCAATAGTTCTACAGAGTTCACAAAACGATTGTTTTAACTTAGTGAATTCATTGTTAATCAGTTTATCCATGTGTTTGGCATCACCCAAACAAAATAACTTATATATTGTTTTTTTTTCTCTTTTTGAATCTATGCTCTACGTTTCACTTGGGCAGCCTTAATATCTGAAGAGAATACAAATGGGGCTTAGTTCATAGGTCCTTTTCTGAAACCTGCTTTATTTGGTCTCTCAGGTCTAAGAGCCATGCGCTGATCTACTTACCATGGACTGTCCTGAGAACAGCATGTCCCCTTGCCAACATTTGCCAAACAGATATCAGCCTATGAATCGAAAGTCTCCATGAAGCAATTTCCAGCTGAGGCAAAGCATTCAGAGCCCCCACTGTCTTAATCGGCAGTGTCTTTTTCAACCCATCTAAATGCTGCCCATGGTCCACAAAATAATCCATTTCAACATCAGCTGCTGAGACCTATGATTCACCTCATCCACTTCAACTCTTTGCAGGCTGGAGCCCATGCTAGTTCCATTGCCTAATGGTGGCTACGAATGTGTCCCTCCAAATTCCTGCACTGAAGGACAAAGCAGTAGCTATAAATTTCACTAAGACCTGATGTTAAAGCTATTTAGTGTTTCTTAGGACTCTGAAGCATTTATTTCTGCCCCACATAGAAGCTGTTCTCCACAATGAAATGGGAAGACTTCTCAAAAGAAAGCATTTGATGATCTAGCTGGTAGAAACAGAAATGATTAAAACAGAGGCAAAGAATACACATGTTGCTATTACCTTAATGATTAAAACATGTAGCTCATTAATTTAAGCTGACAGTGGGCCCTTTTGTGGGTAGACAATTCATATGTAATGTCTTACTCCAGCTGAAGAGACTTCTCCCGTGCCAAGCCTGGCTCCCCATTTCTTTTATTACTGAGAAGCCATTGGTACAGTCCAAAATGATTAAAGCCATAGAGATTGAATTGCAGACAAAGAACTTCATACTGGATCAGGAATGAGAAAATAAAACTCCAACCAAGTATAGGACTCAAGGGACTTAACGATCAAAATATTCAATTTTCTTTAAGTTGGAAAATTCAACTTTCTAGTTTATAACATGTTAGAAAAAATAACTGACATGGTCTATTAATACATTAATACTTTTTCTGTGTAAGGAGTTCCTCCAGGGTCCCTAAAAGAGAACCCTTAAAATCATGTATGTATTGTGCACAAAATGTCAGAAGTATAAGGAAATTAATGAAACAGATTCCTGGATCCAGTTCTCCTTGTCCATAGCTATCCAAACCTGGAGAAACTTGTAAACTTGATCACTGGGATAATGATCAGCAAAACAGCACCTAAAATATTTAATCATAAAACAGAGCAGCAAAATTAATTTCTCACAAAAATTACAAAAATAAAATTCTCCAAATCATCTCCATATATGTAATCCACAAAAAAGAAAATTTCTTGGGACGCCTGGGTGGCTCAGTGGTTGAGCATCTGCCTTTGGCTCAGGGTGTGATTCCAGGGTCCTGGGATCGAGTCCCACATCAGGCTCCCTGAGGGGAGCCTGCTTTTCCCTCTGCCTGTGTCTCTGCCTCTCTCTCTCTGTGTCTCTCATGAATAGATAAATAAAATCTTTTTTAAAAATTTTAAAAAATAAAAATAAAAAAGATTTCTTTTGCACAAAACAAACAAGAATAATTCAAACCTCCACTATCACTCAAAAAGCACAGAAATTATATTCTATTGCTAGTACTCTGCATCGAATTTTTAAAATCCATTTAAACCACTTCTCAATCACCAGACTTGGGTCTTGTTCTTTTTCTTCTTAAGCTGTAACTAATATATTAAAGCAAACTGTACCCTTACATGATGTTAAGATTACCCATAGAGGAAATTCCCACCCCCTCTGTTATACATCTTCTTTCACACTGCATCCATTCCCATAGGACCATCTTTACTGAGTTCATGATACAGATCAACTGAGGGAAGGGCACAATTCTTGGGATACTTTCAAGTGCTTCTTTAAATGCAAATGGCTCCTGTTGAGATAAATCTTATTTTAACCAAATGGTAAATTTCATTCTGATATTCTGCTGTTTGAAGGCCAGCTCTTTCAATGTAAGGACAATCATGACAAATGCCATATGAATCTTCCCCACTTGACTGTGGATGCGTTCTTCTTAAGTCAAAATAAGTTTATCTTGATTAATAAAATACACAAGAACTCTTAAATAGACTATGTCTGATGCAACCCACTCCACCTCTGTGTTGATTTGAGAGCTGTATTGCCTATGAAGACAAAGAGATTAATTATTAGTTCTTATTTGTATAGATGAGACCTATTTCTGGTTGATACTTCCTCTGGCTTGGTAAAGTTGGCAACATGATATTGATGCCTAAGAGTAATGTTCCCAGCAAAATCTTGGTAATTTTATTTTTTTAAAGATTTTATTTATTAGATAGAGAGAAAGAGCATGTGCACAGGCAAGTGGGGGGAGAAGCAGGATTCCCACTGAACAGGGAGCCTGACGTGGGGCTCGATCCCAGGACTCTGGGATCATGACCTGAATAGAAGGCAGAACCTTAACTGACTGAGCCACCCAGACAGCCCAAAATCTTGGTAATTTTAGATGACTTCTTTCATTTAAATTCCTGCTATTTAACAGGTTTCACAATGCATTTGTTGTATGATGCCTCAATTTTAGAACTTTTAGTTTAGGACCAGCACAAATAGTTCAGCTAATGAAATAATGATTTTTTCATGCTGTACTACATGGTAATTTAAAGCATTTCTATTAAACAAACTGTCTCATTAGAGCTCCTGATGATGCTTTGATATGGTCAGAAATCCCATGGATGCTACTGGAATGCACTCTAACTATCATATGAACAAGCTAAAGAAGATTACCATAAGCCAAACATTTTAGAGTATTCAAACGACCTACTTTAAACCCTTTGAAGCTATTTGGTGGAGTGGACCCAAGATAAATTACTCTTGTTTAACAAGTACCTTCCAATTTATGTTCCAAAAGGCATCTAAGTTCTACCACTGAGATTTATTTGAAAAATTCTATTTTTTCTCCTATCCTATCTGAAGATTACTTGTATGATCTTATCAATGTTACTTTGTAACATTCTTATTGTCCTATTACTACTTTGTTTCTCACAGGATAGGCTAATAATGAATATTATAATAAAGACTTGACTGTTTCATATCGTATTCCCTTTTTTTCCCAACAGATTCTAGACTCATTTGGGTATTTCTCTAGGAAACTAAAGATTAAGGATACAAGTAAACTAAGTTGGTAAAAGTATCACTGAGATACTCTTTTTAAAAAAAAAAATCTATGCCCAATGTGGGGCTCGAACTCAGGACCCTGAGATCATGTGCTACCAGCTGAGCCAGCCAGGCACCCCTCATTGGGAATATTAAGATAAATGTTGTTACTTTATTTTTTTATTTGAATTCAATTAGCCAACATATAGTACATCATTAGTTTCAAATGTAGTGTTCAATAATTCATCAGTTGCATATGACACCCAGTGATCATCACATCATGTGCCCTCCTTAATGCCCATCACCCAATTACCCCACTCCCCCATCCTCATCCCCTCTAGCAACTCTCAGTTTGTTTCCTATAGTGAAGAGTCATCAGAGAAGGAGAAAAACTATGAAAATTGTTGTTACTTTAATTTAAATATTCAAATGCCTTCTTATAAATAAGCTGAAGGTTTAAGAAGATAAGAAATTGTTACTTTCATTATGGTTAAAAATAGATGAAAAAATAAATTTTTAATGTTCTTAACATAAGCAAGAAGTGAAATTTGTAAACTTTTTATGTCACCAAAACAACTAGCTTCTTGAATTTAAATACCTGTTGATTTGATTTAAATATCAGATTCATTATTGTAGATGGCAATCTGCCCAAGGAGGTAAAAAATGGTTTTCATGAACACATACCTGTGTTGCCACAAAATCTCTAGAGCCTGGACATCAACTAACCAAAAGTAATATAATCTCACCATTGCTCTTATAACAAGAGAGGTCATCATCTGGTCTTTAAATCGAATACTAAATGTTAAGTCTGTGTAATAATCCCTAAAGCACTATTCTAACTAATAGGTATTAAGAAAATGGTAGTCATCCACATAACATATTTAACCATCTTTGTCTCAGGTGCCTCTTCAAGGCACATGAAATCAGTTTTTCCCATGTAATTCTCTGAATCTCTGAGTTCTGAAAATACTTCTCTTTTCCACTCACCTGGCTGCCCAAAGTGGCAGATACAATAACGTTAACTTCACATTAATCCTGAAAGCTGGAGCACATCAAATTAAACATCACCCAAATATCTTTTTTCCTAGGCAACCCAAATCAGGCTTTTAAAAAAGCACATCTTCCAAACCAATTTAAAGTTCAAGCTATCTATGTGTGTGTGTATGTTTTCTAAGCCATGTATTTTTGAAAGCTGAACACAGACAAAGCCTGAACAGAACATCCAAATAGCCTCTCAACTGATACATCATTCAGTTTAAATTCCTGCCAGGAATCTGATTTTGTGAGTCCTTGTTAATTACCAAGCTTTCCAAACTTTCTGTAATGACCTCTGATGCACAAAGAAATCTACCCATCATATAACCAGTCTCCAAAGCAAAAAGTGAGCAGAAAATTGAGGCAAGCACCCAGGGAATTCAGGCAAAACCTCACAGCTTGTTTTGTATCTCCTTTTAAATATCACAACCCCAGAGTAAGACAGCAAATAATTGATAGGCAATGTAGAAAAGAGTGATGGGATTGAAACCCTGCAGGGACTGACCCAGAAAGACAGATAAAAGGAACTGAGTGGAGACTGGTTGCTCCATCTTAACACAGTCCTGAGAGGTAGCTATTTCTGAGATCTAGCCCTGTCTAATCCCTCCATGACTTCAAACATATTGCTCAATGTTTCTATTTTGGTAATTCTTACTTTTTCAAATGAGGATAATAAGATATAGGTTCAGTTTCATCTCTGAGCTGAGGTGCATTCAAAAGGCATCCTTCTAGCTTGTTTTTTTCTCTAGGAGGCAATCTTCCATGGAAGCCTTCCCAGGGAGATCCCTTTGTGACCAAAAAGGAAGTTACTTAACCTCCTGGCCTCAATTCTCTCTTCTGCAAAATGGGAGTTAAAAATACCTACCCTGTGGATCTGGATGAGGATAAAATAAATGCATAAAGTCACTGGGGTGCCTGAGTGCCTCAGTGGTTGAGTGTCTGCTTTTGGCTCAGGTCATGATCCCAGGGTCCTGGGATCAAGTCCCACACTGGGCTACCTGCAGGGAGTCTGTTTCTCCCTCTTTGTCTCTCTGCATCTCTCTGTGTCTCTCATGAATAAATAAATAAAATCTTTAAAAAAAAATGTATAAAGTCACTTAACAATGGGCCTTACAAATTAAAAAAAAAAAAAACCTCAGGAAGTGGTAGCTATTATTATTTTAAAAAGAAAGTTCTTACAAAAAAAAAAAAAGAAAGTTCTTACAGATTGTCAATGACCTTCCGTGTTATCTAATAATCCTTTAAATTGGTGAATTATTATTGGAAACCTAAAATTAACCATATTTAATTTAATCTAATTCCATTCATCTTAGGCTATAAACTAGAGAATTACACACTACCTTCTGTGATTTTATGTAGTTTCATTATTTAATTTTGAAAATTTATTTAATTTATTTAAAATTTATTTAATTTTGAAAATTCTGAGGATTCAGGAAAGTGGTAATGTTGAAATAGACGGTACCAATTGAAGTCAAGTTTGTCCACATAGAAACTCAGAAGGAATTTATGGTGAAGCAGTTCTTGATTCACTAATAGAGACATAGCAAATGTATGGCTGCCACTAACCTCCAAAATATACATATATATCTGCAAATGAACATCTATATCTACTAACAGATCACTGAACTCTTCCATAAAGTCCAGGTTTTCCCAAAAAAAAGCCCTTTCAAAAATACTTTGAATGGTCTCTGCTGATCTATCAGCCACCACTAATCTATTTCCAGTCATGGATTATCACACAGATTGAAGCATATTTTAAATGGGGAAGAAGCCTTGAAGATGGAAAAACCTGATTTTGACTTCCTATTTTGGTTTTCTGTGTCTCAAGAACAAAAAAAAAAAAAAAAAAAAAAAAAGCAAAACATGACTAAAGTCAATTCTTAGTCATATGTGATAATGGGGAATATGATGTATTCCCCATTATGATGCATGAACAAATCAAATTAACAATTCTCTAAAGCCTGTATGAGAAATGAGGATTTAAATGTTGTGTAAATATAAAACATCATAGAAACACAGAAACTAAAGTTTTACTTGAAAACAAATAGCAAAAAATCCATGATAGGCAACCATGGGCAATGCTCCTCTCTTGTCAGAGCTGTTGACAAGTAACTAAGTCTACAGATTTTAATTTCCACCCACTCTGCCCTTCACTGCATATAGACTAGTAAATGGGGTAATGTATCTGAAGAGGGAGAGGGAGAGAGGCAAGAAGGAACAGGGACAATTGAGGTGGAAAACCAGACTTGTTGATCAGTTCTTGAATAATCTGTATCTGTAAAACTATAAAATTTTGGTGATTAACATATACAAACAGCCTCAGTGCTAAGAAGAGTAAAAACGTTAAGTAACAGTATGGGAAACCTATAGGAAAAAGCTAAACATACTTCAAAGGAAAAACCCAACAACAAAAAAATATATCTAAGCAATTTTGTTTAGCTCTTGTGTAAAAGACAAGCTCATCTAAGTTGAGGCTGAGTAAGGATGCTATCTGTTGGGCCACTAACACTGAAAGAAGTAGAACAGAATCACAGTGAACTGACTTTAGAGCCAGACTCTCTGGCTCTCTGGGTCAATCTCAGTTCTGGAATTTTCCAGCCTTGTGACCCTGGACAAGTTGCATAGCTTCTCTGTGCCTCCATTCCCTTCTCTATAAAGTGGGGATGATAACAGAACCCATCTCAAAATGTTGTGAAAAGGTTTAAATGGACCAATAATATATCTAACATCTAGAATGCATAACAGATATTCTTACCATAATAGGTATTATACTCAAGTGTTTGCTATTGCTCTTAATTGCTATAACTAGTTAAAGATCACACCTCAAAGGAAAATTAGGTGCTTTTTAAAAATAATAGGATGTATTATTGAGTTTTTTTTATCATGTGTTTATTTTTAGGTACTTCAGAGAATATATTGATTTCCTATCATTGCCATAATGGATTTCCACAAATTTAGTGGTTTAAACAACACAAATTTATTATCTTACAGTACCAGAGGTTGGAAGTTAGTAATGAATCTCACTGGGCTCAAAATATTGCAGGGAGCTGCCTTTCCAGGGGTCCTACAGGAAAATCTATTTTCTTGTCATTTTAGTTTCTAGAACCTGCCCCCTTTCCTTGGCTGGCAGCCCTCTTCCATTGTCAAAGCCAGCAATGTCCAATCAAATCTTTCTCATATTATATCGCACTGACACCGACTCTTCTACCACATTTTAAGAACTTTGTGAGTACACCGGACCCATCCTGTTAATCCAGGACAATCTCCCTATTTTAAACTCAGTAGATTAGCATCTTTAATTCCATCTGCAACCCTAATTCTTTCTGCCATGTAACAAAACATATTCATAGGTTCCAAGGTTTAAGGTATAGACATTGGATGGGGGGGTATTGCTCTACCTATCACAGTGAGGAGTAGCAATCTATCTTAAATGCTGAGACAATTTATATACTTTGTGTGGTAAAGTAAGAATGGCTTTGGAGTGAACAGATAAGAGGCCTGAGGTCAAGCCTGTGTTCACTTATTTCCTAGTTTTATGACTACCATTAATTTTAAGCCACTTGAACTCTCTGGGTATATAAAATGAGCTGCACCCCTAACTAGGTATTTGCTTCAAAAATGGTAATTTGGTAACATGGAGCACAGAGCTGAGGAATATGAGATTGTCATCTCCAATGGAAAAACCACTCAAAAATGCTTGAGTGACAGAGGATGGTCATAAACAGTGTCCCTTTTACTTGTGAACAGTGGCACATGTCCATGCTTGGGCTGACCATTAACCTTGAGATAGCCTCTGGTTCCAACTGGGCAGCAAGAAGGATCGCACTGGCTTTCCAGTCTAGTCTGTTTTGAGTTCTTGTATACTTGCACAGATGTTTTTAGCTAGTGATATGTGTTGCCTTGAGAAGTTCATCAATTACAGAATCTTGGAAAGCAGTATGTGTGTTCCCTGCTCCTCTTCCCAGGCAAGAACAGCTGTGTAATAGCAAATCTGTCAGGCATTCAGCTGCTCCTCATCCAAGACCTCCAGGGTTGGCCTATCTTTCCAAGCGAATTTGAAGTTTCTGTCTTCTCTTTGTTTCCTGTGGCTATCTATGACTAGGGGGTGGGTCTCAGAGCTGTGTGGTCCAGTAGGGATATTTTGGGCTAATAATATCCATTGTGCTTGGGAACTTACAGTAAAGTTCCTGGGTCGAATTTGCTGGTCTGTGCTAAAAACATCGCACACCACTGAAAAGGAGCCAAAGCCTTAAACGAAGTGAGAGAGGTTGTGTCTAACAGATGGTGTTGAGCAGGAAGGTAATAAAGACTCTAAAAGAAGTGACTTACCTTTGTTGTTGAAGGCATGACCTTGAAAATATGAAGCCAGAAATTAAGAAATGAATATGACACAGTTGATCTTCATTCTCAAGCAGAATAAATCTTCTCCTCTACATTTTTTGTCACTAAGGCTCACTTAGCGAGAAAATCCTTTCTGCCTCAACTCTTGTGGCTCCTTAACAAAAATTCTGCAGTAAATAAATAAATAAATAAATAAATAAATAAAGCTTTCCCTGTTTGTCATGAGAAATCACTTATTACATAATTTTATTTATTTATTTTTAAGATTTTATTTATTTATTCATGAGACACACACACACACACACAGAGGCAAAGACACAGGCAGAGGGAGAAGCAGGCTCCATGCAGGGACCCCGATGTGGGACTCGATCCCCGGATTCCAGGATCACACCCTGTGAGCCACCCAGGGATCCCCCTATCACATCATTTCAGATGTGATTTCCTAGGGTGGCAATATTTGGCTGCGCTAACGATGCATCAAGCATATACATAGTAGGGTTGAGGGTAGGTCTCTATGTTAAATGATTTCAGTAGAATCGGCTGTTGGCCCCAGGAGCATAAAATCTGTTTCTATTTGTTTGCTTTGTCTACTAATATCCAGCAAAAGTATCCCTTGCATTTGGAAGCACTCTTGGTTGTATTTTATTTGAGAGCTGGGTCTCTTTCAATGTTGTATTTTTATTTAATAATGGAAACAGTTGATTAATGCAAACGCTTGAATACTAGGCTGAATAGCTATTACCATGTTTTGTCACTAAGGCTCACTTAGCAAGAAAATCCTTTCTGCCTCAACTCTTGTTAATAGAACCATTCAAAAATATATTGGTCAATATTGGTCTGTTTTCTTAAATTGAGAAGTATGACACATTCAATGTAATTTTTTGGTGTGTTACTACTATATTAAGGATCTTGTAGGATATGGGTATCAAGATTATGGACATGTTTGGACACTGTACAGCCGTGGATTGAAGACTGAGATGAATGTGTATTAACCTTAGAACATTACTTTTTATTAAATGATTGATACCCCATTCTTTTTCCTGAAAGTCAGTATAGAAGCTAATTCCAGTTAATTTATGGTTCATTTCACTGAGTTTCCCTTAAATGAGATTTTACTGTAAGATGGCTCATTCTATTATGAAATGTGAGATTTCTTTGGGGTGAAGTTAACATTTACAAGCAAGATGAAAACTAATGTCTTTAAAACTTGAAAGATGAGGCTTCTTAGAAGTTATTTTCTACATGCCACACAGGTTGGCCTGTTTCTGGTTGAAATCCAATTCCAAGCACCTCTTTTTACATCTAAGAACTCTGGTTCTGCTTGTGTCTTTTATTTGGTGACATTGTGGTAGCTTCTTTCTGTTGCTCAGAATTTGTCCAAAAAATGTGGAACATCTTGATAACTCTAATCCATCTATAGGTCAAGTGCCCTCTCTGAAGAATTCTTCTGGTCCTTATGCCTGCTGCCCAACCATCAGGGTTGGCTTCAAGGCAGGACTTAATTTACCTTGTTTTAAATCATGCGCTCAATTGCTTTCTTTTTCTCAGGTGGTGAAAAGCCACCTAAGACTAGCTTAATGCTTAAAAGAAAATAAAGTTAGAGAAATTATCCGTTTGCTTGTAAACAATAAGTTCGTGTATATAATGTAGCTTATTCTATACGATATTAGGCACTCCTTCAATAAAAGCAAAAGAAATTAAAAGATCCTAGAATTTGTTATGCTTAAAAGCCTCCCCTACTCCAATTGCCTAGTTTTATAGGAATATGTGTTCTCTCCCATAATCTGAAAATGCATGTACCTAATTGAAATAAGATGTACCCCTTAAATGATGAAAATAAAAAGTGATCAAAATAGATTTTTGTTATCCGTTGGGCATTGGGAGTTTAAATGCAAACTGCATGGCTTGCAGTGTGGGGAATTAATTATTGGTAATTGAAGTTGTAAGCTTAATTCCCTGCTTGCTTCAATGAAAATGAATCCTTTTATTTAATATTGAAATAAGCACCACTAACCTCATGATCTAGGACAGCACACACATTCAGCTATTGAGCAATAGTGAATGTTAAGAAAGCTTTATCTCTTAACCACTGAGTTGTGATTAAAACAAAACAAAACAAAACAAAAACGTCAGGAGTAGATACATTAGCAAAGAGCATAATAGATGGTATTGGGTACCCTTAATAGATCCTGTTCTTGTTCACCAGTTACAAAACCCATCACATATTCTAATAAATTCTAAACCATAAAAAATATATATATACATAGATACACTTTTTGAAAACTTGGGGCCAGTAAAATGTTTTCATTGAAATACACCATCATATTGAAGCAGGATGACCATTTAGACTGTTAAGCGAGCAAATTTGCTGCCCTGTTCCTGCTGTGAGGAATTCTTTTCTTTCTGAGGGAAGATTACAATCAGGCATGATGTGGATCCTGCTTCCTGCCCAGTCTCTCTGATCTGTCTCTCTGTCTCTGTCTCTGGGCTCCGGCCATTCAAAGATGCCTCTGGGCATTTACATTCCCTGTTACTTAGGTCTGGTAGGCTTTCCCAGGTCCCCTATATTCCCCCTTTGCTTAATCAATATTTTTTACTCCTCTCAGATCTCAGCTCAAACATTATAGCTGAGACTGGGGCAGGTCCTCCTCTTTTATATTCTTAACACAGTAAGTCATGTGCTAACTTGTTTTGTGCTTGCCCCTGCTGCCAAAGACAATTTCGGGAAGGCAGGGAGGTGTCTGCCTTGTTCATAGCTAGAGTGCCAGTCACTAGTTCAGAGCCTTACACATACTGGGAATCAAGAAATATGTTTGAGAGAAGGAAGGAAAAAGAAAATAGGAAGAAAGAAAGGAAAACAGAAGGTTAATTAAGGTCAGTCTAAGAGTCCCTTGGCAAAATTCCCATTTTATAGTCCTGAAGAGCCCATGACAGTTATGATACAATTAATGATTTCTTTTTTCATTTTTTATGGGAAACAAATGGAATTAATACTTTCCAATTTTTTATTTATTGTACTTCATGATAAGTCCTGAATGCACCTTTCCAGAAGACAATTTATCCATATTTCAATAATTAACACACATAATTGTATAATTTGGTAGGGCCACCAAGTGCCCCCTCCCTCAAACAGATTTGAGCAGACCTATATCAGAGAACATCATTGTGAAATTTCAGAACACTGGGGACCACGAGAAAATCCTATGAGCTTCCAGAGAGAAAAACAGTTATATACAAAGGTCAGGAATCAGAATAACTTTAGACTTCTCAATTGCAACCAGACAAGGAAGAAAGACCTTCAAAATTCTCAAGGAAAGTATTTCCACTGCCATTCAAGATTCAGCCAAACTATCAAAGGACATTTTAATAAGGACATTCGTATGAGGGAAGAATACAGACATTTTCAGACATGCAAGTTCTCAAAAAGTTAATTTCCACGTACTCTTTCTCAAGAAGCTAGAGAGGATATGCTCCCACCAAAATGAAAGGAAAAAGTCAAGAAAGGGGAGGACATGGTATGTGGAAGAGTTTGTTTCTGCATCCTAACCTGTGTCATTGGAAGCTGACCTTTGCAGAGTGCATTTCAAACTACATGCCCTATGGTTGTGTTCAGCCACGGAGACTCACCAGCAAGAGATCTGGAAGAAAGGAGAGCAAAGACAGCCCAGAGCTCTGATGGGATTAAGAGACTTAACACAGTAACCACAGCATACATTCTCTCACTCATTTCTCATGGATTTCTATCTTTCATTTTCTTTTCTTCCTTCTTAATCCTCTCCTCTCCTACTTTCTCTTTCTCCCTTTCAATCTTTGAAATCAATCTCTTTCTCCCATGAACAATCTTTGACAATACCCTATCACTGTGTTTAACTATAAAAAGGGCAATCAAGCCAAAATAGGCAATAGAGCACAACAGATCAAAGAGCATGGATCATGGAGTTAGACATCAGTCCTAGCCCTGCCATTTAATAGAGAGGTGACCCTGGGCAAATTACTCACCTTTACTATAACACAAGAAGAAGAAAGATCACTATATCTATTTCAATATGGGTTGATTAAATGAAATAACAAATGCAAAACCTTTGAACAGTGAGTGGCTGATTAAGCTCTCAATAAATGGTAGCTATAAGGAATATAAAATTAAAAGTGCCATTCCCTTAGGACAGCCAGATTGCTTTCAATTCCCCACTTCACAAACATAGCAAAAATCATTTCTAGGCAGTATCTATAGTAGTCAATAGTACTATCCACCAGATATTTCCAGTCTTATTCCTCAGCACATGATAAGAATGCCCTTCACCTTGAAGACCGAGCCGAGAATCTGCTTTGGCCAAGGAAATGTGAGTTGGATTGACTTAATGTTACTTCTGTGTGAAAGTACAGTTCATTTTAACTATTAAATCATGGAAGACTGTATCATAGTCTTCCATAGTTATATATTATAGGGCACATTTTGGGTACACCTGTCATATCTTAAACATAAACACATCATCAATGTAGCCAGTGTCAGTGGATTGATCCTGGAAGTTTGAGTTATTTTTTTCTATGCAATTGTGTAATATTCTAATGTGTCTATTTGAATATTTTATGCAAACAGTATGAGTTACAGTTATATCTATTTAAGCAATAATTGATTATTAAATTTATCCATTCCATCAATTTCTGTCTTTTAATTAGTACATTTGGACCAACATTTAAAGTAATTATTGATACATCTGGGCTTAAGCCTGCCACTTTATTATTTGTTTACTGTTTGTTTCTACCATTCCCCTTTTCTTGCCTTCCTGTGGATCACTCTAATTCTATTTTTTTAGAATTACATTTTAATTTCTTTATAGTGCTTTTGAATATTTTTTGTATAGTTTTCTTAATGATTGCCATAGAGATTATAATACATATGCATAACTTATCACAGTTTACCAGTGTCAACATTTTGTCACTTTGAGTGATATGGAAACCTGACTTCTTTTAAATCTCTTACTCTTTCACTTCTTTTAACTGAAATTTTTTCTAAAGATTTATTTATTTTTAGAGACAGAGAGAGTGCGAGCAGGGGGAGGAGCAGAGGCAGAAAGAAGGAATCCTTAAGCAGACTCTGTCCTGAGCACAGAACCTGATGCAGGGCTCAATCCCAGGACCTTGAGATCATGACCTGAGCCAAAATTAGGAGACGACTGCTTAACCGACTGAGCCACCCAGGCACCCCTTTTAATTGAAATTTTTATTGAGATAATTGTATATACATATGTAGTTATAAGAAATAAGAAAAATCTCTTGTATACTGATACCAGCTTCTTCTGATGATAACATTTTATAAAACTATCACAACCAGGATAACAAAATTGATATAATCCATAGATTATATTCAGATTTTTCCACTGGATTCATTTGTATGTGTGTTGCATCTGTGTGTATATCTTGACTTCTATCATCTTTATCATCTGTGCAGGATTATGTATCCATAATCACAGTCAAGATACTATATAGTTCCAACACTATGCGATCTCCCATTTGTTAACTACATGCACCTTCCTCCTGCCTCTGCCAACCACTTTTTAATATCCTAGACTAAAGAAATGGTCAATATTTTAAAATACCCTGCTACCTTCAGGGACACTAAGATTAATACACAAATTAAACCAAATACTTTTCATTCCCTCCATAAAAAAATAATTAAGAAAAATTTAAGTGCTGTAGATATGTATTGACTGAAGTCCCTAGACCACAACCAGGATATTGAAATTGAATCTACTGATCATATTCAGATTTCTTAGTTTTACTGATATTAGTGAATGTTTATGTCCTAAGTTTTATACAATGTTATCACCCGTGTAGGTTCATGTATGCACTACTGCAGTTAAGATATTCAAAAGTTCCAGAATCATGAAGACTGTATATGTTACCCTTTTATAACCTATTCACTTCCCTCTATCTACTCCCTCATCCTTAAGGCCTGGCAACCATTTGCTCTGACAATATGCCCTCCATTCCTACATTCTTTTTATTTTAAAAAATGTTATAGAAATGGAAAAATATAGCACATAACCTCTGACATTAGTTTTTTTTTCTCATTATAATTTATCCCTTCCCACCTTTTAAATGTAATGTCCTAAGTATTTCCTCTCCATACACTGAGCATCACATCTGTTCCTATGTGTTTAATAGTAAAACCCCGGTGTAGGCAGAATAATGTCCCCCAACCCAAAGATGTCCATAACCTAATCCCTGGAACCAGGGAGTACATTAGGTTACATGACAAAGGGAACTGAGGTGGCAAATGAAATTAAGGTTGCTAATTAGTTGATCTTAAAATGAGATTAGACTAGAGAGATTATACTAGATTACCAAGGTAAGGGCACAGTAGTCATCAGATCCTTAAAGGTGGAAGAGAGAGGCAAAAGAGTGAATTGGAGAAATGACAGTGTGACGACTTGGCCAACCAACATTGCTTGAGATGAGGAAGGAAACCAAGATCAAGGAAAGCAGGAAGTTGTTGGAAGCTAGGAAAAGTAAGGAAATGGACTCTCTCCTCTAGAATCTCCAGAAGGAATACAGTGCAGATGACACCTTGATTTAACCCAGTGACACTCGTTTTAAACTTCTGACCTTAAGAGCTGTAAGATAATAATACAATACAATAATACTGTAAGACAGTAATACAATATAGATATTGTTAACAAAGTAAGGGACAATTAATACATAATAGGGGGGCATCTGGCTGGTTTGTTTGGTGGAGTGTACAACTCTTGATCTCAGAGTCATGAGTTCAAGCCCCACATTGGGCACAGAGATTACTTTTATTTTTTAGATTTTATTTATTTATTCATGAGAGACAGAGAGAGAGAGAGGCAGAGACATAGGCAGACGGAGAAGCAGGCTCCATGCAAGGAGCCCGGTGTGGGACTCAGTCCCAGGACTCCAGGATCACACCCTGAGCCTAAGGCAGACACTTAACCGCTGAGCCACCCAAGCATCCTGAGATTACCTTTTTTTAAATTTAATTTAAAGTTTAAAAATACATAAATGGAAGAGGTTAAAGTATCACATTTGATCTGGGGATTGAAAAAAATGGTCAATGAAAATTTTAATTTTAAAATGGAGTGATCTTGGGGGAATACCTTAACCAACTGATTAAACTTAGCATCATGAATAGTGAAACAACAGATGTAACATGACCCTGATATGATGTAATGAGGAGTATACAACATCTCCTAAGAAGTAGGCTTGCTAAAAATATTTAGCATGAATCTAATCAAATCTCTACACCTAACTGTTAGCTTACCAAAGTATAGGAGATAGAGGAACCAGTTAAATGACAACATGAGAAAAATAATCAGACAAACTCAGAATATGAGACATTGCATAAGACAACTGACTGGCAGCTCTTAAAAAGTCAACATCATTATAAAAAGGAGAGTGCACTGTTCTGTATGAAAACCAGTTAAAGAAATCTGACAACCAAATGCAATGAGTGAATGATTTGATTTGATCTTAGTTGAAAAATATTTATGATATTCTTGAAACAAACTGGATGAATTCAACATGAAGTTACTATTAATTTTCCAAGGCATAACAGTAGAATTGTGTTATATAGGAGTATCTCCCTATTCTTAGGGATTGCATGGTAAATGTTTGTCAGGGAAGTGTCACAATGTCAAATTTACTTTGAAAATATAGAGAGCAAATATAGCAAAATGTTAACAATGATTGAATCCCAGCAGAAGATAGGTGAATTTCAATGTGCAATCCTTTTAATTTTGATGTATGTGGAATTTTTTTCATAATAAAACTTATAACTTGATTTTTTTTCTGTAGGTGATATGTTTAAAAATAAGAAAAGAGTAGGCCTTGAGCAAGTGAGAAGGGCAGCAGGTAGAAGGACATCCTAGGCTGATGGAAAACCTTGAGTACAAGGATGAAGGTAAAATGCTTGTGTATTGAGAGACTAGGGAATTGTCCCTGTATGTTGTATAAAATTCATTTCTGCTACACCCTGTGGCTGAGGAACAAACTTCTACTGAGCCCCTGCTATTGTAAATGCCTCTTGTATCACTTAGAGTTCTTTGGCTGTCAGTGATAAAAGTAAGTTGAAGAAAAAGCTGAACATCCAGGACTCAAGAAGAACTGGAACCAATAAAAAGGGGATAATGAAACCCATAAAAAGTCTTCCCAAGGGGAATGGATCTGCTCCAATCCTTTTCCCTCTTTGGATTACTCTATCTATGAGTCACTTCTTAGGAGAGAGGTTAAAATCTAGATGCAAGCAGGTTCTCCCAGCATGGGCACTAAGGAATCAGTTTCTTACTGGGTGGCATTCTTGCTCACCTAAATTCAACTCTACTGAATTCTTTTATTTTCTGAGCGACCTTTGAATCCTTCTCATTTATTTTGCTTGTTGGCAAGAGTTGCCTTCTGTTACTTGCTACTAAAGAACCACAATACAATTTTCTTTGTCTCTTTTTTATTTGTAGTTAGACCCTTGGACATTTTCCTGTCATACATTTCATAACACAATTGCTTGTGGTGGTTTATTTCTGTCTGAATCTTTCTAGTAGATATAAAATTAGGATATTTTAAAAAAATGTTTTCCTTCTGGATTCGGTAGGGTATAAGAGTTAAGGTATAAGAGAAAGTACAGTAGGTAAGGGTATGAAACACACAAGAGAAAAAAATAGAGAAAAGGAGAAGAAAGGGGGGAAATAACTCGAGAACAATTTTGGTACTGGAGTAAGTTTGTTAAATACACTGTGGAGCCTCACCCATAAGGAGCCTAAGACAGGAAGAAGCAATGGTTTGAGAACTAGTACAATGCTGGAAAATCAGTATGGGACAAGTAGAGTGGGAATTGTGGCTGAATGGCCAAGGTTTTAAGGATTTTTAAATCCTGGGAGAGGAGAATGAATATGTACAAGGTCAAGATAGAGCAGGAAGTTCCTCAGGATGCAAGGCAGTCCATACTCTGAGGACCTATAACAGCCACAAGAATTATCAAGAAGAGTTTTGCTTTAAAAAATATAAGTGAATAAATATAGCTTAGATCTAAGGTTATATTTTGGAGTTGGAGTTAGGAAAGATAAAAGTAGGGGAAGCGGGATGTAAAAGTTTGGTATATCGGGGTTAGGGGGGATGCTCCTTAGGTGACAAAGACTGGTTTCACTTCTATATTTGCAACCCCTGGCAAAAAGGGAATATTCAAATTGCTTATAAGTAAACAGTTAAGTGGATAAATGAGAGAGTAATGTAGAAAAAGAAATCATAACTTGTGGGTGATTTTAAGGAATTCCAGAGATGCTACAAGTTTGCAAGGATAGGAATGACCATGGAGGGAACCTTCTCACACAGTTCAGTGTAAATAGTTGTTAGATACACATTCTGTGCTCTGCACCTGCACTTGGGAAGGATACAAGATAAAGTACAGTCCCCATCCTTATATAACTTACAAACTTGTGTGTGCAGAGGGAGAAATAAGTACATTAATACCAATAAGACTGGAAATACCACATAGCAAGAAACAAGTAAAACGAAAGTATGGGATAGAATCTGAAGGAGAATTCATGTCTGGTTGAGTGGGAGCTAGAAGACTTAACATGGGAGATGTGGTATTAGAAATGCACTTCAACACACTGCCAAAGTTTCCAAAGATAAAAGCATTCAGAAAGAAGATGTAGCACAAACAAAAGCAGGGAGCCAGGAAATGAAGGCTATATCCCAGAGGACAGGTTGTGATCCTAGTAGGAAAGTCTTGAATGCCAGGTAAAGGAATCTGAATCTACTCGTAGGTACTGGAAATCATTAAAGGGTTCTGAATGAGAGACTCACATGATCAAAGCAGTGTTTTAAAGAACATGAGTGTGTCAGAGTTTTGTAGGACCTTGCTACTCAAAGTCTGGTCTTGGGCCAGCATGCTCTTCACCTGGGAGCCTATTAGAAATGCTGAATCTCAGCTGGCCTCCCGGACCCACTGAATCTAAACCTACAGAGGAGCAAAAGCCCCCAAGTGATCCTTCTGCACATTCAACCTTGAGAAGCACTGCTGTAGATTATAGTGGAGGAGGAAGATTTGGCTTAAGGAGACCAGTCAGAGGACTAGGCCAAAGAGAAACAAACCACGATGGCAGAAGTAGACCTACCAAGGCTAACGAGGTTGGCCAGAAAGGGAGAAGCCATAAATGAGGCAGAACTTTGAGGCTAGATGGTGATGGTGTATTTCTGCCTCACTCATTTTCCTAATAGATTAATCGTCTTCCCTTTGTTCATTAAAGTCATTGTTTCAACACATTTTTCTTCTATTTGTTCCTTCTGTTCATTGGCAAGCACTGCTTCTTTCTGATTGTGCTCATTGCTCACAGGCCATAAAACAAAAGAGAGATTTTCTCAAGCCTTGTTTTTAAGGAATGCAGATTGCAACTATTGCTATGCCACATGCTGGAGTAAAGAAATCACATAAAGAGATGAGAAGGAAGTAGAAAAGTGAAAATATCTTCTCTCATATATCAGGGTTCTCTTCCCTTCTGAGTTTAATACGAATCAAACAGGTGTGCGTTCAAAGCATGTGAGTGTGTCCTCATCAGCTTTTAATCATCAGCTTCAAGAAAATTCAGATCTCTCAGAAAGAGGGAAAAATAAACAGCTGAGCAGTGCGACTCATTTACACTTCAAATATACTTTGAATTGGTTATTCCTCAATTAATCAAATAGCTGGTGTATCCCTAAAGTAGTATAAAGTGACACACTGTGTGAAATCAATTTTTCTTTCCCAAATTATTAAATCCAGTAGCCTGTGACTACATCCCTGCTAATTCTGGTACCAGTCCTTTCATCCTCCATTAACTCTGGCACGCCTAACAGGCTGTCAAGAATAATTTCCCAGGACGTAAATAATTCAGAAATTAAAAATTAATAAATAATAACAGAGAACTACTGGGAAATAGGCTGGGTCAATTAGTGTGTTCTGCATTCTGTTTCTTCGCAGCAGGGGGGGCAGCCACATTCGTTACTTGAATCTTTCCTTCGATTCTGAGGTCTGATTTACAGCTCTTCATTACTGGATCCAGTCAGACACAATTACCTCCATCACTATCTCAGTTCCTAACTTCAAAGAAACGAACGTTTTCTTGTCTGCTTTTTTTCTCCTTGCAGCAGGCTCAGCTTGACATCCCTGGAATTTCTTCCACGCAGACTAATTAATAAGTCTTCGACTTATCATATTCACTTCTCTTCTTTGATGTGCTACCTTAGTCAATCATCCCATTTAATTAGAATTTCAATGATAACTTTACTTATCTTGTGGCTAGATGTAAATTAAAATAACGGGATTTTAATTCTCTTTCGTGTGGGGTTATGACATTTTTGGAAGCAAAAGTTTCAACACAAACATGATATTATGTACTTTCTATGTGAGGGTAGAGGAGCATTCTACTAAATCATTTTCCTCTTGCTACAAAAGAGTACTGCTGTGGAGCAAGCAATAATGGAAATGCGCTGGATTTTTCTGTAGCATCATTTCACCAAGCCCTTCACAGGAAAAAGAGAAATTGTCTTGATTTGCATAAATAATTGGATCAAGACACAGGTTGTGTTGCCAGCCAAGGCAGTGACTCTTTTGAAGGAAAAAAGTATCTCCAGAAAAATCAAGGCTTTGGTGACCCAAGCCTTTAAGATCTTTTGCCCTTTTCTGTCAAGCCATGCTATTCTCCATGTTGGTGAATCCTGCAGTGGCCTCTTTAGACTTCTACAAAATACCACCAGGAAAATTAAAAAACTCCCTCAAGAACACAGCAAACGGGTTGTGGAGCACAAGATGTGATACCAATGTGTGATACACAAAACTGGCTAATAAAGAGGAGCAGAAAGCAATATTTCATTCCTAGGGAACAATAGTAAGGCCACTATTTATTAAGCTTCCACTGTGTGCCAGTCTCAAGCTCAAGTTCTTAGTCACAAACTTTACCTCTGTTAATTCTCCCAGCAAACTCGTTACATAGGCTTATTACCCCCCATGTTATGGATAAAGAGATAGTCTCAGGGAGGTTAACCTGCTTTCCTAAGGTCACAAGGGCAGCGCCTGAGAGGGAAGAAACAGAGAAAGCATAAGAATACAGTTTCAACCCTTAGAGCACAGCCTTTAAAGCCTTCCATGATCTAGCTTTAAACTGTCTGCCAAATTCATGGTCCTTCTACTCAATTACATAAGCTCATCCAAAATGCATCTTCAGGGGTGCCTGGGTGGGGCAGTTGGTTAAGCAACAGACTCTAGATTTCAGTGATCTCAGGGTGGTGAGATCCAGCCTCAAGTCCAGCTCTGTGCTCAGTGGGGAGTCTGGTTAAGACTCTCTCCTTTCTCCCTGTGCCTCTCTACCCACCACCTCCTACAATAAATAAATAAATCTTTTTTTAAAAAATGCATCTTCAGCATTAACTCATTGCCAGATTTTAGTATAATATATACCTTATTAATACATTGTTGATGGTTGCCTTAATATTTATAAGTCACTGTAGTTATAAACAGGGATCTCAGTCATCATAAACACATTTTTTAAAAGATTTTATTTATTTATTCATGAGAGACACACAGAGAGAGAGGCAGAGACTTAGGTAGAGAGAGAAGCAGGCTCCCTCTGGGGAGCCTGATGCAGTACTTGATCCCAGGACTCAGGGATCACACCCTGGGCTGAAAGCAGACACTCAACCACTGAGCCACCCAGGCGCCCCTAAACACATTATTTTTAAATAGCATCTGCAAACAGAAAATCATATGCCATATACATGACTTTCAGAATAAGAAAACAAGCTTTTCTTACATTTTTCTTATGCTATTTTTTCCCAGGAACAAAATTATTAGCTTTTCTCTGTGTCACTTAAAAAAAAAGTTACTAGCAAGAACATCACTGGCAATTTCACACAATTATTCTATCCTTGCTCTCAAGCTTTCCCCTCCTCTACTCTCAGTAACAATGCCCAGCAAGACAACAAACAGAAGTTACAGTGACCAATGGAAACTTACTTCATTAGTAAGACACGAAACCACTGCATTAATGCTATTTTGAAGCTAACCTTTCAGGGATTTAATACAGTTGTTCTTTAACAATAGAACTTGGTTCATTTGCTACTTAAGACATGATTATTTAAATTAAAGTTAATTGGTTTCCTTACTCCCCTTTAGGGCATTAGGCTCAGAACATTTCTATTAGAAAAATCCAATTTGTCTCAAATTCCTATTTCTAAATTTTAGAGTGGTTAAATTACTCTGGTATTTTAACTCTTTGTAGCAAAAATCATCTCTAAATTATAGCTTAAATGGCAAAGCAATTAAAGATGCAGGTGATACAATTAGCACAAAGGCTGCATAGGAGTTCAGAAGACACAAACTCCAATGTTAGGTGAGTTAAAGGTCTCTGGCAGGGCCTTTCAGAGCCAGGAAAGCTTGGACCACTTCTACTTCTCTTGAGGTTGGGGGTACAGAATACCCCCAACTTACAATGGTTCTACTTGACAATGGTGCAAAAGTGATACGCATTCACTAGAAACCACTGTCGAATTTTGAATTTGGATCTTTTCCCCCGGCTGGCAACATATAGTAGGGCACTCTTTCATGATGCTGGGTGGGAGCAGCAGCTGCAGCTCCCAGTCAGCTGCATGATCACGAGGGTGAACAACTGATACAACCATTCTGTACCCAGGCAACCACTCTGTTTTTCACTTCCAGTAGAGCATTCCATAAATGACATGAGATATTCAACACTCTATGAAAAAAATAGGCTTTGTGGTAGATGGTTTTGCTCAACTGTAGGCTAATGTGAATGCTCTGAGCACATTTAAGATAGGTTAGGCTAAGCTTTGATGTTCATATATTGTTAGGTATATTAAATGTATTTCTGACTTATACCTTCAGCATACCACAAGTTTATTGGGATGCAACCCAATAAATGTAAGTCAAGGAAGATATGTATAAATTTAAAATGAGGGGTACCTGGGTGGCTCAGCTGGTTAGGTGTTTGACTCTTGTCTTTGGTTTAGGTCATGTTCTTAGGATCATGAGATAGAGCCCTGAGTCAGGCTCCATGCTCAGCAAGGAATCTGTTTGAGATTCTCTTCTCTCCCTCTTCCTTTGCCCCTTCTCCTGCTCATGCTCACTTTCTCTCTCTCTAAAATAAAGAAATAAATCTTTAAAAAAAAATTTAAAGTGAAGACACACCAAAGCAAGGTCACCAAAATCATGACATATTTGAAATGCTTACATTGAGGGGCATGTAGGTGGCTCAGTCAGTTAAGTATCTGCCTTCAGTTCTGATCATGATCCCAGGCTCCTGGGATGGAGTCCCACATAGGCTCCTTGCTCAGTGGAGAGTCTGCTTCTCCCTCTGCCTCCCCACTTGTGCTCTATCAGTATCTCAAATAAATCAATAAAATCTTAAAAAAAAGTTTACATTGAACCAGTTAAAGTTTTTAATACACAAAATACAATGTAATATAATCCATTTCTTCACAACTAATCACAGGATTAATAGAATGAATTAATTCATGGAGTTCTACAGTGTGTGACACCCAGTAATGGGTCAAAGTGTACAAGTTCTGCGATGAAAGTCTTTCTATTTCTGTCCTGTATCTCAACGACCAATATAACTTCATCCAGAAATAATGTTGAAATTCTTAAGTTCAAGCTCTACATGAATAGAAAGCTCAAGTCCAAATGCTCCTTCTCACTATTTTTTGATAGTCTCCAATCTCATTCATTCACTTAAAAAAAATAGTTTTGAGTGCTTACTATGTTTCAGGTACCACCCTAGGTGTTGAAAGTATATCCATCAAAAAAATTTTTTTAAAGCTCAAAATTTCCCTACTCCAGCAGCCCCGGTGGCGCAGCAGTTTAGCGCCGCCTGCAGCCCAGGGCGTGATCCTGGAGACTCTGGATCAAGTCCCACGTCAGGCTCTCTGCATGGAGCCTGATTCTCTCTCTGCCTTTCTCTCTCTGTGTCTCTGTGAATAAATAAATAAATAATCTTTAAAAAAAAAAAAAGTTCCTTGGTGGGTAACTGTTTAAAAAAAAATTTCCCTACTCATGCAACATACATCTAATAGAGAAAAAGTATAATAAATACACACACAAATATATATATAATTTATATAATACATAAAATATAATCCCCAAATTACTATATATATATATATATATATATATATATATATATATATATACATATATATATATATATATATAAAATGTTACAAAGTGGTAAGTGCAGGGAAAAAAAAACCCAGAACACAGGGGTGAGGGAGTTTAAGGGGGCCATGAAGGACAGAAATGAGTAATTTAAATGGGAGTTAGGATAGGGCTCACCAAAAAAGGGACCTTGAACAAAAAAGTAGAGAAAGTGAGAATAAGCCATGTAGATATCTGGGGGAAGAGCAGTCTATGCAGAAAAATAGCCAATGAAACAGGAACACCATGATGCCTTTGTACAAATGCCATTGCCCAATATTATTGGGTACATTAATTGATCTGAGGAAAAATTTTAAATTATCATCTTAATAGATATTTAATAGATTGTAATACTTAATAGTATCTTAACAGATATTGAGAAGGAAATTAACAAATTCAACATCCATTCTTGACATGGTTTGACAAAAAAAATAGTTAAATAGTAATCAATGGCTATTTTCTTTTTTTTTTTTTAAGATTTATTCATGAGAGACACAGAAAGAGAGACAGAGACACAGGCAGAGGGAGAAGCAGGCTCCCCACAGGAAGCCAATTCTGGACTCAATTGCAGATCCCAAGATCATGTCCTGAGCCGAAGACAGACATTCAACTGCTGAGCCACCTAGGTGTCCCTCAGTGGCTATTTTCTTAACGTAACACTTAGTAGATGCTTTCCTGCTAATGTCAAGATCAAAACAAAAATGCCTATATCTACACTACTATTTAATATTGTGTTTGAAGTATCAACCAATGGAACTGGACAAGAGATAGAACTAGAAAGGAAGAAGGAATATGCCTAGATAATATACCTGGAAACCACCCAAAAATTAATTAAAAAAATTAAATACCAATAATATGAGAATTTAGTAAGGCAGCATGATATAAATTAATAAACAAAAATCACAGTCTTCAATAAAAAGAAAATAGTTAAATGGAGTAATGGAAAAGAGGATGCCATTTACATTTGCAATGAAACAATTAAAATACCTACAAATGTTTACATTGAGAAATATCTAAAACCTATATGAATAAAACTTTAAAAATAGAGATGAATAAATTGAGAGATATCCCATGTTCTTGGATACAATGACTCAACATCGTAAGGAAGTCAATGAATATATAACTATATAAATATGGAAAAATACAAATGCTAACCAAGTTTTTGCTTGGAGCTAAATAAGTGATTCTAAAATTTGCATGTGAGTTGATATGCGAATTTAAAATTATTTTTAATGATACAGGTAAAATATCTTGAAATCTACACAAAGCAATCAGGCACATGAGAAAACAACAAAAGCCATGAGAAATATCAGACAAAAGAAAGCCATCTGTGGGGAATTCAGATAATAGAGTTATCAGTCATAAAACATTAAAATAATTATGCTCAATATATTTAAGCACTCAAGGTAATAGAAGTCAAGATTGAAAAATTCAGCATATAATAAGAAGCATAAAAAGAGAATTGAAGGGAAAATTAGAACTAAAAAATATAATAACTGAAATTAAAAAGTTATTCGATACGTTTAATAGTGTATTAAATATACTGAAGAGAGAATTAATGAAGTAGAAGATGGGCTGAAAGAAAATAAAGTGAATTGTTGAAAAACAAAACAACAGTAAATACTAAAGAGAGGGTGGGAAACTGTGGTGGCTTTAAAATATAATCCTAAAATTACTGACACTATCCATCAAGAGGTGAAGATATTAAGTCCACTGCCTTTGAACTTAGGTTGGTTTGTGATATTTTATGAACTGAAAAAGGAGATGTAAGGGTGCTTGAGTGGCTCAGTCAGTTAAACATCTGACTCTTGATTTCAGCTGAGGTCATGATCTCAGGGTGGTGAGATCAAGCCCCGAGTTGGGCTCTGTGCTCAGCAGGGAGTCTGCTTGAGATTCTTTCCCTTTCCGTCTCCCTCTGCTCCCCATTCTTTCTCTCTCTCTCTCTCTCTCTCTATCTCTCAAATAAATAAATACATCTTTAATAAAATAAAATAGGGAATATATATTTGGTCTTGTTCTGACACATAACTCCTAAAACCCTTAGAATTTTCTAAATGATAAGAACTGGAAATTCGTTTGTTGTATTAACACAGTGATGTTTGGACTTCATCTAAAGCTAGGGGCTGGTTGCCCAAAGAACCAACCATGTAAATACAGAATTGGTTAGGGAATCATAATACTTCCATGTGCCACTGTGCCAGGCTTAAATTCCATGGGAACAAAAGATCCTTTTTTGGGGACCTTGCCCTATGTATGTCTTCATCTAGTTGCTGATTTGTACCCTTTAATATCTCTTGTAATAAATTGGTAATCTAGTGAGAAAATGGATTTCCCTGAGGTCTATGAGCCACTCTAGCAAATTAATCCCTCCCTAAGGAGGGAGTCATGGGAACGTCTGCTTTACAGCCAGTTGGTCAGAAGCAGAGGTAACAACCTGGACTCAGGAGTGCCATCTGAAGTGAAAAGCAATTTGTGGAACCGTTCTTAACCTGTGGGATCTGATGCTATCTCCAGGTAGACACTATCGGAATTGAGTTGAATTGTAGGACATCTGGCTGGTGTCAGAGACTTGATTGGTGGTGTAGGGAAACTCCTTCCTCTCTCCATCTCTCCCATGCTGGAATTAGTGACCAGAACCTTGAGCTTGTGACAGCTTTGACTAATAGAATATGATGCAAGTGATGTTATGTGCCTTTTCACGGCTAAGTCGTAAAAGGCCATGCAACTTCTAGAGATACAGTGATAAGAATACAGTGTGTAGCTGGAGTACCAGGAGGAAAGAGAATGGGGCAGAAGCAATGTTTGAACAGATAATGGCTGAGAATTTCTTAAAATTCATGGAAGATACTAAGATACAGATATAAAAGACCCTACAAACCTCACAGAATAAAGAAAAGCTTACCTAAGCACATCATAGTAAAACCAATCAAAACCAAACCCAAAGAGAAAATGTTCCCAAAAATAGCCAGGAAAAAAAAAACAAAAAACAAATTACTTTTAAAGAAGAAAAAATAAGAATAATTTGACTTCTCAACGGATCACAGAAACCAAAAAACAGACCAATATTTTCAAAGAACTGAAAGGAAAAAACCCACCAAACTTGAATTCTTATTTAGTATAGCAGAAACTGTTGGTGCCCTGCACCATATTCCTTCAGCCCACTTCTAATTTTGGTTTTATTTGTGGTCAACTGATTAGTAACCTAAATTACATCTTCAAAATTCCTTTTGCCACATAATATAGCATAATTACGAGAATATCACCATGGGACAGAAGTCACTGGGGCCATCCTAGAATTCTTAGCCTTCTGCCCACCACACATACTCTATGACCCACAAATTCCATTTCTAGGGTTATAGTCAACTGAAATGTATACATTACCTTCACCAAAATATTTGTACTGTAGAAGCAGCTGTTTATGATAGCCCGAACTTGGAAACTACCCAACACCTTTCAACAGAAGAATAGTTGTATGTTTACTCAGTGGAATTCTACATAACAGTGAGAATTTAAAAAATATATAGATGAATTTTATAAACATAAGATTGAACAATAGAAGCCAGATACAAAGAATACTGTTCATTTCTAGAAAAAACAAAAATTGGTAAAACTTATCTATGGGGTAGAAGTCAGAATGGTCATGATCCTTGGAAAATGGAGAAAAGAATGGAAGTATACAGAGAGGCTGATAATATTTGCAGTGCTGATAATATTGTCTTGATCTAGGCCTGTTCAATTTGTGAAAATTTATCAAATATTAAATTATACTTCACTCAGTTCACATTATGAAACATTCTAGAACTGGGTAAAGTATAATCAGGGAAAACTAGGATAGTGAGACCACTGTTCTTTTCTCTTGGGGTAGAGCAGGGCATGGAAAGATTAGTAAATAATACTAAAGTGGTTTCCCATCAGATTTCCCATCTCCTGTCACTGTACTCATCTGTCCAGCCCAGTCTCTCTAGAGAGACGATATATTTCAAGTAAATGCATTCATTTGTTCACTCATTCAAAAACCACGTTACTCTCTGCCTGATGCCTGGTACAGGGATGAAAGAATTCCATAAGGACAAAAAAGTCAAGGACTGGGAAGGAGGAAAGTAACTTATGACTGGGTCAGGGGAGAAACAGCTATTTGAGAGTCCACAATGGGAAGGCTACAACCAGAGCCTTCCATTTGCTGTGAGGACAAAGATATGAGGCATGATGTAATTAACAAGACTTGCCATCCAAGACAGATCTCTAATACGATCAGGGCATCTGCCCTCAGTCATTTTGCCTCCTTTCTTACCTCAACAGTCAAGCTGGGAAAACCAAAAGGGAACTTATATGGATACAAGGATGCTCTACTCAAATTCCCTCATCTGGGCCAATGCAGAGGCTCACAGCTGCTTCCGTCACTAGACATTGCTTGCAGCTTCAAGAAACTGCCTCACCCATGGTCAGAGGGCATCCAGGCTCAGGACTGACAGATGTGGGAGTGCAAAAGCCTGGCTCCCTCTGCCGTTTGGGACAACTATGAAGAGCCGTCCTAACTCCAGAGCTCTTTATTGGAACAGCTGAGGCATCAGCTGTGGATTTCCACTCCTACCTTCCTCATTTCCTTAGGGGTGTATTTTTTAAGGGCATTCCCCAACACACAGGCATGCAACTCCCTCTCTCATGTTTGCAGGGAGCCTAACCTAAGATAAAAATTTAAAGGCCCTTTGTAGCATTTTTTCCTAAGGGCGCAAAGTGCTCTTTACTTTTTTGGAGGTCATGATACTCTTTGACAATATAATGAAAGCTAAGGACTCTTATCTCAAAATACATATATATACACATATATACATATATATATACATACACACACACACACACAAGCACTTAATGTAAACTTTTACATGCTATTTTAGAGGGTTCCCCTCCCTTCCTCCTCATTTTTAAGGCTCAGCTCAAACTTTATTACCCATGTGAAATGTGAAGTTCTGTACATAATCATAAGATTAGCCACCATTTATTGAGCACTTACTTTGGACAAGACCCCATGCTAAGTGCTTTAATTTTATTGTGCCTTTGATCATGGCATAACTCATTTAAAGCTTTGTCCACTGTAACACAGTTAATAATTAGCAGATACTGGATTTAAATTGTTAAGCTTGTGCTTTGAGTGAATGACGAGCAAAAGGAAGGGGAAGTTACAGAGTTAACTCCTCGAAGGTCATCTAACAACAAGTGTCAGAACTGGGATTTAAACCCACGACTACCTACCAAGCTGGTGCTCTTTAGGTTAGAAGGGAAAAAATTGACTTTGTCCCACTCCCGCTCTTCGGAGCTCCCTCTGTTCGTTGCATTTGTTTCTACAACGACTCCCAAGGGCTTCGCGCGGTGCTGCCGTGGATCGCTCACGCGCATCCAGGCCCGCAGGCAGGGGCGGCACTTCAGCTGCCGTACAACGTGGCGGCGCCAGGCATCCCCGCCCATGGAAAGGAGCTGGGTGGCGTCCGTACAACACGGCGGTGCTGGGTCTGACGTAATTTCCGGTCCGACGCAGTCACAGTTAACCTTTAAACTTGCAAGCGCTTCCTTTTTCCTCTTCCGGGGACGGCGTCCATAGGTATGGCTGCTCTTTACTTTTCCCCGTCGCTCCTTGGTCTGCAATCGGCCGCCATCCGGGGAGGTGGGGGAGCCAGGATCTGCGCAGCGCAGCCCTTGGAGCTGGCCTGGGAATAAGAGTTCAGGAGGAAAGCTGGTGGTGAGCAGGCCCCTGGCTTTTTAGCTGCAGGCGGCCACCGACCCGGACCCCCCCCTTCCCGGGCCGGGAATAGCCGGAGCTCATCCCTCGGGCTTGGCCGCCTTCAGAGGCGTGTTTGGAGACGTACGAGTTGTGGTTCGGCTCGTTGAGACCCTGCGGAATCGCAGAACGGTTCCCTCTCTTAGGCCCACCTTTTAGCATTGCTCTCGTGGACGTTCTCAGGCTGTGCGAGGGCGGACGACCGGCATGTTCGGGTCGTTTCAAGATGTTTTCTTTTCCAAGGCCAATAGCGAGGAAGATAAAAGTGTTAATAAGGGAGTATTCTGTCTTGGTTTTGAAGCTGTGAGCGGAATGGTGGCTCCTTGGAGCTCTCGCGTTGGCCTTCGGCGTCGATTTTGGTGTCTTGACGGTTCTGTTTTAGAGTAACGTTAGGAAGGAGCTGACCTCAAATGCCGGCTAGTTCCTTTTCCATCGTGTGTGACGGAGCGATCCCGACGTCAGGGATACAGCGGGTCTTGTTGACGGTTTCATGTTCATGTTCATCCAGTTTGCTAAGTGATACTATTCAGTATTAATTCCAGCTGATACAAAACAAAACAAAACCAGATGCCATGATTCACACTTTTTTTTTTTTTTTAAGATTTTATTTATTTATTCATGAGAGACAACAGAGAGAGAGAGAGAGGCAGAGACACAGGCAGAGGGAGAAGCAGGCTCCATGCAGGGAGCCCCATGCGGGACTCGATCCCGGGGCCTCCAGGATCACGCCCCGGGCTGAAGGCGGCGCTAAACCGCTGAGCCACCCAGGGATCCCCTAATTCACACTTTGATACTAAAATAAGTATTAGTTGGCTCTTGACTTGTCCCGCATGCCACTTTGGGGCAAGACACTGAGCCCTGAGCATCTTTTGTGTGACTGGCACTGCAATAGGTTGAGCAGGTTAGTTTCTGTCGTTTAATCCTAATGACAGCCCTGTGAACTCAGTAAAAACTTTTAGAGACCCGGAAGCAAGCTAGCTCTTTGTGCAGTAGATTCGGGTGGATGCCATAAGTTGAGGATTGAACTTAGTGTTCCTTTAAAAACTCTTCTAAACGTGCCTGTAGCATTTTTCTGGACACCACTCCAGACAGAATCAGGCTTTTTTGAGGGATAAGTCTGGCAAATTTTAACCAAGTGCCATCATTGATTACTGTCAGGAAAACAAACGTGGGCCTCCTAGCATTCTTAACTAATCACTGTTAAGTATATCGTTTTAAAATAGTGGAATTCTCTTCATCAGATACTTTAAGGATTATTGTATAAAAAAGTATACGTATGGGATGTATGAATTATGTGATACTGTTTTTGTTGTAAGGTTTGAATTATTTCTACAATGCAGTTTTACTCCATTCTTATTCTAGGCGTTCAGAATGGTTCAGCGTTTGACATACCGTCGTAGGCTGTCCTACAATACAGCCTCTAACAAAACTAGGCTGTAAGTATTTCCAAAATTTAAAATACATATTGTTGTTTTACTCTGCAGAATGCTGAGCTCTTCCCTATTCTCTCACTTCCTAGGTCCCGAACTCCTGGCAATAGAATCGTTTACCTTTATACCAAGAAGGTTGGGAAAGCGCCAAAGTCTGCATGTGGCGTGTGTCCTGGCCGACTTCGAGGTGTAAGTTTATTCTTTTGCTGTGAATAACAAGAACTAGTGAGCGCTAATACGCTTGTAAGGGAATGAATGAGAGGTCACCACTAGGAAGATTGAGAAGTACTAAGCATCTATGATCCGAGTCTGTCAAGAACACAGACTTTTAAAGCCTATATGACAGATACGGTGAAATGCCTTTCAGATAAATCAGTAATAGCATTTCCTGTTGTGACCTTGTTTACTGTTTATACTTGTCACATATCTAACCCAGGACCGTTTCTTTGAAAGCATCACAAAATAATCTCAACATTGACTTTGTGCAGGTTCGTGCGGTGAGACCTAAAGTCCTTATGAGATTGTCTAAAACGAAAAAACATGTCAGCAGGGCCTATGGTGGTTCCATGTGTGCTAAGTGTGTTCGTGACAGGTAACTATAACTCTTTAATGGACTTTCTTAAATGTGTGTGTGCATGTGTCTGTTCCATTGTATGCTAATCATTGTTAGTCTGGTGAAATTTAAAAGAAAGTTGTACATTTTAGATGCCTTCCTTGATTAGGGATAGTTGGTGTTGTGCAGACTGATAAATGATACTGGTTCAAATTAATTCATTTAGGATTTGGGGGCATCCTTATGCTAGACGTAGAAATTAAAATGACCTTGGTTTTGTGGGAGAGGCAGGTAAACTATTAGTTACTGGTCCGGTAGATGGAGAATAGGAGATCTTAAAAGTGTGGGAACAAAATAACTACATGTAGTTGTAGTGTGGCTAGAACCACATTAAGATCTAAAAGCTGGTTGGGGAGGAGGGTTCTGGAAGATGAGAGTATTCCAGGTAGAGGACTGGGCGTTTTGGTTACGTGGAAGGATTGGTAGCGGCATAGGTAGGAGAGGAAGCAATGGAGTTTATAATGGTAACATTTATTGCCTGTTTTTTATGATAAACGTGTTACCTATCAGGGAAGGGTTTTTCTGTTCTGTGAAGAAACCAACATTTGTTTAAATTCATATAGCCAGTAAGGGACAGCACTGGGATTCATTCTAGCTTTTATTGAGACCCTGGCTTTTTTATTAATCTCATTGCCTCTAAAGACTAAGTGGAAGGATTTGTGAGGTGGTTGGTCTTCACAAGTTAAGGAACTGGTTCAGAAAGTGGGTTTCCTCCAGTTTATTCAGCTAGTTCTATAAAGTGGTTGAGCTAGTTTCTAAACCAAATCTGGCACTAAACTTTGCAAGTTCACTCTGCCTTTCAGGAGTTGATTTGTAAGGGGATGGTAAGGCATGTTATAGTAATACAAATAAAGGTAAGTGTAACTTGCATGAAATAAAAGAAATCTGAACTATGAAGTTAGAGGAGAACAACTTTCAAGGTAGCTGGGACTCTGCAATGGGTATTTGAGGTAGTATCTGAATGTTTAGGTTTAAATGTTGGTCAAGAGGTTGATTGAAAGGGCATTGAGGCAAGGAATGAGAAATGAGATTGTAACAGCGTGTTGGAGATGAAGGGTCATGAGTTAGGTCTAAGCTAGAGGAGTTTGGCTTCTTACCAGTGTTTGGTTTGTTAAACATAATCATTGGTGCATTTATTAAAAATACAATTTTCAAGCCTACTTAGAGATTTGGATGTAGACCTGCTGGTAGTCCTTAGGTTAGTATTAGCTGTGAGTCTGAGAGGAGTATTGTCTTTGAGTAAGTTTAGGAAATTTTTAAGGGTCCTGAATAAGAGTGGCATTAGTTGTGTTTCTTTTTTCTTTTTCTTTTTTTTTTTTTTTTAAGAGAGGGAGAGGCAGAGACACAGGCAGAAGGAGAAGCAGGCTCCATGCAGGGAGCCTGATGTGGGATTCGATCCTGGGACTCCGGGATCACGCCCTGGGCTGAAGGCAGGTGCTAAACCGCTGAGCCACCCAGGGATCCCATTAGTTGTGTTTCTGTAATGTAATTACATTGAGAAGATTTGAAGGAGTCCAAAATCCCAGGGATTTTAGGCTGGGTCATTAGATAGATAACCAGGGATGCCAGTAAAGAGCATAGGTGGGACAGGTTTTTGTGGCAGTTAAATGAGTACTTTCTCTCTAGAGGTAACTTTGCTTTTAACAAATGGTAGTGAGCACCTGTTGCTTGTCGGGTCCTATGCACTGTAATAATAGTGTTTAATAAAATACACTTCCAAAAAAAAAAAATAAAAAAAAAATAAAATAAAATAAAATACACTTCCTCTCTAAAGGGATGTTTAAAACACAAATTATAACTCCTTCCAAGTTGAATCTTCACAAAAGTCTTGTAAAGTGGGTATGAACTTAACTGCTGTACCTTAGGACAGAGAAGGTAACTTGCCCAAGATCACACAGCTAGTAAGTGGCACAGTTGGCCCCAGACAGGCTGTAGAACCTTTACACTTGAGAAAGTACCTCTTGCTGGTATCTTTTAACCCATGTGGTTCCGCACCTGTAATTCCTTCTTGACTCAGAAGAAGGGGGCAGTTGCAATTAGCATAGAATTGAGGGATTATCCTGCTTTTAAATTCCAGTGTAGGAGGGAGACCTTCAGCTGAATGGGTCTGGCCATTTAATTTTAGTTCCTGCGTGTTTAGTCTATGCTGGGTTTCATCCAGTATTCATTTAACTTTTTTTTTTTTTTCTAGGATCAAGCGTGCTTTCCTTATTGAGGAGCAGAAAATCGTTGTGAAAGTGTTGAAGGCACAAGCACAGAGTCAGAAAGCTAAATAAAAAAATGAGGATTTTTTTGAGTAATAAAAATCAAAAAGCTTGATCTGTTATTGCTATTGTAATTTGTTAGTATACATGTTTGGTTTCTGTGTGGTGTCTGGGGATTTCATGATTTTTAGTTGATTACTTTTTCTGAAAGACAGGAATTGGAAGTCAGTGATAAATATTTTTGATGACAGCTCTTGAAGACTTGGGACGGTTTGAGAAAAGTGGCCCTTATATCCAGACGTTCCTTTTAATTCCAATTAATCATTTCCATTGAATCTCCTTCAGTACTAACATCGATAGGACAGAAATCACAGTGTTCAATGAGTTATTTAGAATGGAATCTTTTTTACATCATATTTAAACCCTCCCATTTCCTTAGTTGACTTCATTTCAAAATGGTCTATTTGAAGAACTCAACTCCATATTCAGCAAATAGCAAGCTCCCCTTATATATAAAACTTCATGTCATGCATCTAGTGAAATTCAAATTCTGATTGATGTTGAATTTATAATCAGAAAATTAAAATAATGGGCCTTAATTATATTTATTCTTGAGAGCTATGTAATATTGTTTCTAATGACTCTTAGTAATATAGAAGTATGTAAAGATAGTAATAATAGCTCATTCTTACAGTTCTTAGACTGTACCAAGTATTTTCTAATACTCTACATACATAATTTCATTTAAATTGGCTTCCAAGACCATTTTTTCAGATCACGTCAAACTTATTTTGGATTTCAAAGGAGAGTCAAGACCAGAGCTCCCCAGATTATTGGTACAAGCCAAGAAATCTAGAAGTCAAGAATTCTATGTATTTTGACCTTTTTTCTTAGTCTAGATGTTCCTCTCATTGATGTGATGCAACTTAGGTGTCTTGGGCAGAGGACTGTTTTCCTCTTAACAAAAATGACTGCTTTTAGGAAGGAAAAAAATCTTTCTGACCTCCAAATACTCATTGTGCCACACTGCCAGCTAACTTACTGATAGTTTTCAGACATTACAGAAGAGGAAAGCTGACACAGGAACTCAAACAGTAAAACTTTTTTTAACAACAGTCCTTGATAACATCTTCGTGATGGCTAGCATTGGGTTTGCCATGTGCCTGACACTTCAAAGTACTTAACATCTTCACTGAATCCCTTTAAGAACCCTGTGACACCTATATTATCTCTAGTTTACAAATAAGGAAATAGGCACACATTTCCCTAAGGAAATAGGAAATATCTGGGTGTGATAGTACCCAGAGTCCTTTGTTTTTAGGATTTTTACAAATGATATACATAAGTGGTTGAACTCGAATGACTGCCATGCCTGATAAATAATAGCTGAGGCTCCTATTGTCAACATAGTCTCAAGACCATTGAGTTCCACTAGGTTTCCCCAGACACCTGCCAATCCTAAGGCTTGTTAAGCAGCAAGAGTAATACAATTACTTCCTGTGATGTTTAATCATGATACAAGATTTCTACTGGAGATATAACTAAAATATTGGATTCTGAGGTAGATTAACCTCTCATTTTACCATGACAGGTTGATGCATACTACACGGACAAGTTTGGTGATCCTGGATGTATTGAGTATAAGAATGAAAAAATTAGTACTTTCAAAATACAATAAAAAACCAATGCCTTAACATTTAATAGAGTTGTTTGCTTGCCTTGTAGACTAATTTAGTTTTGGAAAGGTTTGAGATAATTGTTCAATATTAGCTGTGGAGGGGACAGCCTCCATTTGCCAGCTCAGCAAGAGTCCTTGCCTGTCTGGGCGCTTCTCTCCCACCCAGTGCTGCAGGACTGATTGAACGCAGTCTAACTGGTGAGTACTACTAAGTTTCAGCAAAATGAGTCAGTTAACAAATTTGAGAAAGCTAAAACATGAAAGTTACATACTTTTCAAAGACTATTAAATGGCTTAACCTTTAAAAATTTGGAACATTCTACTTTATAAAATAATCTTTGCAGACAATTTGAAATGTATGGAAATGTATAGCAAATTGCAGACAATTTGCTACCTGGGTAGCTCAGTGATTTGAGCATCTGCCTTCAGCTCCAGGGGTGATCCCCGGGTCCTGGAGAGGTCCTGGGGATCAAGTCCAGCATCAGGCTCCCTGCAGGGAGACTGCTCCTTCCCTCTGCCTAATGTCTCTGCCTCTTTCTCTGTGTCTCTTATGAATACATAAATAAAATCTTTTAAAAAAAATGTGGAAAAATTGATTGAAAAACATCCCCTTTAATTTTAGTATGCAGGTTATCATTTAACAGTTTGAGGTCTTCCCATTTTGCTTCCTAGGCATAGGAGAGATTTTTTAAATCAAAATTGGAGGCATATAAATTTTCAACCCACTTAACCCAAAGACATGTGACCAGCTTTACACTTTACAGCTTTTGATGGCTGCATCTGCATATGTGGCATTTATTTCCTTTCTTTTGAACATTTAGGTTATTTCCAATTTTTTTTCTTTTTTAATCCTTGAGAGCATTTTTACATATTTGATCGTTTGATTCATGCTGATTGTTTCTAAATTCATAAGCTGGCACTGAAATATGGTACTTAAATAATTAAGTTTAGTTACTGGGGTTGCAGTATTGCTTCTGAGTGTCTTAGTCTGCTCAGGCCACTGTAACTAATTACCAGAGACCGTGGTTTAAACTACAAACATCTCACAGTTCTGCAGACTGGTAGGGCTAAGATCAAGGTGCTGGCAGATTGAGTTCTTAGGGCCCTCTTGCTAGTTAACAAAGCACTGTCTCCTTGTATCCTCAGGTCCAGAGCAGAGAGAGAAGCAAGCTCTTGTGTCTCTTACACAGGCACTGATGGCCATTAAGAGGGCTTCACCCTCAAGATTTAATTACTTCCCAAGGCTCCCCCGTTATTTATGCTATCACAGTGAGGATTAGGGTTTCAACTTTGCAATTTTGAGGGGAGACACAGGCATGCTAATTTCCATAACATTAATGATATGAGTGAGCTGTGCCTAATCAGTGAGCCATTTCTTATGTTAGTTTAACCACCAAAGTTCTTGACCACAGGCCACACTTCTTCAGCTGTCTAGCTAATGCCTCTCCTCTTAACCTCTTCCCCACACACTTTAGTCCAGCTTCCCCCTCCCACCCCAGCACTCATAGCAGTGCAGAATTCATCCTCTAGTGGTAGATCGAGAAGAGCATAGATGGGTATGAACATAATACCAACTCTGCCCAACTGACCAAAATGAATTCTGCACTGTTCTGCTTTTTGATTTTGTAAAAAGCAAAATGAAGCTTTTATTGAATCCAGTTCTGTGTGTGTGACTTAAGTATTCTTGACAGGTTCCTAAAAAGACATGTGAATGTAGTCAGTGGTTTCTTTTTAAAGTCTAGTATTTCTTCTTCCATTGAATTGCTTATAAATTCTATTAGAAGGATGAGGGAAGGGGGTCTTCCACCCTTAAAAGCAGACTATCTCCATATGTTTAAGTAAATTAAGTTTACTTTCAGCAATATAATAACATACTTAAAATTTTTATCCTGATGATTTGGAGCTTGGGTTCCCAGAATCTTGATAGTCAGAACTATGTCCAGCTTTAAGTATAAACTATTTCTTATCACACCAATTAAAATCATATACTATTCTTATGGAGTAAGGTTGCCAAGCAGGGCTGAATATTATAGTTTTTCTCTAGTGTGGATTATTTAGTTTATAAGAGTTTGATAAGAGTTTATAATTATTAGGTATTACCAATAGAACTGGTGGTGTGTAAAGCCAGATCATTCCAGCTGCAAGTGCCAATTGTGCGCATCTCTTCCCAGCTCTGTTTTCAGATCGGTACCCTGAAATTGTCATGGTGGAAGTATTTATACCTGGGAAATCAGCAAATGGTACAAAAACTCTTTTCCCTCCTTGGGAGCTGGTTATTAAATATTTCCAGCAAGCCACTGGCTGTTATTCAAATTATAGTCTATCATCACAACTTAAATATGATGCTCTTGGTTTCAAGAGCTCTATGTATATCTGGGACATATTTGATAATCACTTATATTTGAAAATTGTAATAAATGTGTTTTAATTCTGTGAATATGCTGGGATTTGATTTTATAAAATACAAAACAAAGGTTTTATTGAATCTGTATGAATGTAGAGGAAAACAATTTAAAAACTTGGAAAAGTATAAATTCCATCTCTTTAAACAATGAAAACTAGATGTGATAAACACTGTATTCTAAACCAGGAGTAGAAAAGAGCATTCATGAATTTCTAAACGATAAGACGCACAATAATTCTAGATCAAAAGATGCTTTCTGGTTTCCAAAATAATACAATAATTTTGAGTAAATCTTAAATATTTCTGGTTAATTTGAAGGATTACATAGTTTTTGCCACTATGTTTATATTGTTACAGTTTGCTTTCGCTTTCATTGGTTTCCTCAGCAAATATTTATTAGAAACTACTATGTTCCAGAAATTGTGCTTTTGGGCAAATACATATACTATTGTATACACAATAGTCAACAAAGCGGACTCTTCCCTGCTCTCACGGCACATAAGGGAGACCATGTTAAATGAGGAAACCAACACATTTTTAATTGCACACTTTGGGATAAGAGTTATAAAGGGAAACTACAATGTTGTGAAACAGGGCAAGAAAGAAACCTCACAAGATGGTGAAGTAGGCTTTTCTGAGGAAGTGATATTTAATATCATGGCAAGGATAAATAGATTTTAGCTGGGTGACAAGTAGAGAGAACATTCCAAACATAAGAACCAACATGCAAATGCCTTGTCAAGAAAGAGATTGTATAAAGAAGTAAAATTCATGCAGCCCAATTCACTCTCAATATTTGTAGCTGAATAAATTGGATATGTATGAACAAATTGTTAATCACTAAGGGGGAACATCCCTGCTTGCACATAGCTTTTGGTCCACCTACCTGGGCCCAGAGCCAAGAGGTGCGTGCCTCCTTTCCTTCTTAAGGGAGACCAGTGAAAGAAAAGCTTTCCTAAACTAGTTAGGAGCAAAGACACTCTCCTCTGCATTACAGGGTATTTAAATTATGCAATCCCCTAGATAATTTAGGCATCAACCTACTATTAAAGAGGAGAGGGATCAGAATTATTGATTGAATTCCCCTAATATTCATTCAGCCTCTGTATTCCTTAGACTGTGCAAATACTCTGAGGGCTTTACTTGCTCACATGCATGCTTGCTTTTTTCTCTCTCTTGAGTTGAGAATAAGCTTACAGCTTGACATTCCCAAAGAACAAATGGCCTTAAAGAAAATTCAGTTAACTGCATATTAGTATACATTGTATAAAGACTTTGTTAGCTATATAGTCTTTGATGAAACTATTCAATCCTACCAGCAGTGCGGAAGTAGCCCTAGACAATACCTGAATGAGCACTCATGGCTGTGCTCCAGTAGCTTTATTTACAAAAACTGCTGTTGGAATAAATTTGGCCACAGGTTCATGGGCCCTCCCCTCTCTAGATGACACCTGCTTCCAGCTGCAGCTGCCATCTTATTGCAAATGCACAAGAAACCTCAAGAAACACCAACAAAAAATGGCCTTGTTGAGTAATAAACCCAAAGGATGATGAGAAAAAATAAAATAGTTGTTTTTATCCCATTAAATTTTGAGGTAGTCTCCTTTATAGCAATATACCATTAAAACAGTGGTATGGTACAATGGTCTTTAAATATGATTTTGCTCCTGGGTGGCACAGCTGGTTGAGTGTTGGATGCTTCGTTTCAGCTCAGGTCGTGATCTTGGAGTCACAAGATCACACCCCACCAGGCTCCCCACCCTCCACGAAATCTGCTGGGGATTCTCTTTCCCCCTCCCTCTGCCACTCTTGTCTGTGCTCTCTCTCTCTCTCTCTCTTTTTCTCTAAAATAAGTAAATAAACCTTTTTAAAAACTAAATAATATTTTGTTTGCATATCCTTTAAAAATTTTTGAAAGACTTCGTAGACCTTTTCACATTTTTAGATCATCATCTAAAACTTTTCATGATAAATTTAAATCATTGCAAAAGATATAATTTCTAGCACAGTAAAGAAGTGAATAATTTTTAAAAGTCACCTTTTAAATATATAAAATTGAAGCTACATAGCAACCTTAGGAAAAAAGACAGGAATAGATTCTGTTAACAGTTGAATGTTTTATATTCTTCATATTTCTTCTTGACTCATGTTGTAATTCCATTTCCTCAGTGGGATTTTACACTGTTTTTATGTTGAAAGTCTATTCCTGATTGGTTATTTCCACAATTGTATTTCTAAAAAGGAAAAGCAGAAGAGAGGCATGGAGTCTTGCTGCCCATTTGCCCTCTGGATAAGATAAGAGATCACTGCCCTTTAATCTGTGTTGTTTTTGCTTCTCTTTCATGGGATTCTCGCTGGAATTACCTATTCTTTGACAATTTGGAGGAGATGAAAGAGGGGAGGATGGTAAATGAAAATTGTCATTCCTCTTAATTCTGCATTTCATCTGAGATCAGGTCATCCCAATGCAGGCCAGGATGGACTGCTCCAATGTCTAGCATTTCCCTTACATGTAAGTCAGGGGAATACACAAAATCCTGTCACTGATCTTTTATTTCTTGAACATCAATCAATCAAGCATTGTTTATAATTAATTTACTAGTTATAAGGCAGTGTTCTGGATAGGAGGATAAACAAAATAGACAAAAATCCCTGCCTTAATGGAAATTATATTCTAATGAGGGGAGACAGACAATGAAAGAATGAACAAACGAACAAATGAAGGAACGAGTGAGTGAATACATGGAATATACAATATTACTGGTCTATAGAGAGAAGTAAAGCAGGAAAAAGGGACAGAATGTAGGGGGAAGCAGAGGCTTACAATTTAATTTTTTTTTTAATTTATTTATGATAGTCACAAAGAGAGAGAGAGAGAGAGGCAGAGACACAGGCAGAGGGAGAAGCAGGCTCCATGCACCGGGATCCCGACGTGAGATTCAATCCCGGGTCTCCAGGATCGCACCCTGGGCCAAAGGCAGGTGCCAAACTGCTGCACCACCCAGGGATCCCAGGCTTACAATTCAAACAGTGCTGCAATGGAAGGCTACTCTGAGAAGGCTGAAAACAGAGTATTTGCAAAAAAGCATGCCAAATAGAGAACAGCCTGGAAGCCAGAGGGTGCCATGTGGCTGGAATGGAGGGAAATATGAGGAGAGATGAGGTTAGGAAGTTCATAGGGTGCAGGTTATACCTGTTCTTATAGCTCACTATTCTGACCACTAGAGCCCTCAGAGATGGGCAAGAGGGGCCCCTGCTCTAGCGTCCCCCTGCCAGTATCCCACCCCACAAAGGATCCAGAGGACTGAGGGTATACGACCCCTGAGCATATGTACCCCCACCCCCACCCCCAAGGGTATGCATGGCCTCAGATACTCCTGCCCAAGGCATCCCAATCCCCCTCGCCCAGCCTGAGCTCTTCTCTCTATCTCTCAAGGAGAACTGTGCCCCTGGGGTGCTCCCCGGAAGCCCAAGGATATTTGCAAGGACTGCAAGGAGCTTGGACATGTGAGCTGAACTGTTCACACAGCTGCGCATGAGGCCCATAGAGGCAGGTAGGGTCAGAGGTCTGGAAAAGATGGTACTGGGCAGGGAACAGGCTACTTCTATGCCACCATGTTCAGACAGAGCCCTGACAAGTTCTAGAATTATAATATTGGGCCTGGCCTTTAAGGCCCTTTGAAGGAAGGTATGTTTGTCAAAGGAGAGGCTAGAACTTACCTTGTTGTATCACTTGTTGGCTCGATTTACACTTTCCTGGTGTTTATATGTGATATTCACCGTGATATTACACATTTATTTGTACTCTTGTGCCGAGTCCTGTGAAATGTGTTGTGGTCCGGTCTGGCTCTTTAGCTCTTGGGTGAATGGGAAACCACCAAAGGCTTTTTGTTTGAAGAAAGCTGTGCTGGTCCCAGTATTTATAATTGCCTATTTAGGGATCCCTGGGTGGCGCAGCGGTTTGGCGCCTGCCTTTGGCCAAGGGCGCGATCCTGGAGACCCGGGATCGAATCCCACATCGGGCTCCGGGTGCATGGAGCCTGCTTCTCCTTCTGCCTGTGTCTCTGCTTCTCTCTCAATCTCTCTGTAACTATCATAAATAAATAAAAATTTAAAAAAAATAATTGCCTATTTACTACCCTCAAATTTTATATGCCTCCAGTCAATGCATCATGGAACACCACCCTTTCTTTTGTAAAATGGGAGAAAAATGATTGTACAAGAGGGGATGAGAGGGAAAATTCCTGTGACACCTTCTTGGGGAGATCAGTTTCAGGAAAGAGTACATACAGAAATCGATAATCTAGAAATTGTTTTCCTTAAAACTGGGGATGCCCCAATTCCCCTTGGAATGTCTTCAGGTAACTCTGAGATTAAGGTGTGAAGTACCACAATTTGAAGATCCCTGCCATAGTAGAAAGAGTGTTTATACTTGAAGCAAAGAGGCCTGGACTGTGGCACTGGTTCTGCTACTAGCTACTTCTGTTATCATGGCAAGTCACTTCCCTGTTCTAGAAGTCTGGATTGGTGATCTCCAAAATCTCCCATTCATGGATGTATTAATTCATTTCATTGCCTTGGTAATGAATTGGACATTCATGTTTCAGGAACTGGATAGGGCTTTGAGGGTGACTATGATATCTCAGTGCCCTCCAAGACCTCATAGTCTAGTTGTTTAATTCAGATGCTTATGGCTCTTGGTAGATCAGTTTAAATCAATGGTTTGAATTCTGACAGCACTTATGAGGCATGTTGGAAATGTGTTTGGGGACTTATGCTATGAATTCTCTAATGTATAAGATGGTCCTGCTCCACAAATTGCCTTGAGTCCTATATGACTTTCCAATATCCAATCAGATTTTTCATGAAGGTAGGAAACCCATTTATGATCATCTAAGTCATGGTAAGCTCCATTTAAATGTAAACAAAAAAGTATTTTTGCATGGTTTTTAATAAATACTGAATTTTCCAGGAGTGTGCTATGTAAAACCAAGGGAGATTAGATTCTTCTTCTAAACATTATCAGGAGAAATTCAACACTTTGGAAAAAAGAAATAACAAACCATAAAATTTTTATTTTCTGCAAGATAATCCGAGATTCCCAGTTTTTAGGAAAAAAAAAACTATAAATATATGGATCAATGTGTTGATTTACATTTTTCATTAAATCGATGCTGGATATTGACCGCATAAAATCTGATTAACACTAAATTAATTCGTGGCATTGTATATAAATCTATCATGTTCTTAAAAGAGGACAATGATTTCTAAGTGCTTTGCTTTCTGAACAAGTTAGAGAATTACTGCTGTGGGCAATTGGGAGCTACCACAGGGCTTTAAGTACATTAGTGTTTAGAACATTTTAATGGCATTCACAGAGAGAAGAATTCACATCAGTTCATTCGACAGATATTGACTGTGCACTGAGTTTATGCCACGCACTATGCTGGTACTGCCCCTGGGGAGCATTTCTGGAGTATACAGAATCTCCTATCTTCCTTCTTTGGCCCCTATTTCCATACCCACAGGAATATGGCTTGGTGTAAAGGACAAAGCATAGTCTCCACTACTTAGTTATATTACCTTGAGAAATTACTTAAATTCTCCAAGTCTCTGTTTTACGAACCCCAAACATGGGTATAAGAATACCCATTGTATTATACAAGATTGTTATAAAGATTAAGTGTGCCTGGCACCTTGTAGGTTCTTAATATTAGTGCTGGTCCCTTTCCATCTCTCCTCAAAACCCAATACATCTGCCATCAGCCATAGTGTGAATATGAGTCAATGTGTTCCCTTTAAGCCTATTTACATCTTAGCTTCATAATTCCTGAGGTTGAGCTGAAAGGCTGACTTCTGCCAAAAGAATTTCGAGCAGGTGAAGCTGATGATTCAATTTGCTGGGAGTCAAGGATCATTCTATTAAAAATAAATACAAAACCTGCAGGTAATGCCAGGGACGTGGTCAACGGTAAAGAAGCACACACTGGGATTGCCACCTTTTTACAAACAGATGTCAGGGTCTCAGATGAGGTTTGTTGTATGAAATTTCCCTTTCTGTTTTGAAAAACAGCATTATGATATGGACAAATTTTCCTACACTTTAGATTCACTGAAGAATCTGCTCCTCAGATTCCTAAGCCCCATCTAAGACTTTCTCAGAATCTCTGAAAGTCCAGCCAAGAACCTGCACTTTAACAAAATCTCCTAGCTGATTCTCAAAGAGATGGATCTTGAACTGCCTTTTCACAACATATGGCAGAAAGTACATGCAATTTGGTGTTATACAAATACAGGTTTAAATTGTAAGTCCACCAATTAGTCTCCAGTTAGGTAACTTTGAACAAGTTTCTTGCCCTCTCTAAATCTTAGTCACCACACCTATAAAATGAAGGTAATATAACTTGAGATGTTTTGAGTGCTCAATTAAATATCCTATGTTATCCACACCACAGAATGCATGATTCTTTCCTGCTTCTAGTATGGAATTGCCTTCTTATATATTTATGGAGAAGACCATCAAGATGGTCATGATGCAGTCTTCTTATTTGAATGATTAAAATCAAGCAATAATGTTGGAAATACACCAAAAAGTTGAATGATACCTTATCCTCCTCTATCATGTTTTATCCCTATTTTTTTTCTCTTTGTAAGGAATTACACAAACACACACACACACACACACACACACACACACACACAGCCTGAAAATGAAAAGCTGTATTTGATTAGTTCTGGGCAGAAGTACATTAGGGCATCTGAAAACCACAACTGGAGACATCTATTTTGATGGGCCTAATGCTCTGGGTATTTCCTTTCAACCGAACTTGGGGGGAAAGTACTTTGATATAATGTACATATGGAAATATTTTACAACATTCTTAAAAAGTTAGATATTTTATTCAGTATATATATAAAACATACTTTTCTCTTCGATGTGTGCAAATATGGATAAATCAATGTCTTAAAGAGTCCCTTGTCATTTCTAAGATAGATTTATTTTGTTTTGTTTTGTTCAATAGACTTCAGGGAGTATAAAAGGGCCAGACTGACAGCCCTGGAGACCCTGGTCTTTTCTCCACGCTCCTGGCAGACAGCAGGGGCAGCTGCTGTTCAAACCTACCCCAAATACCTTACCTCTGGGAGGATCATTTATGGAGGTGGATAAGACGCTTTGATTTCTCATTCACTCTGAAAGATGTTGGTGGTGATGGCAGAGGTATGATCAGCCATTTACATAGGCCTTAGCTTTTGAGGCCCCTGCAACATTTCACAAGTTTAACAAAGTTGCAATCTGTTTTTTTTTTTTTTAAGATTTTATTTATTTATTCAGAAGAGACAGGGAGAGAGACAGAGAGAGAGAGAGAGAGAGGCAGAGACACAGGCAAAGGGAGAAGCAGGCCCCATGCAGGGAGCCCCACGTGGGACTCATCCCGGGACTCCAGGATCACGCCCTGGGCTGAAGGCAGTGCTAAACCGCTGAGCCATCTGGGCTGCCCTCAATCTGGGTTTTAATTCAAGATAGATAAAAATGAAGTCTTTTTTGATTGTTTTTTAAGATTTTATGTATGTATGTATGTATGTATTTGTGAGAGAGGAGCACGGGAGGGAGGAGAGAGAATCTGAAGCCGACTCTGCCCAGTGCTAGACTCAATTCCCGCCACTGAAAGATCATGACCTGAGCCAAAACCAAGAGTCTGACACTTAACTGACTGAGCCATCCAGGCACCCCTGAAGTCTATTGTTTGAAATGCTCTTCCTGATCTTGGGGTGAAACATCCCTTGCAAAATAGTCTTCATCATAAGAATCTATTAATAGCGATTATTTTCAGGAAGAAGAAATAGGGACGGGAAACTGAGGAGAAAATGGCATTCAATTTTCATATTTTTATCCTTTGTACCTTCTGAATTTTATAATTCTGAACATGTAATCTTATTTTTAAAAAAAACAGGGACCATCTGTCTGATGGTGTTTCAGTCCACTTTTTGCTATTTATTCTTTATAAATTTCTGCATTGAAAAATGAAATCTAATAAGTTTACTTTAAAAAGCTTAATTGGAAATTATTCTTTCATTTTTTTTTCTTAAGATTTAATAACTCAAACTTGCTAGACAAATACACATTTCTTTTATAAGTCTATATGATTTGCAAGGCAACTAGATGTAAAAGAAAGTATCCTGGGTTTGATATTTTATTCATCTGAAAATGTTGCTTTCACAAGATTTTTCTTTCATCATTAAAAGAGTAAACCATTTGCATTTTAAAGATATGCTTGACTGCCGTGGGAAGCAGCCTTTTTCATTTGTATAATGTTTCCTTGAGTTTATTTGATCACAGCATTAAGGCAAGTTTTTTTTCAAATAAGTTTGCCTTTTTATTATGCTTGCAAATCTCAAGGTATCAAAAATACATTTTGGCAAAGTACTGTGATTCCTGTAAAAGAGAACTCCTGCCCTGCTGTGGCCACAGGAAGAAATTACATGTGGGCAGCTGTCGGAAAAACATACTGTTACTTGTTGAATTCGAACAGCTTTGCAGGAAAAGGTAAAAAATGTTCAAGTTTACAGTTATTCGTCTAAAAAATTTAATGTAAAAAATATATTACATATATTACAAAATATTGCATATATATTACATGTAAAGGTATAATTTTAAAAATATATATAATTTTAAATATATATGTATATAATTTTTTAAAAATCTGGACCTCTAATGCTGCATGCATTCTTCAGAGTGGCTGAAAGTACTTGCTTCTTCTTTTTGAAAAAAGATTTTATTTATTTATTTATTCTAGAGGTGGGGTGGGGGTGGGTGTAGGAAGGAGTAGAGGGAGAGGGACATGCTGAGCATGGAATCTGAGGCAAGACTTGATCCCACGACCCTGAGATCACTACCCGAGATCATGACTTGAGATCACGACCTGAGCCAAAACCAAGAGTCCAACGCTCAATCACTTAAGACACCTAGGGACCCCTGAAAGTATTTACTTCTGTCCCCAGTCCAACCCTCACTCCAGGTGGCCTAATAATATCTGAACATACAAAACCCATCCTTTGGCACAAAGCTTTAATGTACATAAAGGTGTGGGCCTTGGAATTAGCAGGCCAGTGATCTGCCACTTTCTGACTGTGGTAACTTGAGCATTTTGCCTAATCTCTGTAAGCCTCAATTTCCTCATCTAAAAATGGAATCAACAACACCTATTGAATGGATTAAATAAGACAACCTAATACATCTTCTGTGTATAGTACACACTAAATGTTGGTTGCCTTATACCTCTAATCTTCTGCTCTTTTTCTTTGGAAGATGGCTCAGATCTTTTCCAAGGAAAACTACTTCACTGGTGGGCTCAATCCACCCACTTGAGCCATGACCCGACTTTGCTCTGCTCCTTAACATCTTTCCCTCCTCTGCCACCTTCTGTCCCACTCTCTACAGAATTTTCTTCCCTTATCTTATGCAAATGTGCCCAAGTCCCACCATCCTTAAAAGTCCTTCTCTGCTACCACCTTAGCTGTCCTCTTCCTTTCCTACCCAGTTATGTTAGAAGGAATAAGTTCTATGTTCCTTCACTACTATTATTTTTTAAATTCCTATTTTAACCTTGGCCTTTTTCTCCACTGACCAAGGTCTCCTCCTGGAGAGTTCTAGAACAATAGTTCTCATCAGACTGATGGCAGGACCTCAGCCTTAAGCTCCATGAGAGGCATTGAATGGGTTGGCGGTGACGGAGTCAAGCACATATAATCAGAGTCCTTGGGAGGAGGCAGCTGTGCTCTACCCTGGCTCTTGCTATCCATGGAAGAACAGCTTGACCTTGGCCATTTCCCCAGTCTTCTCCTCCAGCTCCAGGAGAAGCCTTCTTCTTCAGTCTAGCTCTTGGATTCAGCAACAGAGTTGCCTGGGACCATTATTACACATCTCACTTTCATCAGAGCCCTTTCTTTCCAGAGTGCCCAAGTCTCATATCCACTTGTTGATCATATTCACTTGATTCAACCTGTGAAATATTTTTATAGTCTTTACATTACCATCCCTCCCTCTTCTGTGTATTCCCACAGCCTATCCCATGCCCTCATCATCCCTCACCTGGTCTTTTCCAATGAGGTCCTGAAAGGTCCCTTCACTTCATGTCTTTCTGCTGTCCCCTCCATCTTTCAAACATACAACTGATCATCTCAATTTCAAAAATCCTTCAATGTTATTAATCTGTCATTTTAGAGAAAATCTAAGTGTATCATGGCATCAAAGACCCTCCACCATCAGGTTCCTTCCTTCCTTCTAGAGTCATATCCCCAGCCATTTCTTCTGTCATATCAAGCCACTCATCTTCCTTTGGACTTCTCCACCTCTCTGCCTTTGTTCAGCCTGGTTCTCATGCCTGAAAAGCCAGACCCTTGGGTAATGTAGCTATTCCAATGCTCAGCTCAAATGTGAGCTCTTCTGTGAGCCTGCAGTTTCCTACCTGCAAGAATGAGTAAATCCTACTTCAGGACTCTCTAAGAAATTGGTCCAGAACTCCAATAAACATGCACTTCTCAGACAGCCCTGCATCGATTGTGTGTGTGTGTGCATGTGCATGTGTGTGTGTGTGCATGTGTGTGTGTGTGTGTGTGTGTGTGTGTTTCTCATGATCAGAATGACAGTTTCTTGGGGCAGGAATCAGGCACTAGTTATCTTGTAACTCCTCCACACCCACCCCAGCACTTAAAACCGAACTTGTTTCTGCTACATTCCTGTAAATGCTTGATGAATGAAGGAAGAAATGAATGACGAACACATTATCATCACCAGCACTTCCCATTTCTCCTGAGGAAAGGGAAGAAGTGAGATTAGGCCGATGCTTTCAGAGTACACCCACAATTTCCACGAAACAGATATTAAAATATGGAAAGGATCCTTGAGATAGAAAAAAAAAAAGAAGGTAATAATGAACAAAACAAACTAAATTTTACTTTTTATCCAGTTACTTACTTCTCTCTAGTTAGCAGTAAGGATAGCATCTTGATTAGCATCCTGAGATTTGTTCAGTCTCTTAGAGCACCTTGGAAGGGTGTGTGGGTGGCTCTGTCAGTTAAGTGTCCGACTCTTGATTTTGTCTCAAGTCATGATCTCAGGGTCATGAGATGGGGCCCCACATGGGGCTCCACACTCAGCGGGGAGTTGGCATAAGATTCTCTCTCCTTCTCCCTCTACCCCTCATGCTGTGCTTTCTCTCTCTCTCTTAAATAAATAAATAAATAAATAAATAAATAAATAAATAAATAAATAAATCTTAAACAAATTAAAAAAAAAAAAGAGTACCTTGGCTGTAATGTGGAGAGAACTGGGCCAGGAGATGGTTGGGTCTCGACTAAAAAGTGATAGTGGAGTTGGAAGAGAGGGAACAAAACTAAAGAAACTTCAAAGAAGTACAATTGTTAAGGGGATACAATGAAACATGAAAAGAGATTGAAGAGCCAACAATTCATTCATTGGTTCATTCAACTAATATTCAAGGAGTCCTCCATGTGCCAGCACTGTGGAGGTGCAAGGAATTCTGTGGTGAAAATACTGTCCCTGACTTGAAGACACTGAGTTTCTGATACCATAGATGGCTTGGCTGTCTGCTGGTGCATAGTTATGATCGTCCAAATAATCTTACTTAGAATGGAAACAATTTTGGGAAGTTTATTATTTATCCCTTATAGAATACAGCAGTGAACAATACCTGTGTAAAGGCAAAATATACTCATGACAGACCAGAAAGAATATATCTGCTATGTTCCAACATAATATTATTTGTATTTATTTATTTATTTTAAAGCTTTTTTTTTCTCTTGGTTTTTTTTTTTTTTTGCTTTTTTTTTTTTTTTTTTTAAAAAAAAGGATTATTTATTTTAGAAAGAGAGAGATCACACGGCAGGAAGGGCAGAGGGAGGAGAGAAACAGACTCCCTGCTGAGTACAGAGTCTGTTGGATCTCACGACCTTGAGATCACAGTCTGAGCTGAAATCAAGAGTAAGCCACCCAGGTGCCCCCATAATACTATTTTTAAAACTTTATTTTGATAACAAAAGTACTATGTGTTTATTGTTGAAAAGTGGGAAACACATGCAGTCTCAAAGAAGGAAAAAAATCTGTATCCTCATCATATGAATATTAATCACGTTATGTCCCTCAGACTTTTTCAATGTACAGTGTCTAGAAAATGCATACAGTAACAGATGGGCCAATTTATACAGACAATTTTGTGGACTGATTTTCATTACTTTAGACCTATTTGGAACATCTTCCATTTCAGAAAATAAATGGCTACAGTATCATTTTTCATGGTTGCATAAGTATTCTACTACATGGATGTTTCATAATTCACTTAATTAATCCACTAATTTTAATGCTTCAGAAGTAACTAATGATCAGGTGCAAATTTATTTCACTAGCTTAAAAAATAATGTCTCTTAAAAATAATAATATGTTTTGAGGCCCACACTAATTGAGAACTTCACAGTGAGAGATTCTGGGAAATATAGTTCCAGCATAGCTAAATTGACACAATACAAATCCACCACAGTCTATCCCTTACCAGTATGGTATCCACATATAATTTTTGAAATATATATATATATATTAAGGATTTTATTTATTTATCCATGAGAGACACACACACACACAGAGGTAGAGACACAGGCAGAGAGAGAAGCAGACTCCATGCAGAGAGCCCGATGTGGGGCTTGATCCTGGGACTCCAGGATCACGCCCTGGGCTGAAGGCAAGAGCTAAACCACTGAGCCACCCAGGGATCCCAATTTTTGAACTATGTTTAACTTACGTTTCAAATAAGAGCAATAGCAACAATATGCTTTCTCCTAACATAATGTAACTATCCCTCAGACAACTGTAACCTGCTCTCTCCAAAGAGAAAACAAAGTCCTTTTGTTTATTTTTGGGTGAGAATCAACCCTCTTCTAGAGAAGAGAATATCCCTTCTTTGATGTCCAGTAATTTACATAGTGAGAGGTTAAAATATTATCAACAAATTTTATACTATATGTGGTAGGAGAATGGAAAACAGAAAGAAAAAATATTGGTTAACATACATACAAATATATTCATATTTAAAGAAGGAAGAAATACTCATAACTATCACAGTGCTTTTTTCTACAACTGCACACATCATCGCAGCTGGTATTTATAGTTGCAATTTTTCACTACTGATTCCATACTCCTCTCACACTCAGCGAAAACTATAGTTGGTTGTAGTTCTTTGTCTGCCAGAGTGACCTAAAACTTAATTCCTAGAAGGTCTGAGCCATTACTGGTCCTGCCCTTACTGAGTTGTTGTTTTCCATGGATTTTAATCATAGAATATGGGGGCACTAAGAGGCACCTTGGGGGATCTCCTGTATCCTAGACATATTCCTCCTTAGTGCCATTTTGTAGTGGCAACCAAATTTTCCCATGAACGTCAGGCTCAAACCCGCTAGTCAATATAGCACTCCTTACTTGCTTTTTGGTTCACTGGCATGAGGGCACAGAAGAGGTGAGGTGATGGTCTCATCTCTGTTGAATGGAAACATTAATGTGTCCCTTGGTGGAATTATTCCTTTCCTGGCACTAAAACTTCTGGACCAGCAAAGCCCAAAGTGGTAGGGAATGGGAAGCAAAAACCTCACTAGTGCATCACTAGAAGTAACAGTGAGAGGAACGGCTCCCATTTCCTATACTTGACTCCTGGACTTGTGAATTCTAGTTCTAAGAGAAACAAGCACATGTATTGATTACTGATTTATAGCACATGCTGCATCTTGGGAGACACTGTTTTAGTTCCAAGAGGCATTGACATTCAGCTGGCATCATAACTGAGTTTTCAAAAGGCCATCCCACCATTCCACACAGCTGCTTTAAGGTGATGCGGCACATGCTAAGACCAGTGAATTCCATGAACATGAGCTACAATTCATTTGTTGTCAAGTAGGCTCCTTGGCCAAAGCAATGCTGTGTAGCATACTATGATGATGAGTAAGGCATTCCTTAAGTCCACACAATGATGATTTTTGTAGCAGCATGGCGGACAAGGAAGAAAAATTCATATCCACTGTAAGTGCCTATTTTAGTAAGAACCAAGGGCCTACTGGAAGTGGTCTGATATAATTAACCTACACCAAGTGGGTGGCTCAGCTTTCTGGAGGATGGTGCCATTTTGTGGGCTCATTGTTGATTTCTACTATTGGCAGTTTGGACACTCAACAGTGGCTCTAGCCAGATCAGCCTTGATGAGTGAGAGTCCACATATAACCCCTAACCCTGCCGCCATGGCCACTTTGTTTGTGGGCTCACTGGGCAAAGATAGGAGTGACTGGAAAAAGAGGATGACTGATGTCCACAGAATAGATCATCCTATCCACTTGATTACAAATATCCTTCTTTACATGTGTTGTTCTTGGGTGAGTATGCAGATGGGGCACAAATATCTTTGCACTTTGAAATTTATGAGATTTTTATTCATTTATTCATGAGAGGCACACAGAGAGAGGCAGAGACACAGGCAGAGGGAGAAGCAGGCTCCATGCAGGTAGCCCGATGTGGGACTCGATCCTGGGACTCTGGGATCACGCCCTGAGCCAAAGGCAGACACTCAACCACTGGGCCACCCAGGCGTCCCCACACTTTGAAATTTAAAGATAGGTTTATCTCCAGACCTCCTCAACAATTTTCCCATTGTGTTACTTCTAATTCCCTGGCCATCCATCCTGCTAAATAATTAGCCATTGCCCATGAATCACTATAGACCTGCAACTCTGGCCATGGCTCCTTCCAGGCAAAATGTACACCAGGTAGACTTTAACATTCTGCCCAATGGAAGGGTTTTCCCTCATTACTTCCTTCAAATGAGGATCCCTCTATGTGAGGCTGTTGTGCAAAGTCATTTACTTTCAGGTACTGTTAAGCACATTTGCAGAACCACCTGTAAAACAACCCCTCCCCCTTTCTCCTTCAGTTAACTGGTCATAGGGCATTTTCCACAATGTCACAGGTGTAGGTTAGGAAAGTCAATGTGGCAGGGATGTGGGTCATGTGCATTTGGATGATTTCTCATGCAACTTAAACGTATTTTTTAAGATCTACATGAGCCTGATCTCTATAACTTTCTTTTTTTTTAAGATTTTATTTATTTATTCATGACAGACACAGAGAGAGAGGCAGAGACATAGGCAGAGGGAGAAGCAGGCTCCATGCAGGGAGCCCGACGTGGGACTCGATCCCGGGTCACCAGGGTCACACCCCGGGCTGAAGGCGGCGCTAAACCGCTGGGACATCGGGGCTGCCCTCTATAACGCTTTCATTTGATGATGGAATGCTGCTGTGGACACCCATATTTATGGGCTAATAGGTCAGACAATGCTAAATTGGTGATGGAAGGTACCTTGTTGACATTGGTTAATAGCATAGTGTCCGCTAAGGTCCAATGGCAAGCCAGAAGCTACTTCTCAGTGGTGATATTTATTTGCAGAGGATGGCATAGGTTTGCTGCAAAACTCTAGGGCTTTGTGCTACGATTCATCTAAAGGGGCTTGTCAAAAGCTCCACAGAGCAACCCTATCTGCCACAGACATTACAAGTGACATTGGATCTGCTGAGTCATATGGCCCAAGTGACAGAGCAGTTAGCTCAGCAGGCTGGATTTGTTGCAGAGGCTTTGCTTATTCTGGGTGCCCCTCAAAACTCGTGGTTTATTGGATTACTCATTAAATAAATTGGAATAACATGGCCAATGAAGTCACTACATGATTAAACTTACTTTAATCTGATGTTGTTCTCCAAGATCCATATTTCTTTTAGAAGGACTGAATTAGCTAACTCATTGGGATGTGGTAAGAATTGCCACTCTACATCTTTCAAATCTTTGATGGTGGCATCAATCTCTGCAGTCACCTGTTTTGTTTGTTTTGGTATGTAAACATAGTTCTACTGGTTCCACTTAGTCTTTCCTACCATAAGAGCCCTCACTCAATGGGTCAGGAAACCAATGTGGGGATCTTCCATATCCGAGTATGTTTATTCCAACTGTACATTTCAGAATTATTCCCGCATTCTCACTGCCTCTGGAAGGAGACAATGAAAGCAGTGATAAAAGGAAACTTATTCCATGCATCTCTGGTGCTACAATGGGCAGGTGCCTATGTTTCACTTATGAATTTTAATTTTCAAAATTTTAAATAATGACAATGATAACAACAAAATTCACAATCTAATATTGCATTAGAAAGAGTTTACTTGGGATCCCTGGGTGGCGCAGCGGTTTGGCGCCTGCCTTTAGCCCAGAGCGCGATCCTGGCGACACGGGATCGAATCCCACATCGGGCTCCCGGTGCATGGAGCCTGCTTCTCCCTCTGCCTGTGTCTCTGCCTCTCTCTCTCTCTGTGACTATCATAAATAAAAAAAAAAGAAGAAGAAAGAGTTTACTAGAATGTAGGGCATAGATCTGCCTGGCACAGAGTTGCCACTCAATAAGTACTTGGGGAAACAACCATACTCATGCTTATACAGAACCCAGAGAGAAAGAGCATAGTTCACAAGACCCTCAACACAACTGCAAAATGTCCTTGTAAATGAATCTGGGCTGAAAGTATATATTATTATCTGATTTAAAGAAAAACCAAAGCTACTAATTTCCCCCAAATACATGTGAAGAAAAAAAAAAAAAAACTAAAGTCAGTGGAATTAATAGTCTTGGTAGGTCTAATTTTTAAAAATTTGGTTAAAAACATATTTGTGGGATTTTCCTTCTTTTGACCAGCAGAGCCATTCGTGACTTTAAGGCTTTTCATTAATATTTCTACATTAAACATGAAAATCTTTGCAGATATCAGTTTTATGTTCTTTTCTTCCTTGAGTGTAGATTTGCTTGTGCATAGTAAGAATTAGTCATTTTTGTTTTTATGTATAAATAGCTTAAAATGATAGACTCTACAGTATATAATGTTTAAATCTATGTTTCTTCCAACATTTGTCCTTCTCCTTGTATATAATATAGAACATCTATATATATATATAACATCATCATGCTCTAATGTCCATGGTTATGTTAATTATTTCCTTGGTTTTCAGCTACAGAGTTTATGTTGTGTTTAACCAAAACATTTTCTGCAGAAATATTTTTGGTTAGGACACAGATGAAAACAGATATACATTTTTATTCATAAAAAGTTTTTTTTTTTAAAAAAAATACTTGGCTTATAGAATATTACAAATCCAAGTTGGAACATATTTCAGATTTTAAGATGTTAAAAATAATAATGAATTGGTTTCTGAAACAAACTCACATTTTGGAACAGAGTAAAGATGTGACAGTAATAATTCAATACAGAGATGAATGTAAAGCTCTGACTAGGTGGTTTTATTCTTTACTACAAAATGTATATGTTTAAAGTTTTTAGGTTTTTTCCTCCACAACACATATAGGATTATTTGGTCCTAAAATACAAAGGAAGAAGGTTAAACTTGTCCCATCTTAAACATCTCAAGATTATACTTTCAGGGATCATTTCTATAGTTTGTTACTAGAGAAGTTTGTCTGAATGTGTAGCCTTCTCCTCTTAAACATCTCCAATCATATTTCCATTCACAGCAAGTGCCTTCAGGTCTCATCCCATCACAGACTATACTATACTTCTTAAGTCTCACTTCTCAAGCTTCAGTTTTGTCATATGTAAAATGCTGATAATAGTATTTAATAGTATTTACCTAATAGAGGTGTCATGAAGATTAAAGAAGAACCAGTGTAGATCATTTAACACAGTATATGCCAAGCAGGGGTTAATTAATGTTAGTTTCCCTCCTGAAGCTATAAAGGGAGCTTAAAACTTTTCATTTCTATGTTTTTCCTTATTTTTTCAAGGCAACCTATTTTTAATTTTTCTAAAGTTTTTCTTATCTATACAATTATGGGAACGTCAGAAATATTCTGCTTTGCAATGCCCAGAGAAACTTCCTATGTATAAATACTGGTTCGGCTGTAAACCCACTTCATTATTGCTCATATTTTGGAGATAGGAGTTTTAAGAGAGAAAGAAACCAGGATGATTTCAAGATTTTCGGTCACAAAGATTTTACCATTTATGAAGATAGGGATGGCTGTGGGAGAAGCAAAGTGGAGGGAAGAACACGTGTTATTTAAAATAGTATTTTGGTCACGTCAAGGTGTATCAGCTTTAGGCGTGCCAGGGAGACGTCCTCGAGGTTTTTGACGCATCTGGAATTGACATCTCAAAATTCTTGATATTGTTTCAATAATTATTAATAGCAATCGTTATTTTTACTGTCTCCACAACTGCATCGGGAAGTAAAAGTTTAGCAACTAGGGCTTTCTCGGGCTCTTGAAAAAACCGCTAATAGAAAATGCAGACCCCCCCCCCAATAAATAAAATAAATAAATAAATGAAAGGAAGGAAAGAAAGGAAGGAAGAAAAGACGAAAAGGAAAGGAAAGGAAAGAAAGGAAGGAAGAAAAGACGAAAAGGAAAGGAAAGGAAAGAAAAAAAGAAAAGAAAAGAAAAGAAAAGAAAAGAAAAGAAAAGAAAAGAAAAGAAAAGAAAAGAAAAGAAAAGAAAAGAAAAGAAAAGAAAAGAAAAGAAAAGAAAAGAAAAGAAAAGAAAAGAAAAGAGAAAAGGCAGACCCTTCCAAACGTTCCCATTCATCCTCCTGCTCTGGGAACCTAGAGCGCCCGCGCCCAATCAGCTTCCAGCACCGGCGAGTGGGCGGGGCTCAGAGAGATTCGGTCCCCTCTGCTTCTCCGGCTTGGCCACGTCTGACGCCCCGCAGGTCCTGGAAGGTACATAAATCATCCTCCTAATCATTGGCAAGGCTTGAGCTCCTTATTCAAATTCATGTTCCGCAGAGCTTAAGAACACATAGCTTAAAATCCCGTTGTTTATCGGTTCTTCATAGTTTCTCCTTTTTCTGATGGTTAGACAAAACGGCCTTCTAGAGTTGCGGACCTGCCAGCCTCTTCCCCGCGCACGCGCCGTCGACCGGGAGGGGCGGGCCTGTTTCCGGGCGGCGCGTGGGGCTTGAGGTCGGGAGAGAAGCCCCTGCCGCCACCAACATGGAGACATTGTACCGCGTCCCGTTCTTAGTGCTCGAATGCCCCAACCTGAAGCTGAAGAAGCCGCCCTGGGTGCACATGCCGTCGGCCATGACGGTGTACGCTCTGGTGGTGGTGTCTTACTTCCTCATCACCGGAGGTAACTCGGGCTGGCTCGGGCCCGAGAGGCGCTGAGACGCGGAGAGCCGGCCCGCCCCGCCCCGCAGGGAGTCTGTCCCGCTCTCAGCCCCGGGGGAAGCATCACTGTGCTCTCGATCTTTTCGGAGGGTGGAGGGAACTTCTGGGGTCTCAAGTATTAACGGCCCAAGGGTTTTATTTGCCCTCACGCCGCGTTGTGTACGCCGAGAGGCCGCTCGTTCTCACGGTTCTCACGCCCGTTGCCTTTCCGCACCTCCAGCCTCTGAGCCTAGGGATCCGAACCGATTATATAGTTTAAAGCCCAGATCGTCGCTCTCTTTATCGCCCGCCGTAAGTTGTTTTTAACCAAGATCCTGGAGGAGACTAGTCTTGTCCGTTCTGCTTCCATGGTTGGTCAAAAGGGGCTAGGGACTTTTACCTTATCTTTGTCTACAGTCCCTGGAACGTTGGAAGAGACTTGACATCCTCAGGTTCGTTGGCTCACACCTAAGGACCAGGTGTTGCTTTTACCACCCCCCCCCCCCGCCCGATCAACAATAAATATCATTGGAATCTTCCGAGTCCACGGTTTTGATCACTATTTGAGATTGGAGAGTTAGATTCGCAGAAGGTATCTGTATTTCAAAAGGCAGAAGTCGAGAATGTAAAGAATTAGAGGAAAATAGCAGCTCCATTAAACACTCCAGAATGTCTTACCCTGTTTTAATTTCTTTAAAATTTTCCTCCCCCAAATAAAAAGTTGCAAAAGGGGGCGTTGTTTTGTATAGTGATGAGTTGGCAATCCGGCCACAGTCTTCCAGCCAGCACCCTTTCAAAGCCCCACAGATTTCACCATATACTCAAGTCGGTTCTTCTGTACTTTTCAGATTTTCGGAAGTGGAGTACTTAATCTGGAAGTTATAAAATGGAGACTTTACAGATTAGGGACAGCCAAAGATGGGGTTCCGTTTTTAAGGGAATAGCCACAGGCACTTTATTTTCGTAGATGTGAAAAGAGTTGGTACCGAAGAGGGAAGACTGAAACTCTAAGAGCTTGGGACTAAAATGCATCATTGAATCTACCACCTAACCTCCAGTCTAGAATAATGATAGTTAATCTGTACTCATTTAAATAAGATATATTTTAAATATTTTTTATATTGGTAAGATAGATCCTAGCATTAATATTAACACTTGCTTGGCACATTAATAGGTACTGTATTGAACAAATGAAATTTAAAATGCATGTGATTTAAAAAAATAATAATAATAGAGTCTTCCTCTGCTTTGAGCATCCGCTAGTCTCTTTCTCCTAACCCTTACCTCCCCTTGGAGCCTGAGTCTTTGTCAGAAGCCTCACAGTTTTCCTTTTGTCCACTTAATTCCTGTTGATTGTTGTAATGGGGAGATTCTCCGCTCCAACCCCAGGGGTAGATTGCAAAGGACACCTTTTAGTGGCTAAGGCCATGAGTTACCTCATAGAAGGAATTGGTTTTGCCACTGGAAAGGAGTCTCTTCTAGAAACTGTGGGTGTACATCTATAAATAAATAATATTTATTGTTGAGAAATATTCAGCAAACTGCATTGAGCACCTGTTAAGTTCCGGGCACTAGGTACTGGGGACTAGTCAACGAAACATAAAGACACTGCCCTCCTGAAGCTTGTAATGTTCTGGGTGAGACACGTTAAATGTCACAGAAGTCTTTTTTCCACTGCATTATTTTTTCCATTACAAATTAATAGAAATTAATTCCATTCGTTGGAGGGAAAGAACAAGAAGTTACGAGAAGATAGTGGGAGTTACGAGAAGATAGTGGGAGTTGGGATTGGAGGAAAGGAAATACTAGGGAGAGGGAAAAGAATGGACAAATATGGAACCAAGAGACCAATTAGGTGGGTTTTTGTAGTTAATTGAGACAACTAGGTTGGTGGCAGCAGAGATGAAGGAAAATATGAAAGGTAGTTGGGAAGTAGATTCAGTAGGTCTTGATACATTGATTGGATGTATGAATTGATTGGGGAGAATGAAGTGTGAAGGAATCTTTTAGCATCTGAGTAGGTTGGAAGGGTCGTTTTTTGAGATTGAAGATATGTAGGGTTTTTTGATGGGGATTGGTGAACAAGAGGTCACTTTGGGATATGTCAAGTTTGCAGATAATGAGTCTAGAATTGAGAAAAGAAGGCTTGTTGAAAGTTGATTAGTAACAGATATTTTTTGAAATCTTCTCATAAGCCAGATATTGAAGAATATAGAGGAAGTCCCTGTTCTTAGCTTACATCTAATTCTACTGATGCTAATGTTATTTGATAGATATTGGCACATTGGCCATCATTAATCATTAGCACATGGAATTGAAAACCCTGGAAAGGGCTAAGTTCAATTCGGGAGAGAATGTAGAAAAAGAGGACAGTGGATCAACCCTGAGGCACGCCCAGTGTTTAGTGGAGAGGAGACCCTGCTAGAGATGTAACAAAACATGGATAGGAGTGTCACAAAAACCAGTTTTCCTCTCCAAAAAATGGATTTAGTAAACTGGATTTAGTGGCACTGGGAAGCCTCCTAAGATAACTGAAAAATGTCTGTTGAATTTGGCAACATAGAGATTATTGGCAACTTTAGTAAGAGTAAGATCAGTGGCAGCTGATGCTAGGTTGGAGTGAGCTGAAGAATGAAGGCTAAGTGAGGAAAGGGAGAAAAGTTTGCAATTTTTTTTTTTCACAGAAGGAAGTCTGACTTTGTTTCAAAAAGGAAGCGAAATAGGATGTTAACTAGGAGGGTCTGGAATCAAGGGAAGGAGGATGTGGGAAAGGAGAGATTGAAAATATAGGAAGGGAGATAGCCAACAATCAAAGTCTCTGACAAGGCAGTAGGGTAAGGAGTCCTGATAATTGCAGAAGGAATCCCACTTTGATAGGAGGAGGGACTCTTTCTTGTAGCTGGAAGGAAGGAAGGTAGGGGTGGATGCAGATGCCAGTTTGTCGGAATTCCTATGTGATTGCTTTGTTAGCCAAAGGTGAGGGAGACACAGTCTTACTATGCTTAAGAAAAGCTGGAAATGATGTTTTGGAGAATGGTAGAAAAAGTGAAGAATAGATGTTGGCTGTGGGAGATTGGAAAAACAATGTTGATGGACGTTAGTACTAATAATCATAGTGACATCGTGACTTAAGTGATGGGCATAACATTAATGAACACAAATCTCTAGAATTGCTTGTCTGCCTATTGGTATGATTTAAAAATGTCTCCTTTTATATATAAGCAAGAAAATTTCTCTGGTTACCTCTCAATTGATAGAAACATCCAAGCATATATGGAATATTTTCTTGGACTAAAATATAGCCTTTAATATTAAATCTTTATTGTGGAGTAATTCTTGAGTATTAGAAACAGTTACTGAATGAATTTATTTTATGAAATATCTCTTTTAGACATAATATTTTAAAATAGTGAGTTGAATTTTTGAATAGTTTATCTAAAGTTTAGGAAAGTAGCTGGGCTTCACTTGATTATGATAGTATATCACAGCAGTCCTATTTAAATATAAATGAACCTTTAGAGACAAAACAGAAAATTCTGATCCTTTTTAAAAGTTAGGAATCCAGTCTTATCTATACTCTTGTCTTTCATGTAGGAATAATTTATGATGTTATTGTTGAACCTCCAAGTGTTGGTTCTATGACTGATGAACATGGACATCAGAGACCAGTAGCTTTCTTGGCCTACAGGTAACAGTTACCTTTCTGAATGATTTGGTGGGAAGGAAGGTTGCTGGGGTATGAGTGTTTTTTAAAAATACAGTGAAACCTATGGATCATCTGCATTTAGATAATAGCTGTTTTAAAATGCTAGATTCAGAGATGGCAGGAAGTGGGCAAGATTACAAGTATGTTATTTGTATTAGGAAATAAAATACTTGACAGTGATTTACACGATCACTTATTTGAAGGAAGATGTTGGTATAAGTACATTTAGACTGTTCTGAGGATCAGCAAACTGCGTGTACCTGTTTATTTGTAAGTAATGTTTTATTGGAATGAGGCATGCCCATTTATTTATATATACTGTCTGTGGCTGCTTTCAAGCTACAGTGGTGTGACACAAACCATGTGGCCTGCAAGCCTAAGACATGTACTATCTGGCCATTTAAGAAAAAAAAATCTGTAGATCCCCGGGCTATATTCTTAGATAAAATAACTTTTTTGAGACTTGAGTGTTTCATTTCAGTACCGAAACACCATTGCAGTGTGGTTTGGTTCATCAGAGCAGTGCTTATCGTATTGCTTTCTAAAATCCACTTGGTAACTGCCTGCCAAACATAGCTATATATTAGCATTTACACTTATTTTAATGCTATCCCATGTGTAGAATATTCCTGAAAAGATTATTGTGATTCTCCAGGAGTAGAGGGAATCTAGATGATAGGAGATCTTGGTAGGGGAACCCTTCATAGTGCCATCATTGACACGGTTGGGATTTTGAGCCTAGTGCATATATTGTGTTTTCACTTAACGCAATTAGCTAACAAAAAATACATACCTTTGTTACATATACCTATGTATAAATTATCCCTTTAACAGAGGAATTTGCTCTTTGGGGATCCGTGAGCTCACAATTTTCAAAGCTCTCTATTCCCAGAAAAATTGGATACACATATATAAAAAGTTTATGTAGAATTTTAATGATTTATAGATTTTTAGAGATCCTTGTGGGATTCATGAAGCCCTAGGTAAAATGCTTGCTTTTAAAATTTTCTCTTTGAAAGAGAAAAGGTTTATTTATTTTTTTAAAAATATTTATTTATTGATCTTAGAGAGCACATGCATGCACTTTAAAAATTTTCCCTTTATTGATTGATTTTTCAATATTTGCGTGCATGCACACACGTAAGTGAGGCAGGTAGAGGGAGAGAATCTTCAAGCAGACTCTGCTGAGTGTGGGGCCCCATGTAGGTAGGGCTCGATCTGAGATAACCCATGAGATCATGACCTGAGTCGGATGCTTAATCAGCTGAGCCACCAAGGCACCCCGAGAGGTTTATTAATTCTTTTAAAACTTCTAGAAACATTTCTAACCCCCCCAAAAAAGTTTCTAACCAATTCAAAATATGAAATTGATAATGGAAATTTAAATACCATAATTTTTAAAAGCTAAACAAAACTTCTGGGTAAAGGGTTCATATACATACACTGGCTTTTTAAGCTAATAAAATATCAGCATTAATTTTACATAGACAGTTCTATTAGTTGAGGCTTTAAAACATTTTGAACAAAAGCTCCATGAAGACACAGATTTTTGTTGTTGCATCCCCAGGACATAGAATAGTGCTTGATATGTAATAGGCCCTCAATAAATTTTGTTAACACAAATACACAGAAATTTGATAAAATAGTTGTAAGGGTAAGAATGAAAAATTAGCACCAAAATATTTTAGCAGAAATAGGAATTTCAATCTAAAAACAAGTTTTATTTTTCTGAGAATTTTCATTTATTGTTTTGCTGTGGTCTTTCTTTTTCAGAGTAAATGGACAATATATTATGGAAGGACTTGCATCCAGCTTCCTGTTTACAATGGGGGGTCTAGGTTTCATAATCCTGGACCGATCGAATGCACCAAACATTCCAAAACTCAATAGATTTCTTCTTCTATTCATTGGATTCGTCTGTGTCCTATTGAGTTTTTTCATGGCTAGAGTATTCATGAGAATGAAACTGCCGTAAGTTATTAAGAACTTTGTATAGTCCATAATTTAACTTCCATTGCAAGTTGGTAAAATAGTTACTTGGATCACATGAAATCATGGGAGATTTAATATTTGTGACTTGCTCAAGGTTATAGCTATGGTTAATAGTAAAATTGAGACCGGTATTTCTTTTTGAGTATTATCTCCATACTGTTATTTTGCTATAATATCACTGACCACTGACTGGAGATATTGTTTCTTTAAATTACTTTTTGGTTAATCTATAACATACGGAATTCCAGTAGTAATAGTGATAGTAGGGAGTATTTTCAAGGCATTAATTGTTTGTGCTCTTTGAATACTGATATGAGGAAAACCCATTAAGCCTTGGACAGGAAGGCAGGAAGGGAGTTACTGCCTCTCCAAAAATACAGGAAAAGGATTTCATATATATATCTAATTCTAGGATTTAAATTTTTAAGGGAAGGAATTTATGTTTCCAGGCCTAATATATATATATATATATATATATATATATATATATATATATATATATATAACGTATATACGTATATTGTAAAATTATATATATATATATATTAGATCACTCTGTTAGATCACAATATATATATATATTAGATCACTATATATATATATAGATCACAATATATATATATATTAGATCACTCTGTTTCAGAAAATATACAGTACCTTTAGAACAAAAAAATTGATTTTATGTCAACTTTTATAATTCCATTTGAGATTGTTAATTTAAAATGTGGACAAGTCTGATCACATTTCCCTATATTCTGATTTCACCTATGGATGTATTAGTAACTGCAGGAACTTTGGGCAGACATACCATACAAAAATTGGCTCTTAGTAAATTCATTTCTTAGGGAATATGTTAAACATCAAGTGTCAACTATACTGATTTCTTAGAACTGATACTCCCTTATTTTATTATAAGAGACATTAAAAGGGAATGTAGGAATGTGTATGAGTTTCACAGTTCACCTGTTCTGTGGCTGCACGTGTCCATGGTCTGGTCTGTAACACATCTGAAGTGGAATGGGCAGACTTCCCCTGGAACGTCAGAAATACTTATCCTGCAGTTATGGTCGCATCTTAGCAGGGTGGGAAAAGAGAGCAGTGTTCTTTATCAGCTGAATATCTGTGGCTGTAAAGTTCCTTCAGACTCCTTTACTGGTGGCTCTTATTTTTGTCTGGGGAAAATAGTTTTGGCCTTTGGCTAAATTGTATGAAGAATTAGGTACTTCAGCGTCCTCTTTTTGTTCCTCTTTTTTTTCTGCCTCTATTGGAAAAGGTGTATTGGTGTGGAAGAGGCTGAAATTTTCCATAGCAAAACAAGAGAAGGGGAGGCTCCCAGAGAGTTCAAAAGACTACTACAAGTTAACCAAAACACATGGACCCTTTGGAGGCATAGAGCAGAACAGGAGTGGGCTGGTTTTGCCCATAGAACCAGATTTATTTTTATTCTACCAAGCTTCTCATTCTTCCTTACGGTTTTAGGTCCTCTCCTTAGGCATATGAGTGCTTTCCTTTATAGCTCAGGCATTTGACTTGTAGGAAAATAGAGCTATCTACTGCGTTTAGAAGAAGATGTAGAAAGTGCTTAACTCCCTGGATTGCCTCCATCTTACGGTTTCCATTATTTATGTCAGTATTTGTCTTCTTGTCCCCATTTGTAGACCAGCGTCTACAAATTGCTGACTAAGTGAACAATAGGAAATAGGGTATATTCCCCTTTAATATAATCTCCCAGATGTAAATTATATTTAGATTTAATCCAAACAGAACAGTGATCTAAACAGGTAACTATTTCTTCCTGTAAATTGTCATGCAGCTAAATCTAGGATTTAAATTTTTAAGAGGAAGGAACTTACGGTTTCTTGTTTGATATGATTTCTCATCTGCACCTCCTAAAGCCTGGTACTTTGGGTGTGGAGTGGCAAGAAACAATGGACAACTTTAGAAAAGAAAGGGAAGCAACAGTATTGTATTTTCTGGAATATCTGCAAGCCCCAAAAAAGGTGATGAGCCATGTCTGTGGGCCTTGGTGTTACACTCAATAGGACCATGGTTAGTACCACCAGCAAGAAGGGGATATGTCTGTCTTCTTGCACACAAGTTATCTTTGATGTTTCAACATATATAAATAATTTGATGCATAATAAGTGGAACAACAATAACAAAAAGACATTAAAAAACACCAGTAACCAAGTGTGTTTTCAAACCAAATAAGTTGCTAGCATCGGAGATAAAGGGTGGCTATGCTATAAGATTTCATCATGATAACATCCAGGGTTGAAGTCTTTCACAAGAAGTTTGATACCTTTAATAAGAGGAATCTTTAAAAAGGAAGAAACAATAGGAATGAATTGGTACTATCAGTTTTATATTTTCTGATTTATGCTTTTTTAGAGACCTAATGTCTCCACTACAGATATAATTTTACAAATCAAAGCCTGGCTTTATTTGATGCCTTGTCTTTTGTAGAATCATGGACACTAATAAAATGAATGACCGTTGACTATTTGCATATATGACAGTACATTTAAAATGAAAAATCAAATTTTAGTGCCTGATATTTTTATGGTACTAATACAAAGTTACAGAAAAGCAGTTTTCATTTTGAAAATAAAATTTTTCTAATGTAATTCATAAGATAATCTATGTGGAATTGTGTGTGTGTTAGGCACCTTTTAAATGTGCACAGGTTTGGGACACCTGGGTGGCTCAGCGGTTGAGTGTCTGCCTTTGGCTCAGGGCGTGATCCCGGTCACGAGATCGAGTCCCACATCGGGCTCCCTGCGAAGAGCCTGCTTCTCCCTCTGTCTGTGTCTCTGCCTCTCTCTCTGTCTCTCATGAATAAATAAATAAAAATCTTTTTTAAAAAATGTGCACAGGTTTAAAGAAATAACATTTGGATACTGGGTGGAGCACTTTGGTAAAAATTTGTACTTGGTTCTTCTGAAAAATATGGTCATTCAATTCTCTTTATTTTTCACTATTAGGGTAGTTTTGATCTAAACACAGAATTGTAAAAATTAAAGAAATTAAAGATGGCATGCTATGTCGTGATATGATGTCCTAAAATTAGGCAAAGTGGTTGGGAGTGGAGGGATGGGTTTCCACTTTTAGGCAAGGCTGTTATAAAGCTGTATAAATAGTCTGTTGAATAGATATTACCCAAATGAGGACAAAAGGCCTATTTTATTTTCTGTTTATTTATTTTTATTTTTATTTTTTATTTTTTTTTAATTTTTTTTTTATTTTATTTATTTATGATAGTCACAGAGAGAGAAAGAGAGAGAGGCAGAGACACAGGCAGAGGGAGAAGCAGGCTCCATGCACCGGGAGCCCGATGTGGGATTCGATCCCGGGTCTCCAGGATCGCGCCCTGGGCCAAAGGCAGGCGCCAAACCGCTGCGCCACCCAGGGATCCCTGTTTATTTATTTTTAAAGATTGGTTTATTCATTTGAGAGAGGCGGGGGAAGGACAGAGAAGGAGAGAGATTCTCAAGCACATTCCATGCTGAGCGTGAGCCCGAGACTCAGGGTAATCCCACAACCCTAAGATCATGACTTGAGCTGAAACCAATTTCTGGATGCTTAACTGACTGAGTCAGCCAGGCACCCCCAAAAGGCCTGTTTCAGTCAGAGTGGCAAAAATTGCCTTTTTAGCAGTCTGAGGTAGTGTTTATTAAACTTGATGAGAAAAGCTAGGGCGCTCCTGCATAGGTCCTAAGATCATAGGATCAGTTCAGAGACGAAATTCTAAAGGGCGGGGGGAATGAAAAATAAATGTAAGAAAATAATGACACTTTACTTAATGTCATATAGGGACTAGCAGAATGCAAATACCTGATTTTTCTGTATAATTGAAACTTAATTCTACATGTACTAAAAAAACTTTATCTTAATCCTTTTTGATAGGCCACTTTTTAAAGTGTTTTATTGTTCCTGTAACATTCACATTTGTATTTAGTAAATATTTATTATTTGATAACTATTAATTGCTGGACACTGAACATTAAGCCTGATTTTTACTTCTTGACTTAGGGTCCTTTTATGTGTGTACTTAATTAGACACAGCAACACTTTTCAGTTTTTTAGTTGATTTCCTTAGTGTCACCTGCTATTTCTCCTTGTTACTATCGTATGCCTGTTGTTCTTTTCTTTCCTTCGCCTTCTTCATTTTGTTGTTAATTCTGTGATTTGAGGAAATAGATAACCTAGCTGCGTGCTTGCACTTTAAATCAGTCCTGGTTGATGGCTTAACTTTTTAACTGCCCTTGCTATTTGTGAGTCTCTTTTCATCTACTTGTGGGTTTGGGACATCTTGGTTTGTAACTCTATCCTTAAAAGGAAGGGGGAATGGAACGGAAGCCTAGTAATGTGTATATTTATTAGGGAGGCAAGATATGAAATAAAACCATAAGAAATTACACAATTATATTTTCAGATTGTCATTTGATTCATCATAAAACTTGGGCGCTTTGAAATGTTGCTTACTTTTCACTTTTTATGTTTATGAATTTTATTCCTACAGGGGCTACCTGATGGGTTAAAAAATGCCTTTTGACAAGAAATCCGTGGATATTGGATTTGCTCCTGTTAATGAAGTTTTAAAGGCTGTACCAATCCTCTGATGTGAAATATGGAAAAAGAGTGAAGCAGCAGAAAAGAAGCATCTCGTGAGAAATAGGAATCATATTAAAGCTTGAACTAGAATGTCTTCTTGGTATCAAAGAGACAAATTTCTCACAGTATTTCTCCTGCTGGCCTGTACTGACACACCAATGATGTTTAGTGGCATTTTTTTCTTAGTTTTTCATTTCTTAAAGAAAATATACTCCCATTTCCACAACTATAATATTGAATAAAGTGATTATTTCTTATAGCCCCCTTAACATTTTGTGGAGATAACATTTCTGACTTTCAAAAATTAATGTAAAATCAGGAAGCGAGATCCCATAAGCTGAGAACTCTGATCAGCTTTACCTATGGTGCTTTGCCTTTAAACAGTGTGACAGTACATTATTCAGATATGTGTGAGACTGTTTCTGCACAATAAGATGTATGAAAGGAGCAGAAATAAATAATTTTTCTAATTAATATCTTTTATATTTGTCTTTTATGAGACTGACATGCTACCCACTGTGCCAAGAAGGCCACTTATATATGTGATTTAATTAACTGGTGATATGAACTTCGGTCTATAATTATTCATTCTTGTGACCCTTAAGCTGCTGTTAGTAGGTCTAAGGTCTCACAGTGTAGTTGACTGGTGGTCTTGTGAGGTCACAATTCTGTATCCCTGTAAGTATTCAAGTACGGGCTGCCTATCTATGTCAGAGTTGTTGGAAATGTGGTTATGTGAGATGAAAACTCCCTTCAGACATTCATTTTCAGTAATTAACACATACCTAAAAAACCTCTCTATACCAGTCTGGTTTTGCCTAATTTCTTCTAACCAGGCCTTTTGGATCTCCCTTACTGGCTGTGAACATCACTTCTCTGGTGGCTCTGTTAGTTCTTATCCCAAAATCTTTAAGTTTACAGGAAAGTTATCTCTCAGGTGATTTTTTTTTTCTAATTCCAAGGCTGATTTATATGTGTCCACTTATTAGAAAGAAGATTGATTGATTCAAAAAGTTTTAAGTACCTATTATATGCCAAGTGGCACTGAGGATTATGACGGATAAAGGCTCTGTTTTTACAGAGCTTATGTTCTTGTAGGAAAGCTAGATAAACAAAAGATAGAAAACAGTTATGAAATGTTAGATGCTGATAAATACCACAAACAAAAAGTAAGTTAGTAGTCTGTATTACAGTGATGAGAGACATGGAGAGGAGGTTGTTCTACCTCAAGGCTCTGAAAAAGGAAAACAAAACCTGTATATTCTCACCAGGTTTAAAAGCTTGATTTAAATTTAATTGTATTTTTTGTTATTTGGCCGTATTTTAAAACCTTGGTTAAACTAGATGGACAGGTGTTAGGACTTCAAAAGCCCTGTTCCTCAGCAATTGAGTAGTGAACAGTTCCTGCTAAATACCACAAGATGGCACTATTAAGGTTGGGTTTTTTTTTTTTTTTTTTTTTTGGTCTCTGCTCCAAAGGTTTTGTTTTTATAATAAAATAAATGCATATTTACTAAATACAATGAAATATATTTAAATAACTGCTAGTAAAATTGCATGGTTTTATGTGAAGAAAAAAATCTTGTCTTATCCTGGACTTAAAATGCTTCTGGGGACACTAATACTAAAATGGCACAGTCTGATGGAAAGCCTTTCAAGCATTATCATTAACAGCAGAGGTTAAGCAAATGAGAAAGAAACTAAATTAATAGGCTAAATTGGAAACAAAATAGTCTGATTTTACCACAGGGCTCTCCAGGAGTTGATGCTAACATGGAGGGAGAAGTGCAGAATGGTCCAATGAGGGGTAAAGCAGGCATGCAAGGCTAATAAGCAGAGGAGGCTGGTGGTTGGTGACGCAGAGCTGACAAGGTAGCTATCAGTCTGATGGGGAACTCCAGAGTGGAGACTGGAGACTGCCTGTTGGAGGAGTTAGGTAGAAATGGCTAGCTCCTTGTATCACTGCCGGGTCTTCGGCCCAAGGCCACCTCGAGATTAGCAGGATCTTGGCTAGAAAGCTGAGATGTGAACCCTGACAGAGCCAACAACTGGAGGCTGTCACCTAGCCCCACACCTTGTAGCTGGGCAGTGAGTTGGACAAAGGGATCTGTATAGGGCAGCCCGGGTGGCTCAGCGGTTTAATGCTGCCTTCAGCCCAGGGTGTGATCCTGGAGACCTGGGATCGACTCCCATGTCGGGCTCCCTGCATGGAGCCTGCTTCTCCCTCTGCCTGTGTCTTCAATGAAGAGTTATATAAAAAATGAGGGGTTCAATAAAAAATAAAAGCTTTGTTAATGTGAAATTTATAATCTAGTGAGCATACACAAGTTGGCCAATTCTCTCTGCTAATAGGAGCACATGGGATGAGCAGTTACACCTAGAGTTGGGATGAGGAAAGGCTTAATTTGTTGGAACAATGGGCCTAAAAGTCTCAAATACAAATACTTTCCCCAAACCTCTTCTATTTGTTTTTCCTTGTTTTGCTTAATGTACAATATACTAAGTACGTACATACTAAGACTCTTTAATTATAAGTGAGAGAAAATCCAGGCTACCTGAGGCAAAAGTAATTTGTCAGGATACTAGAGTATCATGATACTCGAGACATGGAAGGTGCTTTGCATTAGGCGTACCAGAATTGAGGATATACTGCTATAAAGACTCCTGTTTATTTCTGAGATATTCCATGATGTATCTGCTTCATGCTTTTCTCTATAAAACCGGTCACTTCTATTACTTTAGTTCAAAGTGGTGGGAATCCTGCCGGCCAACCTATCTTGATCATGACCCTAGCTTCAGCTAGAGGAAATTTACTTGATTGAATTTACTTGATTCAGTGATTTTTTTTTTTTTTTTTAAAGGGCATCTCTTTCAATGGAAACCCTACCTCTTCCCTCATCTTTGGCCAGTCCTCCCTGCCCTAGTCCTAGCCCCACGGCACCCAGTTGACTAGCTGCCTCCTTGCAAGGTTGTCCAAAATCCAGTTGTTACTACATCTATGGAGTTTAGTTCATATAATTTGTTATAAGTTACGTGAAGCAATTCAAGTCCTAATTTCATTATCCATGATGAGTTGTCCTATAACTTAACGTTGAAACCGCCATTGATGGGAATCTTTTTACCTCTCAAGGCAGCCCATTCCATTTTCAGATCTCTCTTTTTTAGAGAGGGGAAGAGAGGGAAATGGCAGGGGGGATGGGAAGGGGCAGAGGGAGAGAAAGAGAGAAAATCTTAAGCAGGCTCCAAGTCCAGTGCATGAACCTGGGATGGGGCTCTGTCTACAATCCTGAGGTCATGACCTGAACCAAAATCAAGAGTCAGATGTTTAACCAGCTGAGCCACCCTCAGACATCTTTGTCTTTTAGAAAGCTATCTTCTGGTTTGCTTTAGTTTCAGGTCTACTGCTTGTGTCATATCGAGGCATATCTAACAGTACTACATAAGGACAGCCAGCAGTTCAAATATTAAAACTCTTAGGAGCCTCCAATTTTTCAGGTATACCATTACCAGTTTTCAGGCTCAGAAACATGGGATCTGGTTCCTTTAGGATCACTGTTCTCTCCTTACACTCTAAGTTGTTTATATTCCTTTAAAAATAAGTTCTCTAAAAGATTATGTACAGCTTTTGGGGTTCTTAGATTAACATAGCCATTTTGGTGGCTACATCTTGTAAGTTTTGTTAATTATCAGGGCTTCTACAATGGTTACTATGGATCTTGATGGACAATACCATGAATTATTAGGAGCTCAGACATGGGATCAAGTCAGATTTGGATTCATATTTCTGCTCTGCCAGTTACCAGCTGTGTCACCATGGACAAGTTACCTAGAGTCTCTGAGCCTCATTTTCTTCTTAGTAAAATAAAGATAGCAATACCTCCCTTATAGGAATGTTCTGAGAATTAAATGAGATTATGCACAGCCTCTGGAACATATCAGGTGCTCTAGAAATGTTAGGTCTGTACTTTATTATTTTTCCTTCACACTCTGTAGTTTTATTTAATGCATGATTATGCATTCTCCTCCCTGGGGATAGGAGCGGTGGAAATGTGCACACATAGGCACGTGTGATAAATATAATTGAAGCATGGAATGTCTGCTTTTAGTTTTATGTCCATTTAAAAAATTGTTTTTACAACTTACGTTGTATCCATTTCAGGGTGGAAATAATTCCACGCAGCAGGCAGCATGACGCCACTACTCCACTGAAGGCCAAGGAGCTGCCTTTGGTTAATAGATGGTGTCGCCTCTTCATAAAGTCCATTTCTTCAGGCATGTCCTGATGAGGATGAACCTTCATATATGCCATTAAGTGCTTATGTTGGCAGTCGCTCCACCTCAGAAATAGGGTTTTCTCTTGACAGCAGAGTATGGGCGCCAGTCTAAACATAGAGCACTCAAGGTCTGACCAGGTTAATAGGTTGGAACAGCTGTAATTCCGAGTCCCCAGAACTGTTGTACTATTTTAACTGAGATGACAGGAAATTATCTAACAACTTTAAGCCCAGAGAGCACATGTCATACTGTATCTTTTCACATAACACTTTATATTTGTATAACACAGTTCAACTTTTCAAAGTGCCCTTGCATCTATTATCTCATTTAAGGGGTAATGAGGACCCCAACTATCTTCTAGGTCTTTTAGTGTCATAAGAAGAAATAGGCTGAGTCAGCGAGGGGAGGTACCATGCTGGGTCTTTGATCCATATTATTCCCAATCCTTACAACAGTTCAGTCTAGTAAATAGTACTGTCTCCATTTCACGGGGATCAGCTGGCATGGAACTAAAGTGTGCCTAGCTCTAAATCTCACATACTTTCCACTAGGACATCCTGTATGTTTCATCCTATATTCTAATTCATTGTTTTATTTTTAAAAATATATTATTTATTTACTTGACAGAGAGCAGAACAAGCAGGGGAACTGCTGGCAGAGGGACCCCAATGTGGGGCTCGATCCCAGGACCCTGAGATCATGACCTGAGCCAAAGGCAGACGCTAACCAACTGAGCCACCCAGGAAACCCTAATTCATTTTAAAAGTCAATGTCTCCCTTGATGGTAGAAGTCAGAATAGAGGTTGCCTAGAGAAGTGGGGTAGTGACCAGAGGGGAGGCAAGGGGAGCTGCCTGGGTTGCTGCTAATGTCATTTCTGGATCTGGGCCCCGTGTTGTAGGGAGTGGATACTTTGGGAAAATGAATTGAGCTGTACGCTTAGGATTTGTGTACTTTATGAACATTATATTTAGATAAAAAGGTTTTTAAAATCCAGTTGTTCTTTTGAAAGCGGGCTCTTATCCCCAGAATCTAATACTGTGCTTGTTTGTTACAGCAAACAAATTTAGCTCCTGTGCATTTTACTCATTTATAATGGATAAGTGAATGCTAAATATACAGGATCAAGGTAAATTATTTCTTCTAAGAATGCTGCTCAATCTTTTGGGTCATGGACCAGTTGAGAATCAGATTAAAATTATAATAAAAAGTAATAAAGCATATACGTTCTATATCAGGCACTGTGCCAAACTCTTTATACTGTTTTACTTGTACCACACACTGTGAGATGGGGATTATTATCCTCATTTTATAGATATAGGAATCAAATCTCAGAGATATAAGCAACTAGACCAAGATCACACACTAAGGAATATTTAATCCAACATTCGAACCCAAGTTTTCCTGCTTCCCAAATCCATTCCCTTACCTACTGCACACTGCTTATCTCTAGATGGTTTTGACAAGAGAATGGACTCTTTCCTCCCTCCCACCCCCTCCAAAACACACACACACACACACACACACACACACACACACACACACACACACTTTTGCCTGTTATTTCAGGAAGCTCATAAACCTGAAGTACATAACCTGTAGATAGATTAAGAACCAATTTAAGAAAACTTTCAGGTTAAAAAATATGACCGAAGAAACTTTCAAAAAGGACTAGACCATGGAAAAACACTCAGATCATTAATTTGATGAGGTTCTGGTTTTGATATCTTACATTTCTTTTGTTTCCCCCATAAAGCTTGATTCACGTCATTTTTCATGTTAACTTTTTTATATAATATATACTATAATCAAAGGAATATATGAAACAGGCATGTAAACTGAGCAGCATTATAAAATGAACAAAGTCCTGAGAACCCATAACCCAACATAAGCATTAAAATATTACCAATACCACTGAGTCTATCTTTGTATTCTATCCTTATCCAATCCTGTGCCTTCCCTCTAGAGGTATCCATTGCTATGAATTTTGTGTTTATCACTTCTTTACTTTTAAAAAAAATACACATTATGTAAGTATTTAATATATCATTTAGTTTTTCTTGCTTTTGGGTTACTGCTTATCATATAGATAGTGTAAAATTACGTATGGTATCTTTCGCTATGCTCATAATTTTAAAAATATATTTAATTTTATAAAATTTGTCTGATCTTTCTGGTGAATTGAAGTTTCCATCATTATGTAGTGACCATTTGACCCAAACACAAATGTTTGATAGTGACTTTTTTGTCTAAAAATCTATATAGTCTTATGTCAATGTAGCTAACTCATATATTTTTCTATAATTTTTAAAAATATTTTATTTATTTATGAGAGACACACAGAGAAGCAGAGACACAGCCAGAGGGAGAAGCAGGCTTCCTGAGGATAGAGCCTAATGCGGGACTTGATCCCAGGACCCTGGGATCATGACCTGAGCCAAAGGCAGATGCTCAACCCCTGAGCCACCCAAGTGCCCCTATTTCTTATAATTTTCTTTCAATCTTTCTCTGTTCATACATATGTTTAAGATTTGTCTCCTATGCGTGTTATGAAACTTTATGTATTTGTGTTTAACTCTGACAATCTTTTTATTTTTATTTTATTATTTTTTATTTTACTTAAATTCATTTAACATATAATGTATTATTAGTTTCAGAGGTAGCAACGATTCATCAGTCTTCTATAACACCCAGTGCTCATTACAGCACATGCCCTCCTTCATGTCCATTATCCCATCTGCCCACCTTCTCCCGTCCAGCAACCCTCAGTTTGTTTCCTATGGTTAAGAGTCTCTTCTGGTTTGGAGTGCCTGGGAGACTCAGTTAAGTGTCTGCCTTCAGCTTAGGTCATGATCCCAGGGTACTGGGATCAAGCCCCACGTAGGGCTCCCTACCCTGCCGGGAGCCTGCTTCTCTTTCTCCCTCTGCCTGCCACTCCCCCTGCTTATGCTCTCTCTCTCTCTCTGTCAAATATATAGATAAATCTTTTTTTTTTTTTAAGAGTCTCTTCTGGTTTGTCTCCCTCTCTGATTTTATCTTGTTTTATTTTATTACTCTTTTCTCCTATGATCCTGTTTTGTTTCTTAAATTCCACATATGAGTGAGATCGTATGATAATTGTCTTTCTCCGATTGACTTATTTTACTTAGCATAAAGTTCCATCCATGTTGTTGCAAATGGCAAAATTTCATTTTTCATGGCTGAGTAGTATTCCATCGTTTATACCTACCATTTTTTTTTAATCCATTCATCTGTCGATGGACATCTGGGCTCTTTCCACAGTTTGGCTATTGTGGACATTGCTGCTATAAACATCGAGGTGCAGGTGTCTCTTTGGCAAATACCCAGTAGTGCAATGGCTAGGTCATAGGGTAGCTCTATTTTAAACTTTTTTTTAAAAAAAGATTTTATTTATTCATGAGAGACAGAGAGAGAGAGAGGCAGAGACACAGGCAGAGGGAGAAGCAGGCTCAATGCAGGGAGCCTGACGTGGGATTCGATCATGCCCTGGGTCTGGGATCATGCCCTGAGCCAAAGGCAGACGTTCAACCACTGAGCAACCCAGGCATTCCTATTTTCAACTTTTTGAGGAAACTCCATTTACTGTTTTCCGGAGTGGCTGCACCAGCTTGCATTCCTACCAACAATGTATGAGGGTTCCTCTTTCTCTGCATCTTTCCCAACACCTGTCATTTCCTGTCTTGTTAATTTTAGCCATTCTGACTGGTGTGAAGCGGTATCTCATTGTAGTTTTGACTTGTATTTCCCTGATACCGAGTGATGTTGAGCATTTTTTCATGTGTCGGTTGGCCATTGTATGTCTTCTTTGGAGAAATGTCTGTTCATGTCTTCTGCCCATTTCTTGATTGGATTATTCTTTGGATGTTGAGTTTGATAAGTTCTTTATAGATTTTGGATACTAGCTGATAAATCATTTGCAAATATCTTTTCCTATTCTTTCAGTTGTCTTTTGGTTTTGTTGACTGTTTCCTTTGCTATGCAAAAGCTTTTTATCTTGAAGTCTTAGCAGTTCATTTTTGCCTTTGTTTTCCTTGCCTCTGGAGACGTGTCTAGTAAGAAGTTGCTGTGGCCAAGGTCACAAAGGTTGCTGCCTGTGTTCTCCTCTAGGATCTTGACAGACTCTTATCTCACATTTAGGTCTTTCATCCGTTTTGAGTCTATTTTTGTTTGGTGTGAGGAAATGGTCCAGTTTCATTCTGCATGTGGCTGTCCAATTTTCCCAACACCATTTGTTGAAGAGACTGTCTTTTTTCCATTGGATATTCTTTCCTGCTTTGTCAAAGATGAGTTGACCACAGAGTTGAGGGTCAATTTCTGGGTTCTCTATTCTGTTCCATTGATCTGTGTGTCTGTTTCTGTGCCAGTACCACACTGTCTTGATGATCACAGCTTTGTAGTACAGCTTGAAGTCCCCAAATGTGATGCCACCAGCTTTGCTTTTCTTTTTCAACATTCCTTTGACTATTCAGGGTCCTTTCTGTTTTTTGTTTTTTGTTTTTTTTAAGATTTTATTTATTCATGAGAGACAGAGAGAGAGAAAGGCAGAGACAAAGGCAGATGGAGAAGCAGGTCCATGCAGGGAGCCCGACGTGGGACTCGATCCTGGGTCTCCAGGATCAGGCCCTAGGCCGAAGGTGGCACTAAACCGCTGAGCCACCCAGGCTGCCCTCCTTTCTGGTTCTATACATATTTTAGGATTATTCGTTTGACAATCTTTTTCTTTTAATGAGTGAGTTTAATTTATTTTCAGGAATGGTGACAATTACATATTTGGACTTTTCTGTGTCTCTTCACTTGTTCTATTGGTCTCATTTCTCAATGCTTTGTTTTCTTCCTCTCTCACCTTTCTTGAGCTGATAGATTTTTTTTTTTTAGATTCTTAAATGGCATATTGTAGTTTCCAATGATGGCTGCAACAATGCTCTTGTCCTACTTGTTTTATACAGAGTGACCTTGCCACTTCCCATCAAATGGTAGAGATGATGTCTCCAGCTCTTGCAAATTTGCCAGCCCTGTGACTGCTTTGGTCAACAGCATGGCAGAAATGACTGTGCCTGGGGATCCCTGGGTGGCGCGGCGGTTTAGCGCCTGCCTTTGGTCCAGGGATCGAATCCCACGTCAGGCTCCCGGTGCATGGAGCCTGCTTCTCCCTCTGCCTGTGTCTCTGCCTCTCTCTCTCTCTCTCTCTGTGTGACTATCATAAATAAATAAATAAATAAATAAATAAATAAATAAATAAATAAATAAATAGAAATGACTGTGCCAGTGCCAGGTATGGCTTATAATTGGCTTGCAACCTTCTGGTTCCTCCCTCTTACTATGCTCACATTTGGGGTATGCCCTCTTGGAATTCAGCTGCAAGATCATAAGGAGCCCAAGACACATGGTCAAACCATGTGTGGCTGCTCTTGTCTACAATTCCTGATTTCTAAGCCGGCTACCACCATCAACTGCCAATCTTGAGAGTGAGCCCTTGTGGCCATCCAGCCCCAGCTACCATCTGACAGCACATCTGCATGAGACACAGCAAGGAAGAACTGCCCACTGAGCCCAGGTGGCCTAGAAAATCTTGGGACATGTTAATAAACTGTTGCTTTTAGGCACAAAGTTTTGAGGTGGCCTTGTGTGCAGCAGTAGATAACTGGGATGGAAATGTGGCATTGGCTTTGGGACTGAGTGATGGGTGGAAACGGACAGAGTCTCAAGGAGATGGAGAATGCAAGCTGGGAGGGTTTTGAGAATACCATCAGTGACACTTGGCAGGTCCTCAGGGAAGTGCTGGAGGTGCTGAAGACAGTGAGGAAGATGATGACCTTGGTGGCTGAAGAAAAGGGATGTGTGCTACATAAAATTCACTGACAAAGAAAATAGAAAAGGCACCTAATGCACTCATGAATCCCATGGGAGATTTCCAGGCTGAAAGTAGGAAGTGTCAACTGGCTTCTTCCTAACTGTGTATAATGACATGTGGAAGAGAGAGATAAACCAGAGGAGTTGTTCTCTTTTTGAGCCCAGCTTAGAGCGATAGGGAGCCCTGAAGAGTCTTTCCAGGTAGCAAACAAAAGCTTGTGTTTTTATTTATTCATTTTTTAGAGAGGGAGGGGAGTGCAGAGGGAGAGGGAGAGAGAGAATCCCAAGCAGGCTCCATGCCCAGAGCAGAGCCTGACGCGGGGCTTGATTCCACCACCCTGAGATCATGACCTAAGCTGAAATCAAGAGTCAGATGAGCCACCCAGGGGCTCCAAAAGCTTGTGTTTTTAAAACATGGTTTATCCAAGAAATGTTCCTTGGTTATCTTCTATAAAAGGTTTTGTGTTAAATTGATGATTAAAGTGCAATTTCTAGTGCATCAGGTCTCTTAGCTGTACTGCACATTTTCAAGGTACAAAGAGCTTTCTCATCCATTCTTCTATCCCACTGACAATCCCACTGTTAGGCATGTGGGAAAGCTACCCTTACTCTATGGTGTTGATAAAAGCAACAAGCACAGCCATCCTTCCTACTCCAGTTTTGGGGTTCCTGCTGTGTGCCCACTGATATGCTTTAGACAGGTGATCCCTCATCCACCTCATGGAGTATTATGACTTACAATTTATGGATGATATTTAAACCAGAGAGCTAAATATCTCCACAAAGACACAGCTGGTAGAGGTGAAACCTCAATTCGAACATTAGTTTGACTCCAAGTCCAAACTCCTCTTTTACTTTTTTCTCTGAGAAGAGCAGGGAGCCATTTAAAACCAAAAAGCATCTACAATGTGGATTCCTTTCACCTTTTCAAATGTCATGCCTGTTGTCTGTCAAGAATTTTTAGACTATATGTGAACTATGATATCAACAAATTATTTGACTTTCCCCATTTCTTCTAATTAGGAATATGCCAGTATTGTAATTAGTGTCTTTGTAAAAGGGTTTGGTTCAGATGAACTGTAAAGCCTCTTTCACTTTTTAAAAAATTAAAAACATTTTAAAATTAATTTTATTTTATTGAAGTTTGATTTGCTAGCATATAGTATAACATCCAGTGCTCACTTTTGATGCTTTTTTTGTCTTTTCTCCTTTTCGGACACATGGTATTCTAATCAGCATCTGCAGGCCTACAAAGGAATTCCATTTGACCAGCAGATGGAGCTCTTGATAATCGAATAGGAAGAGGCGTTTATTGCTTGTCTGCCGTAGGTGCAAGGGCTCAGCATAAGCACAATCCTGCTGCTGTTTCAGATTTGTATTATCATGTTCTATCTCTATCAGGCCTATCTCAGATTATTGTTTTTACATGTGGTAAGGGTTTAAAGAAACACATATTATTTTACCAAGGAAAAAACTCCCTGTGGAAAGTTGGATTGAGACCTTTCACAATGCTTAAGTGTCTGATTTGAAGCCCAGAATTAAGGAGTCCAGTGACTCCTTTGTGATGGATCTGTTATGTCAAACACCTTCTAGGAGCTGGAAACCACATCTTCTCAAGGCTGTTGTGATCATAAGTAGTATACGGAAGCCACAGAAAGTTCAAGACGATTTTCAATTTATACATACATTTTCAACATTTAGTATCTTTTATTTATAAATTGATGCTGATGCTAATACCATCTTTTTTTTTTTTTTTAGGTACCAACTAAATAATGTTTCAATACAGAAAGTATAAAAATCCAACTGTTTCTGAAACTGTTTTTTTTTCTCTCAAAGCCCTCTTACATTGGGACCCCTGGGTGGCGCAGCGGTTTGGCGCCTGCCTTTGGCCCAGGGCGCCATCCTGGAGACCCGGGATCGAATCCCACGTCGGGCTCCTGGTGCATGGAGCCTGCTTCTCCCTCTGCCTGTGTCTCTGCCTCTGTCTCTCTCTGTGATTATCATGAATAAATAAAAAATTAAAAAAAAAGCCCTCTTACAATATCCAACATCAATGATCACTACTTTATAAGCAGCCACATTCAGTTATAGCATGGTGATTATACTGTACTATATTTCAACATTTCTAAGTAAGAGATTTCTTGAGACAGGAGCTGCACCTCAGCTGGCAGTACCACTTAAAACTGTGTCAGCAATCAAATAAAAAATTTGTCAAATATTTAAATAGGCTAGATCAAATTACTACTAGTTCTTCCACTTACTAAGCTTGGCCATGTGTGCCTTCATGGAAGGTCACATTCCCCTTTCCTGCAAGGGCATCTTCCTCGAGGGACCCAGAGATTGAGCAACCTGGGCAGGTCTTTGCAACAAGCTGGTCATCTGTCTGGACCACGTGGGTGGGTGTCCTCTGGTCAGCACTTTGAGCAGAACAGACATATGTGCCAGAAAAGGCTGAAGACTAAAACTGTATCTCTGGGTCTTTTGGATCTGGTGCATACAGATCTGCTTTCTCTTTCTCTTGCCCTCCCCTCCAACTCCCAGGTACAGCCTGCTTGTACCGAAGTAAAGTTTTAACAAGGAAATTGCCTGTTTCAAGTGTTGTTGTTTTCCTTGTCATTGAAATTCATTTTGGATCTCTTCCCCTGAGTGTGTCAATCAGTTTCTGAACACGCAGGGCCTAAGCAAGGCAGAGGAAAGTGCTGATTCATTAGTTCTAGAGTCACAGCACTAGATTCTCTAGGGCCCTTAACCCTTTAAACACCTGATTCTTGTCCATGAGGGGATCTGCTTCTATTGTCAAAAGCTTTGTTGTTCAAGGAGGTATAGGTATTAAAAATAGTATTTATTGAGAGCGTGCTGTGCCCCAGGCATTGTTCCAAGCCTTCAATGTATGAACTTTGCATCTGTGCAATGCCAGCAGGTCAACCAATTACGTCCATTTTGGAGATGAGGAAATTGAGGGTCAGCCAGGTCAAGTCGCTTGCCATAGTTTGCACAGATACCAGATGGGGGATCTATAGCTCAGCTCCTGAGCCTCCCAATGAAGGAATGTTCCCCGAGAATGCTTCCTTATTTGGCCTCAAAGGATTAGGGAAACTTTTAATGTGATTGAGGCAACTGGCTTAGAAATTGCTGGAGTTCAGGATTTGATTCTGTTTCTTGTTTACTTCTTTACACAATTTTCTGCACTACAGCTCTAGCTCTATATTCATATTCACCTGCCGTAGCACTTGCTGCATTTTGTCAGTTTGATCTTGCTCATTTGCATCTAAGCAATATGCCCAGAATTTAACTCCTAATAACAGGAGCTTGATTTATGTTAGGGGACTTAGGTAGAAATAATGGAGCATGCTTTACATTTTACAAAGTCCATGTATACTGCTCCACTTGTTGCTACTTACAGATATTTGACGTAGCCTCCATTTCACTGGGATTTAGAAAAGTATATTTTTTAATACAGGTTTTCTTTGAAAGCGTGTTAGTTAAATTCTATGTACCAGATTATACGTACGTCCCTTACTTCCTTTTCATAACATAGCTTCTGCATTTTGTGTTGCTAAGTTCGGGCATGGGAACAGAACAAATCAAGGAATTTGCTCATGTAGGTGGTTCATGGCTTCAGCAATGGGGTGAGCTATTAAAACCTTAGGAAAATGGAAATAAGAGCACTCAAGTAAGCTGAAAGAAGATTTCTTCAATAGAGGTAGTCTGTCATCTTGGATCATAAAACAGGAAATTCTAAATATAGAACTGAAGGTTGGAAACACCAACTCTAGTCAAGGTGGTCAAGATGTCCACCTTGTGATGTGATTGGTTGGCAGGTGGATAAGGGAAAAAATAGGGGAGGATCATCCTGGACCATGAAAAAGAAAATCCTCCAAGCCAGTTGAGTATCTCCATGTTTGGCCTGATGATTTCAATAAAGGAGAGAAGTGCCTCAAACTCTTGAGAGACATTGTTAGGCCCACCTAATCACTGTAAAACCTTCTCCATCTGACACTTTTGTGACTGGACCCACTATGTCCATCACTAAAATCCCCAGCTTCTTTCCTAGCTAAATATTTGCATTTCACTTAAAATAGTACGCTGGGGCACAGCTTTGTCCTGTCCAGGAAGAAAATTAGTTTCCCGATTTTTCTGCCATATCCCATGACACACAAGATAACAGATGTTGTTTCTATGTGACTAGAGGTGTGGGCAGGTTGGAATAGTATTTTGGATCTTGGTAACAGGGCTGTTTCAATTAGCTCAGGACTAGCCAGGAGACTGGAACTTGAACCCTCTAGGATTTTCCCTCACCCTCTCTTATGGTACCAACCCCCACTAAGGATTTGGGTTAATGGAGTATAGGCTCTATTACCCTTGCTAGGACTTTAAGCTCCTTGAGGCAAAACCTGGTCTGGCACATCCTACTGCACATCACATAGTGCTGTGCACATCGGATGGGTCAATATGTCTTGTGTAAAGGTTGTTTTCATTGTTTGCTTATCTTTTCATTTTTATCATGGAAACTCTAAACACAGGCCAAAGAAGAGTGAAGAGTAAACTGAAGCCTCCCCTCCCTCACTGTTTAGCTTTATCTATTAGGAACCTGTGGCCAATCTTTTTTTTTTTTTTTTTTTTACATATTTTGTTTATTTATTCATGAGAGACGCACAGAGAGGCAGAGACATAGACAGCAGGGAGCCTGCTGCAGCACTTGATCCCAGGACCCCGGGGATCACAACCTGAGCCAAGGCAGACGCTCTACCACTGAGCCACCCAGGTGCCCCCACCATGGCCAGTTTTATTCATCAGTGCCTAGCTCCACTCCCCAGCTTAATCTGAAGTGAGTTCCAGATAAGGAGATAAACTTTTTATCTGTAAACCAATCTTTACAAATATATAAATATATTAGAAATTAGCCGTTAGACCAGAACTACAGAATTCATTTCAGATTCCCGTAAATATCAGTCACGGAATTATAGAAGTCTTGCTTCAAATCTCTAATTTGGATCCTATTTAAATTCTAACACTATTCTCTTGACATGTTTACTTGTGACACAACTATTATTGCCTGTCAATCACACTTTTGCCTCCAGCCACTTCTGTCCTTACAGGTTCCATGTTGACTGAACCATACTCAAGGTTTTGTCCTGTGAGACAGTCTTGGCATATGAAGTTCTAACAGATTGCAAATGAAGTGAACTGACACTCTTCACTCTGATATCCATGTGGGGCACGCTTTTCTTCACTGATTATGAAGAGCTGATGGTTCATCTTTTGGAAAAATAGGAATCCGCTGTCAAAAGATCCTCTCTGTCTGATAGTTAAGATTACAGCCCAGTGGGTGACCACTGTGTGGGATCACACGCCTTCACTTTCTGAGAGGCTGCTATGGTATTAGTTCAGCTAGCCTTCCAGCAAGCCCTGGTGGCTTGCTTCTCTGGATGTGGCAGTGGCCTCTGAGCAGGTATGTTTCTGGCTGCAGTGATTGCCATGCCATTCCCCCTTCAAGCAGTTGTGCTGCTTCTCAGGATAAATTACATCAGTTCCAAAGGGAGCAGTTATTTTATTATTATTTTTTTAAACCATATCTGAGTCTACTGCATACAGGGAGGGACTGAAAAGAAGGCTCTCTTCTCAGAATGCACGGGTAGAGTGCAGAGGGGCAGCAGAACACAGGGCAGAGCCTGGAGATGCTAGGCGCAATCTGAGTTTTAATCTGGCCTCCACCATCTACTTACTGGGGGATCTTGGTCAATTTACTTGACCTCTCAGTGCTTATTTTCTTACCTGAAATAAGAGGTAATCATATTACCTATATCATAGGATATGAAGGGATTACATTTACTTATTCGACAAATATTTAAACAAAATAAAGATCTTGTCCTTATGAAGATTATATTCTAGAGGGGGAGACATGTTTAAACAAAGAAATAGTATCAGGTAGACAAGTGTTAGGAAGAAAAATGAATCAGAGCAAGGGTATGGAGGTTAAAGGTGTCAATACAGGGAAAGCTCTCAAAAAACACCAAGTGTTATTGCTTCCTTTAATCTAGGTTCAAAGGAATGGCCAGAACCATGGCTTAGCGAAGATTCTACTTGTATGCTTGTATGCTTCAGAGGAAGAGGATAATCATGCATGACAAATTCTGATTATGCTTTTGGCCTTGTGTTTAGCACTTTTAACTCTCTCAAACAGTTCTGTAAGTTGGATTTAAAGCCAGGTTTTAAGAAGATAAAACTGAAAAAGACAAGGAAGTTCTTTGCCTGCTTCATGAATGTTCAGAGCTCTTGTAGTTTCTTCTACGTAATATTTATCAAGGATGCTCTTTTTCATGCAGTGGTCCAAAGAGACCAAAGAGCTTGAAACCATGTGTACTGGATAGGACATTTGGGCTGCCATTTACACCACCCCTTCCCTGAGATAACTGATTCCAGGCAGTTCTTGATGCCCAGGCCTCCATGTGCTGAATCCCATATTTTGGTTGCCCTGATTTCAACCAATCTGCAGATGCTCCTAAGCCCAAAGCAGCTATAGAGAGACTGACTAGATGACCTATATGGAGATTAACAGAAATGAAATTAGACTGTGGAAATGATGCAATCATATATTTTTTAATGGTAGTTGGTAGCAGCAGGAGAGGCAGCTAGAGCCTTGATAAAAGGTACAGAACCAGGCAGAGAGGAGGGGAGTGGTCGAGGTAACAGAATAGAGATGCTACAATGACCTGGTGGACTGCCAGTCCCTCGTGGCACCCTGAGTGGGTACACAAGGCCAATTGTTTTCCTGCTAAGAAGGCTTCTGGTTCTCACTGACCCCTGATACTTTAAAATAACTCCCACTTAACTGAAGTTGAAAGAGCGAAATGGCCCCTGGTTGATGCTCATCTATATGTGGCTACGAATATTTATTCTATGGAGCTATGGCCTGGTAGGGAAGACAAAGTACTAAGCAGAGAACATGTCATTCTTTCCATCTCACTTGTTGTTCTAGATCTGGACAAACTCTGGAGAATCTGCTGGAGAATCTGAAAAAAATCTTCAATGCCAAGATGTGATAGGTTCTAACAGCTCAACAAAGACCTAGTTTTGGAGCTTGATTCACAGCCCTTGAAAGCCACTCAAGCTTCTTTAAAGGCAAAATTTGGCCTCATGCAAGGACTATGTTTCAACGTGGGAGAGTGGTAAGGTTGGAGCTCTTGGCACTAGCTTCTTCTGGTTACATAGGCCCTTTGTATCCAAAATGACAGGATAGGAGGAGAATACATCAGAGAAATACTGCCTACTTTAGGTTTGGAGTGCAGTAAGCCTGGCTTGGGAAATGCAGGAAGTAAATTGCAAGAACTGATTCATTTACTTGATATGGGTTCAAATTAGGTCCTGTTGAGAGAGAGGGTGACCTAACTCACTGCGCTCACCTGGGGAGAGCAAGCACCATCTCAGGGCTTGGCTTCCTCAGCAGTGGAGAGCCTCAAGTTTGGGCAGAGTTAGTCTCTAAAGTCACAGCTCTAATAATCTGTGAGCCCAAGGTGGAAAACCCACCCACTAGGTTCCTGGGATTATTTTATCCTATGACACTTGCTTCAGCCTGATGATCACCCCAGCGGATTGCTAGAGATGGATCAAATGACATGAATTTGATCCATAAAATTTTGTAATAAATCAAGTCATTTTTAACTGGAGCATCATTCGGCCTCAAGAAAAGAGGAACGTGACTTGTTTTGTGTCATAGTGGGAGAAACAGAGATCACCGTGGGTGGGGAAAATCTCTTGTCGTTACTCTGATATAATGCATTTTCCCTTTCCAGCAAGCCCCTTCTCATCCTTCAAAGCTTCTTTGTCCCCGCAGGCTTCCTTGCTCCTGTTCCCATTATCCTTTTTCCATTACTGGGCTTATTACACTTGTTAAATTAGACTAAAATCTCCCTCCCCCTTTAGACTTTGATCTCCTCAAAGGCAAGGACTGGGCCTTATTTATTTTTGCATCCATTATACTGTACTTGGAACCTTGAAAGTCTCTCCATGTTTGTTGAATGATGAATGATATTTTACTTAAATGTTTATGCTCAGGCTGACACTGAGAGACAGACTATAGAAGCAGAGAATCATAATAGAGCCAGTTACCTGAGTTTAATTAAGCCGAATAGAATCTTTGCCAGTTACATTTGGGAACAAAATTAAGAGGCAAAAGCCAAGAAGATTGAGGCCTGATAACCTCACAGCATATTGAGAAAGAACAAAATCTTATTTGCCTCTGCTGATGAGTTGATAACCGTGAGCTTGACAAACCTCTTCTGGTGAAGAGCCAGTCCTCTCTAAGGATAAGATGAGCTTCCGCAGGGAAAACTTGTCAGCCCCTACTACTGTGGGGTCGAGGTGAAGGTCATCAACACCAGGATCACACAGGCACATAGATGGCTTAATCCACAGTGAAGAGGTGCTTGGGTGCCAATATTTGATTTATATTTTCCTAACACTTTACCAATTATAATAAACTGATTTATCAATTTGTTTCATTCATAACTTATTCAGCAAATATTTATATTGAATGCTTATTATTTCCTAGACATTGCTCTAGACATTGGATAAAATGGAAAACAAAATAGATAAAGACATCTCTATCCTCCTGGAGCTTAGATTCTAGCATGGAAAACGGGATAAACAAATGAGTACAATATGAGTAGATAGGAGAAATACTAAGGAAGAAGTAAAGCAGAAAAGGGGGATATGAATTTGGCGTGGGGTTGTTCTGGCAATTTTTGATAGGATGACCAATTGAAGGCCTTCCTGAAAAGGTAATTCTTGGGTGAGGAAATGAAGGAAGTGAGGAAGCCATGAGGCAATTTGGGGCTCTATGGTCATTGTGGGTCTTATGAATTCAGGGGATCAGTAAGAAGAACCTCCTTTGGCTGGAGTAGAGTGAGCTCAGGGGAAAAGCAGTGGGAGAGGGGAGGTTAGAAAAAATAACATAGGATCTTATCACGTTGGGCCTGGTAGGACATTTATATTGAATGGGATGGGAGGCCATTGGAGTGTTTTGAGCAGAAGAATGATTCAACTCGACATATTTTAGCAGGATCAATTTGGTTGCTGTGATGAGAATATCCTGCAAGAGCCATTGTAGGGAGATCAGTTAGGAGGCAAGTTGCAATAACATAGGTGAGAAGTGATGGAGATAGCTTATACAAAGGGCAGCTAGCAGGGGCTAGAAGTGATATATGTCAAAGGCAGAACCAACGAAGAGATAGAGAATAAGCAGGTACAAAAGAGAGAGGAGTATCAGGCCCAGATGGCAGGCAACCTGCAAGCCAGGTGAAGAAAGAATTTCAAGGAGAAGTGATCCCCTGGGTCAGATGCCCTTGCTGGGTGAAGTAAGGTAAGCACTGGGATGATCAGAGGGTGTAGCAGTGTGGAGGTCACTGGTGACATGGAGAAGAGCAGTTTCAAAGATGTGGTGGGATGTTTATAATGGAATGGGAGAAGAGAGATTGGACCAGTACATGTAATACTTGCAAGGACTTTTGCCAAAAAGGATGAGGAAAAATGAGTATTAGCTGAATGGTCAAGTGGGGTTTAAAGGTTACATTAAGTTGGGCAAGTTAGCAATCTACTTGCATGCTGATGGGAATAATTCGGTCGAGAGAGAAAAGTGGGTGATGCAAATGACAGACAGGAGAAAGGTGGTGCAATGTGCCAAAGTAGGTGAGAGGGGATGGCTTTAGCTAGGAGCACAGACAGTTTACCCCCACCCAGAAATCAGAGAGAAGGCAGACGGCCGGGTGATGGGGGTGTGTGCAAGTGCTTTCCTGATGGCGTCAGCTGCCTCAGCAAAGCGGGAAACCAGCCTGTCCACTGGATGAGATGGCGGGGAGAACTGGAGATTTCAGGGGAGAGGGGACAACACGAAACAGCTCTTTCCTGGAAGAAACAGGTATTCTCTATATGTTCAGAAGTTTATAAAACCCAACCAGTTGTCAAAGGAGAGATTTAAGCATAGACCGGAGAACATTTGCCAGTGATGACTTAGAGGGAATTCGAGTATCAGATTGAGGATGTAGTAAGGGTTAAATGTTCTTTTGAGCCCTTAATACTTATTATTTTGGAAACTTATGTCTGGAAGGATTTTTTTTTTTTGGTTATAATACATAAAATCACTGATTTGGTATAGAAATGTAAGTATTTATGCATATGTATAAATACATAAAAGTATTTGTACTTATATATACACTCTAATTTACATAAGACTTGCAGAATCCCATCTCATCAAAATATCAGTAAAATGCCTAACAGAACTCTAAAGATGAAAAAAACCTTGAATTTATTAAAATCTGAAAAATTAAAATTGAGAATTTTATCTAATAGCCTGAAGGGAATGTGTGCTATTTTATAAGCACTGGAAGTCCTCAATAATCTTGCAATAATAATGGTCATACACTCTCAGCACTCAAAGCACTGCTGGGAAATTGCCTCATTAACCTTTATAATACCCTTGTGGGGTCGGCAGGAATTTGATGAGATTTCCATTCTCTAGAGTGGGCAAATGAGACAGGGAGATTTGAAGAAAATTCTAGACATAGCTCAAATATAAGTAAATCTTGTATTGAGTCCTGTGAGAGTCATCAGTTTAGGGGCATAAGAATGAATTAAAGTCTATTAATCACCGTAAGATGAGCCAGTCATTTTTAACTTAAACCATAGATCTCAAGAATAGAAAGTCTTGCTAGGAAACATGGTGAAGGTAGAAGGTGGAGAATTTTATCCAGGACTTTCTGTTTCCATCTTTTAAACTGTTTCCAGTTGTAGGTGTTAAAGAAGCAAGTGCTAGGAGATAGCAACAAGTATGAGAATAAAACGACTGAACAAATACAGGAATTCTACAGTTGCTAAAATTAAAGGAAGGAATATGAATGAGAATCTTCTGAAACAGAAGAATCTTATGTGAGATGTATAAGGGAAGGAAAAGGAAAAGGCTCTGAAGTTTTAAGGTCTGGAAAAGTTGAGCTACTTTAAATCCTATGATTTTGCACTGACCAAAGTGTGTGTATGTGTGTGTGTGTGTGTGTGTATGTGTGTGGGTGTGTGGGTGTCAGTGTGAGTGTGTGTGTGTGGGGGGAGAATGGAAAAAATTGATAATCTCCTGGAAATAACAATTCCTAATTTGACACCCAAATGGCCTTCTATTAATACTAAGCAGCAGCTAGTATTTACTGAATTTCCCATTTTCCAAGTAGTCTTCTAAGCACTTTACATGTATTAATTCACTCCTTCCCACATATCTATGAGGCAAGTACTACTATTATACTCATCTCACCAATGAGTAAATTGAGTAACTGGCCCAATGTCAATCATTACCTGAAGCAGTCTGTTAATCTTGTTCAGGAATTTGTTTTGTACCTGCTATGATGAGCAGCTACATGTTAGGCCCATAGTAAACACCTGTTGAATGAACGAATGAATAAGTGAGTGAACAAACCAGTGAATAAATGACCTGGTAGGGTTCAGGTAATACCCAGTGAATGCTCAAAATACCCAAGGTCCCAATTGAGATATTTTGGCCTCTCTTGGACCACCTTTTCCTCCTTGGGATCCTTCTCACCCCAATTCCCATTGTTTTCATCCTGACCCTGGCTCCTTAGGTGTTTCCTTCACCCACTGAAACCATCTTTTTCTCAGAGTTTAAATTCAATGATCCACTGCTACTCTCAACTCTTTTTCTAGTCCCATTTTAGCTAAAAAATCAATACTGTTAATACTTGAACCCTTAACACCTGTGGTCAAAATTTGCCCACCAGAAACGATTCTCGCTTGGCAAGGAGGAGAGGTCAAAGTGGAGTCTCTAGAAATTCATCTTTGGCTAGATCTTTCCTGGGGATCCTCCTTTGATGGCACGGAAGCCACTAGATCCTCAAGCTCACAGCCCCAGAATGAGGAAAGCTTTAATAAATACCTTTTATATAGAAAATCTGGCAGATAAGCATGGAAACTCCAAGCTTCAGTAGGTAGGGAACTTGTCAAGATAAAAGCCACAAAAACTGATATCCATAAAGACATAGGTCTTTGTTATCCTTTTTGCACACCTATGAGAATAATAATAGCAATGGCCCAGTAACTGGGTTAATCACTTCTTATGTATCTTGTGATATCATGTTCACAGTGATCCTGAGGGACAAGACAACAGGCTTGTAGTAACCTTGACTAATGCAATAAATAAGTGGAGAAGCCAGGGTCCCAGTTCATTCTCCCTAAGTCCAAAACGGGTGCTGCTTGGTCCTTCATCAGCCCTGTGACCCATTTACTCTCTACTGGTGATCAGATGGAGACATGCATGGCCCCAGGCTCTCCACAGGCTCCCTGAGGGGAGCTTTGCAACAAATGCTCTTCAGAAAGCAAAGAAAGCTTCCCTCATCTGGTGCAGTAATTACAACATTTATTTTCTGAAAACTCTTCTAAAGTCAAATCCTACAGGCCCCAGGGAGGGACACATTCCTGTTCTGGATGTGGGACAAGAGTGTTAGCCATGGCCACACTGTTACTTCTTGTCACTGAAGTGACCCCGAGCAAACCAGGGAACGCTGCCTTTCTCAGCCTTACCACCCCGGGCGCTGAGGATGGTGCATTTGCACAAATTCCAGCATCTTCCTAAACTTTGAATTTCAATCCTTTTTAGAGAGTTTTCTTTCTGTTTATCCTCCTCCTTTTCTCATCTACCAGACTGTTTTTGTGTGTCTGGATCAGTCTCTGATATTCTTGAGTTGTTATCTTGTTTCATCGAATGCGCTGCAGATCCCCCGTAGGGTAAGCCCCCTAAGGACGGGGATCTTGGTCATGCTGTATATGCCCAGTGCCTAACTCTGTGCCTGGTATACAGCAGAAACTCAATAAATGTTTGCTGAATGAATGAGACAGTCAAACTCCACTAAATTGAAGAAAAATAGCAAACTACCTTAACACCTTGGCCCTGGGGTATTCAGGAATTTTACATTTCCAGACCTTGCAGTAGATCTGCAGAAATAGAATCTACATGGCAGGAGCCCGGGGAATTTGTATTTTTAATAAAAACACCAGACGCTTCCTAGTATTAGGCACAATTTAGAAACATGGCCCTGGGGTTTTGAATAAATATCCTTCACCTGGTCATCAGTGTCTCTTTTTCACACTCATTTATTGAGCAACTACTACAGAACTTCTGAGTTAATACCAAGCATTTGTCTTTTTCCTGTTATGTCACATTGTTTACATCGGTTCCTAGGCTGTTTTTAAGTTAATGAATCCTTTCACTTGTTCATTCATTCAACAAACACATATTGCAAGTCCATCCTCGGCCAGTTGTGTCCAAATACATTTGGTTGAAAGAGGAGATGTTCACTGAAGTTTTATCTCCGAGTCCCTGTTCGGCTGTTTTCACTGGGTTTGACAGGCAATTTCTGGGGAGGCAGAGGAGCGCGGAGAGGGGAGGAGCAGGAAGCGATGTGGCTTGGCCCTGTGTCAGTCCTGCAACACAGTCCTGCCCTTGGCAGTGAACGGACTCCGAGGGGCTGTCCGATCCCTTTATTGGCCACGAACGTGGTTGGATAAAATATTATGTGCCGCTAGGGCTTGGTAACTATTGCTTTTTCAACACAGAGATTTTGGGGGCAGTGGAATGTAATGCAGAGTGATTTTCTTCCGCTTGTGCAGGAAGGGTCATTTAGTCTCCGAGTCTATTTTGTTCTCGCGCTTTGCCTACGACCTTTGGTTTAAGCTGTGGAATCCTTCTTGCTAGAAGGTACTATTTATTAAGCAGAGCTGAAATTCCAGCTGAATTTGTCAGCTTGCCCCTCTGCAATTTTGTGTGTGTTCATGGATGTCTTACTCACAAGTGTCAAAGTCAAGTTAAATAGAGTAGGTGTGTGGACAAGAAAGCCCTCTGTGCTCCAGAGCACTGTCTGGGCCAGGCTGGTGGTTCCTAGGAGAGTGTATCCACCCCGCCTCCTCCCCTGCCCCCTCTGTAATGCTATCCCCCCGACTTTCCGGGTTTCTCGTTTTAGCCCTTCCATGTCAAAAAGGAAGAAAGCTGGTAAACAAGCCCCACAGATATGTCAAGTGTATCCCTTATTATATATATATTTTTAAGATTTTATTTATTTATTCATGAGAAACACAGAGAAAGTCAGAGACACGGGCAGAGGGAGAAGCAGGCTCCCTTCGGGGAGCCCCACACAGGCTTGATTCCAGGACCCCAGGATCACACCCTGAGCCGAAGGTAGACGCTCAATCACTGAGCCACCCAGGTGTCCCTCCCTTAATATTTTTAACTATCTTGTCACAGCCGTCTCAGTTAGTACTCAATTACTCAATAAATAATTATTACTCAGTTACTACTCTGGCCCCAAGTCTATCCTTCCTTCCTCCTTCCCTCTCTTCCTCTCTCCCTCTGGTAATTTTTTCTTGAGCATCTATTATATTGGGAGCCCCAGTAGTGGGGGCCCATGGTAGAGGAAACCGTATAATTGGTAAACTATTTCCCAAAAGCTGTCTGGGAACTGTGTGCATCAGACTAAGCTGGAGTGCTTTTGGGGAAAGACTTCAACCAATCCAGACCTACTGAATGGAACCCCCATTGGAGAGGCCAGGAGTGCATTGTTAGTAAGCACCCCTGGTGACTTCCATGGCACCAAAGTCAGAACAATTTCTCTTCCTCAGCTAGAGAAATTCTGGGGTCACTGTGAGGGATGGAGATGATAAAGGCAAAGCACAGTTTCTGGCACACAGCAGGTGCTTAATAGATGGTTGCTACTTAAAACTACATGCCCTGGAGGATAAAAAAAAAAAAATTTAGTCAGCAGAATTCTCATCACCTTTTCCTAAAACCAATGCTTCTCTACATCAGTGATTCTCAGCGAGGGCTGCTCATTAGAATCATGTGGGAGGCCAGGCAGTTGTTTAAAATCCTGATGCCAGGGACCTGTACCAAGTCCATCAGAGTCCCTAGGGGTGGGACCATGCATCATGGTTTTAAAAAATACCCAGGTGATTTCAGTATGCATCTGGTTTACATTTCCTTCATTCTGTCCCATCCCCTTCGTCCGTGTCTAATAGTACACTTGAGCCCTCAAGTTCTTTTTTTGGAAAATAGCCTATGGCTATTGTTAGTGATCTAGAGGAATGCACTTTTGGGTTGTTTTTAAGGGGCAGGTTCTGATGCCTATCCTGTTACTGTGAAGACGGGAACCATGTGGCAAATCTGGGATTAGGGCCACAGAACAATGCTGATGAGAAATGTTATGAGCAACATTTGAAGAGCACAGGTGGAACTAGACAGGGAAGCTATGAGCAGAGCACGAGGACCAGTCACAGGGACAGACACTGAGGGAAGCTCAGAGACTCTGCAGGAAGCACTGACAAATGAAAATTCTCTAAGCTTTACTGTAGGGAAGGCGGGGGGGGGGGGGGGGCTTTTCCTCTTAAGCCCCTCTTCACACTGAAACTACTTTGAGATGAAAACTCACCAGCCAACAACTATGGATATTAATGAAAAGGATAATGAGATGTTTGAGGAACCCAGAACAGTATTCGGTGAGTTCCAGGAGGAGCTGAAACGAAGAACTACCAAATCCTCAGAGCTCTTTCTCTTAACTTCATTTTGTTGTTGTTCTGTTCTGTTCTGATACAGAGAGCATGCTTGGGCGAGCACGTGCAGGTGATGGTGGGGTGGGGAGGAGCAGAGGGAGGGGAGAGAGAATCCCAAGCGATTCCATACTGAGCATGGAGGCTGATGGGGAACTCAATCTCAGGACCCTGAGATCATGGCCTGAGCTGAAATCAAGAGTCCGATGCTCAACCGACTGAGCCACTCAGGGATCCCCTTAACCTCCTTTTTCTACTTATCTTTGCACCACTGTTTCTCTGCTCTTTGGGGCACAAGGCATATTGTTCCTTCATAGCTCTCGAGTTTATGTGTTAAATTTCTGGCTAAACAGGGGCGCCTGGGTGGCTCAGTTGGTTAAGCATCAGACTCTTGATTTTGGCTCAGATTATGATCTCAGGGTTGGGAGATTAAGCCCCATGTAGGGAGCTCAGTGCAGTTAGTTTGAGGTTCTCTGTCCCTCTCCCCCTGCCCCTCGCCCCACTGCTGTGCCCCAGCTCTCTCTCTCTCTTTCTCTCTCTCTCTCTCCCATAGATAAAATCTTTAAAAAAAATTTTCTGGCTAACCAGACTCAAACCACTCTGTTCCAATTCCAAATTTTGCAGCAGAGGGCCTGATTGGTTTCTGATCAGGTATTTCTTGTGACCACAACAATTACTTTCTCTAACTGGAAACTGGAAACTGTTTTGCACCAAGTCAGTAATTTTCTCTCCTTCAGCTGTGGAACAATTGGGCTACAAAATGCACTTGTGATAACTAGGGTTGTAAGATGTGTGCTCTTCTTCTTCTGTCCTCTCATTTTGACCATTAAAATTAATACTCATTGAGCCAGTCTGAGCAGGGGACTCACCATGATGATCTTTTAGTGCTCTGACATGTGGTCATGAGTCCTAAAAATCACACAGGTTGGAGAACATACCACTATTGTGACCGTCAATCATCACAGAAATAGAAGATATGACATGAGCCAGTTTGTGTGCATGAATGTGTATGTATAGCTCCTATTTCAGCCTGAAACTTGTTAGTACACAAATTTACATATATAGTGAAGATCTCCACAATTCAATAGTTCTGGGACATTGGGTAAATCATCACTTCTCTAAGATCTGGCTTATTGATCTATGAAATGGGGGCTAAAAATAATAGTATCATGTGAGGAGTAAAAAAAAAAAATAATAATACTCCTGAGGTACTGAGCAAAATACTTGGCATATATAGCAATCACTCCATATATCTTAAAAATTATTGTTTTAATTTTTATTATTAAGGGACTAATTTGGGTGCCTAACTCCCAAAAGCTATGAAGAACATACAGGCACTCTATGGCATTATTTTAAAGTGGTATCAATTCAGAACAAATTATTTAAAAAACTCTACCACTATCTGATGCAATTTGGCAGTGCTTACCCGTGGGAGTCAAAGGCTACAGGTTCACTTTCTCTAGAACCAAGGACAGAGTGAAAGGGGTGGGGAGAAAGCCTATTGCCAGTTGGTGACTCTGGCAGAAAGCTGGTTTAGAGATAAGCTTTATTGAATGAGTTTCACTTTGCCCTACACCTAAGGTGATGAAACTGACAGATGTCATGATTTCCAGAAAACGCAAGAGATAACGTCACTGTCTAGTCAACATTCCTTTTGTACAGGACATGGTGTAAGTCCAAGGCTGCATGCCGGGGACTCCTGAATACATAACCCTCATCGAGGTTGTCCTCTCATCTCTGGCTGATTCTATTAGAGTCTGCCATGAAAGGGGAAGGAAAACAGCATATTTTGATTCTCTGGCATGTGCTAAGCACTGTACTGTGTACTGTTTGCTATGTTGCAAGAAGAGACAAATCTGTGATGCAGGTATGAACTCTATGCTACAAATGGGAAAAATAAGTCAGGGTGGGCAAGGAGGGAGAGAGAAAGAGACCAATGTAACTAAGACTAATGCAACAACTAGCAAGAGGCAGAATTAGAATTGTTAAAATATTTTATTATGAAATGCACATACAAAAAATTAGGTAAATCAGAAATACACATCTTAATAGGTAATTATAAGGCAGAGACCCATATAACTACAAGAAACAGACAAAGGCTCCTCATGTATCCTTTTGAAATCATCTCTCCTTATTTCCCTCTTAGAAATAACCACTTTGGGGTGCCTGGGTGGCTCAGTTGGGTAAGCATCTGCCTTCAGCTCAGGTAGTGATCTCAGGGTCCTGGGACGGAGCCCCACATCAGGCTCCCTGCTCAGTGGAGAGCCTGCTTTCCCCCCCTCCCTCTGCTATTCCCCTTGCTTATGCACACACACTCTCTCTTCCTCTCTCAAATAAATAAAAATCTTAAAAAAAGAGAAGTAACCACTTCACTGATTTTGTGGTAATCAATTCCTTGCTATATTTTAAATTTACCAGTATCTAAACATTATAGATTAGTTTTTCTTAGTTTTCAATTTTGTATAAGTGGAAGCATACTGTATGTATGTCAGTTCTTCCCAAAGTGATGTATAAATTTGGCAATCCCAATAAAAATGCCAGCAATTACACTGACCGGCTGATCTTACGATGCATACAGAAATGCAAAGAGCCAAGCCACGGATCAGCCTAGGATGGGGTGGCCTGTTTTCCACTTTCTTCTGAGAGTCAGTAGAGTGAGACAAACTGACAAATCAGGCAGAATGGAGGGGCAGATGAGAGTGTGGAGAAAAAGTTTAAATGTTGGCTTAGGCCAATTCTGTTATTTTAGAGGAATCAAAAATGCTCAGTTCTCTGCCCCATATGGATGTTCATAGAAACAGAGGGAATGACTTTGGTGATGGGAGGAGGACTGAGGTGAGAGGGTGGAACTCTACCCTGTTTATTTTCCCTTCTTTTGGATATTTTCCCTTAGCTGCCTTATCAACATAATTATAAGTAACCAGAGGACAGGATTCCTTTTTAGTTCTGCAACTGATTTTACTCTTTCCTTATTTAATATTACATTACACTAAATGATGTTTGGGAAGTAGTGAGGAGCAATCTTTAAACCAGTTAAGGCGTAAAAGAGTGGCCCTGACTCCCTCATAATCTCCATCAGCCCCCCCCAAAGACAACCTCCAAACTCAGTTAAGCTAAAGCAGAACAAGTTGCTTACCTTGCAAAAGCCTCTCCAAGACCAAGAGTCTAATTAGGCTTGTTGCCCCTCAAAGCCTCCATCTAGAAAACCATGCCTCTTGATCTCTATTTGATATATGTAATTCTAAAATTATGTAACCATATTTTCCTTATGACAAACCCAGAAAAAGCAGATATTTTGATGATATCAACACTAAAAATGTTCTGAGTAGCATGAAGAAGAATGTTGTAATGAGGTGGTTTTTCTTGCTATAATTTATTCATTCACATTCATTCAGCAAGAAATACATATGGACCTGTTAGATAATGTTAGCTTGCAAAGGAGAAAACCCATTTCAAACTAGCCTAATGACAAAAAAGATTTATTGGCTCATTTAACTGGAATATCCAGAGGAAGAGGGTTGATTTTTTTCAGCAGTTCGGCAATGTGCTTCTCCCATAGAGCTGCTACTTTTATCCTCTTGCTGGTTAAGTGTCTGTAGAAGTCCCAGATTTTTATCTTCACACCAGGAGAGCTCTTCTGTTCCAGTATTGACTCTACTGGGAACAGCTTACGCCAATGGTCCATGGACTGTGAGCCAAGGAACAGAAAACTGTTTGACTACACCAATGTGTGTGTGTGTATGTGAAATATCCATGTGAGAATCAAGTATTGTTAAAATAAGGGAAGAAGAGAGGCATGCTGGGTCAGCAGACAACAAATATCTAATGTAGAATGTGTGTTCCACTTTGTGGGAGATAAAAATGTGAATCAGAGCAACTAGTGCTCTCAAGGACCTCAAAGGGAAGTATTGAGATAAGATAGACTCCCTCAGTACCTACACATCACTGTGCTTTCCCCACCTGACCTAACTCTGATGCTATTATCAAAGTCTCGTGAGAGAGAACATTGTTACATTGTGGATGATTCGTAGGCAATGCCACTCTGGAATCACAGCACTTGTATAAGGAACACACACATGCACACATTCTGCATTGGTATAAAGAAAATAAAACATGATATTCTTCTTCCCTAGAGCTCCCTTACGTTAAGATATTCCCATGTATCGTATAGGTTCATTTGACTTGTCTCATTTGGAAACTATCATTGTGGTAGAGTGAATCATGGCCCCCCAAGGATGTCCTGTCCCAATGCCTGAAGCTGTGAATATTATTACCTTATATCCAAAGGGACTTTGCAGATGTGACTGAATTAAGGATTTGGGGATGGGGAGATTATCCTAGATTGTCCAACTGAATTCGATGTAATCACAAGGGTCCTAGTAAGAGGGCAGCCAGCAGGTCAAACAAGGAGGAGCTGGGATGAGATCTGGAAGTTGGAGTGATGCATTTGGAAGGTGGAGGCAATGGACCAGGAGCCAAGCAATGCAGGTGGTCTCTAAGCGCTGGAGGAGACAAGGAAACGGACTCTTCCTTGGAGCCTGCAGAAGAAATCACCCCTGCTAATATCTTGCCTTTTAACCCTGTAGGATTCTCTTTGGCTTCTGACCTCCAGAACCCTAAGGGAATAAATTTGTGTTTTAAGCCACTATGTTTGTGGTAGTTTGTTACAGCAACAAAGAAAACAAACCATCCCAGCCTCCCTTCCCTACTTTCAGATTCACCTCTTTGCTCTCTACCCAGCAGCTGCCTTAGAGAGCTTTATAGAATGCAAATCTGTTCACTTAAGGCTCTTCAAGGCCCCTCACAGTTTAGGAGATGGTGTCCAAATTCCTTTACAATTCTTTCATCACCTTCTACCACCCTTCCCTTCTCTTGGTCCTCTAGTCTTCCTTCTTCCCTTTCTCTTTCATTGGTCCCCACTGCAGACCCTGGGCTTTTGCATGTGCTGTCTGGAAGGGGGTGTTTACTCTTCTCTGCCTGGGAGATGCCTTTCTTTCCACATCTCTTGGACTCTGCAGACTTGGGGACTGCTCCCTTTTCAGTGATCCCAGCACGCTCTTCGTGCATCTTGATGATATGTAGCACATACCACCCTGCGCTGTCATCGTGTTGTTTACATCTTGTCCTGGCAAGGACTGAGCCTAAAGCAGGCATGTGGGAAAAATCCAAGAAATATTTGCCAAAGGCACTGATGATCATGCTGGCATCGCCCCAGCCTGCCTCCGGGTCTCTGGGGAGCCAGGCTGTCTCTCTTTTCCGCCTCCAGCACAGTGCAGAGGGACTTTACAATGGTTCCTTTGGGTTGGCACTTACCACAGAGACCTACATCTCAGTTGCAGGCTTTCCAGCCAATGAAAATGCTCCAGGAGAGGCTGGTTGGGAGACAGATGCTATTAGACCATGACCATCGTACATATGGACACAAGTATGGAGACAGTAGGCCCAGCATGGAACTATTTTTAGAAGAAAAGATAGACAAAATTCTACAAATCATCGGAGGTTTGTCAGAGTTAATATTTGGTCTTTAACCAGTGATTTCAAGGTACTTTGGAAAAAAAAAAAAAAACACATGAGGGAGGTGATGCCTTCATTATTGTGTTTCTCACTTCCCAGTCTCATGTTCCCTACTTCCCGACTCCTGCTTCCTGGGATTATTTCCAAAGCAAACTATTTGTCCCCAGGCCCTTGTCTCAGTGTCTGCTTTTTAGGAAAACCCAAACTAATGCACAGTGTAAAACCACATGGTTACCCATTAGGGAAAGTCAAGACTTTTATGACTTAATTATGGGATGGAGATAAGAAAATTTTGCTGCTCTTTCATTTTGAAGTTTCACTGCCTATCCTAAGCATTTGTAAGTCAGACAAGGCTCTGCTTCTCTTCCCCCTGACTGGCAGCTACTCCCCCTCCAGGGGCCCTGTCAGATGGACTCCCAAGTTCTAACACCCAGAATCAAGCCAGATCAGATAGAAAACTAATGCAGGACTATCTAACGCAAACATGCCATTAAAAGAAAAAAAAAAAAAAAGGCTGTTTTCTATCATTCTTGGACTTGACCTGTGAAGCTTTCAGAAAGACACATGGAAACAATCATAATGAAAGGATTTCATGCATTTTTGGAGCAAAGCTTATTTATTCAAATTATCTTTATATTTGGATCCCATCACATTAGAAGATTTTAGAGAAAGTCCTCGGTTTTCTTTTCAGAGCTACAGATTTCTTATTTAATAATTTATTATTATTATTTGGTAGAGATAAAGTGATTCAGTTCGAGGGTTCAGTTAGAATTTTGTCTGATTCACTGGAGATTTTTCCTATTGAATATGTAAACTGACAGATTTGTTTGAGGAACCCAAAGAAGTTCTTGGTAATAGTGATAACTTTTCACATTTTCATGGAAAGGCCAACTTCATGTAAAGTACCAGCTATAGAGGCTATATTCTTTATTCCAATACATCAGAGCCATCATGACTTTTTTATTTTTATAACTGAGTATTAATAAAAATTCATCACCCTGCTCTTATAAAATAGATGCATCTGGGCCTCAATGTTTATTTTTTAAAAGATTTTATTTATTTATTCATGAAAGACAGAGAGAGAGAGGCAGAGACAAAGGCAGAGAGAGAATCAGGCTCCCTGTGGGGAGCTCGATGCAGGACTAGATTCCAGGATCCCGGGATCACAACCTGAGCCGAAGGCAGACGCTCAACTGCTGAGCTACCCAGGGACCCCTGGACAGCAATGTGTATAATAAAGATGATGAAATTAACCTCAGGTTGTTATGTGTCTGACTATGGACTCCAAGGGCAGGGAAGGTCCTGACTTTCTGAAGGATAGAACTTTGACTCTTGACTCAAGTGATGACACTAAGGAGTTATGTGAAATCTCAACCTGACTCTTACCTGGAAGGGGGTAAGAAATCACCCAGCTCTTGGGTTGCCCACAGAAAGAGTTGATTCTCATATTTCCCCATCAGGACTTGATTATAGGCAAAGAGTTTCTCTGAGTGCTCCTATGGAAGTAGGAGGTTCTTTACCCCTCCTCTCCCAAACCCAGTATAACTCTGAAGATTTGAGCCAGAAATACACTCTGTGGGTATGCTATAGACTGAATTGAACTCTCCTCACCCCCAACAAACTTGGGTGTGAAAATCCTAACCCCCAGTGTAATGGTATTCAGAGATTAGGTCTTTGGGAGATCACTAAATTTAGATGAGGTCATGATGGTGGAGTCTTCAAGATGGGATAAGTGCCCTTATAAGAAGAGATACCAGAGAGCTTACTGTCTTTCTCTCCCTGAGATGTGAAGACATGGTGAAAAAGCAGTTATCTGTAAGACAAGAAGAGAGTCTCACTAGAAACCAACCATGCTTCTACCCTGCTCTTGGACTTCCAGCTTCCAAAATCATGAGAAAATAAATTTTTGTTGTTTAAGCAAGCCATCTAATCTATGGTATTTTGTTGTGGCAGCCTGGGCCAAGTAACACAGAATATAAACTGCAGAAGCACCACTTAGATATGTAGAGAGCTCAAATATTCTTACCTCTCTCTTTGAGACTTTTCGTAAAACATATAGTTATCCTGACAACCATGGCTCCTGGAATCAAACACACACTGACCGCAGACCAGAAAGAAGGGGTTCTGGCTGCTTCTACACTCTTTATATATGTTTGTCAAATATGAAGTATACTATTAATATACATACCCAAAATGGGTGAATTTTACTGTGTATAAATTGTATTTCACACATAATTAACCTTGAATTAAAAAAAATCAATGCTTAGGAAACAAATTTCTATGAGAAGAGCCTAGAATAGCTGGAGTTGTTTAATTTTAAAAAGATAAGTTGGGAAGTATTTTAATAGTATTGGAAATCCAAATGCCAGTTTCCCCCTTCCACTTTAAGGGTCATTCTGCACCATTATGTTTGGTAAAATGGGGGGAAAATGGCATCCAGTCATGACTAGTTTATTGGCTTCAGATGGTGTGCATTGGGCTTGGCGTGCCATTCCAGAAGACCTGTATGGGGGGCTGTTGAGTCCTTTAAATCTAATCCTCTTTAAGGATTCATTGCCAGGATAAGTTTTGCAGATATGCTAGTATACTTTTAAGTGTCCTCCAGGTACCTGTTGGAAAATAAGCATGCACACGCACACACACACACACACACACACACACACACACACACACCCCTCCCAAGGACCGATACCAATACAAATTATCAGAAATAATATGTACTATGTACTAAACACATAAAAAGGCATTTCCCTAATTGACTCATAACTTACAAGATTTTATGTGTTTATAGTAGAGTTGTCCTTAGTCGTTCCATTACTGACTCCTTAATGGCAAATTGCTTAGCTATATAAATATCCCTCTTGTTTCAATTCTTTATCCCTCTTGTTTCAATTCTTTAACCCAGTATTTCTCAAAATATGGCCCTCAGACTACCTATGTCAGAATTATCTGGAATAATGGTTAAAAATGCAGATACCTGAAAATGAATTTCTAAGGAATCTGCATTTTAAAATGTCCCCAGGGAGCATCTGGGTGGCTCAGTTGGTTAAGGGTTCCACTCTTGGTTTCAGCTCAGGTCATGATCTCAGGGTCAGGCGATTGAGTCCAGCGTCGGGCTCCATGGCAGGCATGAAGCCTGCTTAAAGATTCTCTCTCCCTCCTTCTTCCCCTCCCCCTCTCCTATTAAAGAAAAAAAGCCCCCAGGTGATTATTATACCACCAAGACTTGAGAACACCCATTTTAACTGCTATTAGGAAAGGATTAATTTTTTTTTTTCTCTTTCAACTGGATACAAAATAAGGGCAAACTCTCCTTGCCACCATTTTAGTTTAGACTTTGTGGTCCTAGGAATTGGTTGCAAAATTGAATAGTTCTTGTATTCTAAAGATTTAAAAAAAATAAATATTTTTTTATGAAGATGGATGCCCATCTTTGTGAAATGGCACAAGGAGGGCAAAGCATGAAGGGAGGCAAAAAAAAAAAAAAAAAAAAAAAAGATGATTCACAAATAAATACCCAACCAACCAGTGTGTATAGGGCATTAGGCTAAAGCTCTGTCTTGAATGACTTCTGTTAATTCTCTAAGGTTAGTGGTTTCTTCCTTCTATCTGTTCTTTCTTCTTTCCCTCCCTTCTTCCATTTAGAAAACTAATATATATATGTGTATAGAACTGAATGAATGCAGTCCCTGGTTTGTGAACTAATGACCATCATTAGTTCATGTATGGTCTTTAGTTAGTTATTGGATTATTTTAAATAATGCCATAAATATCTGAGAACATAATACCTAAATTGAAAGCTAGGACCTTGACAATAACTTAAAATTAACCACATGATACCTTTTTTTTTTTTTTCACATGATACCTTTTATCAAACTATCCTTTTTCATCCCACACCCTCATCCTGTGCTCATCACAACCTGCTTTGCTTTCTATATACTTCTTTTTGGTATTTAAATGCATTATTAAAAATATGTTGTATGTGTGTGTTTATAGGAAGGGTCTCCTGTTTTATGTAATCTTTCAGACATATTTTTCCACCTATGATTTTATTGATAAAATTATCTATATTGTGTGGCATGGCAGTTGATCATTTTTTAAAAAAGATGTTACTTATTTGACACAGGGAGAGAGAGAGTACAAGTAGGCAGAGTGGCAGGAAGGAGAGGGAGATACAGACTTCCCACTGAGCATGGAGCCTGATGCGGGGCTTGATCGCAGGACCTTGAGATCATGACCTGAGCTGAAGACAGAGATGCTTAACCAACTGAGCCACCCAGGTGCTCCCCAGTTGATCATTTTTAAATGCTATATTATAGTCCACTGTGTACATATTTCATGACCTATTAACCTACCCAACCGCTGAGGGGACATTTGCATGTTTCTAGGTTTTGCTGTTATGAACAGCACTACTGACAATATGAAATACTGGAGAGGACATGGGTCTGGAGGATTTCTTATAAGTTGCCATTGAGCGACTTCCCTGACTCAGGCCACCTCTCCGAGTCATGGAACCTCGCCCAGGAGGGCTCCCCATTAAAGCACTCTCGAACCTAAAAAAAAAAAAAAAAAAAAAAAAAAAAAAGTTGCCATTGAGAAGAGAAATTGAGGTAATGACTTGGGTGGGAATAGTTTAGTATTATCTACTTCAGTTGAACATTCACATACCCTACACACTCGGTAATTCCCTTCTTAAGCACACACTCAGCAGAAACTAGGGCAACGTGCAATCGGAGATGTATAGAAAAATATCCAGAATGGTGGGGCAGTGTATTTGGGACAAGTTTAGAACCCTCAGGTTTAGGGAATGGGACTGGAGTAGGGGTGGAAGAGCTCGAGGGAGAGCGTGGCAGGCATCAGAAATCCAGGCCCCCACGGCCACCACTCCTCACCAGTGACTCCACCTGGCTTTGCTTGCCAAGAGCAGCTATGAAAGGGAGAAAGGCTTAGATTGTAATTCCTAGCCCAAGGGTTTGGAAGATGAAGAGAGGTGGATAAACAACTGTCTGAGGTCTATGAGTCCCCACCTACAGTTCTCCTATTGACCTTTCAAAACAACTGTGACACCAGTGCTAGGGACCCTTGGAGCTGAGGTCTGAAGGCACTCACCTGGCAACTCAAGGCAATGGTGAGGGTGAGCCCAACAATCTCCCTTCTTATTTTCTTTTCTCCACCAAGCTGAGCTGTCGGGGCCTCCTTCCCCAACCACCCTGCCCCCACCGTCAGACACCAAGGTCAAGCTACCCTCACCCACACAAGTTTCCTCTCATGGTTCCTTTGACCTCTGTCTTTGGGGAAGAACTAATAATCCCTCAGCAACCTAAGGTGGCTGTGTGGGTGTTTGCAAACTTGGTCCTAGGAGCTTCATTAGCAAAAGCTGGGGCTTCCAGGCACCCTGCTTATGTATTCTCTCATTTCCTTCTCACAACCACCTAAGAGGTAGCAAGCCCTGGTGTGATTACCTGATCTTACAGACGAAGACACAGATTTGGCAAAACAAACGAGTCACCGAGGTCACACGGTGATTACCTGGCAAAGCTGGAAGAGAACCCCCGGCTTCCACCTGGTTCTGGAACACTGCTGTGGCTTCTGAGAGCAGAGAGCCTGAGCACCCCCTGGGCTGGTGTTCTCCAAGCTCACCTCACTTATGGAGGCAACCTAATGCCCTTGAGCACACATCAGTGTCTCCTTAGATGTGTGGCTAATTGTAAGGACAGGTTTCTTGCAGTTGCCATTCCAAAGCTGCTCTCTCGTTAGATTTTTTTTTTTTTAAGAATTATTTTTTTGTGACAGTAGAAGGAAACCATGTTTTTAAATGCTGTTTCCATGCTCACACACCATAGTGAAAGATGATGCCTTTCTGTCTCAAAATAAAAGAAAATGTGTTAGACGTCTCATGACAAATAAATTTCTTCTGAAACCCTTTTTAATGGATGCTGCTGATGCCCTGCCCAGATAGACCCTTTTATCAGGCTAGCACACCCAGCCCCCAGCTACTCTTAAGTGTTGACTGCTTATGGCTCAGGGCTTCCCTTTCTCTGGAGAATTGACCTCTGCCCAGTGGAGCTGGCTATCCCAGAGATGTCTGGAAACAGCCCTCACTTTGGCTTGCAGCCAATGACTGCCTGATACTGTAAAGGCCACAGCCCCTTGTCTGAAGGGGGTTAATTGTATGGTGTTATTATGTTCTAGAGGTAGGCTCCTGCTAAGGATAGCTTTGCTATCCTTAAAAGAGCTTTGCTGCTCTTTTCCTGACTTCTCCTCTCCCCTTACTTCCTTAATCCACTCTTCCTGAGAGCTCCTCCAATAAGTCACTTGTACAAGAATCCCTGTCTCAGGCTCTGCTTCTGGGGAACCCCACCTAAGATACCCTTCAATTAATAGAGGACGTATTAATGTATTCTAGGTGCTACAGAGTAGCATGAAAAACTTGGTATATTTGCTGTTCAACATTTCTAATGTCATTTGAGACTTCTTTGATTCATTATATATTCTTTAAGATTTTTAATTTATTTATTTGAGAGAGACATAGAGAGCACAAGCAAAGGGAGAGAAAGAGGGAGAGGGAGAAGCAGGACCCCCCGCTGAGCTAGGAACCCGATGTGGGGCTCGATTCCAGGACCTGGGATCATGACTTGAGTTGAAGGCAGACACTTAACCATCTGAGCCATCCAGGCGTCCCTGACCCATGATTTAAAAGTGTGTTGTTTTGGGGCACCTGGGTGGCTCAGTCAGTTAAGTGTCCAACTCTTGATTTCTGGTCAGATCGTGATCTCAGGGTTGTGAGATTGAGCCTCAGGTCCAGCTCCACACTGACCATGGAGCCTGCTTAAGATTGTTTCTCTCCCTCTCTGTCTGCCCCTCCCCATCCCTGCTTATGCTCTCTCTCTCTCTCTCTCTAAAAATAAATAAATAAATAAATAAAAGTGTGTTGTTTAATTTCCTAGTGTTTGGAGATATTCCTGTAATCATTCTTTTATGGATTTTTAGATTAATTCCATTATGGTAAGAGAATATATTTTGTATTATGTATCAGTATTGGTCCAATAATAAATGAAGAACCACTAGTATATCTATATAGTATATAGTATAGTGTGTGTATATATATATATATATACACACACACACACTTATATATATATATCCTAGTAAGTCTGCTTTTCATATACGTACACATATGTTTATACTTATATTACATTTATATTTATAGGGATTTGTTACAGGGATTTGACCTTATGTAATTGTGTAACAATCTCTGTAAGGCAGGACAGTCCTAGCATCTATTTGAAAAGGCAAGGCTGATGTAATATGGCAAGAACAAGATCTGGAATCCAAAGCATAGAAGCCCATGAGGACAGACTGAAACTCATGTCGATTTTTGTTGCCTCTGACCCTAGTGGTGTGAGTGTCATGCGTTAGCTGGGTCCTTTATCATGGAACTCAACACATACCTCAAGTCCAGGAATTGCAGGAGCTAAGGGGACCCAGGGGAAGTGGGTAAGTTGCAGCCCAGTCACTGCCTCACATCAAACAGGTGAGTCAGCACATCGGTGACAATGGGTGTTAGCTACAAAGTGACTTCTGCTTCACTGCCTCATTCAAAGTCTCAAACCCGAATCTGTCTTATGGCCTACCCTAACCAAAAACACACAGGAAAAGGAATTCTTGGAAATACAGTTCATTCTAGGCATGCTGACACATTACAAACCCAGCACGCCCTTCCTTCCTTGACTTGGAACCTATGTGCATCTCCTTAAACTGTATTTAAACTCCAAATAAAGACAATAGCAACTTCATGTTTCCACCAACCATGACACACCTATACCACATGCAACCCCAAACACACATCCCTTTCCCCCAGAAAAGGATACAAAATCCACTCCAACACACACTTTAAAAAATCTTTGGGTGAGGGGTGCCTGGGTAGCTCAGTCAGTTAAGCATCCAACTCTTGATTTCAGCTCAGGTCATGATCTCAGGGTTGTGAGTTTGGGCTGGTATAGGACCCTGCACTGGGCATGGAGCTTGCTAAAGATTCTCTCTCTCCTTCTCCCTCTGCACCTCATCACCTAAAAAAAAATTTTTGGGGTGATGTTTATTTTTCTCTTGCATTCCGGAAATACTCTTCCTTACCCCTATTGCCTCCTAGCAACACTATTTCTGCTTATGATCAGTGTCAATCACTCCAATGAATTAAAACAATCATCCTCTTTACCTGTTGATTCAGTGGCATGACAAACCCAAAGTGGCCAGATGGCAGTCTCAGCTTTTAGAAGGGATCATTGTTGTGTCCTTTAGTGGAAGGATTATTTCCTTTGGAACCAAGACTTCCAGACCAGCAAAGGCTAAACTTGTGGGGATGGGAAGTAAAAATTGTTCTAGTGGATCCCTGTGGTTAATAGTTAGAGGATTCCCTTTCATTTCCACCCTGTGATTCCTAGTACCGTGAATCCTGGCTGTAGGAGAAAGAACACCATATATTGGTCATTAATTTAGACTATTTACTCCACTCTTAAGAGCATTTCTCCAGCCTTGCAAGATGCTGGCACCATAATCTGGTCATAAAAAGGCCATTCCACCATTCTTGTAAGCTAATTATGTCAGGATGGTGGAAAACATGGAAGACCAGTGAACTCTATGATCATGGACCCTTTTCTACATTTCATTATTCTGTGAAATGAATTCTTGTGTCAGAAGTAATGTAGCGTCTAGTACCATGACAGTGGACTTATTCTGGAAATCTATGAATGATGGTTTTGGTAGGAGTATTGCAGGGAGGAAAGGAAAGTCCATATCTGGAGTTAACTATCTCCTCCAGTAAAAATAAAGCACTACCCCTCTCATGGTTGAAGCAATATAATTTAATCAACCTGCCACTAGTTATTTGGCTGGTTCTCTGGGTAATGGTGCTATACTGGAGGTTCAGCACTGGCTTCTGCTGTTGACAGATTGGGCAATCGGGAGTGGCTGTAGCCAAATTGACTCTGGTAAGCAGAAGTCCATGTTGCTGAGTCTGTGCATAACCCCTAAGCCTGCTGTGATGGCCAGGTTTTTCATTACCCCATTGGGCAATGACAGGAGTGACTGGGTGACTGAATCAGACCACCACAAGGAAATTGGTGCTTTTATAAAACAATTTGTATTATTGAAACCCTTTAGGAAAGAGAAATTAAAGAAGCAGTTCTGGAAGATAAAAGGAAAAGAAACAAACTTAGGATCCAGATCGACACCATAGGTTAGTAATCTCAAGAATATCACACAGCAATATTATTAGTGAGGAATTAAAGCAGATTAATGAATATTTGAAAGGGATGGGGGATTATTTTTCTCTCTCCATCTTCTTTATTTCTTCTTTTACAATTCTTACACCAAGAAGACCAGAAACTGTGTGTGTGAGGCATGAGGGGACATGGTTTCACTCAGTCCTCAGTGTGTTCTGAAGGAACAAATGTTAGGGGACCATGGCTCCTTGCAAATCATTTTTGCTCTCGAAATCTGCATTTTCTGCTCCCATAGTTCTGTTCCTCCTTCAAATCCTGTATTATTACTGAAATTTTCTTCTCTTAGGGGGTGGAAAATGCATCCCGGATTTCTACTTTCCTTGTTTATTTCAGTTCACAGATGATATTGCTATTGGTATAAAAAGTAGCAAGGATGCATAAACCAGCATCTGGCGGCCAATATTATATTACATACAGGTCAATATTGGCTAGTAAAATTATTGTGTATTTGTTACTGTATCATTTGAGTTTCCCTAATTAGTATTTTTGTGTCTGTCACTGACTGATAAACTGTATTTTCCTTTTGCTTCTAGTATTTCAAAACCATTTATCAAAATAACTAGTTTTATATTTCATCAGGAGATTCAACCATCTATGTCAAAATTGTCAATTTAATGCCTCTGATCTCTACATCTTAAAATGATGTGGAGGGAAAAGCACCAGCCCAGAAGTCAGAATGATCTTGATGCCAGTCTTAACTTTGCCTCTAAAGACTGTACTTCATTAAGTCACTTAACATCTATGGCCTTCAGTTTACCAAACAAAGAAACTGAACCAAGAACCCACTCTAAAAGCAAATAATAAAAGGATGTTGTACAATAAAAAAGGAAAATAATTGCAGAGGGAAGGAAAAAATGAAGAAAAACAAAAAGTATATATATAAAAGCATGTATACACACACATATGCCTAAAATTACAGACTTAAAACAGTAACATTTAGAGAGGCAAATGAAATAAAAATATTACAAAGTCTCTGCATTAAACAAGAAGAGGATAAAAATTCTACTTAATTTTGCATTGTTGAATTTTAATAAGTACAGGTTTGGTTTGCCAGAATTGAGTTTAGGATTTTTGTACATACATACATTTAAGATATGTATCTGTCTCAAATTATATATATGCCTATATATAGAATATATATAAATATAAAATACAATACAAAATATGTAATACATATGTGTATGTGTGTGTGTGTGTGTGTGTATATATATATATATATATATATATATAAAAAATTCCCCATATAGTCTATATATAGACTATAAAACAATGTATCATGATGAAGTTAATTTCAGGTTAGTTTTCCATTTGAAAATAAATCTAAGTATATTACCTATGTAATTTTTCTGCCAAAATATTTAGCCTGAATTTAATCATGAGAAAATTATACAAATTCAAATTGAAAGACACTCTTCAAAATGTCCACCTGGCTTGTATTCATCAAAAATGTTAGTGTGATGAGAGAAAAAATAGATAGGAAAATATTCTAGATTAAAAAAAACTAAACAGAAGTGACCACTAAATACTTTGCCAGATCCTTCCTAGGATTCTGAATTTTTAAAAAAGGCTATAAAGGACATTATTGATGCAATTTAGGAAATTTGGATATGTGTTGCGTATTAGATAATATTATAAACTAATCTTAAATATCCTTAATGTGATAATCGATGTGTGGGAGAATGCCTTTGTTTGGGGGAAAAACAAGGTGACATATTTAGGGTAAATGCCTGGATATCAGCCACAAATCTCAAATGGCTCAAATGGCTTAACCAAAGATAAAAAATTTGTGAAGTAGTATATAGATAGGAAACTAAGTGGGCCAAAATATTACAATCAGTGAATCCAGGTGAAAGATACAAGGAATTTTCATTACTATGTGAAACTTTCTTAAAGACTTAAAAATTTTCAAAATAAAAACTTGGGGGGAATAAAGAAAAAATGTAATATACAATAAAATGATACAACAAAATATAAAGTGATTATTGATGTCAAGGAAAGCAATAATGAAATCCAAGGGGTAATGCAAAGTGGCGTTAAGAGAATACATAATTAAGGGAATTCTATGCAGAGAAGACTGGAGCATTGATGGGAAACACAGAAGCATCACAAAGGAATAAATAAAACTGTCATTATTCTCAGATGATATGATTATATATGTACAAATCCAAAAGAATTTACAAAGTTTTGGAATTTGCAAGTGAGTTTAGCGAGTTTGCTGAAATCAAAGTCAATATGCAAAAATCAATTGTATTTCCAACTACCTACCTACCTAAATAAATAAATTAATTTAAAAAAATCTAAAAGGATGTAGGGGCGGCTGTGTGTATCATCTCTTAATTAGCTGACTTGGCTTCTACTGAAATTAAATGACAACTGGAAAATTACTACACACTATCACAAGCTCAACCAAGCAGTAAGTAGCCCCAATTGCAGCTGCAGTGCTAGGCATGGTGGTGTTGCTAGAGCAGATTCATAAGGCCTCATGTACATGATATGTGGTCATTAATTTTGAAAATATGCTTATTTTAAACCAATCAGAAAATAAAAATGAGAACCAGTTTGCATTCTTATGGAAGACAATATTCTTTACACTTTTGCCCCAGAACTAGAATAATTCTCCTGCCCCCTGTCATAACTTAACCTCAAGAGATCTGCACTATCTAGGTATCCTGAAGACTATTGGTGATAAGTTACAGATGACATCATTCTGATCCTGTAGGAAGAGAGGTACTATACTGGAGTACACTGTACGGTATACTGGAGGTATACTAGCATGGAGGTATACTAATATACTAGCATTAGAAACCTCAGTAGGATATGTTTGCTCAGGAAGATGGGAGATAAACCTTACTAAGAATCAGGATCTATCATTTCAGTAAAGAGGATGATGGCCATACTCAATGATGGCCTTGAAAGACAGTGACAAGGGAAAATCTTCCAATGGTAGAACTTTGAGCGGTACACGTGATCACCCCTCAAAGTGAGCACAGAAACAGACTCATGAGCAGTGGTGAATGGTCTGGTTAGCCAGTCAGGAGCCTGAAAGAAAGTGTTAGAATCCATGACAAAGGAGGTACCGGGTAAAGGCATAGAACTGTATACATGGAGTAAATAACACATTTACTAAAATTTGTTTGTGTCACATGTTAATGTACATCAAAAAGCACCCAGCATGGAAGAGGCACTGAGCAACCAGGTGAACAGAATGATTTGGCAATTGACATTAGTCAACCTTTGACATTAGCCACTTCACAATGGGCACATGGACAGAGTGGTCATAATGGCAGAGATGTTGGCCCACAGCATAGACTCCCACTTACCAAGAAAGATCTAGCTATTGCCCCTTCTCCATCCCCAATCTGCCTGCAACAGAGACCAACAGTGAGTCTCTGACATGACACTATCCCTTGAGATCAACTGGCCACTTGGTGACAAGTTAAATGCATGGGGTTCCTTCTGTCCTGGGAGAGGAGAGCCAGTGGTTTATTTGCACAATAGACATCTATTTAGGGTATGGGTTTGCCTTGGAGTTTCCTACTTACAGAGCCTGAACCAGAAGCACAATTTAGGGGCTTATGGAATGCCTGATCCATAAGCATGGAATCCCACAAAACATCACCCAAATGAGGAACCCACTTTACAGTGAAAATGTGCAGGGTAGAAATCGACCAGTTGTATTACACTCACATTACTCTGAAGCTGCCACTTTGATAGGGTATTGGAATACCCTCCTGAATAAAGGTGTAGCCAAGGTGCTGGCTCAGAGGTAATACTCTGCAAGCATGGGGTGCTATCCTTCAGATGGTAGTATCTGGACCCAGTCAGAGACCCCCATAAGGCACTGTCCCCCCAGGAGAATCCTAGATTAAAGAGGTGAAAGCGTGAATGGCCCCACTTACCATCAATGACTCAGTGGAGAATTCTGTTTTTCCTATCCCTACAGCTTTGGGATCTGTAGGGTTGGAGGCTCTGGTCCCCAAAGAAGGAGTCTTGCTAACCTATAAGCTACCTATGAGCATCTTGGACTCCTTGCAGCTAGGCAGTTGGAGTCACCATATGGGCAGGGTTAATTGACTTTGATCTCCAGAAGGAGGTAGGGCTTTTGTTCCACAGTGCGGGAGGCAGGATACCTGTGAAACTCTTATGTCTCTTTGGTACTCCTTGCCTAATTGTAACTATGAATGGACAGTCCCTCAGCCCTGGCCTGGAGAAGACATGGTTTCCAGAGGCTCACACGCCTTAGGAATGAGGGCCTGGGACACACGACTCTAGGACATCCAGAAGTGATGGCCGAGGGTGAGTGGAATTTCAGTAGTGGAGAAGGAAAATAATGAGTACCAGTAGTGGCCCTAAAACTATTTGTAGTTACAGGAGTTGTAGTTTGCTCCACTAAGCTCACTCTTCTGAGTCTCCCCTGAGGAAGAGAGATGCACAGGAACCATTGAAGGCCTACTTCCCAAACGTATGGGGAAGTGGATGTATGTGGCACAAGGGGCAGACCATGGCAGCCACGGGGGTGTGCTGCTCAGCTCTCCCTTCAACAGGGAGCCTGTGGTGAGAGAGCAGTCAGCTGACGGCCTCCAGCTCCAGCATCTTCAAGATCCACAGCACCATTCAAGCAGGATATGTGCTTCCTGGAGCTCTTGGTCAGTGAGGGAAGCCTGTAGAGCTATCTAGGGCCCTGTCATCTCTGCCCGCGGTTCTTTATGTGCAATCTGAGAGCCTGTGTCCCCAGTGTGCTGGCAGAGACTTTTCTCAGAGCTTTCTTGTTCTCTGGCTGAGGCTCTTCCTACTCAAATCTCCACTCTGGTTCTTCTCTTTTCATACATGTCAGGCCCAAAAGCTTTTCCTGACGACTCCTGCTTCTCTGCTCCTTTATCTTTCACAGGCATTACCCCTAAACTATTACTTGTATGTCCAACTATCTTGGTTTTGGATCTGTCTTGGGACTTGATCTAGAGACCCAGGGGACCCGAATGGACACAACCTCAGTTGTGATGTCATAGAAATGAGGCAGTTACCAGGAGCCTCACACACAGGGAGTCTCTGTTGCATTCAGGAAGGTGTCACTTACTTCTAGATCTCTCCTCTTATCAAGGAAACCTAACTTATAGGCAATGAAGAAGAGTGCAGTATATCAAAGAATAAAGTCTTAATTTTCTATTATTTTATACTTGGAAAACGTGTAACACAGGGTTATTTTCTCCTTCCTCTGTTGAATACCCACTCCAAAATGAAGAGGACAATTACTGTCTGCACATGCCCACAGGTGGTGCTCAAAGGGGTGTTGATCTGTGTTGTGAAAGATCCAATTACTTGTTCCATAGAAGCCAGCCACAGAGACCTCTAAACCCCTAGTTTTTGCCAGCTCCTGGGGACCAATCTCAGTGTTATCTAGCCAGAATCCATAGAGTCGGTTATATTTTTTTGGAGGAAAAAGTATTTAATAATGAGACCTTGCTTTTTAAAATAGCATTTTAATTAATGACAAACTCAGAAAGGAGGATTTTACAATCATTTTCCTCTCAACATCCCTCTCAGCTGCCATGAAACAGACAGCAAAATTATTCACTCTCCAGTAGGAACAAAAACCAAAATGCAAAGTTTAACAAGTCTTAGGATGGCAAGACAGAGAGAATGCACAGTCAATATGAAAACAAATTTCTTGCAGTTCATTGGCTTCCAAGTGAATGTCTTGTGGTCCCAGCATGTTACAGAGAGACTCTTGAGGTTCCAGATTTCCTCATTTCCCTTGGCCAATGTCTTATTAAAAATGTGTGTGTGTGCTCCCACTCTCATGTGGGGGTGTGTTGGGTACTGATAAATCTGATGAGAAAGGAAGATGACCGGTTAACTTCTTACCTGACAGCTAAGTGACTTGCCAACGTGACATAATCTGACGTTACAGAGCCGAGGTCTCCTGACTGAACACAGCGCTTTGGCTACTGCTGCTGTGCCAGCTATGTCTGCGTGAGTGTTGCTGGGTTTACTCCTCATCCTCCTTCCTGCTGGCAGGACCCGACCATGACTCCACAGGATCATGACCAACCTCGTCCTTAGCCAGAGGTCCGATTTCTCCACTAACTTCCTAACATTTGCTGTATGTGATTTTTTTCCAAATAGCTTTGATTTTACTACCCCTAATATTCTCTTCAAAAGAAGGGTACACTTTCCTAGTAAACATTTTTTGGTTTACCTCATCTTCTATTATAGCCCAAAATATACACATAAATTACATCAATAATGATTCATTCATCTTTTAAGGCACTAAGTATCCAAAGTTTAGGAACCTATTGTACTTTGCTCTCTCATTTCAAACATTAATACATGAGTAGTAAAACTGCCAACCCAAATTTTCAGTCTGAAGCATAAGTTTAGTAGAATAAATAAAGTACTTTCAGAAACCTCAAGTAAGGAATTAACAGGCAAGAGGCTGAACTAATCATCTTGACATGGGTTGATTACCACTTGGCTTATTCTTTCTACTCCCTTATCTTTTTATTTACACATCTAAATGGAATGCAAATTTTACTATTGGAGGGTAGGATCCAGCTACTAACAGAAGACACACTTCCATTGATTCTCTATAACCCTGGACACTCATCCTGCTTTAAAATGCTAATCTCTCATGTCTTGAGCCTCTTACTGAGCAGGGAATGTTTATCTGTGCACAGTCCATTTCTCTTTTGGCCGGGATTTTCTCTGGGGTCCGAGGCGCCCTCACCAAGCAATTCCGAGTGTGCTTCGTTAGGCATCTGTAAGACAGGCACACAGACTCCAGCAGGCCCGGCACTTCTGACCTGCCCAGCCTCTGCACAGCTGACTCAGCAGGCAGCGGGCAAACATAGCACCACACAACACTGCAGCCCTGCTCGTTCCTCCCCCTTACCCTGCTGAGTCTCTTCCACAGACATCTGAAATGTCATGTCAACATAAAATGTGGGACTCCGAGCCAAAATTTCAGGAACATGTGTGCTAACTCCAATGTGCGATTTCCCATGGTGAACTCCCTTTTTCGTAAGCTTCTTTTCAATGCTTGCTTAGTTCTCAGCTACGATTCTGTCCTGGGCTTGATAAGCGACTCTCATGCTCAGATAAGAATTGATTTCTACAACTGGTGTGTGTTCCACCAAGAGACAGAAACAATCCTGTTAGCAAATCATTTGCTCTCATTCAAAGGGCCTAATGTTTTTCCACCAGAAAAAGGACTTTGCTGACTGCACTGTACGTGCAGGCCGACTCGAGGCACTGAGTGTTCCTTTATGCATCGAAGTCATAAACAAATAGCAAATTATGCAACAGAGCCTCTCAAGTTTTCGCCTTTCTGTTTTCTGAGCCGGGGAGCTCTTTCTCACACCCTGGGCAGCTCGGGGAGAGAATGGAAAGGCCCTCTGCTGGAAGCACATCAAATGCAGAAACTAGGCCACTTGGTGCCAGAGGGTTCCCAGGCCCCGGCTGCCAGTCGAGGTTTATGCTTTAGTTCACTTCAGGACCAAACCCCGGCATTTTGGAGCCTCACTGCCAATGCTTCTGCTGATTTTAAAGAGTGATGTGTAGGTGTCAGGTGGCCCTCAGACAAACAGGAAGGAGCTTAGGACATTTGTCATCATTTCTTTCTATATTTTGCTGGTTCCCTTAGCAGGCATGAGGGATTTTTTTGGTTATGGGTATAATCCTGTAAGAACGGCTCTTTGACTTTATTTCTTTTTTCCTTTTTTTTTTTTTTAAAGATTTTATTTATTTGAGAGAGAGAGACAGAGATAGTGACAGAGAGCACAAGTGGGGAGGAGAGGGAGAAGCAGACTCCCCATTGAGCAGGGAGCCTGATGTGGGGCTCCATCCCAGGGCCCCAGGATCATGACCTGAGCTGAAGGCACATGCTTAACCGACTGAGCCACCCAGGTGCTCCTGCTTTATTTCTTTCAAGTGGTATGACACTTGTTTTGGAATGTAATCGTGCACTCAAAATTGCAACAGCAAGCCAACCCTAGCAAAGGTGGATTCTATTCTAAAGGTTATTGTACAATTTTTTAAAACTTTGCATTACTTTTAATTTTCCAAAGTTTTAAAATTTTCCCCTAAAAATAGAGTAGCAGACTCTTTCTTACCTTTGCTCTGCATGGAGTATTCTCAGAGATTACACTCTCACTTTTGGCTCCGATGGCTTCTTCTAAAACTACATCAAAGAAGATACAATAGAGAAGACAGGATAACATAAAAATCTTAAAAAAAAAAAACTTTTTGCTGTCTATAAAAATACTTTTTTAAAAATAAAAATACCTTTAATGAAGAACTGAGAAGTAAATGTACTGTGTTTGAAACATGTCACTATTAGAATTGCTGCTTTTAAACTTTCATTGTAGCATTTCATCATTATCATTTACAAGCGACACTAAACCTGTGTTAGGTATGCCCCATTCACTTTATTCAAAGTAAGTTCTTCACCTCACTGTTATTAATGCTCAATCTCTGAGATGACTCTGAAGCAAGGGTACAGACTCGCCCCATCCTATACTCTTCTTTCCACCTGGCCCTTCACGCAGGTGTGTGAAGAATGCTTGCCAAGTGTGGGTGTGAGAGTACTCTTGGTTCAAAGACAGTGACCATATTAAAGATAACTTGGGCTGGCTCTCAAGTTTTCCAACACTGACAATCTATTTTGTATGATATATCAATTCCTGGCTTATCGGCCTTGCCCTAACCCCAAAAGTCTGAGAAGGGAGCAGAGAAGTTGAATCTTGAAAATATAACTAAAGCAAAATAAAAAATGTTCTAACATTTGACAGTACGTTACGTTTTCCAACATGGTTTTACATTGCTAGTTCACTTTTTAAGCTCAATTTATGTTCATAACAGAAAAACAAATGAACTTAAGTATATAATACAGGTAGTAAGCAAAAGATAAATTCCTATGACAAGGCTAATTCTGAATGGCAAACAGAAAGCCTCAAGAGTTAATGTAGTAAGTGAAATACACAAGTCAAACAATTCAGCATATAGCAAATGATTGTTAACCTGTAACCTATAATTTTTATTATTAATGTTTCTCACATTTCCAAGGCAAAATGCTAACACACTGTACACTGCAGCATCTGTGGTGCTCAGTGTAAGGCAGACCTGCAGCTTTTTTAAAAAGTGAAAGTAGAGAAAAATAAAGTTGTCTTCAGGTCCTTAAAAACCCAGAGCTGGAGCTGTGGGAGCCCGGGCAGAAAATTTAGATTTAATGAAGAGTCTACATAGTTATTACCTTTTCAGCTACCTTTTTCTAGTTCTACATACAAAGTTGCACATTCATTTCCAATCTCTTTCACTTCTGTTGTGAAAAACCCCACGCACGTTCTGTATGACCCAGTGTGGGACAAGGTGGCATCCTAAATGTCAGTGAACAGACCTGTTAGGATCTCATCGAGTTGGTCCACCATAAATTTCGCATCTTCTTCCGTGAAGCACATAGGTGGTTTTATTTTAAGCACATTTCTATGAGGTCCGTCGGCACTGAGAAGGACTCGCTTTTCTTTCATCCTAATTAGCGCAGGAAATATGCGTGAGTGCATACAACTAGTAACAGGTTATTTAAGAATGATGTGAACACAGAGCAGCTCAGTATTCTCATGCAAGCAGCCCACATTTATCAACTGCATGCGTCTCAAACTTCCCTTATTTGGAGATGTGGGGGGAAGTAAAAGAAGATTTCAAGTTATGGGGGGGTACGGGGGGGGAGAGGGGACAGGTGTCAAGGCGGGAGACCAGTCGGGTGTCGGGGTGCTCTTACTTGTAGATGACATGTTGAGCTTCATCTGTGGCGGGGGTCCTTTCCTGCCGGTCCTTCACCAAGTCAATTCCGATAAACAGGCCGATGCCCCTGAGGAAGGTAAAGAGAGAAAACATGACAGATGCTCTATAAGATACTGCATTGTCATAAAATATTACCACTGTCCCCAAACTTCAGTTTAATTTGAAGCTGGATATAATTCCCTGTAGGGGTAACCTGTTATTGATTCTAACTAATCCAAGATATCAATCCAGTGCCACAGGTCTTTCCAGTTTTTGAAATCAACTTGGTTTTGTCACCCAGTTTTTTCTCTTTACTTAATTATAAAAGAAAAAGTCTTAAGAAACAACCTTCTTATGCTAGTTTCTCAGGACAGTAATGATGATAAATGTTCAATGTTTATATATATGAAAAATACCAAGTTTTCCAGGATGTAATTTTAATAATTTTTAATAAATCTTTTAGAGTTACTTTAAGTTACTTCTTCTCATCTCTTAGGGGCTAAAGTTATACTGGCTTTATTTATTTTTTAAAGTATAAAAGTTGGGAACGATATATACAGTGGTTAACAGTGGTTAATTTTTATATCAGGGTTCTAAATTAACAATGAGGTTTTTAAAAATGTTTTTTAGTGTTTTCTAGATTTAGTTTTATGTAATTTATTTTAAATTTATAAGATAAAGTTTAAGCTATTTTCATTTGGAAAAATGAATAGCCACACGACAATTTCATAATAAACGTACCTGATGTCTCCTATCAAAGTGTGTTTAGCCTTCTGTTTATTGAGTAACTCAGTAAGATAATCCCCCACTCTAGTGGCATTTCCTTGAAGGTCTTCATTTTCAATTACATTCAGGACAGCCAAACCAATAGCAGAAGATACTGGATTTCCTCCATACTGCAGAAAAAAGATTTAAAAGAATCCACAATGGTTGAATTATTGGTATTGCTTCATCTACGAGAAATTGGCTCATACATAAGCAGGTAAAGATATAATTTCAGTGAATTTTTCTCTTGCGATGTAAACTTTTTAGATTTGGAATATAGTGTGATTCTATTTGTTTACGACTGAGTGAAAATTAATTCCAAATTTTATTCTCCATGCTGCATAATTGGTATGAAGGACTATCAGGGAATTTATTAGTTCATCTAAACAAAAACCAGACATTGCACTGGGAACTAAGAATTTCAGAGTGTGGTTCGCTGAGGGGGATAAGGGTTCTACCTCTGAACACTTGTGTAAAAACAGCTAAGCAATGGCATTTTCTCTCAATAATTTATGTCCTTAGATTTGAATCTTACTTTTCATTGTCACAAGTCCTATTACACATATGGCACAAACTACAATAATTTTTCCAAGCTTAAAGTTCATGACTTTTGGGGGGTAAAACCAAGGAAATAAAATTTCCCAAAGATAGAAACTTTAGTATCTCCTGTGACAGCCATATAACATTTATAGTACTGTATCATCTAAACACTTTAGAAATGTTTGGGGAATTTAAATGTGACACAAAATAAAGAAGATCATACCACCTGTGAATGAAACATCATAATCTCTAGAGTTTAGCAAGGCAACCATTTATCACTGGAACAATTAATCATTTTAGAAAGGGGAAAGATACACAAGGAAAAATACAAGAATTATGCCAGAGAATGAAATATAGTTAGATAAAAGTTTGGCTAGGGTCCTGGGGTAGTTAGCTGGCAATACTAAACTTTATTTTTTACTACATTGGCAAGAAGTATAAGAACACACAATATTTTCCCCTCTTAGCACAAACCGGGAGGCCAAAATTTACCGTATTGAAGTATTCCATCCCAGAACTGCTGAAGGCTTCTGCGATTTCTTTGGTTGTTACCACGCATGCCATTGGGTGGCCATTGCCCATTGGTTTCCCCATTGTGACGATGTCCGGAACAAAGTCTTCGCCCTGCATTTGGAAGCTCCAGAAATGTTTCCCAACTCGGCCAAAGCCCACCTGAACTTCATCAGCAATAAACACACCTCCTGCTCTGTGTACATATCTGCAAAGCAAAAGGGAAATCTAATGTTTTCAAGTCATCGAGAATCCCCAAACCCACCCACAAAGATACCGATTATGGAGGGCCTAAGAAAATGTTAACTTGAGGTCTGGAATCGTTGTCAAAAACATTTCCGTGCTCAAATCCCCAGTGACATCTCCATGATGTCACTGACTTTGAAATATAATCACATAATTTCCAGAGTAGACACATTCTTATTATTTAGGTTTGTGCTGCTTCAAGTAAGCTATACTGTGGTATTTTAAGTGGGAAGAGAGAGAAGTGAACAAGAAGTAGTGTTTAGCAGGGTTAATCTTCAAAGTTTTACTAATTGGTAAGGCATGGGCACCAGCCAGGGAGGAGGCCGGGCTGGGGACCGGAGCCCAGCCCCGGAGGCTCCCCCTGCTGGACCACGTGTAAACCCTTTATCCCTTTATTTGCTGGATCTTGGGAAGGTAGAGGGGTTCTGGGGAGTCCTGGTGTGGCAGGCATGCCAAAGTGGCTATTGACCAGCTAGTCTGGAAGTATTTCAATATTTTAACCAATATGGCCTCTCAGAACTGTCACAGAGCCTTCAGTTTGACAAAGAATGCCCAGGTCAAGTACATACTCTGCCACTTTCTGGAAGTAGCCTGCTGGAGGAATTATTTGTCCGCCACAACTCTGCATGGATTCAGCAATAAAGGCAGCAATCTATACAAGAGAAGACGGCGTCAAAGTCCATTAGGTCCCCCTTGAACCCCCTAAAAAAGAGGACTTCTTAACAGAGCAGGTAATTTTCAAAATGGTTGGGAATGGACCTATGTCAAGGAGCAAATAGGCCACTTGATGACAAAAAGAAAAGATGTTCGCATTGGAGAAGCAACTGATCTGAAGCACCTGTTTCTAAAATTCTAGAGTACCAGTGGAACTACCATGAGAAATGGAGGAAGGGCAACCTCCAGTTCTCCATTATTAAATTAAATGCAGGGGATCCCTGGGTGGCTCAGCGGTTTAGCGCCTGCCTTTGGCCCAGGGCGCGATCCTGGAGTCCCGGGATTGAGTCCCACATTGGGCTCCTGGCATGGAGCCTGCTTCTCCCTCCTCCTGTGTCTCTGCCTCTCTCTCTCTCTCTATGTCTATCATGAATAAATAAATAAATAAATAAATCTTAAAAAAAATTAAATGCAGTGTTTTCCTTAGGATCAACTGAACAAGAATGATGTTTTGAGCAGTCTTTGATACGAATTTCTAAAAAAATTACCCAGGTTCTAAACCCATTATCGTGGTGCCTGTTTCCTCAGCTTGGTGAAGGAGGACTGCCTGAGCCTGGAATTTGCTCTCAGGAAAGTCCAGGGTGACTTCTGGCCGCACACTTTAGTTACTATGCTATATTTCTAGTTCTTACCCTGAACCGGGCTTAACTCAGTGGAATCAGGCAATTCACAAGAGGAATTACAAAGGAAATGCTCTAGAGAGGAAGAAAGGAGGAGTAGAAAATAGGTACCATTGAATCAAGAAGAGAAAGCATAGGCAGAGGATGAGATATGGAGTCAACAGAACCAAGGCTCTAGTCCAGACTACATCCAGTAACTATATTACCTTGGCTTAAGTTCTTCACTTTTAAATATTTCATTTATTAGCTATAAAACAAAGCCATTGGACTTAAGAGTTTGCTGCTCTAAAATCCCCTGACTTTGCAAGCACATCTAATATTCTGAAGCCTCCATCTTCTATTTGCTCATTGCTTTCAGCATTGTTAACAGAACAGCATCAAGTCAGTAACTACTGAATGTTAATGTAATTGAAAAAGTTATCCGAACCTTCTAGCAGCAAAAATACCACGTGATCCGGGTAATGTGAATTTTTTTTCTAGAAGCACTCTTTACCGTTGTGTAAGAAAATACAGACTACCCTTGAAAAAGAAAAGCATATAGAGCTCCCCATAACAGGTAGCACTTGGGACTAGTTGCGCAGCTACAAACAATGAATTGGATGGGAAGAAAACCGTTAAATACAAATGACTCTCTAGTCACTAAGATAAATATATTTGAATTGGAAAAAGCAAAGTCTTCATTTTTTATCTCAATTAAGATTTTTGTATTGCCATGTTGATGCCATAAGCCAGTTTAAAGGCAAAGCATATATCAAATCACTTTAAAACTCCACATAAATAACCCCCAAATGGGCTGAGTAGGGTGAAGACTGAGAAAACGGAAACTCTTTTTCTTACCAGACGATTCTGGTTCTGTCTTTGAAGCTCAGGCTCAGATTGGAGAAACATTTGTTTTGCCTTTGTTAACCCAGGGTCTGCAGCTTCAGGAAAGTTGTACCAGTTCAAGGGAAGCACCAAGGCTTCCTGGGCCTAGGAACCCTCATTGGTTCAGAGGCCCCAAGGCCACTATGCCTCTTCCCCTTCTTCCTATTTCAGCTCCCCATGCTACTTTCATTTGGAAGAGTCTGTCCACGGCCTATCACCTTTCCTAATCCTCTCTCCCTCTAGCCCTTTGGACAAGAGTCGGCATCCCACTGGGAAAGTGAGAATTAGGCCACCAGTCCTGGAACAGGCATAGTGATTGCATTTCCAGAATAAATAAAAATAGATAATCTTAGAGGATGATCATAATAATGCACTTTTTGAAACATGAGCTGAATGAAATGTAAGTGGAGAAAAATAGAAAGGGAATTGAGATCTAATCCTTTTCCACCTTTCCAGTGTGTCACAGTGATTTCAGTCCACTTCATAAAAGATGTTAAGCTGTTTTCAAAACTATAAATACAAACCTTCCTCCCACTGTTATGAGCTTTTTCAATAATTTCCTTTACTTCATCTGCATAAGCATTGGCTGGGTCTGCATGGTCTTCTCTGTATTTTCCTCTGTAAGTATCTGGAGCTGGTGCCTGAAAACCAAATGGTAGAGTTTCTTTAGATTCACGTCTTGGACAGATGAGCTATTGCAAAAAGGCACTTCCCCACAAGAGCATTTAGAAAGGTAACTATGTGGACTTAAGTGACTCTAGGTTCTTTTGTTCTTTTTCCTTAACATTCCTGAATTCTGTGAAAGCTGAGGTCTTTGTATTGTGAACAGGAGCTTGGATTTGCTCCTAGACCCTTGTAAGTCAAGACTGCATCCCTATTCAAATAAAGAACACATTCAAATCAACAAGTGTGATTGCTGTATTTGAAAATTTCAATGGATGAAAATTTTATTAACTATTCTATATTGAAAATAAACCAACACTTACCAACTATATGGCAAACTGCAATCATCCAAAAACTAGAATGCTTTAGCACTGATGCCAAGTCTTAACATTTTGGAAGAAAGAACTGACAATTCTCTTATGAAAGACTACTGATCCTTAATTAAACCAAATGAGTTTTTATGTTTCAACAATGACTTGATTGGTTTCTTTATTTTTTTTTTTACTTTTCATTTTACTTCATAACTCTATATAACAATTTAGCATAGAGCAGTTTAAGACATTCATACATGTTAGATTTAACTCCAAATTTCAAGCTGGCATCAGTGACAGAAAACTTGAAGACCAAAAGGTGAGGAAAATAAAATGATAGCAATGAATAATAGCTTTCACTACCACTATGCTAATTTGCTGATTGTGATGCTCATCAATGGATTTTAAACCATATCCTGTCATTTTCTGGCCTTTTGACTTTAGTAAGTCACATAAATGCTCTTGATCTTAGTTTCTTTTTTCATAGCTTCATTTTGATGGAAGGATCAGGCTGGATTGTCCTTAGGCATTCTTCCAGTACTAACTTTCTGATTTTTGGATTCTTTTTTTTTTTTTTTTTTTTTTTTTGATTTTTGGATTCTAAGATGCTTACCACATGCACAAATTCTTTCTTGACATCTTTGCCCTTTCGGAATTTATATGGGCTGATCTCAATTAAAGATGATAAGTGACCATGGTAAGCACTGAAAGAAAAAGAACAGTAACTAAAATCACTCAGAGAAGGAAGTTTTAGTAGTATATGAAAAATAGCATTGTACGTCATCAAGGGAAAATCTCAACCTTAGTGCCAGATAGAACTATACAGGATCTAATTCTTCATGGCAAGATTGGCCATTTAATTTGTCCAGTTCTCTTTGTTCATGTAATAAAACACATAGGAAACCAAGTATGTATCCTCATAGACAATTTTTTTAAGCAGGCAAAGAAAACTTAATTTCTTAGGATGATATTAGGTGTGCTAAATTAGGTTGTCTAAATGTAAAAATTGTTTTCTATAGCTTCATGAAAAACTTGAAAAGTATGTATCCTTTAAATTTATTTGACAGTTACATTCTAGTAAATTCTAAAAACAACTTTACATCACAGAATGGGCTGTGTTTCTGTCTGGAATGGTTTCTATGGGATGTCTGATTGCATATGCTGGGCAAACACAAGTTGGTAAGAGCAGGAGGTCTCTTCAGGAAGAAGTATGATTGAGAGATGGCCAAGTGGCTGTGAGAGTCTTTTCTCTTGCTTAAAATATAGGTGGTTATAATATTCCCTTTTCTGTTTCTTGCACAGAGGCATAATTGGGAGATCTGGAAAAGAAATTTTTAAAAAGCCCATGAATAGATAAAACAAAGAGAGAGGACTTCCCTTAGCAAGATAAAGCATGCTACAAAGCCACAGTAATAAAGTTAGCATGCATCCAAATGAGAACAAACTGGAGACTGGGACAGAAGGTCAAATCAGAGACACACCCACACATAAATGTAACACAGGGGTAGATTTCATATGAGGCAGTAGAAGAAAATGAAAAAGAATATCTTTGTGCTCTGGGGATGTGGGAGGTGTAGGGGGAGAGATATTAACAAAACTTAGAACACATAAACCGCATGATGAAAATTTTATTTATTTGATCTGATCAAAATGAAAGATTTCTGTTGAAAGATACCATGGACAAAGCTAAAAGACACATGATAGTGTGGGAAAAGATTCTGAAATGTTTCAAAGTAAAATGCTCATTCACACTGGTGGTTCTCAACTCTGCCCACATGGTAGAAACACCTGGGAAATTTAAGAATATATAGTGTTTCCTGGAATCCACTTCTGATTTTCTTTAATTGGTCTGGTGTGGGACCTGGGCATTGGCATTTAGGGAAATTTTTTCCCAGGTAATTTTAAGACACAGTCAAGGTTGAAATCTTTTGATCTAGACTATATCAGCAAACACAAACCAACAAGAAACAGATGGGAATCCCAAAAGAAAAATGGGCAAAGAATATGAACAGGTACTTCTCAGAAGAGAAATCACAAATGCATGTATCTGAAGAGATACTCAAACCCATAATTAGGAAACTGCACATTAAAACAACATTGATACCATTTTAGTTATTGGACTGGCAGAAGTTAGAAAAAAATGAGAAAGCAGGGTACTATAAGGTTTTGGTGAGAATAGGGGAAAATGGGACCTTTCATGCAACCGTTCTGGAGACTAATCTGGCAGTAGTTAGTCAAATTAACAATGTTTCTGGGACCCCTAGGGGCTGGCAATCCTGTTTCTGGGTGTTTATCCCTAAGACCTTCTTAAAAGGTCCATAAGGTCACACGTACAAGGATGCTCAATGAGAGTCACTTCCAGAAGTGAGGAGAAAAGGAGAGTGACAGTAGCCTCCTCTGTGGGGAGGATGAGGCAGGAGTTTGAGCTGCACTGTCCCCTATGGCAGCTACTGCCCACACATGGTAAGTGTAGGACACACATTGGATTTTGGAGATTTAATAAAAAAAAAAAAAAAAGAAAAACTCAATATATTTTATATTAACTGTTGAAGTGATATTTTGAATATATTGACTAATAGGAAATTTTAAATGCCCTATGTGGCTCATACTATATTTCTACCAGACAACACTGAATTAAGAGACTAGATGTACATCCAGTAATACAGACTTGAAACAGTGCCGAGGGAAAAAGTTCAAAACAGAAAGAGATTTATAGCAGTTTTTGTAAAATTAAAACAGATTCACATAATATATATTAATAAAAATACAAAAATAGGGAACCTGGGTGGCTCAGTCAGTTAAAAAAAGTGTCTGCCTTTGGCTCAAGTGATGATCCAAGGGTCCTGGAATCCAGCCCCACATCAGGCTCCCTGCTTGGCAGGGAGTCTGCTTCTCCCTCTACCCCTGCCCCCCATGCTCTCTCTCAAATAAATAAATGAAATCTTTAAAAAAAGGAATACAAAAATAAAAGATGTACATCTAACAGATTAGAACAGTTGTTTGTAGGTGAGGGGGGGGAAACGGGAATAAAAGAGAAACAAAAAATGAACTATGGTAGGCAGAACAATGCACCCCCTCTCAAGATGCCCACATTCTAGTCCTAGGAACCTAGGAATATGTTACATGGCCAAAGGGCCCTCACAGATGTGAGTAAATTCAGAATCTTGAGATGGAGAGGCAATCCTGGAGGGTCCAGTGGAATCACAAGAGTCTTTACAAGCGAAAGGAGGAGGCAAGGGGATGGTGGACAGAGGCAGAGGAAGTGAGGTGAGGCTGGGGGCAGTGGTGGAATGGCTGGCTCTGAAGATGAGAGGAGGGCTCCCGAGCAAGGAAGGCAGGCAGCCTCTAAAAGGTGGGCAAGGCAAGAAAACAGAAGGAGCTTCCAGAAGGAGCACACAGTCCTGTTGACACCTTGATTTTGGTCCAGGGAGACCCATTTTGGATTTCTGACCTCCAGAACCATGAGAGAATAAATTCATGTTGCTTAAGTCACTACGTTTGTGGTTAATTTCTCATAGCAGCAATAGAAAATGAACATATGGTCCAACGCATAACACAAGAGAAGCCTATTTAATGGCAAGAAATGAGGTTTGTGTTCAATTTAATCTTCTGTGACTGAGATTAGGGGGGTAGAGAGGTAGAAAACAAATGAAAAGAAAATGAATTTATTTTAAATGTAATAAATTCATGTTAAAGAGATGAGATTAAATAATGGCTGGTAATAGTCATAAACTAAGGAGAAAGTACTTGGTTTCTTATTTTCTTTAAAATTTGCTCTAAATTGTTATCTTTTAAATTAATTACAGTGGATAATCACAGTAGTGATGTGAACGTATAGAGTCTGAAGAAATCAATTCTATTTTTATTTTGAAAGATATTGAGTAATGCATTATAGTGGCTCAATAAACAGTTAATGATTCATGCAAAGCCCATAAGGCCATGATCACAGCATCCAAGAGAGCCCCCTCCATTTGCAGGAACTTAGACGGAATTAAGTATCTTGCAGGCCTAAGCTGGCCCTGATACCTTAATACATAATAAAAATCATCATGCCATGTATCCACCCTCCTCCATATATGCTTGTAGTATTACTATGGACAGGAACAGTAAAATTTTGTCTCTTAAAGGAGCTTCTTATTTAGAAGTCTTGCACCTACAACTTACTGGTCAAGAGTGATCACATCTTGGTGGCCTCTGAACTGCCGAGCCAAACGTAACGCTAAGTCATTGGCTTCAGATCTGTTAAGACAACTCAGAGAGAGGGGTTATACGTTCTTTTTTAAAATATTTCAATACACTCTTTCAAGTATTTCAAAATGTTAATTACAAAAGTTGTAAGATCCCAGTCATTCAGAAATGTACGGGGAATCCTCTCTCTCCCCTTTGGTCTTGCCCACTCGGTGATCTCACTTCATCCTTCCAACACAAGTTTCCCAGATATCTTCAATAAAGAACGAGACACACAGAAGAAACCCAAGTCAAAGGATTCACTGCTCATTTCAAACTTCTGCCCAGTTCAGCAGCGACATCGGTAGGTGACTAACGTTGAGAATATTGGGAAGCCCACATTAAGCCTGATCTCAAAGGGAGGAATGGGAGTGGGAGAGCCCATCAACTTGACCACTAAACTATGTTGTGGTTGTACTGACCCAATAGTCGATCAGTTCCTTATCGATAAAATAAAGATCATAATTTTTTTCTATTTGGCTTAGATAGCCTAAATATACTACTCAGACACAGAAAAAGAAAACAATCATTTGTGGGATGTTTACTATCTGCCAGACATCATGCTCAGTGTTTTGTTTGCATTTATTCTAGTAACTCCTTTGCAAGGCAAGGGTTGCCATCTCCTTTTTAGGGATAAAGAAACCTCGTCAGAGAGGTGAAGGAGGCAGAGGTTCTCGCAGCTAGTAAGACATAGAGCCAGCATCCAGACTGAAGTCTGTTTAACTTTAAGATTATTCTTTGTACTGTCCTAAGTCTGTCACCTCCAGTCTCTGGTGACAGCACTCTTTGACAATAGAGGATTCCTTAGAAATCAAAGTCAAATATTTAATGTACTGAAGGCAAAAATGCTTTAGAACAATAAATTAGATCCTAAAATACCTTAATTCTTTACAACGAAAAAGGGACAATCTTCTGCTTATAAATTTGGTTTAAAATTTCATTGAAGACAAAAGTGAATCACAGTATCATACAATTGAACATTTACAGAATTTCTAATAGTTTTAATACATTTATACATATACATAATTTTTAAAATATGAGTTTTTGCTGTTTGTACAGCTTTCTTCCCAATATAACATCTCATTTTGAGCTTTTCACCTGTCATTAGACATGTAGTTCCAAAAACATATTTTTAATGTCTGCATAATAGTCCACAGAATGTATACATAATAACTTGGATTTACAGAATTTAAAGGCTGGAACACATCTATTCTTTTGAATTTCCTCTTGCCTTTTTTGTATTTGTGTTGAGGAAATGTTGAATGCCTAAGAAGCAAGTCAATCAAAAGCTTTACCAAAGTTATGGCTTGTTTAGTAGGATTCTTTTTTTGCTAAAATCCCTCATTCATGCCATAAAAAAACTATCCAGGCCCACTGACTCTTTAGCTACTTACTCTACCTTCTCAGTAGGTGAGAGTCATTTGACTGGTTAGGTTTTCTCACATGAACGGCGGGCTTGGATATTTTTGCCATCGTTACCACCCAAGGATTTAACCTTTAGGGATAGGAAGGCATACCAGGTCTGCTTTCCCCATCTTTCACCAAGGAAGCCTCAGTAATAAAAAGTTGAGTGGCATGTACATGTTAGTGTCACTGACTGGGTCAGAAACCCTGGAACGCACTGCTGGGGGTCTTATCTACCACAAGCTCATGAAGTAAAGCCAAAGAAACAGAACCATCAGGCCCCATCGGGTTGTCATTTAGTAAAGGGCAAGAATCTCTGGAAACCTTAGCCGTATATGCTCCACCAGGAATAAAAAAGAAAGGTTATGTGTGAGAGGGTAAAAAACCAGACTGGTGGGAATGGGGGCAGGTGCGAAACCTCAAAACATACCCCGAGTTTGTAAAATAGCAAACGGAGAGTTTCTCTGGCAGGGTTGCTGACAGGCGCCTGGCATACTCAACAATATTGTCATGGAGGAATCGAGAATTCGTGTTCAGCGCTTCCATCTGTTCCAGGGCAGCCTTGACCACTTCTGGGTGACAGTGTCCCACTAAAATTTAGGAGGCAAAAACCCAAAAAAGGAATTACAATTCTAAATTCCATGGGAAGTGAGGGGAATTCTGAAGCAAGGGGGAGGAAAAAAAAAAAGAAAGAAAAAAAGCTGAGTGGCTTTCCCTGCCACAGTGCGCTGTGACTTTGCCAGGCTAGCACTGCGCCCCCCCCCCCCCCCCCCCCCCCCAGAGGCCCAGGCACCTGCCGCCCGGGGCACATCTTAGTGATGCTGCGTCTGCCTCGCTCCACAGCAGGGACAGGACCAGGACGCGTACCGTGGGCAACGTTGTTGATGCAGTCCAGGTACTGGTCGCCTCGCTCGTCAAACATGTACTGCCGCTGGGCTCGCACTATTTTGACGGGATCCGCAGCAAAGAAGACTTTGCAGGAGGGCCTAGAAATAATGAAAGGAAACACTTCGGTCTGGAAGGACTGCTCCGTGTTTTTCCTTCTCAGTTGAAGGTCACGATCAGTGGAAAATTTCAATTACATAAAGGAAAGGGAAAAACACAATCTGGGTGACATACGTTATTTTTTTTAAAATTATCATTTCACAATAGCATGGAACCTTCTACTTTAATCCCCCCTTTGTGACATTGCTCACAGTTTATATGTTTGTTATATTAGGTTTGCCACGATTTGACAACTCTGTTTAGAGGTACATGGATCAACTCTGACAGCTCTAATTACACACATCAATAACTAATTTTTCTTTGGGAAGTTTTATTCTACCAGAAAACAAAACAAAACACAACAAAGGAAAAACCAAAAACCTAACTTTTTTTTTTTTTGAAGTTTACTATGTGTCAGGAAGCAACAAGTATTACAAGTATTTCATTTAATCCTCCCAAATATCAAATGAAGTAGGGGCTATTATTCACATTTTTATAGGTGAGGAAACTGAGGCACAGAAAAATCAAGAAATTTGTTCAAGATCACACAGCTAGGGCAGCCCCGGTGGCGCAGCGGTTTAGCACCGCCTGCAGCCCAAGGCATGATTCTGGGGACCCTGGATTGAGTCCCACATCGGGCTCTCTGTATGTATGATGCCTGCTTCTCCCTCTGCCTGTGTCTCTGCCTCTCTCTCTCTCTGACTCTATGAATAAATAAATAAAATCTTAAAAAAAAAAGATTACACAGCTAGTAAGTGAAAAAAAACAAACAAACAATTTGGAAGTAGACTGTCCAAACCACAACCCAAGACAGTGCTTGCTTGCTTTCTCTCTCTCCTCTTCTGATCTAATTAAAGAAATGAATAACACTGAAAGCTAAGTACAAATAAATTGATAATAAATACTGTAGAAGAGATTTTACAAGAGACTGGTTTAAGTCTTTTAAGTGGTGCCTGTCCTGTATCAAATGGATTTACCATTTTTAAATAATGAAATCCAACTATTCTTCTTACCCCTTAATCCATTATTTTGAGCATAATAAAAAGTCATCCATATTCTTGGTTATTTGGATGAATGTCTGGAGTATAAATTTTAGCAACAGAGAAACATCACAAAGTTTTCTGATGTTCACCCTCTGAACATGTAGAAACTAAAATGGAATATGTTATTTTAACTTTGGTGACTTTGCCTGCACAAAGAAAATGGCACGTGCACTGGAGGTATTTTGAAGGGTAATTCGATGCTTATATATTAAATTGATATGCAACTTTTTAGAAACTGTTTTAATTATTGTGTATAGGTAATCTTAATTTAAAACTGCCTCAGCTTAAGTGTCATCAGTTAAAATGAAACTAATATTCAATGAGAATTTCTTATTGGTTCAATCCCAGCTGTGAGTTTATATACCTGTGAGTTAAAAGCCAAAGAAAACCTTTGAGTCATGAATGTGGGCTGTTCACTGCAGACTTCACCTTCCCTTGCTGTGGGTACTTTCCACCTCACCACTCAGACTTCAGGTAAAATTCTATCAGGCTGTCCACGGCTCCACTCCTCCCTTCACAGAATTGCTTCGGTTTAGTTTCTCTGAAATCACTGAATTTGCATTGGAATCTAACTACTACATGGGACTGAAAACTAAACAGAACAGACTGGTGATCAGAAAAGAGTAACGGGCTGCCTGGCTAATGAGGGAGGAATAGGACCCTTTGGGCTTTTCCTATGCGGGGTTGAGAGTTCCAACCAGTCTCCTAAGAGGCATCTAGAAACCTCCCCGGTTGAGACCAGCAGATGAGTAGGAGCAACCGGCCAGCACTTCTCAGAAGAGGACACCAATTCTTCTTTCCTACGTTCCCCAGTCCTGTCTCGAGTGCGCCCGGGACAGCGTGGATTCCGCGTGAACCCTGCGATCATCTTTCATACTCACACGTGCCTTCTTAAAAACCCGATCACGCTTATTAATAATCTCACGGGCTCGCTCCTGTGAAGCAGAATGTGACTCCTGCTTCCGCAGAAGGGGAAATTAAAGTAACTGGACAGAGGTCGCACAGGTGACGAGACGCCGTCCTAGGACCAGGGGCCAGGTCCCCCTTCACGGCCAGTCCTGGACGCTTCTAACGCGGGCAAAACAGAAGCGGACCGGCGAGAGCAGCGCATCTGCAGAGCGCAGCGGGGGCGCCGCTTGGGCGAGCACGTCGGGAGAGCGGCATTCCACCCCCCTGGGTTAGCCCTCGATCTGCTAACCAAGCACGCAGGAAGAAAGGGTCCGCTGGAGGCAGAAGTTGTCAGAATGAGTTTGCTTCACGGCCGCGGTGACAACTATTTTGAGCCCATAAATTCTGAGACACGTTCGAGCTGGTGGCCCGTGGCGGGGAGCTACCCATCTCCCGTCGCAGCGCCCGTCCCGGGAGTGGAGTTCCCGGGCTGCGGCTCGGGACCCTCGCGGGTCAAGCCCTCCAGCCGCCGGCCGCACCCCCCCGCCCCCTCCGCCCCCTCCGCCCCCTCCGCCCCCTCGGCGGGCTGCGGAGCGCGGGCAGCGCGGGGACAGGCGGCGGCCGGGGACCCCCGGGGGCGGGCGCGCGCGCGCAGGTGCGGCGGGGACCCCCGGGCGGGCGCGCGCAGGTGCGGCGGTGGCGGGGACCTCACCCCCGGGGCGGGCGCGCGCAGGTGCGGCGGGAGGACCGGCCACCGCCGCCGTCTCGCGCCCCGCCCCCCCGCGCGCCGCGCCGCGCCTTTGGAGCCCTCACCCGATGTGCTTCCTCCGCAGCGCCAGGGTGTCCTGCTTGCTGTACAGCTCGCACATGGTGGCGCGGCGGCCGGGCGCTCCCCGGGCGCTCCCTCGCGTGCGTGTGCCCCCCTCGCGAGCCCGCTCCGCTGGCTGCCTGGCGGGGGGCCTCCCCGCCGTGATCTCTCGTGGGGTCCCTTGCCCTGGGCCTCGGGAGTCACTGGCGGCCTCAAGCAGCTGGGGCCATCTCCCTTTTTAAGTCTTGGCTTGCCTTTGCCCTCCGCAAGCCCCACCCTCCCGGTCCCCTCCTCCGCCCGGTGCGGGCTTTGGCGAGTCGCCGGACTGGCAGCTCCTTCGCCGCCACCCTTGCCCCCGGCCGCCCTGGCTCCCGGGCCTGCCCTGCCCTTCCCGCTCCGCGCCCCCGCCCCCGCCCCCGCCCCCCATCCTTGCTACTTATTCCATTTCCCTAGCTTGGTCTTGCCTTTGCACCTCTTCCTCTTCTGCCAGAGAATTCTTTCCTCCCCCCCCCCCCCCCCCCCCCCCCCCCCCGGCCTTTTAAAAAGATTTTACTTGTTTATTCATGAGAGACACACAGAGAGAGGCAGAGGGAGAAGCAGGCTCCATGCAGGGAGCCCAACGTGGGACTTGATCCCAGGTCTCCAGGATCACACCCTGGGCCAAAGGCAGACGCTCAACCACTGAGCCACCCGGCTGGCTGCCCTTCTTCCCCCTTTCTTTCTTGTTTATTTTTGGTGTATCCCGTGATGTTCTTGTAAATATTCAGATAGGCGCTCTCTGGAGGTGACCCAGCCCTCCAGTCGTCTCCTTTCTCACTCTGAGCCTATGTCAGTACCTGTAACCCACAGAAGTAACGAGTCACAAGACCTAACCATCTAAGTAACAGGGACTCAGCCTGCTACTTGTTGGAGTGATAACGTATAACGGGGTTTCAAAGATCTACTTTAACGGTAATTACACTCCTAATTTCTCTACTATACAGATTATAAGACATACTTTACCTGGTTCAGTCCTTGAGACGATCAGGAGAGTTATCATGCCATTACCGTATGTCCCATGTTGCTGGTGGTGCCCCTAGAATTGATTCATAGGTTTCTTGACTTCCTTTGGAACGATCTTCGCACACCGATCAAACTAGAAGTTCAGTATCTGGACAGAGTTAACCCTAATTAACTATAACATTAGGTCATGTTATTTTGAGAACTAGACAGCCTCTGATTTAACTCCCCTGTTCCGGAGATAAGAACAGTGAGGCGCAGGAAAGGTGAAGTTTTATTCAAGGTCATGCAACGACTTAGCCATAGAGTTTAACCTAGATCATTTCATTCTTTCTGTTTTGAAAGACAGAAAAGAAAGCTTAATTTACCTATAACAACACACTTGAAAAATGTTTGCTGATGATCTTTCTCCTGAAAGAAGCTATTTAACTTATATTAATACACTGCAGAAGTGGTATTATTGCATTGCCTAAGATAGGTTGAGAAACTGAGTCCTACGAGGAACAGTGTGGTAAGAATGTTAGATATTATAAATGGAGGGCAGAAGGCACTTAGGAAACTTGCAAAAAATCCCCAACATGTAATCTTGGTCTAGTTCCGTATATGAAAGATGATGCCAAATGTACATTTATTCTCAAAACCTTTAGTCCTGGTAAAGGCACAGATAGTCACGCTTTTTCTATAAACCTCTGTAGTTTCCTGTTATTCCCAATGCTTTAAAATATGTTCTGTAAGTAATACTGGACCAAGAGTCTTGGGCGTAATCTGTTTCTTACATAAAGTAGTTGAGCTTCTTGACCTTTTGGAGGCCAGATTTCTTTGTACTTAAAATTAAAAAAAAAAAAAATCTCTCTTTGACTCAGCATTATAAGGAGGGCTTAAAAGAGGGGATGATTGTGGAATGTGTGGCAGGATCATTGTTAAGATCTTGATGATCCTACCCTTTTTTTGGTTTGTTTTTGTTGTTGTTTTTTAAATTCCTGACCTCTCAGCAGTAGACCATTCCTTTGTCCTTGAAGCACTTACTCTTTTGACTTCTTGGCACCACCACACTTCCCTGATTTCCTTCTGTCACTTAACATTGAAATGTTGGTATCTCTAAAGGTAAAGTCTTGGGCTCTTTCTGTTCTCTATGCTCTTTCCAAAGGTAATCCACAATGATTCCTTTGGATTTAGGACCCATCAAGGTGCTTAATTTACATCTCCACCCAGATCTTTGTTTTTAGTCCAGACTGTAATATCTACTTCCTTTCTTAACTTCTCTACTTAGAGGCCTCATATATACCTCAGACTGAATCAGTCTAAAATGGAAGCTTTGATCCGCACCCCCAAAACGATTGCCTCCAATAGGGTCCCCCAAACCAGGCACTCAGTGGTTCATCCAAAATATATCAAATGCTCACTGTGTGCCATTGAATGTTTCAGTTGCAGGAGATAGCAGCGAACAAGACTGAATGGACACACCCTCGGTGGCTCATACTATGTGCACTGTCGACACATAGCCACTAGCCACAGGTGATTTTTAGGAACTTAAAATGTGGTAGTCTGAATTGAGATGTGCTCTCAGCGTAAAATACACACTGTCTTTTGATGACTTAATACAAAAAAAAAAAAATCTGCAAAACTTCTTGTAAGTGTTATATTGGTTATTTGTTGAAAAAATATTCTAGGCATATTCTAGATATATTGAATTAAGCAAAATAAATCATTAAAATTAATTTCACCTCTTTTTTAATGTGGCTACTAGCAAATTTAAAATTACATAAGTGGTTTACCTTACTTTTCTATTGGACAGGATTATTCTAGATGGACAGAATAAACACATAAATATATTAACAAGATAATGGCTTCAGTTGCTTTAATTGTGGTGCTTTGAAGGAAATAAACTAAGAAAAATGATCCTAAGCCAGAAACCTAGGAGTCTTGGGTAATTCCTCTCTTTTCATCAAGCCCATCCCCATGTCAAATTATTTCTAAGCTCTATTGACTCTACTTCAAAATACATGTTAAATCTCTCTGTTACCACCCTATCTACTACCATCATATGGAAGCCTTCTGCATCTCCTCCAGGATCTATACAGAAGCATTTCCTTGCTTCCTCTTCCCACCCTGTGTGCACAATCCTGTCCCCTTCTTAAAACCCAGGAGTGACTCAAGAGTCCGATACTAGAACTTCGTGATGCTCTAAGATGCAGACAAGGATCTAGGATATGGCTTCAGTTTATTTCTAATGAGTTCGTTTCTAACGATGAAGGCGTCCAGAATATGCCACTGTGGCATAAAAATTATTTTGAGCTATAGGCATTTGAGAGTCAGGAAGGGGCTTTCTTCCTTAACTCCCTTTATCTGTCTGACAGCAGAGTACCCACTCCCCCAGCAAGAATTCAGCTGTCATAAATCCTGTTTTCTTCCTCACAACCAGGGAAGGTTGATTCTTACTATCTGGATACAAGATCACCTGAACATACATAGTCACAGAACTACCAAACATGACATCTATTCTAAGGGCCCATTTAGCTTTCCTAAATGTCATTTGTTTTGTCATAAGTACTCTTTCTTCTTTTCCCTTTCCTCCATTAAGATGGTATATGAGCTCTGGGGCACCTGGGTGGTGCAGTTGGTTAAGTGACCAACTCTTGATTTTAGCTCAGGTTGTGATCTCAGGGTCATGAGATCAAGCTTTGTGCTCAGCCCAGAGTCTGCTTAAGACTCTCTCTCCCTCTCCCTCTGCCCCTCAACCCTCTCTCTCTCAAATAAATAAATAAATAAACTTTATTTATTTATTTATTTATTTAGATTTTATTTATTTATTCATGAGAGACACACACAGAGAGAGTCAAAGACATAGGCAGAGAGAGAAGCAGGCTCCCTGTGGGGAGCCTGATGTAGAACTCGATCCCAGGGCCCTGGGATCATGACCTGAGCCAAAGGCAGATGCTCAACCACTGAGCCAGCCACATGCCCTTAAATGAATCTTACTTCAAGAAAAGATGGTATATTAGCTCCAGATTCTAACCACCCTGTGGAGTCACATTTTTCTGTGTGCTTCCCCATAAGCGAATACAAATTTGTCTTGAGTGAATTGATAGAGAGGCTAATTGGATAGACTGCAAACAGGTTCCTTCTTACTCCAACTGGATGCTATGCAACCATGCCAGTTCTGAACAGAATTTTCCAAGGACATAATCCATGTGAGGTCTTGATATTTTTCCTCCCAGAAGCTGGCAGAGGTAGGGGGCGAGTAACAAAGTCCCAAGTTCAACTACTTCTGGGCTGGGGAGGTACTTTGCTCTGAAGGACGCTTACAGAATGTAGAATTAAACAAGTGTTCCATTCCATTGCTCTCCATTCTAACTGTCCCTGGAAGTTTCTGCAGTTACATAGTGCCTAGCTTCTCACCTCTCTTGGCAGCTGTATATCTATCAGGGGTCAAAACACTCATGTTTCAAGGAACATATTTTAAAAAATACCAATATAGATAGTCTGAATGTTGAAAATACTATAGCAAAATATTATAAGAGAGAGGAAGAGGGTGTGCTGGAGGACACAGGGCTTACACAGGCCTTGCTCAGGAGCATGGACTGTATCCCTGAGGAGAGTGGGAGATCGTGAAGAAGGGGAGGGGGATGATCCCGCTGTCACATTAAAAGTGTCACTCTGGCTGTGCCACTATGTGTCACTTCGTGCTTAATTTAGTTCTAAGTAGCTCAAGTATCACGTGAACTAAGAGTAACTAAGAGTTTACACCTTAGTGGGTCCTCCACTGGTTGGGGTCATAAAAAGCACAGTCTCTGGAAGGTACATTTTAGGAGATGTCTGTTATTCCTGGGCTAAGATGTCCTTGCCTCTTGGTGGAGTGATACCAGCAGCCTCCTGGGTCCCCTCTGGTGCCCCATCCTCCAAGCAGCCTCACTGCCTGTGAAAGCTGGGTTTTCCCACTCTCCTACAAATACTTGTACATAATTTCCCGCTCGTTTTAGGAATGCACCCCATGTTCCTGAGCAAGGCCCGCAGGCCCTGTGTCCTCCAGCCCTGCATCTGGCTCTCCCCTTCTTGCTTGCTCAAGTCCGGGTGCATTGGCCCTCCTCAGAGCTTCCTTAGCTGGGTCCTCTGTGGGAAGCTGTGCTGAGGCCCAGGTTCTCCCATTTCCCCCTGTTCACTCAGGCCTCAGCTTCTGTGGTGCTTGCTCGGGGTCAGCCACAGCCCCCACCGCCCCTGCCCCACCTCAGGAAGTCACCGCAGCCAGTTTATCTTTGTTTGCTGTTTCCTCAGTATCCATACTTTCCCTCAGGAGCACTTGCCACAACAGTAACTAATTAATAGATTAGCTGTATCATTCATTACACATTGAAGGTCTGTTTTTCCTCCCTAAAATTAAAGTTCCATGGGCTGGAGACGGGGTCTGACCTTTTCCCACTGTATCCTTTGTGTCTGGTCCAGGGCCTGGCACATAGTAGCTACTCAATAAATACCTTTAAAATAAAGATCATACTTGGTAACTAGTGTAACAGCAGTAACAGCTACAAATTATTATCTCCATTTTTAAAGAAGGGAATTGAGGCTCAGGTCACAGGATATACTCCAGGCCACAGAGCTGCTTTGGGGTAGAGCCAGGACAAGATCTAAAGCTCATGCCCTTATTTCTGTCCAGCTGCTTGGAGCGTTACCTGGTGCACCATAGTACCTACCTTCTCGGAATTCCTTCCTCAGGAATCTTGTGTTTATCTTCTTCTTCACGCTGCCAATCTAGCCTGCTGATACAGGGTTAAGATAGCTCCTGGCAGCTTTAGCTGAGCCTGATAGCATCAGCTGTTTTTCCTGGAGAAAGTCTATGTTTGAGGGTCATAGTGAAACTGAAAAGCAATTTTTAGAGTCATGAACGAGGCAGCATTCAGCTGATGTGTTAGCTTGCTTTTATGTGAAAAAAGTCCAGAGACATCAGTAAGTCTCCTGAGTCACAATTTGGGTGACACTTCAAGAATAGACGTGGGACACAGGAGTACCGAGGCTTCCAGGCAGGCTGCCAGGACTCAGCCTCCCTGGGAACTGGCAGGCTAGGAGCCACGTGGCTGCCAAGTGCTTGGCCAACAAGATTCCTTTCTTTCTGACTTGCCCCTGAGACTGAGGGATACAGAGGCAGGTCAGCCACAGCCAAGTTATGTAAGATGTATGTTTAACTTTAGCAATGGAGATAAAGCAGTGTCTAATTTGATGTTACGTGTTTGGTATCATAAAGTTGTAAAAAGTAAAATACACTGGGATGCCTGGGTGGCTCAGTGGTTTAGCATCTACCTTTCGTTCAAGGCATGATCCTGGGGTTCTGGGATCAAGTCCCACATCCGGCTCTCCTCAGGGAGCCTGCTTTCTCCCTCTGCCTGTGTCTCTGCTTCTTTCTCTGTTTCTCTCATGAATAAATAAAGTCCTTTTTTTTTTTTAATGAAGTATACTGAGGTTTTTACAATATTCAATTTTTGTAGCCTTGAAATGATTCCCCAGCCCATAGTTTTCCTGATGATAAAGATCTGTGGTAAGTTTGGTAGCAGGGGGTGATTGCCAATGTGAAAGCCAGAGTTGTGCCTCCTCTGGGAAAGCGAAACGCCTTGAAAGGTTTCTAGATATGAAATTACAGGCCTGGGGAGGGGATCTTAAATAAGAGAGGCCGAGACTGAATTTCTCAGCCTAGAAAGGGGGAAGGAATTCTTGCTCTGGAGACAGGGGCTCAAGGAAAGAGGACAGGAGGGTGAAGGAGAGAGAGATGAGCGTCATGATGAGAGGCTGGGGCTTGGGTGGGAGAGAAGCTCTGAGAAACTTTCTTATTTTTAAACAGAAGAACAGGGCTTCCACCTGGGACCACCATGGAAATGATGGGGACAGCGCTGAATTCCAAGAGGAAAAGGGGAAGAGCGATCAGCAGGGGCAGAATGGCCCTCGACTGGAGTCGAGGATGGCCAGGACAAAACAGCACCCCTGACCACTCCTGGGGCAGGAGAAACCCCCATCGACATATGAGGTGCATCTGTAAAGCTGGCTCCCTAGACCCATCTCTTCTTGTCTCCATCTGTGACGCCTCATTAGAGAAACTGTGGTAGAAGGAATAGGGGTTTTGGAGGTAGAGTGGCCTGAATTTGAAGCCGAGCTCTGTTTCAACTGCTTCACCTGTTTGAGCTACAAATTTGTTAGCCATAAAAAGGATCTCACAGGATACAAGATTACGGAGATGTTCAAATTGTCACACCTTTCTTTTTACAAAGTAGGCTACGTGCCCAGCATGGAGCCCAACACGGAGCTTCAATTTATGGCCCTGAGATCAAGACCTGAGCTGAGATCAAGAGTCAGACCCTTAACCAACCGAGCCACCTAGGTGCCTTGGGGGATGCTCAAATGACATGGCGTGTCACACGTGGGTTAGAGCTCAGGGCCTAGAGTCAGACTGCTGGATTCCATCATTTGTTTTCTGTGTGAGTTCTGGGCAAGTTATTCAACCTCCTCTTATGGAAAATAGGGCAAATAGTAGGTCATTAGGAGAATCAAAGGAGATAATACAGGAAAGCATCTCGAATAGTGCCTGACATTACAGCAAGTGTTTAGTAAGTGCTAGTCATTACTCTTGTTGTTATTATTATTACATATGTAAAATATCTGGTCTTGGTAGAACATTAATTATTGATTTTTGCTGTTAGTTTTAGAGAAATAAAGATCTGGGAATTCCTATGCTACCAACACCTCCTTTCCCCAGAGGGGTTAACTAAAAGAGAACCAAATGATTGCAAACGTCAGTGATGGAGGTTCATAAAAGCCTCGAACCTCTCTCCCCTTACTTTATCCTGTGTAAAGATTTTTGGCTATCAGGATTTAAAATGCTGTTGACACATAAATATATTTTATTTGCAAAAAAATGTCAGTTCTAAGAAATATACTTTCTGTTCTTCCTTAAACTTCAACAATCGCCCTGTAAATTTTTAAAAAAGATTTTATTTATTTATCTCAGAGAGGGACAGAGAAGGAGAGAGAGAGGGCATAAGCGGGGGGTAGATGGGGAGGGAGAGGGAGAAGCAGACTCCCCACTGAGCAGAGAGCCTAATGTGGGGCTTGAACCCAGGACCCTGAAATTATGACCTGAGCCAAAGGCAGACACTTAACCGACTAAGCCCCCTCAGGACTGCCACTCTCCTTATAAATTGACTGGCAGGTGTTCAGGCTCTGCCTGGGAGAGGATGCCCTGACTTAGTGCTCTTCAGTTTTCTCACATGTACATTCATTTTCTTTGTATCGCTTTAGGCTGATTATTAACAACTTTTCATTATTTGCAGCATACATCCACATGCCAGAATTTTGAATGCCATACTAAATAAAGGGGTTTGAAAAGAAGGTTCTGTAAAGTCACTGTTTCTGTAGATTGTTCCTTTCTGTTCTTTGTTACTTTTGGACTCTCTCCACTCAAAGGATGCCCTTTAATATTTCTTGCAGGGCTGGTTTAGTGGTCACAAATTCCCTTAGTTTTTGTTTGTCCCGGAAACTCTTAATCTCTCTTTCTATTCCAAATGACAGCCTTGCTGGATAAAGTATTCTTGGCTGTATATTTTTTTCATTTAGCACATTGAATATGACATGGCAGTCCTTTCTGGCCTGCCAGGTTTCTGGGGATAGGTCTGCTGCCAGCCTTATGTGTCTACCTTTGTAGATTATGGACCCCTCATCCCAAGTGACTTTCAGAATTTTCTCTTTATCTTGTTATGAATCCATAGAGAAGATGTGGTACAGATACACAGTGGAATATTACTCAGCCATCAAAAAAGAATGAAATCTTGCCATTTGCAACAATGTGGATGGAACAAGAGGGTATTATGCTAAGCAAAATAAGTCAATCAGAGAAAGACAAATACCACATGATCTCATCATATGCGGAATTTAAGAGACAAAACAGATGAACATAGGGAAAGAGAAGGAATAAAATAAGATGAAAACAGAAAAAAAAAGAAAACAGAGAGGGAGGCACTATAAGAGACTCTTAACTATAGGGAACAAACTAAGGGTTGCTGGAAGGGCAGTGGGTGGGCGGATGGGGTAACTTGGTGATGGGTATTAAGGAGGGCACAATGTAATGAGCTCTGGGTTATATGCAACTGGTGAATCATTAAATTCTACTCCTGAAACTAATAATAATAAAATAAAATAGGGGCACCTGGATGGCTCAGTGGTTAAGCATCTGACTCCTGATTTTGGATCAGGTCATGATCTCAGGCTCCTGGGATGGAGCCCCAGATAAGGATCCACGGTCAGCAGGGAGTCTGCTTCTCTGCCTCTCTGCCCCTCCCCCTGCTCACACACACACACACACACACACACACACACACACACACTCTCTCTCTCTCTCTCTCTCTCAAATGAATAAATTAATCTTAAAAAAAAACAAAGAAAAACAAGCTAACAAAAAAAAAAAAAAAAAAAAAACAAGTCCTGGAAAAGTAAGCCCCTTTCCAGCCCCTTGTCTTTGTGGAGCAGAACTGTTCAGTGCTTATGTTGAGGCACCCTCTCAAGGTGGAGCACGACTTGATGGAAGAGTTAAGGCTTTGATGGCAGGGAATCTGGGTTCAAGCACTGGCTCTGAGCTGATGCATGTGACCATGGTCACATCATTGAATTTTTCTTTTTGGTTTCCTCAGGTGAAGTAGAGCAGCTGATTCTGGGAGGAGGATGGGTAAAATTATCTATATCTTCCTGACATATGGTAAATGCTCTGTAAGTGCTGGTTCTTACTGCTTATTTGCTAGGATACGTTAGTGAATAATTTCAGGCTCCAAACCAGACTCTTTCCCACCCCTAGTTCAGGAAAAAATTAAATCCAGTAGTGCTGAATTTCTGGGAAGGTTTGAGTGCAGGTGGTTGGTTGCATTCCCCAGCCATGAAAAGACGCCACCCTGCTCACGGTTGTGATCTTGAATTAGATGGTTCTGAATCCCCTGATAGTATTGTTGGAACTCCTGACTCTTTGGCAGACAGCTGCAGCTTGGTGAAAGATCTTGTCAGACATCTGAGATCCCTCTGCCTGGGGCTGGATTCCAGTCCCCACGCATCACTTTCTACAGGGGACTTACAGCCAGGTGTTCACTTTCCTGAACTTGTTTTTATTGATTCTGCAAAATTCAGCTGACATAATTGCTGTGAAATGATTTTTAAATTGGGAAATATTAGAAAGATATTTTATAATAAGTTGATATAAATGTTTATAGAAATAAAAACTCAGGCTTGCCTAGAACTTGTTTTTGTTCCCTTTGGAATGATGTAGGCGATCTTAGGCACTTCATTTTCTCCTTTTACAGTGTTATGACACTTGGGCAAGGTCCTAGATACAAGAAAGGCTGTAAAATGCTTATTAGTCAAATTTTGCTAATTTTTGGTTAGCCACAGTCAATGATCTGAAGGAGAAAGACAGAAATTTTGAGGGGATTATGATGTGAAGTTAAACTATCCATGTGTTTTAATTTGGATGACTTTGGAGAGTGTTGAAAGGGCTGCATAGGGATCCCTGGGTGGCACAGCGGTTTGGCGCCTGCCTTTGGCCCAGGGCACGATCCTGGAGACCCGGGATCGAGTCCCACATCGGGTTCCCGGTGCATGGAGCCTGCTTCTCCCTCTGCCTGTGTCTCTGCCTCTCTCTCTCTCTCTGTGACTATCATAAATAAATAAAAATTAAAAAAAGGGCTGCATATAAGGCAACATATTATAGATCCTTGATTTCAAGCTCAGAAATGAATAAAAATACACTTTTCTTTATTTCCAAATGTCTGTTTTTTCCCTGAATTCCCAGTCCACTTTCTCTTTTGTATCTTAGTAAATACAGCTAATAATTAGTTGAGGTTGAGGGAGAAAGTACATGCTGTTTGCCTTAGTCTAACTATACTCTTTTCCTGGCATGTTCATAAGTTTGAGCATAACTACTTGCTGGGAAACCTTCCAAATTCTTCTGACCTTGGGGGTCATCAGGGCCCAGAGTCACTCGTCGTTATGGGGACCAGCCCTAGGACTCCAGTCCACTCCCAGACAGGCCCCTGCTCTGCCGGTATGGTGTTTGACAGTAATATATTGCCATCCCTTTCTTCTTCCAGTCTTTTTCTTCCCTCCCTCCCTTCCCTTTCTACCTTCTTTTCTTCTTCTTCTTCTCCTTCTTCTTCTTCTTCTTCTTCTTCTTCTTCTTCTTTCTTTCTTTCTTTCTTTCTTTCTTTCTTTCTTCTTTCTTTCTTTCTCTTTCTTTTTCTTTCTTTCCTTTCTTTCTTTCTTTCTTTCTTTCTTTCTTTCTTTCTTTCTTTCTTTCTTTCTTTCTTTCTTTCTTTCCTTTATTAAACGTTACCATATAATTGCAGGCTCCTTTGTTCCAAACCCACTCCTCCCCAATCCTTTCTCTCACTTCCAGAAGTAATGCCAATCCTGAACTCTAGGGCTATCTTTATAGCCCAGCTTTTGTACTTTGCTTTATTCCTCATCCATAACAATGTAGTATTGTTTTGTGTTCAACTATATATCAGTGTCATCATCCCATACATATATTTCTGTAACTTTCTGCCTTTTCTCAGCATTATGTTTTTGAGATTTACCCATGTTTTTGCATGTAGAGGTAGTGAATTAGTTTTAACTGCTGTATAGGATTCCATTGTGTGATTATACTACTATCCTATCCTGTACTAGCACTATACTCTAGCACTATATAGTGTGCTATGTTACTGTATTACTTCTTTAACTTTCTTTCTTTTAAAGTTCAAGAGTTTTAATATTTTACATGTAGGTCATTAATCCGTATGGAAGTTACTTTTCTATGTGCTATGAGGCAGAAATTTTATTTTCTTCCATATGAGTTGTCCTCATATTTTTTCAACTCTTTTACGTTATGTATGACAAATCTGAGGTCTATAGAAGTGGAATGGCTTGCCCAAGATCACACAATGACCTTGTGGCAGGACTGTGTCAGAGAATACATTTTCTTTTTTCTCTTTGTTGACCTGACAATGCAGTTATTTTTATATTACATGATTCTTTATGAATTAGTAAAATTAACAAAGCTTACATTCAAATAACTGAATTTTTAAAATTGGGGTATAATTGACATATAATGTTATATTAGTTTCAGGTGTATGACATGATTCAGTATTTGTGTATACTGCAAAATGATCATCACAATAAGTCTAGTTAAGATCTGTCACCCTATGTTATTACAAAAATTTTTTTCTTATGATAAAGACATTAAAGATCTACTAACTTAGCAACATTTAAATATACAACGCAGTATTATAAACTATAGTCATCATGTTGTACATTACATCCCCACAGCTTAGTTATTTTACAACTGGAAGTTTGTATCTTAATTATTTATAACTGGAAGTTTGTACCTTTATCTCTTTCTTATATAAACTTATACAAACCTCTGGCAAGTGTACCAGAATCTCTGCTAAACTCTTGAGAATGTCCTCACTTGCTAAGAAAAGCCCGATTCAGGACTTAAAAACCATGACGATAATATGAAAGCGCTTTTCTTCTGTTTAAGACCCATGAGTTCAAGAACTATTTAATATTTCTTCTTGCTTTCCTCCACAACACTTTCTTTGTGCCATCATTATAGAATTTATTTTATGATGTCCAGGGCATTCCAGTGGGTTGATTTTGTTTATATAGATTGCAAATAGCTTGAGGGCAGGAGCCTCGTTATGCTCATCTTATTCTGGAGATTTATGTATGTACTAAAGTGTTTTTGACTTGAAAAAAGTGTGTGAGTGGGGAAGCTAGATCGAGAAATATAGGGAAAAGTATTAAACAAATTTCATTTTCTGAACATAAATAATTTTATGTTAATTGAATTGTTAGAGCTTGCTGTCCAAAAAAGTGACTATAAAGTGTACTATTATTGCTTTTAAAAGCACTTACATAATTTATTTAATTTTTAAAAATCAATAAATTCATTAATATTTAGGCAAGTTCTTTCCATTGGTTTTCCATTGGTTTGCCTTTTTGGGAGCAAATATTTTGTTTAGAGTTTATTTTAATTGAAATATATATATAAATCTTGATTAGCACACAGATTTTTGGATTTCATCAAACACACATCTTTCCTTGGATTTACTGGGAAAACCTGCTGGCTGCCGACCTAAGATTTTCTTCTAATTCTTGTGTTATTTAGATTTGAGACTTGTAGAAACATTTAGTTTGCTTATTTGCTTTCTTTCTGATACTTTCTCTTAAAACAAGAGGGCATTATTTGAGACAGAAGATGTGTATATAAAGAAATTATATTTCAGATAAGTGAATTAGATTAGGGGTCACTAACATAATCAGGAAGACTTGCAGCTATAATTCTTCATTCATCTGTGAATTTATAAGGAAACTGGTTGAAGGTCATTTAAGGATACATCACTTTTCTGGGTATTCAGGGTCTGCCCTCTATTGGTGAGATGTGCTGGAAAAAATGCCTTTATCCCTCAGAATTCTGCACTAGGTTGAAATAAATTTTACTAAGTAAGCATAGTGTTGATGGGAAGTCAGGTATGAATGAGATAGAAAACTTTAAAAACTCAAATGTGGATTTCATTTTTTCTTAGTCTGGGACTTGTTAAACAGAAGGAAAGATTGCGGGAATGCTAAAGAAAAATAGATAAATTATGGGAAAATTTCAGTTTCACATTTAGAAGAATATCTACTTAGAAATCTTGAATCAAATGAAGATTTGGACACCTTTACTGAGGAAGGAGTAAAGTCTACTCCTTTTGCCTCCACATACCCAATACACCATTACACTTCACATAAATATGTCTTGATCTTTTGTGCATACTGGTTATTCCCTAATAATAACCCCAGTACTCTTGTTATTAACGAGACTTGAAGTATTTTGAGATGCAAAATTATTTAGTTCTTGGCAGGATATCCCCAATTTAAGGGTTTCTAATTTACATTGAAGTTATAACTTCGTGGAACAAAATTATAACTTCATTTAAAAAAACCTGATGTTTAGTGGGCTCATTAAACAAAAATAACAGTGCAAAAATATTTAGGTCATATACTATTTTTGCTATTTTGCCTTCTTTTTGCCTCTTATGTGATTTTTTTTTTTGCATTCAAATGTAATATATATGAGAAGTCTTGGAGGAGGAAAACACATTTTTATGTATTACTCTTTTGGAGTAAATGCTACCTGAGTGGGCTCAGAAACCAAACTGGGTTTTTACACATAGACTTTTTCATAGTCTAAAAACTGCCTTTCCTGATTATTATGCAAAGTTGAGAGTTATTTATCTCTTTGTCCCAGTTGTTGGCTTGTAGAATTCAGTGAAGTCTGAAGAAGTAAATTCCTCTGTCACCTACATAAGAATCTTTTCCTCTTCTTCTTCTTCTTCTTCTTCTTCTTCTTCTTCTTCTTCTTCTTCTTCTTCTTCTTCTTCTTCTTTCTTCTCTTCTTCTTCTTCTTCTTCTTCTTCTTCTTCTTCTTTCTTTCTTTCTTCTTTTCTTCTTTTTCTTCTTTTAAGTAAGCTCTACAACCAGTGTTGAGCCCAACATAGGGCCTGAACCCACAACCCCGAGATCAAGTCATGAGCCAAGATCAAGAGTCAGACGCTTAGCCTACTGAGCCACCCAGGCATCCTAAGAATCTGTTCTTAATAACCTCATAGAATTCCAGTAGATGTTACAGTCCTAATTCTCTGTACCTGTGAATGTGTTCTTATTTGGAAATAGTCTTTGAAGATGATTAAGTTAAGATGAGGACATTAGGGTGGGCCCTAATTTAATATGAGTGAGTCCTTATGAAAAGGGGAAATGTGATCCCAGAGACAGACACATAGAGAAGGGAGACCATGTGAAGACACAAGAGGAATGGCATCCTGCCACTGCCACAGAACACCTGAAGATACTAGAAGCTGGGAATTCTTTGAAACAGTCAAGAGGCCAGTTTTCTTTCTGTATATATGTACATATGTATGTGAAATCTCAGGATCCTGGGTGGATTTGTAACCTCCTTCCATGAAATGAACTGCATCTGTTTTTAAGCATTCTTGAGTTGTAGGGTGAGAAATGGAGGTGGTTTGGCCAAATATTCCTCCCTTGTGCTACATTGTATCCTGAGCATACCTCTGACTGCATTGATGGCAAGACAATTAGTTTTTACATCATGAAAGAGAGTGTAGAATCAGAGTGCTTCATTTCCAATTCTGGCTCTGCTACTTTCTAGCTGTGAACTTGGGGAAGTTACTCAACCCCTCTGAGCGTCAGTTTTCTAATATGTAAAATGAGAACAATAAAGTATCTAATATACAGGGTGGTTGTTAGTATTAAACAAGATGATATGTATGATGAGTTAACATAAAAGGGTATGTAAGCACTCATTAAACAGCATCTATTACTATTAGCTCTTTACATGCATAGATCATGAATTCTTTTATGTCTTACTGTCAGAGCTTGGCAGCAGCCCTCTGGAACTATTTGTTGAGCTGAACTAATCAATTAGAGTTTGATCACACAGTGCCCATGTTGTTTAAAGGCAAGGAACTAGTTAGGTTTGGACATGTTGGTGGATTGCTTAAACTCATGCCACTGGCCTCCAAAGGCCTTGAATAAGAGCATTTTCTTGGATCATTGCAAACCTGTTGCTGGTATTAGAAAGCAGCTCAAGTGCACATGAGGAAGGGTCATCACCTCTGTAAAGCAAGCATCACCAGTGTTACCTACTGACTTCTTGCTGTAATTCAGGGCTAACTGGATTTTAGTCAAGTATCTTTAAGAGAACACAACCATACGTGGAATTGCTAAGAAGTTATACGACAGAAGAAAGAATGCTGCAGTTATCTGTGATGATATTTTTCTGAGTTTACTTTTACTGAGTGTCAATAAAGTTCTATGCTATTGAACTTAAACAGGAAGAGACTGGTCATGAAAAGCCCATTATCCTAAGCTAGGTGTTAATAATCTCTTTGTCTTTGCTAATATTATAATACACTGCATTGTGCCAGGCTTGGAGCACAAAGTATCAGGGTTATATAAGTGTTCTGGCATGTGGGACTGCCTGAGAAGGACACTTGGAGTTCTAGCTAGTTGAACTGAACTGCGAGAACAACATGGGTGAAAATGTCTCAAAATGCCTCTTTTTTTTTTTTTTAAAGATTTCATTTATTTATTCAAAGGAGACATGCAGAGAGAGGCAGAGACACAGGCAGAGGGAGAAGCAGGCTCCCTGCGGGGACCCCGATGCAGGACTCCATCCCAGGGCCCCAGGATCATGCCCTGAGCCGAAGGCAGATGCTCAACCACTGAGCCACCCAGGTGCCCTGAAATGCCTTTATTTTAATGACTCTTAATACAGCTGTGTTTTGATGCCCTTCCCACCAATTGTTCCTTCTGGAAAGTTACATATCTTTCTCCTGTGAATAGCTTACAATCTTTACCCAAGGAAACTTGTCAAGTGTTTTGAGAGATAGTAACTCACTATTTTTGAACTCAGGGTATTGGAAGAAAACTACTGTAGTATTATTCACATTAGCCAAGATATGGAAACAACCTGAGTGTTGTTAGTGGAAACAACCTAAGTGTTGTTAGTGAATGAATGGATGAAGGAAGATGATGTATCATGAAATATTATTCAGCCTTAAAAAGGAAAGAAACCCTGCCATTGGACAACATGGAAGAACCTGGAAGATGTCATGCTAAGTGAAAGAAGCCAGCTACAGAAAGGCAAATAGTACACGATTCCACTAGATGTGGAATCTAAAACAGGTGAACTCCTGAAAGCAGAGAGTAGAACAGTGGGTTTCCAGGAGCTGGGGTTTGGGGGAAATGGGGAGATATTGGTCAAGGGGCACAAAGTTTCAGTTACGCAGAATAGATAAGTTCTGGAGCTTTAATGTACAACTTGGTGACTATAGTTGACTATAGGTGACTACATTGTATACTTGAAAATTTTGTTTGATGGAACAAAATTTACTAAGATATATTTTATTTCAATGATACTGGTGCAGTTAGGCCCAGAAAGGCCATCAGGTTGTAAACTTGAAATTTACTGAGAGTAGATCTTAAGTATTTTCACCACATTCACACACAAGAAATGGCAACTATATGAGGTGATGGATATGTTAATTAGCTTGATGGTGGTGATCATTTCACAATCTACATGTATACCAACATATCACATTGTGCACTTAAAATGTATACACTTTTTATTTGTCAATTATACCTCAGTAGAGCTGGAGACACAAGAAGAAAATGACCTAGGTGCCACATTAGCTTTCCTTTTATGACTGGTATTTAAGCCTGTGTACATGGGCTTATATAGAAGCTTTGGGGATGGTAAAATAGTGACCAAAATACAAGAAAAAGCATTTAGTTTTTAAGAACAAACGGTACATGTTCTTAGTATAGAATGAAACCTGCTTATCACAGATATGCCGAGCTTTTGTTCTGAAAAGAAGAAAAGAGTAGCTAGTGGTGTAGAGCCCTTATCAGTGGAATTAATTTATCATTATTAATTAACTTAGTATAGTTACAATTACGTATTAATGTAATGATTATTGTTATTCATCACATAAGAGGTCTTGTAATCTCAGAGTTGGAGGAAGTGGTAGAGGCACCATGTCCCTCCCAGAGAGCAGAGTGGTGAAGCTGTAAGGTTGTAGAGCTTTCCAGAGTGGTAACATTTGTCCTGCATTGAAATCCTTGCTCAGTCATTTATCTACTGGATAACCAGTGATCCAACTTCTCTAAGTCTCAGCCTTTTTTTACTTGTAGAAGAAGGAGAATAATAGTTATTATTCAGTGTTATGAGGAGTCAATGTGACAGTATGTAATAGTAGTATCCTGTCACACGCTCTCTCAGGAAATCCTCAAATAGCTTAAAACAAAACAAAACAATTGAAGACAGCTTTCCAGTCTAAATCAATAAAAACAACAAAACCCACACACCATAATATTTTGAAGATAAATAGAAGTCAATACATATTTAAGTATTAGCATAACGAGAAGAATTTCTAGTACTCTCAGTAGCATAGCAAGTGAAACATGGGATATGAGTAGCATTTTTGCTTTATCGAAAACTATCAAGGCTATGTTAACTACTTAAATTTTTAGAAGATTTCAATACTACAAAACTGATCATTTGTAGTTTCTTTAGGTTTAGCTATATATACAATCAAATAACCTGTGAATAATGGCAGTGCAGTAGGTGGAATAATGAGGCCTCAGACATGTCCATGTCCTCCTAATTCTTGGAACTATGAATATGGTATGCTATATGCTGAAAGAGAATAAAAGTGGCAGAAAAATTACATTTGCTAATCAGCTGACCTCAAACTAAGGAGACTACCCTAGATTATCCATGTGAGGTGAATGTAATCACAAGCATCCTCAAAAGAAGGAGAGGGAGGCAGAAGCAGGAGAACCAGAAAGGTGGTAACATCAGAAGGACCTGGTTTGATGCTCCTGGTTTTGAAGACTGAAGGAGCCAAGGAAAGCAGGCAGCCATGAGAAGCTGGAAAAGGCAAGGATATATATTCTTCCCTAGAGCCTTCAGAGAGGAATGCTGCCTTGCCAGCAACTTGATTTTAGCCCAGTGAAATCCATTTTGGATTTCTGAAATATGGAACTGTAAGATAATATATTTGTGTTGTGGTTTCAAACCACTAAATTTTGGTGATTTGTTATAGCAGTCATAGAAAATGAATACAAGCAGCTTTGTTTCTTTCTTTTCAACCCTTTTACCTTATTTTTTCTTTTCTAATTGCATTGGCTGATACTTTCAATACAATATTTAATAAAAGCAGCAATACTATTATTTTTTTTAATATAAGGATCTTAGTAATAATGTTTGTTATGACCAAGGCTTATAGTTGTTGGGAACTGACCTTAGCCAGCAGAAACTCTTTGAGTTTGACAATATGGTCTACTGAAGTGTTTATATGCTTTCAGACTCCTAAAAAACCACAGTCTTGAGGAGAACATAAATATGGTAGTACAGTTATAATTTCTTATCTGATAGTGAACATGTCAGAAGCAGGTGGAAATTTAGAGGATTGGGGTCAGGTGTGCTGTGGGGGTTTCGGCATTTTTTTTTTTTTTTTTTTTTTGCTCCAGAAAGAGAACTTCAAGGTGGAGGGAAGTTTTGGTTGAAATGCATTTTTTTTGGCCAAGAGACTCCCACAAAGATTTTCTGATTTTATTTACACGACAAGCCACTGGTTCTCTTACGCAAAGTAACTGCATGGGATATACCATTTAAGATGTTGCTCTAAGACATTGTTTCCATCAATTAGTAAATAACTTTCAATTAATAATCCTTATTTAATGGAGGCTTCTACTGGACACAAGATGACAAGATGAATAGAAGGTCCTGACCTGGAGGGGCTCACAGTTAAGGGAAGTAGTCTTTGCTGTTTTCTGTTATTAAATTAATATTATTTCTGCAGAAACTTGAAAATAGGGATCATGAAATCTGCTGGTGGTGTTTTGTTGCAGATTGGAGTTGCTGAGTTTGCAGAGATCTGGCCACAGGAAAATCAGTAATATCCATTTCTTATCTTGATTTTAAAGGGAATGTTTCTAACTTTTGGATATTAAGAAAGACGTTTGTAGATTGTGGTAATGGCTTCATGAGTGTATATATATCTTCAAACCCATCAAGTTGTATACATTAAATACATGTGGCTTTTTGTATATCAATCGTACCTTTTTTTTTTTTTTTAAATAAAGATGTTTGCTGTTTCAAGTTAAGGAAACTCCATTCCATTTCAATTTTTATTGGGAGTACCAATTGAATTTCATCAAGTCCTATATCTTAATATCCCCTTTTTAAAGATTTTATTTATTCATTAGAGACATACAGAGAGAGGCAGAGACACAGGCAGACCTCCCTGCGGGGAGCCTGATGCAGGACTTGATCCCGGAACCCCGGGATCACCCCCTGATCCAAAGGCAGACACTCAACCACTGAGCCACCCAGTAGTCCCTAATTTCCCCATTTTTAATGTTTTATATTTCTCTTCTTTTCTACCAAGAGCATAATATAATTAGACTTTCTTCTCTTTCTTATATTTTTGGGAAAGTTGAGGAGCTAGGGAGGAAAAATCTTTCAAAATTAATAGATCCCTTAACTCTGAAAGTAGAAAAGATGCCTTTATTGTTGTGGCATTCTCAGAGCACCACCAAAATTGTTAGATGAATTCAAGAAGAGAAGTGAGAGCTAAAATGGCTGTAAGTTATGCACAGTAAATTATGGGTGATAAGTTTAACACAGCAAATAGTGCAAAATATGTGGCTAAAATTTACCCAAGGATAAATTCTCTTGTCTAACATCTTTATCCATTTTTCCCATTATCACTTGTTTTTGTGTGTGTTTGTTTTTATTTTCTGAATGGAAACAATAGTTCCCGAAAGTCTATGGTTATTGAACCCCAACATGCCTAAGATATTTGATACTTTGTCCATCTACCAACATTTCAGCCACAAGTGGAATCAACAATGATTTCTTCCACAATCTGACCATTTCAGTATTCCTACTTTCTTAGTGACTTTATATATTGGCTCAATATAAATATGGCTCACCTTTTTCCCCTGTTCTCATATTCCAATCTCCCCTTTAATTTGCAAGCACAAACTCATAATTTAGTAAGAAAAGTTGGTTTCTGATCGACTGCCTATTATGTACTCTGCTGAAACACATTTCTCAAATGGAACTTTATTACTCTTGGATCTTGTCATTGCCTTGAATGATGGATTTTGGGTCAACACTGAAATCAGGTTCCAACCCAAGCTAAGAAATGAATCCTAGTACATTTTTAGGGTGGAGATATGAAAGGGGATTGAGGATAGCAATGCGGAGTGGAAATGAGTGCCAAATAATAAGATGTTACTAGTAAAGACAGCTTTGCACAGAGTCACTCTTTGGGAGAACTCCGGTGACAGGGGCATAGCCTGCAAACCCAAGCTGTGGCAGGTTTTGAGTGCATCAGATTAAATAATGCTGTAGAGCAGCAGTGTCCAAACTGTGTTCTACGGAAACTGTATCTTTTGTCCCTTTCCCAGACATTCCAGTTCATATTCTTACACTTAATGACCTTAGTTGTGGAATACCCACTACTATTTCATAGCGCATCTGTTTTCTGGAGGATATAATTTGGACCAAAAAGAGTGAGAAATAGTTCCTCTAAGTCTTTTTCGCTGTCACTATTAGTGTTGATACTATAAATTGTAAGAGGATAGAAAGGAAAATGCCTATGGAATCCTGTCCCTTGTAAAAAGGGATTCCTTGTTATCATATTTGAAACAATAGAATAGTCACGCCAATTTTAACATGAATTATATGCTTACTGTTGTATTGCATATTCTCACACTTACTTGTTTATATTATCCTTGGATAGCTTGTTCTGCATTCTTTTGAGTAATTGCTTTCATTCATTTATTTATTCAGCAATTATTTATTTAGTGCCAACTTTATGCCAAGCATCATGCTGGAATGAAGGACATAAGAACAAACAACAGAGACATACCTCATACCTCTCTCTCTTTATAAAGCAAAACCATATAAAAAGTGCCATGATAAATGATACAAGATGTAAAGGGAACATAGAGTAGAGGTGCCTAATCAAGATTTGAGGATCTAGAGACGTTTCCCCAGAGCTAGCAATGTCTAAATTGACACTTGAAGAGTTAGGAGTTAGGGAAATAAAGTGGATTTTTAGTTTAAAAAAATGGATGAAGAAGTGGCAGAGATAAGACCTGGAAGTGATAGAGAAGAGTCTGGTTGAAGAGCTGAAAAATAAGTACAGGTTATCTAGATAGAGTGCAAGGGAGGAATGATGAGAGATAAGCCTAGAGAAGTAGATATGGGCTGACTACAGGGGACATTGTAAATCAAAACAGGAAGTTTGAAATTTATTCAGAGAGAAGTGACGAGCTTCAATTTAAAGAATTTTAAGCAGGGAAAGATCATTCTGGCTATTTTGTAAGGTAGGACCAACTACAAGTGATCCTTGAACAATATTGATTTGAACTGTATGAGTCCACTTACGTATGGAATTTTTAAAATATAAATACAGTACTGTAAATGTATTTTCTCTTTGTTAAGATATTCTTAATAACATTTCCTTTTCTCTAGCTTACTTTATTGTAAGAACACAGTATATAATGTATATGACATGCAAAACATGTGTTAAGTGTATATGTTATTGGTAAGACTTCTGATCCACAGTAGGCTATTAGTAGTCAAGTTTTGGGGGAGTCAAAAGTAATACACAGATTTTCCACTATGGGGAGGTTCGCACCTCTAACTCATACATGGTTCAAGGATCAGCTGTAAGATTTGCTACTATAGTAATCCAGATAAGAGATACAAGTTACTTGGTTCTCATCATGGAAAAACTAGGAAGATGATAGGTCTGGCATATATTGAGCCAGGAGAATCCATTGGTCATGGAGAGTAACTGGGAATGGTGAGAAAAAGGGTTAGGTCACACATCACAGGTAAGTTTTGGTGCTGCCAGCGATGTGAGTGGTGATCCCATTTCCTGAGATATGTAGCACAGGAGGGAGAACACGGTCTGGAGGCAGAGGGCCAGCTCAGTTCTGCACATACTGAGCTTGAGATGCACATCTGGAAGTATGCAGCTGCAATCAAAACTGAAGTTTGGAGGGAAATTGGGGCATATTGACGGTAACTTAATTCATGATAGACGGGGAGAGAGGGAGAGAGAGAGAGAGAGAGAGAGAGAGACAGGCAGAGGGAGAAGCAGGCTCCATGCTGGGAGCCCGATGCAGGGTTCGATCCGGGGACTCCAGGATCACTCCCTGGGCCAAAGGCAGGCGCTAAACCACTGAGCCACCCAGGGATCCCCAATGGTAACTTAATTTATAGGACTTTAGAAGTTCACTATGAGAGAGAGAGAGAGCAGTTTGGTGGACTGGTGGGGCAGAGCTTATTGGTGGATTGAACAATTAATGAAGGTGAAGAAATGGGTAGATTGGGAATATAATCAACTTCCAAGAAGTTCTGAAGGGGAGGAAGCAAAGAGAGAAGGCAGCAGCTAAAGGGGTACATAGCGTTGAGGATATAGCTTTTATAAAAATAGAAGATACCCGAATATATTTAAATGTGATTAGGATGGAACCTGAAGAGAAGTTGGTGTAACAGAACAAGGTGCCTGCAAAGGCTGGGGTGGACATGGAGCATCTGGAACAGAGGTGAGCCTCAGGTGGGAGGAGTGACATTATTTTCTATCATAATAGAAGGGAAGAAAGAAATTAACCGTGAAGAGGTGGGCACATTTTCAGTCTTGGTGGAAGGATTAGAGGGAGTCTCTTCCATGGATTGTTTTTCTTCTTCTGCACATGCAAGATCAGCCACAGAGAGCAAGAAGGGTGGAGATTAGAGAAAAGGAGGAGGAGCCTGAATTACCCACCTTCACCAGGGAGATACAGATAGATTGCTCTTGGTAGGTGTCCAATGCATAGGTGAATTTGAAGACTTTGAATTTATGGTGAGAACAATCTGTGTACTACCAGATGATTTTCTCCCATGGCACTAAGTGAACTAGACCAGGTAAAGAACATGAACAGATGGGTTATTATAGGAGTTGGCTTTTCTCAAGTGGGCATGTGGAAGAACAATTAGATATTGGAGTTCCTGGTATCAGTGCAGATGAAAATTTGAACTGTGTAACTTCAGTTCAGGACGAAAGGCAGTGGGCTTGTGTCAGGCATAGAAAGGAGAGGGCTGAGAGATAAAGGGGATGGAGGTTGCATAGGATTCCAGAACAGATATGGTGGGAAATTTGGGGTGCAAAGGTCTGGCAGGATAAGAGAGAGGGCTCAGAGTGAGATGTTTTAATATACTATTCCAGAGTTGGAGTAGTTCCAGGGGGTGACAAAATCAATGTGCTAGAGGAGGGGATGGCAGGATTGAAGGGTGAAGAAGGTCTTTAAAAATGAGATCCAAGGAGATAATGGACTGAGATGGGGGTTGCATTGCTCATGTTGACATTGAAGTCACCTGTGGTGATAGCGGCACTAATGGTGGAGAAGATTACCATGAACCGGGTGCCAAAGTCTTTAGTGAATGCAGAGAAATGCCTAGGGGCCTGCAGAAACTTTATTGAGGAAGAGTAGAGTGTGGTCAAAAGATAGTCATATGAGCCTCAAAGAAGTAGGGCTTTGCATCATATGGATAGAGGATTAATTTTTACTGGCAATGAGGACCAATATGATGCTCAACATGCTTTCCATCCTAAAGGTTTGTGAGGTCTGTTGAAGAATTGGCAGCTTCCAACTTGAGACAGTTGCTGAAGAGCAAGCTCAGAGTTTTAGTTGATACTGATGATGAGAGAAAATTTCCAAAGGTGATTCACAGCAAAGGGAAGTTCGCAACCCTCATATTAATGCCACCATTATTACATTATGATAGACTAGACTAACAGTCCTTCTCAAAGAGTGGACCTGGACCAAAAACATTATCACTACCAAGGACATTGTTAGAAATAAAAATTCTGAAGTCTGATCTCAGACCTATTGATTCAGAAACTCATGGGGGCAGGGCCAGCAATGTATGTTTTCAGAAACTCTCCAGGGGAGTATGATTGCTAGTTTGAGAATTCTTTTTTTTTTTTTTTTAAGATTTATTTATTTATTCATGAGAGACACATACAAAGAGAGAGGCAGAGACACAGGCAGAGGGAGAAGCAGGCTCCACATAGGGAGCCCCAGGTGGGACTTGATCCCCGGACTCCAGGATCAGGCCCTGGGCTGAAGGTGGCGCTAAACCGCTGAACCACACGGGCTGCCCTAGTTTGAGAATTCTTGAACTAGATCTAGCTTTCTAATGTGGAGGAGCAATGGAAAGATAAAAAAACACAAATTGAGAGAAAGAAGATTTATAAGGTAAACATTTGATGTTTAAATGGACGACAAACCATGCATACTGCACAAAAAAAGTGCAGTCACGTAACAAAACCATGGTTCCTAGCTTCACTGCCTGCTCTGTAGCCTTCAGCAATCATGATGTGTTTCATGCTGTTTACTCCTATTCTCCATAGAGGTGATTCAAATCCTCTCCATTTTCTTTAAACTTTTAATCCTCTCTAGCCACTTATTAGATGACTCTGTATCTACTTCATACATATTTTTAATTTAGACCTGAAAAAGATTATAACGCATCTTTAGGTTAAGAACTAGCTGGAATGTTAGTAATTTTCTGTGTGGACTGCTTTCCTTAATATGTATATCGATAAAATTGGTAAGTCCAAGTGAATTTTGTTGTTGTTGCAACTTTTGTCATTAATTTAAAATATTTATGGGGGGGCGGTGCCTCAGTGGTTCAGTCAGTTAAGTGTCTGACTTGATCTCAGTTCAGGTCTTGATCTCATGGTCATGAGTTTAGGCCTGTGTTGTGCTCCATGCTGGGTGTGGAGCCTACTTAATATATTTTTTTTTTAATTGGGAACCTCCCATGTGTTGGGTTTCTGTTTGGCTCACCTTCTAGTGGAGGAGACAAACATATAATTATTAACAACTGGATACATGGCTTAGCAGTGACAAGTAAAATTATTGGAGCAGAGAAGATAGAACATCTAAACTTGGCAGGAAGGGATTTTTAGTAAGTTGATATGTGTATTGAGTGTTGGGAAAGTAAGAGTCCTTTAGATGGATAGTGGGGATGAGAAGGGAGTTGATTTCTGTGAAGGCCTAGGGAGCAATCAAAGGGATCCTCAAATAGTTTAAGATGGAAAACCTTTGGATGAGGGTTTCTGACCTGCAAAATATGATGTTATAAAGCTAGGTGAAGTGTGATCCCAAAAGGCTCTATTTTTTATACCAAAGTAAGTATCTGCATGATAACGGGGGACTACTGGAGTATTTTCAGCAAGGGAATGGCATAATTAATTCTCTAGAAGAGCTGTTCTCAGTGAAGTTGGGTTTTGGCACATGCAATTGGCTTACATTGAGGAACATTATAAAAATCTGCTGTTATGTTCATGTAGGGATGCCCTAAAAGACAGTGTTTTTTTATAAGAAATCTCACATAAGCAATTTCTTATCAATTGCCTATGATTCTTTTGACAAAGACTATGGTATGTTTTCACACTATGGATGATGTAAATATGTTACTGACTTATTTTTCTTTTTCAATAAACACTTAGAAGCTCAGAGCCATATAATTTTAAACCTTATATATTTCCATCACAACTTTCTTTGTGATCTTGTACTTGGTTTAGACGTGGTTTTCCTGGTTATTTTTAAACTCATAAATTTTACTTTCTTTATAAGCATTCTTTTAATTTGCCTCAAATTCTATGTGAAATAAAATTGGAGGATGAATCCACAAGTAAATAAGACATGGCCATATTTGCTTTCTTTGAATCATTACCTTCATGGTGACATAGAGAATGATATGAAGAGGAGATGGTTATTAGAGGCAGGGAGGCCAGTTAGAAGGCTTTTCTAAAAGTCCAAGAAAAAAAATGGGGGAAGCCTGAACCAAGGGCAATGGTAATGGGGATAAAAAAATGGGGAAGTGGATCTGAGAGACATTTAGGAGGTAGCATGGAAGGGATTGGTAATGGATTAGATGCTATGTGAGGGAAAGAGTGGGTGACAAGAGGTAGGCAGTGTCTAGAATGATTCTGAAGTTTCCACTATGTTGTGTGGATGGCAGGTGGGGGCCGTATATTCACTATAATCTGGAAGTCTGGAAGGAACCAGATGTGTAGGTGAAGGTGATAAGCTATGTGGGACATCCAGGAGTACATGCCATCACAGTTGGTCTGGAAGTTGGAAGAAAATCTGTGATGGAGATAAAAACTTGGATTTCATGGGAGTGAACAAAGTGCACTAAGTTGAATGTTGACATTGCAATATTGTAGAAGAACTGAATAAAAGTCTTTATGGACTGTGTTTAAATCAGAGAAAACACGCCAAGGTGTTCATGAACATCAATAAAGCTTTATAACAATACAATTCATTACCATTGTTTGGATTAATATTGTAATAATTACACACTTTTTACATTATGAAAATAAGTCATAAATAGTGTAAAAATAATTCTGAAGATCAACTTCTCACAAACTAAGAACCCTGAAAACAAATTAAAAAAGCAAATAAAAACAAATTAGAAACTGAACACAATGCAATTATCTCCAAACTGCAAATCAAAAACCGCACGTCTTTTGATTTAGCAATGTCAGCTGGAGAATTTATAATGAAAATGAAATAAGAAATCAAACAAGGATAATTCAATCTTTCAATTATGTACAGTATTGAGAAAAACAGGTTTGTGAAAACATATTTACAGTGATAAGACACAACACATTCTTAGAATAATCAATTACATGAGACTGGCCCACAAAATATTAAGAAAAATATGCAGTGTAATGCTTGCCAAAATATTTTTTTTTGCATTTTCCTCTTATTTTGTATTTATGTGATTTTTTTGGCAATATAAAAATAGCTACACATAGAGATGAACTTTAAAATGTAAAAAATACAAATAAAAATATAATATTTTCTAAGGGAAAATCAGATACATACATCTTTTAAAATGTTATTAAGTCGCATGAAACATTTACAACAGTATAAAGAATATTCACATAAATGTCAATAGGTAAGACATTCTTTTGTGAATCCAATTTATTAATATTTCTGAGATATGTGAGAATATCTACTGCATTTTGAGAAATGTTGGTACTTTATCGATAAATCAAACAACAGGTCAGGTTGAAAAAGTCTCCCTATTCTCCAAAGGACAGTTGTGTCGATAAAGCAGCATAGGGAATCTTATGAATTAAATACATTTAAAAAATCAGAAATGCCATTAAAATGTTTCAGTATTGGATTAGCAAAAGCAAAATCCACCAAAAATTTAATTTTGAAGCTTATTTCTGCTATGGCATAAAGGAAATCTAACCAATATTAAGGTATGTCCAAAAAATGGGAAAAAGGAAGGGTGGAAGGTCCTTATATTTTAAATTAATTTTAGCAGAATCATAATCGATCGATCAGGTATGTTAATTTCACAAGAAACGAAAGATTTTTAATAGCCAGATTCACATATGATTATTCTTAATTATTATTTTTGAGAATATAAGATTAGATTGCTATGGACTTGACTTTTCAGAGATAGCAGAGTTTTTTTGTTTGTTTGTTTTGGTAGAAATTAGCTAAGTTCATTTTAGTAATGTTAATTATTAATATAACTTGGTTATAAAGACATAGAGAAAAGCAAGATTTCAAATATCAATCTCTGCATGTTTCTATGATCGCTTACTAGAAGATCAAAACACCACCTGCCATTCAGGCATAACTTATTTCTTGGTAAGTTAATATATAGTGGCAAAAAAAAAAAAAAAGGTTGAAAAGCAGTATTAACGCCTTATGGCACAACAATAACATTAAAAAAAAACCTTGGAAAATTAAGCACATTTTTTAAGTGATAAAAACATAAGATACTGGACAATTTTTCCATAGGTCTTGACATGTTGATTTGATCATTTTCCAAACTAGCAGACATATATATTCATTGTAGACAGAGGACCTGTAGAATGAACTATGGATGCATAAGTTCTTACTGTCCCATCAGAACATCATGCACAGAAAGTAAATTCAAGAGAAGACTTTTTTTTTTGGTAGAAATCCAAGATACTCTTATGTTTTCTATAAAATCAAACAAGAAAGAAAAATCCTCCAAGACAGCTTCTCATAACAAAAATGAAAACTAGAAGAAAAATTGGGGTATATTTGTGTGTCAGTTACTCTATGGATGTGTTAGATGTCTCTAACACTGATTTTGTCAGACTAATGAAATGAAATTAGCTTAAAAGGAGGATAGAAGTTGATAAAGGCATATGGTATATGAAATGAACATGAAATAAAAGGATCTGTGATCCAAGTAAACACACATCATCTATAGGTACACTGTTTTTGTTTTGTTTTTTTTTTTTTTACATTAAGAAAGTCTGGTCATTGAACCATATTACAGCAAATTCATGAACTTTAAAAATAAAATCACACACTAACAGTTTAGGAATGCTATTAAACAGAAAAATGAAATTATCCATAGTAGAGTTGCATTGTCCATAAAGAAAAAAGAAATGCATTAGCACCAACATGAATGGAAAACAATTCTAAAGCTAAAACACATACCAATTTGGCATCCTTAAAAGATGCTTATCAGAAATAGAAGTAGCTCTTAACTTATTTCTAATGTGTCATTCATGTATTTTTTTCTCAATTCCCTATCCAATAATACAAATTAAGGGTTGGAAATCTTGAAGAAAAATAGGTATCTGCTAACACATATAGCAGACATAATTTATCAGTTCATTCAGCAATTATTTGAGGATTCTCTACATTGACGACAAAACGGATGGCTGTAAATATTTTAGTAATCAAAAGTTTAAGAGTATTCATGGTGGTTAAGACCTAATAATTCCACTGAACAAAAAGGAGTACTATCATCTCTGTTTTTTCCCAAGGAAATAAATGTAACAGAAGTTTACAGCTTCCTTTACTCATAGAATAAAAATCAATGTTGTCAAATCAGTTGTAGAGCAAAAAACCCAACATACACATAGGACACAAGAGTATTCTTAAAGGGCTATGTTGAAGAAAAAATCTTTGTATATAGTGTTTCTCTTTGATGTTGAGGTATTTTGTTTGAAGCTGTGCAAGTTTTCAATAGTGATTCATCTCAATACCTCTTTCTATCAGAGGAGTAGAAAGAAAGATAGAAATATAGCCACCAGATTTTTCTCAAGACACTACTGTTTGTTTTCCTGGAGACAGTAGTTCTACCCATTTTTGTTCATTTTTCCAAATCATGTAAGACAAATTGTTTCAGACATCAAACAATACTTTTTCCTAACCACGTCAAACAAGAGATGGTCAGAAAATGCCTTCTATTGTTTTAAAAATGCCAAACTGGCTTCAAGTGTGGAATGTTACTAGAAATGTTACCAACTAGATTGATATAATAATTTGGACATCTTCCCAATCTGGAAAACTTATTTAGAAATAAAAAGAAGGCATTTTGTATAATTGAACATTTGGTTAATAATACGAAAGCGATCACAACGATCTTAGGATCTTTGTCTTACGGTCATATCTTAACTGCTGTCACCATAAGCCAGTGAATTAATTTCCCCTCTGGTGGTGAAAATTTATGAATGGAACTAGAAATTTCCCCACAAAATGGCATTAAGTCAGAAGAGAAAGTATATTGTCCTATGGGCTGAAAGAGTGACTACTCCTCATTGATGATATTTCCCCTAATGTAACCTTTCCACTCAGAATAAGCATTTCAAAACATATTACCAACTCTTTACTGTGCAAAGAAATGCTCAATCTAATACAATTAAGTAAGTTTTGAGCAAGTAGATGAAAAAAAATACTCTATGGCAACTATATTTCACAGCTTTCTGAGATACAGATTTGGTCTGTGCATAAGACAAACATTTAGAAATGTAAAAAAAGATAAATCTAAATATGGACAAAACTTAGATCTAAATAGAATGATAAGAAATAGAAATGAGTTAATACTATCAAATGTGACCAAATCTTGCCTTAACTGATGATCACGATGTTACAGTCATTATATGAAAAAAAGCCAAAAAGTACTAAAGAAATCGCTTAACTTTGATGCTTTACAATGACTGAATTGAAAGCGGAGCTTCTTTTATATGCTCTTCAATTATTCAGAACAAGAGAGAAGTTAGTAAAAAGTCACCTTGACTATTGCTACCAAGTTATTAGGATTTGAAGACTTTCCTTTAAAAAAAATTGTTCAAAATAAATGTGACAAAAACTGAAACAAGTCTTTTCTTAATATTCCTGGGACTAGAAAAGAAAAGCGTAAAAAAAAGAATGAAAAATATCTTTCTGTTTCTAGAACTTCGTAGAAAATGTTTGAAATGGGTTGGATCTCAGCAGGAAGGAGAGCATCAGCTTCGATAGAGCGTGTAGGGTGAGCTCCCCTAAATTTCAGAAGAGGTTATTTCAGCCAACCTATTTCGGGAGTGGTACCCCTTCTCTTTGGTGGGATGGAATAGGGGCTGCCATTCCAAGAATCTCCTACCCAAAAGAAGTGCTGTATGCCTCTGTCAGTTTCCAAAAGCACCCATATTATTACTTGTTGGAATTCAGTTTATTTTTTGAAAAGTCTTTTGTTCTGGGTGCCAGCATTTGTAAACCTCTTTCCTACTTGGTCACAGCAGAGACAGCGCAGGATGCCGAACCGTTCCTCTTCCCTTGTCTTCACTGCCAAGGGCAGCCCAAGGAAAAACAGTGGCGGCAACCAGCTTAACCCCTTGATATTTCAACCAAGGTGGCCATGTGAGCCCACAATACTGGAAGCTGTAGATCTGCAGTCGGGACTGCAACTCCCTCAAAATATAAGACCATTTGTGTGTGTGCTCTTCGCCACCTTATCTCTTTTTGGCAATAAGCCATGGTGTAACCCCCTTGAGATGACAAAAGAAATAAAAGCTCAGATGTGATCAAAGGACTCATTAAGCGGCATGCTAGCATCGAACAACAAGCAGGTTGGCACACGGTCATGCTTTTTTAGTCAGTTCCAATGTGTGGTGTGGGCACGAATCAATGCTACAGTGAAAGTGAGTAGGGATGAGACGATAAACTCTAAAATCAGTTAGTATAGTACATTTCCATAATTTTGAGTCCATATTTGGTCACAATTTCATGTAAACTATTTCATGGCATTTTTTTGTCCATGCAATTAACAAGCCCAAAGTAAGAAAAGAGCAAGAACAATCATTCTGTATCACTGAAGTGTCCATTTAAATACATATCTTCACATAAGATAAAGAGATACTGATCTATATTTTTTGCAGGCTTCTCACTGGTTTCACATATTGTCCAATTTCAGATGTAAGTGGAGTAAAGATGGACATGTGTACTACAGCAAACAGGAAGAAGCAGCTATATGTAAACATATCTCAGACTTGTAAAATCTGCAATTCGATTTTCAACTATAAATATAAAAAGTGGACCATTATATATACAACTTCATGCTCAGGAGGTTAGATTCATCACTGCAGAAAAACAAATAACAGAAGAGACATACATAGAATTAGTGGTCTGGAATAAGAATTCCACATTAACATTCATTTTAAGAAAATTGGTAGAACCCTGAATATAGTTTTTTTTTTAATTAATGAGACAAATGATATGTGTCCCAAACATTGCTTTTCTAAAACTCCAGGGGGTTATTAAAATTCCCAGCCTGGGTTCCATGTACATTTTTCTTTTGCCACTGAAAAGTTTGTGGTGTTTGTCTCAGTAACAATTCTGGGAAAGCAGAAAATTAGAATTTTATCATATATGTGCCATAAGTAAAATACACGTCCTATACTTATATAATCTTCTCACTCATTAAAATCCACTGTGGAAGAGGCTGGGGATCTGGTGGCACTTACTTCACCCACACCTGGCTATAATACTACTGTCATTCGACTCTTGTTTCCCTTCTCCTTTTTCTAGCCCTACCCTGTTGCGGATGGTGTACATGGTAAACCTGCCTGCTATCAGGTCTTCAAGCTGTGTTGGAGGTTCCATGGTCATCTAATGTATCATAAATTTCTGGTTGCTTGTTCTGAGCAGCCATAATTATTAAGATTTTCCTAGAACTCAAGTTAAGTCTGAGAGAACAGAGGGACCATGGTCTTTAAGGTATAAATTTATAGAGCAGACCTGGGGAACCTTGACTTTCAAAAAACAAATATACCAAAAACCAAAAACCTAATGAGAAAAGTAGAATGCCTAGTTCATTAATTAAAAACATTTGTTTTTCTCTCTCCAAATAAAACAGACACTATAGTAGATATGCTTAAGAGGCTATGTACTTTGCGATAGTCAGAGATGGAGTTCACTCAATGCTTATTTATTTATTTTTTTAAGATTGTATTTATTTATTCATGAGAGACACAGAGATCACTCAATGGTTCTGCATGTCATGTCTATGCTAGAGATATGCCTATGGAAGTATTCCTTTCTCTAAAGTCTCACTTAGCTCAAAATTCAAAGAGATGTATTTTTTTTAGTACCAATGTTTTGTAAAAAGTCTACAGAATTTTAAAGATTCTCTTCCCCCACTCCAGATTTTAAAACCTAACTAAAAAAAAAAAAAAAAAATCTGTCACCTTGCTTTAGAAAGGTTTGCTGCAAACCTTCCTCACAAAATAAAGTTTAATGAAACATTAAAAATATGAATAAATAAAGGAATCTGATAAACAAAAAATTATGAAGCCTACAGGTATTTTTCTATTACATAGTTTTTAATCTCTGATGCAGATGGATAACTTTAATAGCCTGAAAGTAGTTTCTTAACCATAAATTCTGCACTTATTCACTGTATGAATTATGCTGTGAACTGTACATTGTTATTCAAAATTTAGAAGACAGAACTGTTTCTAGAAAGAAAAGTAATTTAAACAAAGATCAAATAGTTTTGCATGAAAAAATTTGTTTTGAGAGTAGCATGACCAAGGAGACTTGCTCATTAATCCCAGTAATTTACATTGCTACCACACTCTGAATTTTTTTCAAATACCACTGTGCTCTAGAGGCTAGTGAAAAACATAATAGTGCTTAAAAGGGTTGTCCACATAAAATAGGACAAACTAGAAGTATTCTACTAGCCCTTTTTAAAAAAATCACTTAAAAATAATTTGAGAGAGCTAAGTTGATTACATAAGAGATTTTAGAACATTTTATTTTCTAGTTGTTCTTTTTTTGAAGTGAGGAGGTGTTGGGCAAGATTGATCATCAAAATGATTTACATTTGTGTGTATTGGGGAGCGTGGTAAGCAGTACTGAAGTTTTCTTATTGAGTTCTTTATACAAGAAGATGTTAGAGGGGCGCCTGAGTGGCTGAGTCATTTAAGTATCCGACTCTTGATTTTTGCTCAGATAATGATCCCAGGGTTGTGAGACTGAGACCTGTGTCATGCTCCATGATGGGCATAGAGCCTGCTTGAGATTCTCTCTTTACCTTTCTCCTTGTCCCTCCCTCTCTTCCCTATCCCCTCTCTCTCTCTCTCTCAAAAAAAAAAAAAAAAAAAAAGTTGTTAGATTTAAGAAGTCCCTAATCCTATGTAGGATATAGTGTCTATTCTGTGGAAAAATAAAGGGAAATTTCTGATTTTCTGATGCTATTCATATTACTGCTAGGTTTGGCCATTCGTGAACCAAAAAGATGAATCCTTTGCTTGGTGCCATTAACACTACGCCCTCACAAAAAGGAAGTGATTTAGAAGCAGCCAATAATTATGTAAACCCAAGTGCTGAGTTCTGTCAGAAGGCTGGATAAAGTAAGCCTTTCAGCATCTCCCTCTATGTAAAGTGTACCTAGGACTGTATTAAAAAATCATTACAGTATTAGATTACAGGTCAATGGTTAAAGAGCAAGTGGTAATTCCAGCTCAGGATTGAATTCAAGATTCTGAGAACGGGGATTCTGATGGCGAAAGGATACTTTTCTCAGGTGAAGAAGAATATGATGATAGGCCCACCTTCCTGAGAATCCCTTGACCCCAGCTGTGATTGAGCTAATTCTCTGACAGGCTGAAAGTGAGTATGGGGAGCTGCTAAATAAATGACACTCCTGACAAAGAAGGTTTTCTTTCTTTGGCAGAGTTGGGGGGGGGGGGAAGTGGCTAAACGGGAGAGTCAGTTAAACAGGATCTCCTCAGCAACAGAGCTGAGGAGATGAGACCCACTGAGGAGAGTCAAGTTTCCCTTCATCTCTCTGCAACTCTAGAGTTCTGTATAGTTTTGCCAATGAGGCATGCCTGTCAAAAATTACTCAATAAGCCACAAGGTGTTAGAGAAAAAACTTAAAAATGATCAAAGCAGCTTGATACTTTCCCCTAACTCATTTTTCCACCAGTGGAATTCCTTTATCCTTCAGTAGCATATATGCACAGCTCTTTATAATTAGGTTCACACCATTATTGTGTAGAGGGTTGGGATTCTTGAACTAGCACAGCGCCTACAGATCTCTTCCCTGCTTAAAGTCCTGCCATTGTTTTCCACCGCCCACTTCTCGTTCTGTTGGATACTAGCTCTTGCCCTCAGAAGTTACTTAACCTCTCTGAACTTCAGTTTCTTCATCAGGGTCATTGAGGATAATAACAAGGGTTATTGTGAGGATTAAGTAAAATGCTATCCCCTTATGAAAGGGTCCATCATATTCATCATACAGCCTTTGCACAGAGAAGGTTCTCTATGACATTCCCTTCCACACTGAATATATACACAGCATCCAGGGGCTGAAGAGGCTAGAATGAATGAGAATCATAAGAAACACCAACTTCAATAAACAGATTCTCCTAAATAAATCATCCCTGAAGAAAAAAACCTCATGCTTACACTTTCTGCTTTCTCAGCTTCATGATTAATATTGGCAGGGCTCTACCATGTATTTTGCATGTTTGCCTACATAACTGAGCATAAATAGAAAAAGAATCACAATTAAGCATAGTTTTAAATAGTAGGAAGACAAGGAGTTCATTGATTCAATAAGCAAACTGTTGTCAAGATGCACTGCCCCTTTCCATTCCACAGAAAGGGTTCGATAGGGAAGGTTTCCAAGTTATAATGTTTGTTAAGAACTTTTTTCATTCATCAGTTTAGGAGGAAATCAGCAGTAAACATATTAATCAAAAGATATTCTGGAGATGGAATCTTTTGCTTTTTAATGCCCAAATAACGTCCAGGAATCAAACTCAAAAGGTCTATTCTAAATGGAAAAAGCCAGGCCAGGGGAAGAGAAAGAGGGAGTGCTTCTTTTAGAAATAATTCTGTAAAGCCTACCTTTTGCCAACAGCCAGGCATGGGTAATCCATCTGGCCCCTGTTTTAAAGAGAAGAGTAAGAAATCCTCAGGCTCCGCAAAAGTGAACATATTTCATAATTCACATGCTCAGAAGCTTAAATGGATTTCTACTCACTAGGTGCCTGTAGTCACAGGCATTTTTTTTTCTAATTATCAACTCCCAATAGAAACACTAGTTAAAAAGAAGAAAATTCAAATGTTTTCTAGAGTGAGGATACATTTTGAAAATACACACAGCAAAAATTACACCTCATTTTGAGCAAGTAATTTACAAAGCTTACTCAGTTCCACCTTTAGAGAATAAATCTGTACTAGTTCTCTTAATTTCATTAAAACACATTTCACAGTTATCTTTATTAAATAAACTGGAACAACTCGTCTTCCTGGTCACTATGGTCTATGGTTGAATATATATGATAATAATGAATAATCAATGATAAGCCATTTCTATCTGAAGTTTGTACCTCTGCGCATGCCAGTATCTTTTACTTTTCTATACTGAAAGTCAGATATAGTAGAATGCATCCAAATAATTAAAAGATCGGCAGTCCATCTGTATCTTTACAGTAAGATGTCATCCATAGCATTCACCAATTTTTTAATTAAAAATTCTGTAGAAGCTGGTTAACCAATTCTGAATCAATAAGAGATTCCTAAATGTTGCACAATTTGCTTTCCTTTAAAGTACAAGCACTCTTCAGATACAAATGATAGAAATAAGGCAGGAAGAGTTGATATATTATGAGACATGCTTGTGTTTTCCCCTAACAAAATGATTGTAAAATATTATTTATTATTAACAACAAGCAAACAAAATAAAAGACGGGCACTCCTATTGAGATTTTGCAATCATAATTATTTATCAAATACATTTTTCCTATAAATATAATCTCTTAAGAAGCTTAAGAAATAGAACTCTATCTTTAAAAAATCATGCTTAGCACTGAAGAATAAGAACATGCAGACCAAGTATAACAATCAATAAGTATAAAACAACCCTAAGAAGTTTTCTTTGATACCTCAGAAAGTATGAATATACTTTCTTTTTAAATATAAAAAAGAAAAAAAACCAAAACGCTTTGAAATAGCTATATACTTGGGAGAAACTTGGTAATGCCAGATTGGTACAAGGAGAGGATCACCCAGTAGAATTTTAGATTTTAGTATAAGGAGGATTTTGAGTTCATGCCAATGGGGATAGGGGAGTTCTGTCTACTTTAGGAAAGTGAGTTTCAAAAGGAGAGACCATTACATTGAAAAGGTTATGTGGCAAAGAAGAGGGTTGGGCTGCAGACTATTACCATCTTTAGAAGCTCTTAGCTTGGTTTTCTTCCCTATGGTCTCTTAACAGCATTCCCTTGAACTGCTTAACTCTTGACCACAGAAGCTTAACTCTGTCGGTCTGGCCTTTTTTATGGCCTCACAGAAATTTAGTGGAAGAGGCAAAAATACATTTATTTCTTTCAGAGAAAAAGAAAAAAAAAGCTAAATTTAGGGGTACAATCCAAAGTTATGGCCTTAGCAGTACCTTTACAGAGAAGACTTTTTAATGTAATTTTACTGTATTCTTTAATATTTATTGAATAGGTTAATATTCCCCAGAATGTAGACATGGCAGTCCTGTCAGTTGTGAGACAATGTCAGGAAGTTAATTTGCAGTCTTTGGTGGAAATGCTTGCGTGCTCTCGTCACCCCACAGAGATGCTGAAGGAGCTGTTCATGCACATGCATGTAGTGTGTTTATCATGTAAAGCTTGTTCCAGAAGTACCACTTTACACTGATAGAGATGAATATGTAATAAACAAAGGAATTGCATGCAGGGTGGTAGGAAAGAGAAATACTGTACCAATTGGCAAGGGGCATCCAGCCCATCCAGGCCAGGCTGGCCTGGCTCCCCTTTTTCCCCCTTAACGCCACGGAATCCCTGTTTGTAAAGATTAACTCATAATGTTACTAACACAAGAAATCACTTAGGCACAAATTATGCTAAAGAAATAACTACAATAACAAAAAGCTGGGAGAGGAGCAACTCTGAAGGACAAAGTAACATCCACTGAAGTTGAACCAGATAAGAGCTTGACCTATGCCTATAATTAGGGCTTATCTGGGAACAGTGACTTTCTCTTCTGAATGGTATGGACTAGTATGCACCAGTTCCTCTTCAGATCCTATATTCACATTCCAGTGGCACGTTGATACTTGAGTGCCAAGAAAATCCAGCAGAGCTGGTGGCCAGAGACAAGGTGTGGAATATACCGGGAGAGCCGGAGATAGATGTGTGTAGTACCCTAAAGTCTGTGTTAACTGACCCCCAATCAAAACCCCTGCTGTTACGGGTCCCTCCAGCGTGCTCTTCTCCCAGTTTATTCCTTCATACATGGTATCTGGAGACAGAGCTCCACGAGTCAGACATACCAACGGGCAAGGTGCATCTAATCCAGGAGCACCCTGTTCTCCTTTCTCCCCTTTAGGCCCCTTTTTGCCTTTCTTTCCCTTTTCCCCCTGTGGATATAAGGGTTTAAATAAAAGACAGGTTTTATTTGAGGGGGGAAATATGGCGATTCAAAAGATGGTTTAGCCAATAAAAGTCTGGAAGGGCATTTACCACTGTTTTCTGGTTTAGGGAAGGCATGATATTATAAAAGATAACTTGTACTTTCAGAGTGACAATGGATTCTGGGCAATGATACAGGGGATTTTACTTAAGATACTCAACAAGATGAAAGAAGGAGATCTGAAAAGCCAACACATCAAGTGCTGACTTAGACCCTAGCACCATGGTCTTGGTGAATGAAGTATTTCCTCCATAGGTCTGGTGAAGATAACAAATACCAACTGTATGGAAGCCAGCCAGTGGCAGGTCAAATTCAGAGGAATAATGAATACTTTACCCAAGTTTCAATACCTTGTCAGCTTACTTTTTTCCTAATCCTATGACAGATGAAAGCTACACTGAGCCAGACGAAAAGGAAAGAATATTAACAGCTTCTATCTTTTGGAAACATAATCCAATTTTAGGACATTATTTTTTGTAGTTGTCATTACGAAATATTCAGTATATTATAATATGCTTCTATTTCTTTTAAGATTTTTATTTTTTAGGAAACTAAAAGCAAATTCTTTATTAAGTCAGGTAAACAAGTTTTAAAAGTGCTAATACTTCTCAGCAAAACCAATTGGAGAAACAGACTTATTTCTAATAAATCCAAGGATGTTCTTTAATTTACTCTTACAGATCTCATGCCAGGCTTTCACAATGGTAAATGAGTTTCCAGCTTATTCACAATGTAACAAAAGCCAAAAAAAAAAAAAAAAATCTGTTCAAGAGAGGAAAAGCAGTTTGGACTCAGTTGAGCTAATACTAAAAATGAGGTAGGCAGGATAATTACATAGTGGGAATGTAGCCATGGAAATTAGTATTTAGGAATCAAGGTAGAGGCGTGGAAATCTGCATGGATCATGGGAATGGAGGAATTAAGGAAAGGAGGCAAAAGGAGGAGAAGGAAGGAATGCACCTCAGCTGTTTCTTATTAACATAAATATCTCTGCATATTTATAGACAAGAAGTTGGTGCTGTACAGAATACAAAATACTGCGCAATACATATTTAAATTAGTGTATTCATTCTGCACTCAGGAAGGCAGTTACAATAAAAGTGAATAATTTCAGAAGCAAAACAACATGAATATTCAAATACATATACATAAGATATGTATGAGATAAGCATTCAAATTAATACATTCATTCTGACTGTGTGAGTGAAAGCTCCTCATTTATCTCCTGTGTGCCAAAAAGATTGCATCAGAAGGCTCAGAATCAAAAACACTTGGGTTTCTTGAATACTGGGGAAGGAGAGAAATTCTGTGTGGTTTAGTTAATCATGATCAAAGATGAAGACCTGAGAAACTAGGGTGAAGTGAGAGCAGTTGTGACAGGAAGTCAGATGGGAGGGGAGCTCAGGACTAAATTGCTCACTCATGCAAGATTGGTCAACATCCTTCCTAAGCAAATAACTTCAATGCCACGATGTAAATTGATTTAAACTTGTTTGGGTGAGCTCTTCTCTCCTCGGAGGCAGTGGACTCTTCATCACATTGGTGAGACAGGTGTGTTGGGTATTAATAATTTAGAATTCAGTTCATTATTTGGTAAATCAACTGAGATTAATCACTCCACAGAAAAGTGTTGTCTTATGAATGCTGACTCTAACAGGCTATAGGAATCATTTTTCAGTGATATGTTAGCGGACCTCAAGCTTTATGGAAAACAGACACTATAATACAAAGAATAATGAATCAGCATTATTATTAATCAACATAATTTTGTAACAGTTAGGGATTCCCTATGCGACACCAAACCATCTGCCCTTGTGCATATGAGCACATGAGGGCTCTTGCTAATTTTTATCTCCCATGTTAAAGAATGATACACAAAAAGTGTTCACATTTGGATCTAATTTTCCTAAATATAAAACTTCTAATCATGGAATCTGAAGTATGGAAATATTTTTGTATGAGTGATTAACATTGTTCTGAGGATTACATTTGTAGCTTTATGTTTTCATAAGTTTTAATACTAGTAATTTCTTCTTTGTTTGCAAGATCATTAAAATGAGTATCTGCATAATGGTGACATGCTTTTGAGTGTAAGATTTTAGATTCATGCAACCCATTAAGTAAATATATGATAAATGTTTAGAATCTTTAAAGCACCTCCACCTTGAGCTAAATGCTTGCATGTACAATTTATCTCAAGTCAAAACATGTATATTTTATAGCTAGAATTTATAATTCGGAATAAAAGAACTTTTTTAAACTTTTCTACTGGGATTTCTATCTCTCTACTGGGAATGTTGTGCATATAAATGAGATGCTGGCTTTCCAGGGTTAGGTGAGCTCTTCCAGAAAACTCTTGCAGATCTGTGCTGTTTAATTTTTACTTTAACATAATAAACACCTTTTTAAATTTATTTTCAAGAATGCCTGGACATCACGTCTTTCAACAAATTGGTGTCAGGTAAGCCTGGTTATGAGGACACTGCAATTTTTTTCCTTCTGTGCTAGACCATGCCCTTATTTCTAGCGCTGTAGCCTTCTTCATTCCTCTGTGAAGACCTGGCTTTTTAGATCAGGCATCAGTGTGTTTTTGGAGCACAGGATGAAGAAAAATTAGATGTGTGAAAGAATCGCATAGGTTGAACAGCAAAGCACACGGCATGAGAAAAATCAAACAGGCACATGCTAGAATGGAGAGGTCACCTTTTCTCCCTTTTCTCCTACATCACCCTTCTCGCCTCGTGGACCAGGGAAGCCCTAGAGGATAAAAAGCAAACCAAAAAGATCTATTGATGTAACTGTGGCAAAATCACACTGAAAAAAAATCACACTGAAAAAAAAAAGGTTCCATGTTCCTCAATGCAAATATGAAGAAAAATGGCAGACCAATAATCCTAAAACTCAGATAGTTAAAAGTAACACTTAGGAGTAATAGTTGTTTGATGTCTCAGTTATCTATATGAAACACATTTGTAGCTTTTTCTCCTAAGATATATGTAAGTGGAGAGAATATCAGGATTCTACTTTGAACCCTAGCAAGGGTGGTCTGTAGGATGACTCGTGTGGCCTTTGGCAAATCACTTACCTCACAGGATTTTATGCTTGCACATACAGGTGCTCAATAAAAAGTTAACTATTATTACTTTTGCTATTATTATTATTACTCACATAATAAGGCTGTTATTATATTCACATAATACAGTGGTCATTTCAAGAGGCATTTACTTTTGACAGTCTATTTTTCATAGAGTTATGTTGTTATAAAATATATAGACAATTTATGCTAAAAGGAAAAAATATTGCATAACAACTTTGAGAATAAACATAGTATACCACTCCCTAAGGGTGGCACATGAAAGATGTTTCTTTCAATTTTAGGTATATTTTTAAGTAAGTGGTTCAACTGCTGATGTTCAGGGTGTCCCTAATTTGGGAAAGCATTTTGAAGTGCCATTATCAACTGTCAGTTATTAACTTTATACTAATTATGTGTTTTGCTTTTCTGTTTATCTCGCACAGACACTAGTGGTTGTATTTTATATTGCTGTCTACATGCACAGCAATATATGCCATGTGCATAACTATGTGCATACAAAAAAAGTATTCTTGCTGTTATTGATGATGGAGACCATCAGCATCTATTACAACAGGAAGGTGTTCATTATACGTATTACTTACATCAAGACCAGGCTCTCCATCTTTCCCCTGCCAAAGAACCATAGTAGCTACATTAGTGTTCCTAAGTTTCATGAATAGGTTATTGTTACTGTTTTATTTGAGGCCGCCTGGGCATGCAACACTAGTATTAGAACAACTACTTCAGAAATGTGTAAAAGAGTCTTTATTGATTAGTAATACAAATTATTTTCACCAAATTAGGTGAAGTGACTGTTAATGCTGTAGTTAAGGGCCATGTAAAATTTTTTATTATAGATTAGATCACATAGCTTGATATTTTGCTCAAGTTTAATGCTTGGCACCCAATTTATCAATCCAGGAGTAAGCTGAAAGCACAGATACCATTTAGTTGATTTTGAAAACATACAAGCACTAATAAAATAGGCAAATCAATACTGCTTCAACTTGATGACTTAGTTCTTGGTTCATGAATGAGTAAAGAATGTGAAAACTGTTTATTGCTAAGTAGAATTTTAACTTGGTTATATGCTTACCTTGTCTATAAATATTGAGGGTGTGAAGGTCACAACTTAAAAACTGTTTTTAATTAAGCTTTGTCAAAAATGATCCCCGGAATACAAAGGAGTCACCAGACTGGTGCAAGGATTGATAAATTCAGCCCCATGGTGAAGATTATTGGGGCCGAGACCCTAGAGTGTCACAGAGCAGATCCATCCAAAGTTACTAGGACATTAATTAGATTAAATCAATCAAATTAGATTTTGAAAACTGTTTCAAAATCAACCTGTCTTTCAGCACTGAAGTAATCCTGGCTTAAGTTTATTATTTTGGTTCTGTAAGGTATCAAACATGTGGCAGTTACATAGAGGTTAAAAGCCTTAATACACTATGTTTCTATTGTAGTCCTATCCTACCGTATCAGATCACATATAATTATCCCAATGATAATGTCCTGAAGCACACCTGCAGCCTCAATCTGAAGACTGTATAAATGAGAATTTTCAGAAGACAGACCCCTATCCACATTCTATGTTCTAAAGATCCTTATCACTGCAGTGCTTTAGAAAGGTTAGAAACCTCAAAATCACTGCAAACATCAATTTGAGAAAGAAGTTTTATCAGCAAGGTTAGTTTTAGTAAGGAACCTCTGAGAACAGATAAAACCTGAGGAAAGTTGTCTTAAATAAAACTTCCACACCCACTTTTGGTAGTGACTTTCCAAGGAAGTGCCAATTATGAGTGTCTAATCATGCCTAGATGGCATAGGGAGGGAATTTTCTGACAGTGGGAATCCTGCTTTCAGATTAGTACTGTTTTTCTTGTGGACAATCTCTGATCCTCTCAAACTCATGAAGTGTGTGTGTGTGTGTGTGTGTGTGTGTGTGTGTGAGTGGGAGAAGATGTGAATATGACCCATGAAGGATGTGGTTACACTGGTGTTGTGGAGAATTAGTGGATGGTTCTTTGCTCCCCTAACGTGATTAGTCTGCCCTACCAGGGAAGGGTTAACCGTGCCAGTGTCAGGTCATCGATGCATGCTGAAGGTGGAGACAAGAAACAAAACTCACAGGCAGACCATAGGGTCCTCTGGGTCCAGGCTCTCCCATGACTCCTTTTTCACCCTGAAATGAAAGCCGAAAAGTTCAAATCATATACAAATGCATATATTCACACACTTTCCTAATGGCCTGTGTATCAAGCCTCCATGTGAGGTACCATTCTGTCAAGCTTCCAATGATGCAGGCTCTTTTGGCGGCTCTGTCAGTGATATGGTAAAAAAACCAAAACACCCCACATTTTCATATTCTACCAAATTACCTCTGAAAGAAGGGCAGTAAGAGTGCTGGTACTCAGTTGTGCAAAGGATTTGCATATCTAGAGTGCTGTACTTGGGTTTCTTTGGCATTAATGTGAAACATTTTTAAATGAATGTGAAATGTTTTAAAGGAAGTATTTTTTAAATGTAAGAATAAAATGTCTTTTCTTTTTCTATCAAATGTCTCTTCTTTGGCAGGCCTCTTTCTTGACTGCCCTGGCCCTTAACTGAGCTATATTTTATGGTATGGCCTCCCACACCAAGAGACACAGGCAAGTTTAATCTCTGCTGAGCCTCTCACCAGAATATGCACTTTGGATGCCAGAGTCTCTGGCTTTGTTCCCTACTGCATCCTCATGGCTTATGGTAGTGTCTAGTGCATCAGTAAATATTTGTTGAATTAATCAAATCAAATCAGTATAATCATGTACATGTTTTGTATCCTTTCTGAAAAAGAGAATTTAAAAACATTTATGCCTTCTTCTAAATGCCTAAGAAGGTAGGTAGGTATTACCTTCATCACTTGCTCTCCACATACCTATTTGAGTATCTTGCCCCAGCTATAACACTATATGTGATAATGATAATCTTGCTAATAGAGAATACTGCGAGATTGAAGGTCATCCCATGAACATGAAATAATTATAATAAGAGATGTTCTGCATTTCAAGTAGTGTTTTCTTCTGCTGCCATCTCCAAAATAAAAGCATTTGTCAGGATTTAGCATGCAAACTTCAGGAGTGATGATGATATTTATATGAGTGACCAAAAAGAAAATGTTACCTTCTTTTATCACATCTTTAAAGAAGCTTGAAGGTTAGCAAAGCCTTTTCATGGCTAAAATGCTTAGTTCTGCTCGTAGCTATGTGTTCAGATCCAAGTGTTATGCTGTATGCCTCAGTACTCCAGATTCCCATGTGAGCAAATTTCAAGTCACTATTAACATTCTTCTTTCTTTTATTTTTATTTTTTAAATTTTATTTAAATTCAATTTGCCAACATATAGTAAAACACCCAGTGCTCATTTTATCATGCGCCCTCCTTAATGCCCATTCTTTCTAAACTTAGGGGTTGGTGGAACTAATTAATTAGCACTGTCACCTAGAGGCACATATTGTTTAGGGAGATTACAAAAATAAATATGATAAAAGCTTGTTGAACTTCTAGTCATCATTACTTTATGTTTATTGCTGAAAGATCAGCAATCCCATTCAGGAAGGTGGCCAGGCTTTGAAACAAAACATTAAATTTGAATTCCAGTCTGGCACTTACTGGCTGGTAACTTTCTTAACCTTTCTCTGCCTGAGTTTCATTGGCTGTTAAATAAGAACAATAATACCTATTCTGCAAGAATTTTTCTGAAGATTAAATGTGATTATAAAACATGAAATGATATGTCACCAAATAATATGTTCCATAAATAGTAGCTCTTGTTAATAATACACCATCAGAGGTCTTGTTTTAAATGAAAAGGGTTTGGCAGCCAATTCAAATTAAATTTCTTTCCATTTGATCTGGCAGTGTGATTTATGATTTTTAAATATTTATTTATTTATTTATTTATTTATGAGAGAAAGAGTGCATGGAAGGACAGGAAAAGGGAAAGAATCTCAAACAGACTCCAACTGGGCACAGAGCCTGCTGAGGGGCTCCGTCTCATGACCCAAATATTGTGACCTGAGCTGAAACCAAGAGCCAGGTGCTCCTCCCGTCCAGCCACCAGATGCCCCAATTTATGATTTTCTTTAAAATGGTGGTAGTGGTGGCATATATGTGTTTGCAGTCAGGAGAAATGGGTAGTAAAGTGGGAGGTAAGGGTTTATTTATTTTTTTATTTTTTTATTTTTTTAATTTATTTTTTATTGGTGTTCAATTTACTAACATACAGAATAACCCCCAGTGCCCGTCACCCATTCACTCCCACCCCCCACCCTCCTCCCCTTCCACCACCCCTAGTTCGTTTCCCAGAGTTAGCAGTCTTTACGTTCTGTCTCCCTTTCTGATATTGCCCACACATTTCTTCTCCCTTCCCTTATATTCCCTTTCACTATTATTTATATTCCCCAAATGAATGAGAACATTTTCCCTTATATTCCCTTTCACTATTATTTATATTCCCCAAATGAATGAGAACATATAATGTTTGTCCTTCTCCGACTGACTTACTTCACTCAGCATAATACCCTCCAGTTCCATCCACGTTGAAGCAAATGGTGGGTATTTGTCATTTCTAATGGCTGAGTAATATTCCAGTGTATACATAAACCACATCTTCTTTATCCATTCATCTTTCGTTGGACACCGAGGCTCCTTCCACAGTTTGGCTATCGTGTTTAAAAAGAAAGTTCATGCAATCTGGAGTAGGTCTGGTTTGAAAAATCTCCAGATATTTTTGATATACCTATTCCCTCTTCCCTCCTCTGAGTACTCTCTGCTTTATTGTGGTTTTAAAATGAATATACCATGGTTTGTTTGAATTAAGCTGTCACTAAAACATTTGTCTGTGGAACTGCTCATATAGAATTGCTCACCCCAAATAATTACTTTAATGACAATTTCATTTCACTTGCCAGCGGCTGCTTCAGAAACGGGCCTATGCCCCAATTCTGGCTGGTAAGGTATTGGAGGAAGTCTGAAGGGAAATGAGGGGGAAGGTTTGCTTACTGCTAAGGCAGAGACACGGAAGGAGATGTTTGTTCTCTCACGGGAGAGGGGGTTTGTAGGAACCAGCTTGCCTGTGATCAGAAGACCAAGCCAGCATGTGGAAAGGGCACAGAGGCAGAGCCAAAAGTACCTCCTTTGAATATTTTGTTATATAAAGTAGTGAGTTTCTCTATTGTTTAAGCCATTCTGAGTTGGTATCTGTCACTTAGAGCCAAATGCATCCTAATGGTCCCCACTTGAAAACTTTTGATTTGAATATGAAATATGCAATGAAAAAGGGATTTGAATTCTTCTTCTGGATTAAATAATTGCTGAAAAACTTTTGAACCTCTCAAACTTAACACCCTTCACAGAGTTCCTCAGCAGTTACACGGCCACAGGAAGAAATCAGCTCAAGGCAGGGATCATCAGGTCCTTTAAGGGCTCACGCTGTCACTCATATATTTGATAATTTCTGAATGACACTGCCAGTAGAACACCTGGTGTCTTTTAGGCCAGTCTCATTTCTTTCAGGCTCTTTAATTTGTATGTTTACACTGAGGAATTCTTCTAGAAAGGATTCCTGATTCCTCCCTCTTTAAAACTGGAAACTTTCCTAGGAGAGTCCAAATGGCACCTCCGTCAATTAACTTTGAGAATCACACTCCAGTTTAGCACTTTGGGTGAGGGACACTTGGAGAGTACTGACATATGATCCAGTCAAGATAGTTAACGTGCTGAGTAAATACAAGTGTAACACTTTACACTGCACACCATTTGACTTAAACTATGTCTTCAAAAATTCTTAGCGATTTCATTTGTTCTTCTGGTTAATTCTGCCCCAGCGCCGAGACCTGATACTCTTGTGACACTCTGGAGCTATCGGAAGTAGCAGCTGATTTACCGAATGGTAAACCCTCTTGAGCCCCAAGGGCATTCTGCCAAAAGACTACTTGAGATTTGCTGCTCCATTTTTAGTACATGTGCTGGATTTCTTGATACAATGCTTGAATGCATCAGCAGCATGAGGCTCTTAGCTTTTAAATGTTTTTAATTAAGATGATCTTCATAAGTCAGCTTGATTTTAGAAATAAGACAATTGCAGATTCAGATGATTTCTTCCTTTAGGACTCACCTCCTTCTAGAAGCATTCTTCGATAAAGCCGGACTTCCTCATCATTGTACATACAGTCTGTATGATTTGTATTCACTTTGGCCTCATTATCTGGTTAGTTCTTGCTGATATTTATTTCCTCTGCCATTAGATTGTAAATGCTGCTAGGTCAGAGAAAATAGCTGCTACTTTTACAGTATGGAGTAAATATCTATAGTGTATTAATAAAAGGTTGTAGGATGACAAATCAATTATAATGGCATTATTCAATTCACTGCAGCATATTAGCAAAATTGACTAAACAAATGGGAGGAAAGTGCTTCCATTTCACACTAGGAGTATACTTTGTTTTATAGATTATAAAATGTAATAAATGTTTACTGAATGAACGAATTCATTTTCTAGAACACAGAATTATGGAATTGGGGTAGGTGCCAAAGAAATAACTCTGTGCCCTTATTTTAAAGCAAATTACCCCAGACTGAAGACACTTTATCTAGTTTTAAAAGACCATAGCTTGCATAACGAATCATCTCAACATTTTGAAGCCCTTACTATTCGGATACTTTCTTTACAGCCTCTCCTGGATGGTCGGGAAATTGATGACACAATTCCACTCAGACACAAAACTTCCAAGTTTCCCAAAGTGAAGAAAAGAAAAAATGGGAGAAAAACAGAGAAGGAAGGAAGAAAGGTTCCAGACAGATGACTAGCTGCTGAGGCTGCAATACATTTTTTTGTGTCAGATATTTATCTTCTGCTCTGAAGATCTTTTTTTTTTTTTTTTCCCAAGGATATGGAAACAGGGCCTAGCAATAGGGAGGTTAGTGAAAGGTTTTTGTTCCATAGTTCACTGAAATTATTTCCTTATGGTTAAAGAAAGACAACCTATTCTTTTGCTAAAAATAAATAAATAAATAAATAAATAAATAAATAAATAAATAAATAAGCATGTGTAACTGTGTGGAGAAGAATACTTAAGTTTTATAATTTCCTTTAAAAAAAGTTATAACTTACTCTGAATGAATACAGTAGCTTTATATAAAAGATTATCAACCAGAATATGTAGTCCTGGATATTTTAGCCCTATTTGACTTCAACTTTCTGGATTAAGGCCAAATGAAAATATCTTCCTTATGGGTTAGGAAGGACTGGTCTGAGCTATTTATTTTAGCTATGTATATGTATGCCTGATTTTTTATTAAGGCAATCACATTCTATTTTAATACTCTGTTGTCCTCTCAGCCCGAGTGCTCTGATTAGGACTTAAGATGGTATATTTTCATTTAATATTTTAGATGGACCTTTATTTCTTCTGGGAAATGAATAGTTCAGTTCAAATAAAACAGAAAAGCCACACCGTGTTTTCTTTAGGTCATAGCTTAAGAACCTCAGAAGCAACTTACTCTTTCTCCTTTGGGACCTGCAGGGCCAGGGGGTCCCATAGGGCCATCTGTACCCTAAAAAAAGATAAAAATAAGATAATATGAGACATATCCCAAGGATCATAAGAAAAGCAGTTATAATTTATCCTTGACTTTTCCTGGGTGAATGATGCCTTAGAAAGTCAGCAAGATGACTTGTCTCCTTTCAAAGTGCTTTATACTTGATTCTTTCAGGCCAGCATTTTTTAAGAAACTCATGCAAGAAGGATGAATTACATAACTGCACATTTCAATGAAGGGTACACACGTGAAATTGGAAGTCATATTTAATTACATACTTCCTCTCTGACTTCATGGAACATCTTCACTTTGCCTTTGTAATCTTAAGGAGGGAAATGGAGTGGTTTTTCCTTCATATCACTTCCTTTTTTTTTTTTTTTAAGATTTTATATATTTATTCATGAGAGATGCACAGAGAGAAGCAGAGATATAGGCAGAGGGAGAAGCAGGCTCCCTGCAGGGAGCCTGATACGGAATTCAATCCCAGGATCCCAGGATCATGCCCTCAGCCAAAGGCAGACGCTCAACCATGGAGCCACCCAGACGTCCTGCTTCATATCACTTCTTCAAGTCCATTCTCCACCCACTGTCATCCCCATGCTCTTGGGCCATGAAGCCTTGATTTTAACTGTTTAAGAGGCTTGAACAGTTGTACAAGTGGAAAAAAGTAGGAAATAAATGAGAACAGTGTTGAACTGTTCAAACTTTCTCTGGCTCTGTAGGGAGCAGCAGGAGGCTTAGAGGAAGGGAATTATTCTCACAGACCCGGCAGCTGGCTGATTTAATGGCATCATTGCCCTCCTGCTTCAGGATTAGGATTTCTGTCTCAGAGTGAATGGATATGGGAACACTGGGTCCAGTGAAAATAATGACTGCCTGAAGCAGGTTTTTAGTTAGAATTGAAGAGCTTGGAATTTCTTTTTGATTCTTTAACATGTAACAAGGACTTCAAGTAATTTGCTTCTTTTCAGGAAGACTATGCTTATTTGTAAATAATTTATTCTAATATTTGCCAACATAGGAACTATTCTAGCACACGTTTTTAAAATAGTATTCCTATTTATGTTCTACTATTCGTTTTTCTTCTATCAGAGCTTTGCAATATGAAATCATTTAGGGCTTCAACTCATTCCGATGTTGGTGAATTCTCATCATCTCATCTGATCTTTTTCGTATTGGCTGAACTCAAAGTTCATCTTCAGAAAACTTCTAAAGACTGATTATCTGTGGCTGAAAATTTAATAAATGGAGCTGTTAAGAACCAAAGAAAAGAGACAAAATGACAGAAGACAGACAGGTCATTTTGATGAACAGAGATTTGAAAGTTAGTTTCAAGGAAGAAGTTACTTGCTCATGGAACTACAGGAAATGTCCATTAGTGATGGAGAAATCTGTCTGGAGTCCTAAGGCAGAGAGGCTAATTAGACTGGTCATTCTTGCCACCTACTAAATTCTCCAGACTGGAACTCGGGCTTCCAAAGGATGTCCTGCAGTTGAGGCTGTGAGTCAATCAGCACTGCAACCTCTGGTCTGCCTACTTTCCCTTTTGTACCACATCTCTGTACACTCTCTCCTTTCACTCCAGTCTTACGAACCCCTCATCACTTGATGGAAGTACATGGAGCGAAAGAGTCTGTCTTGAAGCACAAATTCATAGCCACAGAACATGGAGCAAGATGAGGTACTGACTCACCCGGGATCCTGGCTTTCCATCTAAGCCAGACGCTCCCTGTGTGATTTGGTTGGTAGCAGGGTTGGTGGGTATAACACGAAGGACAAGAACAGAGATTAGTATGAGGTACTGATGAACAAATGTAACGCTTCAAACAACATAATACACAGTTACAGGGTTCTGGGATGAATATCACATTGCTACACATTGTTAGTTAAAAAAAAAACAAAACAAAACACATGACAATAAACACCCCACAGATGATGGCATTTTAATGACATTTCCATTCGACAAATTCTTATTTGGAGATCAAGTTAACGAGGTTTATAAAGTGGGCTTTAAAGTAGTTACTGGTAACATTCACAGACCACTAATTTCCATATGATATACATTTTTGAAAGACTGTACTATTGACAATATATTTCTTTAGATTTTGAAATAAATAATGGCCAATAGTCTAAGGGCTCATTATAATAATCAATCAAAGTTAGCATTTTAGAGGAGAAGAAAAAGGCTCTGTTTTTTCTTGTTAAAACAGCACTTATGAATAAAAAACGCAGAATTTCAACATGCCAAAATGGCTCTGTGGATTTTACATGAACAGTACTCATTATTTTCTGGGTTTTCTTACTGTGTTCACATTAGTTACCACTAGAGGGACTTCTACGAATAGGAAAAAGCAGGAAAAATTTCATGAGTCCAAACAAAAAATAACTGTCCCAAACAAAATTGTTCCTCAGTTCACTTCAAAATCATTGCATCAGAGTCTGAAGGGGAGATGCTTTAAAAATATAACGTTGTTCTCAGGCAATGCATGGTTTTTTGTTTTGTTTTTGTTTTTGTTTTTTACCTCGAACTCTAAGCTATGTACAATGTATAATTAAAATATGACATTTTCAATGCTTGTTTCAAGAATAAGCAAAATTACTTCTTTGAATATGGCTTTTGTATCTCAAAACTCAAATACTGATTTATAGTCCTTTAAAGATATTGATTAAATCAAGTAGTATTAAGAAAGATGATACACTAGCCCTATAAATTCTCTTGGCAAGGTTGCAGGATTATGTTCCCATTTTATGCTTCAGATATAGGTAATAATAAAAAATGGAAGAAAAAAATCTATTCCAGCTGCAAACTCTACCAATAATGCTATACCATATATACTTGGTATTTTTAGTTTTTTATTTTACAATTTCTTCTGTATAGTTCTATTATGAGTCAGACTATAATTGTAAAATGCATCTTTTAGTTATGATTAAAATTTTTAAAAATCTATGTTGTTGTTTAATGCTACCATATGTAGATATTGCATAGAAGTTATCACTAGCCCAAAAATTTGAAATTAAGGCAAACTTTAAAGAAATCAGATTGAAGGTTTAATAAAACAGAAATCTGAGCTTTCTTTTTGCCTTTTGATACTCTATTCAGTCACCAATATTATGATATTTAAAAACAAATAGGGAAATGGTAAAATTTTGTACTGATAGTGTAACATTATATTTACGTGAATGTGAATTAATGACCCGCATATGTTATAGAGGTTTTGTGCCTATAGTCCATTGTTCTAATTGGTGTGATTTAACCTATCCTCTAACACAAAGCTTGTATCATTCATTCAAAAAATGAATGAACAGTAAACTTAGTATGTGCCTGACCTATGTAAGGCACTGGCTTTTTTTTTTTTTTTACATACAAACTTTGGATTTTTATTGAAATCTTGTGTTAGGTATCAAACAAAATCTGCTTTCTCCAGATAAAAATATTCTCTCAGATGTCTCCAGATAACTGCTAAGTCTAAGTTGGTCCTTTAATGTCTTATTTAATTTTTGAAATGTATATGAACATTTCATGTTCATATATATTCAGGATGTTCCCAAAAGAATTTTTATTGTGTAAAGGATCGTACATGACGACCTCTACCACTGCTTCCACTAACAAACTTTCCTCTTGAGCCTCCACTGCTATCAAGTAGAATACTTTAGAGCTTAGAGTACCAACATTTTTTAATATGTTAAAATATGTGTATAAACTAGTTTCTACCAATTCTGTGTCTTATTTTAAAAATGTAATCTGGGATCCCTGGGTGGCGCAGCGGTTTGGCGCCTGCCTTTGGCCCAGGGCGTGATCCTGGAGACTCGGGATCGAGTCCCACGTCGGGCTCCCGGTGCATGGAGCCTGCTTCTCCCTCTGCCTGTGTCTCTGACTCTCTCTCTCTCTCTGTGTGACTATCATAAATAAATAAAAATTAAAAAAAATTAAAAAAAAATGTAATCTATAATGTTCTTTACTTTTATCTGCATTCACTGAATAGTCAGCATGTTAAAACCTTGAAACTAAAACCTCATATTTAACAATCATTTTTAAAAATCTCTTTATTGTGGAAAGAAGATAGGCATAAAGTGCATGGAATATGAAAATTCCCTTTTCATTAAAAATAAAAATCTCCAAAAAAATCTTGAAACAACTTCAGAATACTTCTATACTGTCCACTGTTGCCCAAAGAACCAGGGCATTTTCAAAACAAATAACACAAAACATTTAGACCATGATATGATTGATTAATGTAAGGAGCCACAGTACTGACCTCACGCCATCAGCAATGGCCAATTGCATACCTGCCACCCAACAGAGGGCCACAATTTTTGGTATCAAAGGAGAAAAATAAAATTAAGGGAGGATTTTGAACTGCGCTAAATTATGAAAACATATGGGAGAAACTATGACATAATCAGCATAATGCTTTTTTAAAGGGCAGGGCGATGGGAGAAGAATCATCAGCCTTTAAAGAAGAAGGTTGGCATGTATGTAATTGAATGACAGGACGTTTAGAGCATCATTTGTCATGGGGTCTTCCTCTGACACAAGAGCAGGCATCAAACAACACTGGGCTGATCTCTGCTCTAATATGTTTTCCAATTACAGAAGTCTCAAATGTAAGATAGTCACTGAGCAAACCAGAGTTGTTACTTAGGGTAAAAAAGGAAAGTCTGAGATTTGCACTGAAATGGAAAGTTTTCTTTACTTACTGGAAGACCAAGGGGTCCTCTGTCACCCTTTTGACCTGGTTCACCCTTCAATCCTTTAACACCATTTAACCCTGGTTCACCCTAAATGCAAAAGCAAATGCCAATTTTGGTTGCTATCATGGGTGTTTCAACTGTGAGAGAAGAGAGCCAGTCTCTGAAATGGTTGCAGATTCCAGTTCTAGGTAACAGCAGAGTCAGGCTAGACTTGTCTTGCATCCGTTCAAAATTCATTTCAGACATTTCTAAAAATTAATAACCTGAAATTGACAAATAACATTCTAGGAAGCAAAACTCCCGAGAAAGTGTACTCTTTACAATTGAAATGCATATGCCTGAGTTCCAGTTTTTCAGTTCTACCTCAGAGAAAATGGTGTTATTCTACCTTGTTCTCGCCAAGCAAATCAAAGACAGAGTGGAGGATGCTGAAGGAGTTTCAGTACGAAAAACCCACTCTGCTGGAATGAAAAACTGGAATATGCAGGACAGTGTTATATACAGATATCTTAAGCCTTTAAGCATTTTGCCCTGGGGAATGAGCTAAAAATGTAGCAGCTGATGTTTGAAGTAGTGCCATTTAGTGAGTCCACATTTACTGACGTTGCCAAGTCAGATCCCTACATGGATTAATCCACAGAATAGACAACTAATTGCAAAAGAGAATATGAAGACCACAGTGCTTAAATGTAGTTTTACTAACTGTCCGTCTGTCCAATGTCAGAATAAAGAAGGCTGGAATTTAACCTTAAGTGACATTACAGAAGTCATGGTAAGTAATAAATTCTCTTGACCCTGATCCTTAAAAAATCTAAGAATAAGCAGCACCATGTTAGAAGTAAAGAGTTCTATTTTCTATCAGCAGCACCATGTTAGAAATAAAGAGTTCTGACCTGCTCCCTGTTCACTTTTCAATTTTTAAGTAAACGCATTAATTTCATCACGAAAATCTGGAAAGATTTGTGAAAGGAAGATGCAGTCTCAAATCCCCTATAGAGTCTCACTGGTTAGAAGTGAGAGTGGGGAGAGCATGTGCTTACATGGCAGGAGGGATTATTAACCTGGGCAGTATTTTCCCCATTTATCTGATTAATGAAAGTCAGTGTGATGTTTGTTAAACATAGAGTTCAGGGCCCCACTTAGCGTTTGAACTTCCAAAGGGGTCACAAAATAATGAACACACTGGCACGGCCTAGGGGGTTATGGGGATTCTGAAGATAGGATGTTTGTAGTGCTGCCTCTATAGGAAGTCCAAATGTGCTGTGGTTGGTAAAGTGTGATCCTGGGAATGTCAACAGGGCTAAAGTCAATGTGAAGTTAAGGCCAAGGCTCAGTAGTCAGCTTTAATTAACTGGTCTGGTCTCAACTTGAGAATAATGCCTTTGCATGTGTGTGGACTTTTGGCTAGAGGTCTTGAGATGATGAATAGGCAGGGCTGCCTTGGTAGGCCGTGAAATTCTGTGGTAAGGAATCATACACTAACATGAATGGACATTAACTGAGATGTCCATTGAATTTATAAACAATTGAATGTAGTGGCAAAAAGACCAAATATCAACCCTGGACCTAAGTTCTAGTCCCAGATCAGTCATTTAATTAGCAATGGAACTCAGAGCAAATAATCTAAATTTCATAGGCCTGTAGCTTATCATCTATACAATCAAGGAATGAGCACAGGTAATCTATTGAGATCTTTTCAACTTTAGAATTTTCTGAAATCTGTGATTTAAGTGGTGCCTTGAAATCTAAGGAGAAGCCTAGAGTAGGAACTACCCATTTAGTAAGGAGTGGGAAAAGAGGTTAGATAAGTAACCCAGAGAGGTTAGATAACTACCAAGACCACAAAGCTGATAGATGGGCTCTCTATTCTGATGCCAGAAAAATGCCCTTACTCCAAACTATAGTCCATACTTCTGAGACACTGTCATTCACTGGCCTTACCAGGAGATAGGGTGTTCTAAGAATAAAAAGGCATAAACTCTTCCCATTCTTGGGTGAGTCACCTGCCTGACCCCAAAAATGAAACTTAGGTTTCTGTACTCCTAAAGCTGGGTGGGCAGGGGGAGCCCCTACAGGAGAGGGTGGGCTGCCTCTAAGGTTTCTGATTTCTAGCTCTTGCATTTATGTGTTCCCCTATCCCTCACCATTTAAATGCACCAACTCACTACTGAGGAGCTTTCAAGAGTGCTTGAACCTTCTCTCATGCATTTTTCTCTTGAATTCTTAAATTCATGACAAAGCATCAAATCACAAGATAACAACTGACATTTACTGGGTGTTTTTCGACAACTGCAGCAGATATTTTGCTAAGTAGCTTATAAATATACCTCATTAAATTATCACAACCATAGGAGGTAAGTTGTCTAGTTGAGTAAGCAAAGCATCAGAGTGGGTAAATAGTCTGCCCAAGGTGACACAGCCTGTCAGTAACAAAGCTGAGATTAGAACATAGGTACTCATTACATATGCTCCCTGGAAGAAGGAGCCTTTCTTTCAGGGCTCATTTTAATCCTCCAAAATGTCCTCTTGGTCTACACAAAAGCAAAGAATAGGTACAAACCATCTTTACAATATAAGCTGCACTAATTCTGACAAGGAGAGATATTCTCTATTGTTCTCTTGTTGATCCAGAGTATAGAATACACGTAAGTGATGTAATCTTCTCTTCCCTATAGCACACCTGATACACCCTACCTCATTCTAGACCAGTGATCTCTGGGGTGGGGGGGAGTACAACATTAAGATATTGGGTAGTTAAAGCATTTTAAAACATTTAGATGCAGTACTGCTATATGACAAACAAGGAGTATCAGTAACATCTAAATCTGCAACTAACGATACATAGTAAAAAAGAGCATCTGGACTAGTCTGAACTGAGAATCTCATCAGATTGACTTCTAAATGGTTGATTTTGAGTATATTATGATTAGTAGCTTAAAAAACTTACATAGTGTCATGGAAAAGGCAAAATGAGGAATAATTCATCTCCAGGTGATATCACTTAAATTTGTTGTAAGTCATTCTGTGTTGTGAGATTTAAACATCTGGATACTTAAAGGCTTAAAGATTATCAACATTACTTGACAGATAAATAAGACAGGACAGACATGCTTCCGTTATGCTTCTCCATGATTAACAAGGAAACAGAAATCAAATAATCAAGGGATTTTTTTTGGATTACCTTTGGTCCAGGAAGTCCATGGGGTCCCTGAAAATGAAAAACACAGATTTTAATTAAGAATTGATTCACTATTACCTAGAAGAAGTGATTATTGTAGAGAGTAATCGAAGAGATGTGAAACAAGAATTTTCCTGTTTGAGCTATAGCTAGAGGCAGGCCAGTGGCTGTTAATACCTAGTGAAAGTTCCTTCGAGCTCTTGGTTTGTTCTGTAATTGGAAATTCATTAACAGCAATTCTTTCTGCTAAATTCCTGTGAGAAGGAAGGAGAAATCTGCCAGGGTTATATAAGAGAAAAAATGTTAAAAGTACTGTGAACCCACACTACTCCTATTTCTCAGATCCATATTTTTATAAAATCTAGGTGGAATATGTGAAACACGTTATAAGGTTAAATGGAATAGAAGTCTTAAAACACAGAAATTTGCCAGATAAAAGTCCCAGACTTTAAGTACTAATGAAGAGGAAACCTTTTGCATTATTAAGTCCTCTAGACCCAAGAGGAATCTAAAGAAGGAAATGAGGAAAGGACGGTCAAGTTTGGAATGCTGTTGCAATTTAATTAATTAAATTAATTTATAACTAAGGAAAGGATTCTAATACAGGAACACTAAGCATTATTGGTTAGAATGCATTTGTTCTTACAACAATGAATTCTTCAAGGCTCTCATAACAGTTGTTTGTCAATGGAAAGAAGTTATAATGTATACATGAATAAGGCTTTTCTCCTGTATTTTGTGGAAAATCTAACTAAAGAGACTAATTAGCCAAACTAAATTACCTAAAGTTTACTGTGGATTGCTTTAAACTTTTTTCAGGTGATTTAAACGAACTCTTTGGAGAAAGGAGTATTTAAATACCTAACAGCAAAATCATACAATAGTACAAAAAAGTTATTTATCAAGCAATATACAGATATTTGTTACATGTATCTACATAGGAATAATATTTTCTCTTTAGATAAGTGGTGGGTAAAGATTTTCAGGAAATGGCTGTTACTTTATCAAATAGTCTTATTTTAGTAATAAAAGATCCCTTTAACAAATTAATTTCATATGAACAGGATATAGCATTTTAAAATTTAATCTTTTAACTTAAAGTGGAGGGTGTATTAAAAAGCCCAAAGTATGCCATTTGCTTAATTCTTTTTTTTTTTTTGAAGATTTTATTTATTTATTCATGAGAGACACACACACAGAGCGAGAGAGAGAGAGAGAGAGAGAGAGAGAGAGAGAGAGAGAGAGAGGCAGAGACATAGGCAGAGAGAGAAGCAGGCTCCGTGCAGGGAGCCCGACATGTTACTTGATCCTGGGACTCCAGGATTATGCCCTGGACCGAAAGCAGGCACCCAACCACTGACCCACCCAGGCGTCCCACCATTTGCTTAATTCTTAATGAACTGTTTAGTTTTAAGAAAATAAGGTTAATTATAACTGTTTCATGAAATGAAATAGAAATGGCAGTTCATAAGAAATAGATGATTGGGTCTAGAGCTCTGCTTTGTGGCTTAGATCATTCTAGTGAAGCTCTTTTTTAGAACACAATAGGAGGAAAGAGTGACTCACAGTTTTTTTAATCTGTGTGACTGAAGACATGAGGTTTATTTAGACACCTTAGAGATAAATGAGACCTTAGAGGCTGCCTGACTTGTCTGTGCTTCAAAGGCTTTTGAGGCACTCCACCTTCTAAGCTCTAGCCTTAACACTAGTGCTATTAGGTGGACATTTTGAGAATTACACTGGTTTAATGGCTGCCTTCCTCACCAGAAATGAGTTTTGTGAGGGTATGCCCATTGACTCTATTGGTCACTAAGGGATACTTGTGGTATATACTGGGTCCACCAGAGTACTGTAAAGGTGAAAAGAAAAGGAAGCAACACTATATATGTCATCTGTGGAAGTGAGCTTCAATTCTTATCATCTTATTTTATAAATGTTCCTATTAAACATCTCATTAAAGGATCTCAAAGTTGGTTAGATACCTTCATTAATGGCTACAATTATTAATTTTGTTATGCTATTAATGGCCTAAACAGTGTTTGGTTAAAATGATTTTTTGATGTTCATACTATAGATTGTCAAATCTATCTTCAACTCTCCTATCACAAGACTACTCTATCTCTTTTCAAGAGATGTGTTTGAGGGAATGAAAGACAATACAAAGTCAGTATATCTCAAAGCACCTCGTATTTTCTGTCCATTCCACAGAGAGTAGCACAAAATACAAACTGGCTATTTTGAGGGATGTGTACATGTTTTTTCTAGTAGCATGCTTGTAAATAAATGATTACATGTTGTAGAGAAGAAAGGCTTACCATGGGGCCTGGTGGGCCATGGGGGCCTGGTGGGCCTGGTGGGCCTATGATCTGTATGTCCAAAACATAAACATGGATTTGGTTACTTCATTTAGATAAGGCGGTTTGGCTTGAATCTTGTGCTGGGGTTCTGCTAAGGCCATTAATAGCTGTAGAGGCAGAAGGATACTAAAAGAAGTGATGCATTTGGTCCTTTACATTAAGAAATTCCTTTATGAGAATTAAAAAAAAAAGAACTTAAAAATACAGTTGTTTTTACAAAAGCCAGAATAAATTTAAAGTACATTAAAAGAAAAGAGAGCAAATGATTACCAAGAAATGCTATAATAGCACAATCACTATTAAACTCTCAAATTATTTCACCTAGTAGAAACAGGGTTTGAGAGAAAAAAAAAGGTATGTTTTGTATTCACAAAGCTCTACCCAAAAGTTTTATGGGAAAACCACTGATTTTTCTCCTTAGGATAAGGGAGTCCCCTAAAAACTGCTTACCTCAGACCTCTGAGATACTCTCTCTCTCATTGTACAAGGCTGACAGACATTTCCTCTACAGTTTGACACACTAAGAGGTTCACAGTCTTTCTACTGTTGATAAGCCATCTGGCACAGGTTGAACTGGGTAAATAATAGGCCTGCTTCAGAGTTCTTTAGGAACCATGGAAGTTCAGCCATCATGGACTTACAGAAGGACCCTGAGGACCTGGCAACCCGGAGTCTCCTTTTTCTCCTTTCATTCCATTGGCACCCTACAAATAACCAGTAAGAATTGAGCTGGTAAAGTTGTTTCCAAAATGTAAGAAACAATTGAATTTTATCCCCAAACCCAACATTCTTTTGAAATTTTTATAATATTATGTACATGATATACAAAAGAAGGATTTATCCCCTTGCATTTTAGTCTCAAACAGCAAGCTTCTCTAAATCTCTAGGATTATGGGTGATATGTGAAATAAAATATAAAGTAAATAAAAACTAGGTTAGGCTTGATTGGTTAAACTTACACATTGTTAAACATGTCAGATTATAAATGTTATATTTTTTATGGTGGTGCTTACTTTAATAGCAAAGGTCAGTCTTTTAACTTAGTTTTCATTGACATTTTTTTAAATACACTTCTTTGTTTTAAAACAGATCTAGGGCAGTGAAGTTTTCCACATTATTTTAATATTTTCCCTTCCAAATTCTCAGTAAAAATTATGGGGTAAAACCATTAAAACTCCATTCTATACACACAAAGAGAGTACTTTCAAAAGTAACTTGTTTTTAAATTGTATATTTATTTTGTAGTTTGTTAATTTTTTTTATTATGGTTTATTTAAAGATGACCAGTTACCATCATCTTATGCATACCAAATTAAAGCGATCAACCATATTTATTTTACTATCTGCTGATGGGAATAATTCAGGAAAACATGAAGGTTTATTTTAGAATTCATTTGGTTAGATGCTTTAAAACTTGTTTTAGTTAGTGGCCCACTTGGAAAGATTAGCCAAAATTACTTCAAATATTTAAAAATAAAAATATTAAATGAATCACTAGATGAGACTGCTGCTAATCATGTAACTGTTTTCTGATGATTTAATTTATCTTAATATGAACACAACCTAAAAAGTATACACATACCGGTAATCCAGGAAGTCCGATTCCTCCTTTTTCACCTGGCATGCCTGGGTCCCGTGACTGTTTTCTGATGATTTAATTTATCTTAATATGAACACAACCTAAAAAGTATACACATACCGGTAATCCAGGAAGTCCGATTCCTCCTTTTTCACCTGGCATGCCTGGGTCCCCCATATCTCCTTTTGAGCCTTTAAGTCCCTACAAATGATATGGTTTGCATGTAAAAATCATATTGACCCTTGATAGTAACATTTTAGGGAAAACAGAATTACAGATCAATTTTGTCAGTGGATGATCCTATGCTGAGATGATTCTGATTTTCACTATTAGGTAGAGTTATTTATTATAGAAACCTTCTACATCGAATCAATACTATTTCTCATGTAATAAAAGTGGTTAAATTCTATTGCTTAGGTCACTTAGGTATGAAAATCATGAACTTAAGTGTTAACATAATTTCTCCAGATTCTGTATTTTTACCTGGCAGCTAATTTGAAACCACTGGTCCTGAAAACAGTTTAAGTAATTGAATTCTCAGCAGTACAATATACATTCTGAACCTGGAAATGTTACTTAAACAAAAGTTCAAATAAATTCCTCCCATCTCTATTCACGATACACCCTCACCACTCTTAAAACCAGCCGGAAGTTCCAGTCACCATCAGTTTCAATAGTTCAATATATAGAAAGGTAAATAATATGGACACCAATCATTAGTTACTGAGTCATTAGGCACCAGTGTCAGTTAAGCTCAGAAATACTTCAATTTTTCCACAGTGTTATTTTATTCTCACGACATCCCTATGAGGTGATCTATGATGTTATTTTTATGCTCTAATGGTGAGGAAATAGATACATGTATATTTTGAATGCTAACAAATCTGAATTTTATAATAATAATAATAATAATAATAATAATAATAATAATAATACTGAAGTTAATTTATAGTGTTAAGCATTTTCATCCAAGCGGTTTCACTATCATACAACCGGATGGCCCGTTCTTGAGCAGAGATAATCATAGTTCTGATAGTAAGGAATCCCCTGGTTGTACAAACTTGTTCATCTTTTCCATACTACAAACTACTTAAGGACAGGAACCTTTCTCTTCTTTACTTATACCTATAGCACTTAGTTCAGAATCACTCGCTAGGTGGGTGGGTAGTAGGTAGGTAGGTGCCTCAATGGGTAGATGGCTCTTACTGGTTAATCAGCCCCTGGGTGGTTTTAGGAATCTAGTGTTGAAGAGCAGCAGGATACCCAATCTCTACTATTGGACTTAGTAGCAGACGAAGACCTTGTAAAGCCTATAGGAAAAAATCCAGCTATTGTATATGTAGGGACTATGTAGTATGTCATTATGCATGTCAAATTAATTATTTTTAATGATGAACATTCAGAAAGGTAATACAATCAGAATTTCTAAAAAGATTTATTTACTTATTTTTAGAGAGAGAAAGTGAGAGTACAAGCAAGAGGGGCAAAGGGGGAGGGAGAGGGAATCCCAAGCCGACTCCCCACCGAGCATCATGCCCAACGCAGCACTCTATCCCACGACTCTGAGACCATGGCCTGAGCCGAAACCAAGAGTTGGATGCTTAACCGGCTATGCTACCCAGGCACCCCAATACAACCAGATTTTTAAATTCTAATATTCTCTGATTAATAATAGCAAAACAGCTATAGTTTCTTTCTTTTTTAATTATCACATTTATTTGATGTAACATATTATGATTTCAACATACAATTATGATATTAAAATAACTCTTCTCTTAATTTTATTATCTAATACTATCTCCTGAGGAGCATATTTTGCTGTCTCAATGATCCTCTTGATTTCTTATGATCTTCTTGATTTTAGCCATTTTTTTTATTTTAGCCATTTCTTGAGTAAATAATGGAAGCCTATATCTACAGCAAATATCTTGAAGCTAATCATTGTGATTTGACTCTGAATTCCAAATAGTATCTACATGGTCTTAGATTCTGTTTTGGCCAGAGGTAAACCACATCTTATAGACCAAAACCATCCCAGGGATTATTTTTGCGTAGGCTGAGAACTGAAAAAAATTTTTAATAGATGTTCAGATAAAAAAAAAAGTCACAAAGATTGTATGTGACCTGCAAAGCCTAAAACATTTACTATTTGGTACTTTATAGAAAGTTTGCCAACCTCTTTTTTAAGGGAAACCCTTGTAGATACTGCCATATTCTGTGAAGATACAGATGCCTCACTTGTTTCTGTATTTCCTAATGATCTTAAAACTTAGGTGTAATCTTTATGTGGGAAAAAAATCTTTTCAAAAATTACATATGTAATAATATATAATTTTGTGGAAACTTTGGTCAACTGATTTTAATCTTGAATTATTTGTATTCACTGACAAAACTTAGCTTATTCTTACTAAATTGGTAATAATCTTGTAAGTCTAATAAAAATTTGCTGAGGTGTCACAAATTGTGTAGATTGATAAGGAGTAATGGGACAAAACTAAAATGTCATATTGCTTGTATGTTTCTGCAAAGAAAACTAATATCTAACTTTTTTTTTTAAGATTTTATTTATTTATTCATAGAGACCCACGGGGTGGGGGGGAGGAGAGAGAGGCAGAGGGAGAAGCAGGCCCCATGCAGGGAGCCTGACATGGGACTTGATCCTGGGTCTCCAGGATCACACCGCAGGCTGCAGGCGGCGGTAAACTGCTGCGCCACCGGGGCTGCCCCCCCTTTTAAAAAAACAAAAAACAAAAACTAATGTCTAATTTAAAATCAGTTGCTTTTTAGAGTTAATGTAGTCTCTACAACAGATGGTAAAAAAAGAGAGAGGATATTATATATCAACACTCCTGTCATTTTGGCTCTAAATCTATATTAAAAGTGGTGATTAATTAGGATGCTTTAAATGACAATATGTATCTTTGAAAATTACCTGCTCTCCATCAACTCCTGGGATTCCTGGAGATCCTGGCTCTCCCTGTTAAGGTAAAAAGTGATGGTTTGCCTCCATTTATCATTGGTAAATAAAAGTCATGTTAGTTGATGACAGTGCAATTTGATTTTCAGCAAATGCATCATAATCCAAGAAGGGTTTGTTACATCATACACATATCAAAACTAAGTGAAATAACATTTTTGAAGATTATATACAACAATACTTATATGTAGCTAAGATCCAAGTTTTTATTTTTGCCCCAAGTGAGGTGTAGGCTAATGGAAAAACTGGTGAAAGAAAACTGATAAATATCATTTGGTGGCTGACCATATCCTACAACAACAACCTATATGCCTTACTTAATTTTTTTCTCCTTAAAAAAATCTGTATTTCTCTTTATTTTCCAACTTGAGAAAAAAGCAAAAACATGACAGTTGACTTAAGAACAGAATGCAAAGCCCTACAAGTTTACAATATTTTAACTGGTACTATTTGAGCAGTGGATACAGATTCATGACTGTGAATGTGCTACTTCCAGAAAGAATCAATCAGATATCTTAATCCACATAACCCATAAAATTACTTTTGGATCAATTATATTATGATAGGGATGAACTAAAGTTTACTACTATTCACATTATGATTTATTAGAAAACTTGACAAACCCCAAATGTATTTTTTTTCTTAACTGAAGATATTAAAAACAAATGTAAGCAACATGCTAGATATTTATTCAAACAACAAACGTCTAGTCACTTTTCATTTGGAAAGGTACTGAACAGACAAATTCTTTGAAACATAAGATATTATTTTGTAGATCCAATTATAAATATCCCTGATTCCCACACTGTGGAAATTTTGTAAAATCAACTCTCCTGAGTGTGAGTGTCCTGCCTCACAGACAGACTTTCAAGGTAGCTGACTTGACTGTATTTTTCTAGAAAGGCTTGTTTGAGGACTGTATTTTTCTAGAAAGGCTTGTATAAACAACGATATTGAAATGGTTAGAGATCCTTTCCCCAGTAAAAATTTAAGAGCTATTGGCCACAGCATGAAATTTGAACTATCCAATGGTTAAAGAAAGCCTGACAAACAAATAAAAAAGAAAGAAAGAAAAAAAAAAAAAGAAAGAAAAAGCCTTTCCTTACTCTTGATTTTCTGCTCTCTGTGGTAGCAGAAAAGTTTCTTTGCCACAAACAAGTCTGCTGAGGTTGGATGCACCTGGCTAAGCCCTCATCTCATTCAGTCTGAATACTTTTCAACACTCTGGGCCCAAAAATGATTGTTTTGCTAAGCTTTTACCTTCAAAATGTGACCTATAAGTGTTTAAAGAAAACATAACTCTTGAAGTATGATTTTATCTTTCACTCATCAAATGTAGTTTGCAAAGAGTTACTTGATGTGTAAGAAGTCAAACAATCCTTGGTCAATAAAGGAAAGAGAAACACTAATTGAATAGGTTCCTAGTCAGTTTGAGGCTGTGTGTCCCCACTGCAAATGGGTTCTATATCTGACTCAGGCTACATTTGCTGACTCTTGGTCATAGGCACATCTCACCTCAGTGATCCCAGCCTTCTCAAGGAGAGATCACAGAAAGCATGAAAGACTATACTAGCCAGCCCAAGATCTCAATCATAGGATCATTGTGTGGTGTGTGGGGTGGGGGCAGAGTGATAATACAGTGGGAAGGCTGGCAGGGGTGAGTAAGGGAGTCTGACTAACCCCATCCCACAGCCCTCGTATGACATTCATTTGGCCAGCTTCCTTTTATCTTTAGTTTCAGCTCAAAGTCATCCTTGATTCCCAAGACCGAGAATTCTTCCCAGATGCACATTCATAGCACATACTTTTCATCAAAGTACTTACTCTATTTATTAATAATTGTGTCTTTACTTGGCTATCTCCTGTTCTAATCTGTAAGCTCATTATTGAAACCCCTTACTATATCCAGGTATCTCTGTTAGATATCAGTCTGTATCATGGAGTGGAGGCTCAAATATGACTTAGTGAAGAACTAGTTAAAATGAATAGCAATTGGATTATAAAACAAAGAGGTGGGTATAGGTTTTAACCCTACATATACCCTTCATGGCTAGGTGCTTCTTCTTACCTCTTCAGGACAAAGGATGGGTATCCTTTGGAATTCTGTAAATCCCTTGGGCTTTAAAGAAGAGTAAAGTCCTAGAAGCTTTTGAGGTGTGCTTAGCACTGGGGCCAATTTTGGTTCTGGAGACTTAGTCAAGTGAGAAGAAGAGCAAGGAACTTAGATCCTAATAGATTCTACACAGAGGAAAAAGAAATCTGCAGATTTTCTTCTTGGTTGTCTAGGCCAGCTCACCAAGATATTGGAGATTAGGGATCCAGGCTCACTTGCTTACCAGGAAAAAAATTAACTGGAGCATATTTGTTTTTCATCTCTTAGGGACCAGAATGTGATAGAAAAATAGAAAGTTAGAAAATCCCAAACATTACATTAATGTTTTACATGAAATCTGTTTGAAATTAGGCTCTATATTCTAAATATATCTTCTATTGGTAAGGCCTTCAGCAACATTTTACTTTATATTCCTTTTTATAGTAGAAAAATAACTTTCTATGTGCTAGCTTTCTGTTTTTAAGTATCTTGAAAGAGAAGGGTACAGAAGCTAGCGTGAGTGTGTGTGTGTGTGTGTGTGTGACAGACTAAGCAAATAAACTGCCTTAAAAGGCATCAACAAAAGATGGATTTCAAAACTACTTGAATCTCCTACAGAACTCCAATGATGAAAATCATATTTCAACACACATAGCTCAGTTCTGAAAAGCTAGAGACACTGGCTATGTGTTAATTGCTCAAATGTGGTTAACGAACTAAGTTTGACTTTGGATGGATAAAGCTAACACCACTGATAAATTTGAGATATAATCAAGTAATTCCAGGTTTCTGCTCTTCATAGTCGGTATGTTTCATTAGATAATATTTAAATGGCAGAATGTCTGAATAAATAGAATAGGATGTGCTATAAAAAATGACTCAAAAATGATTCCTCAAATTGTCATCGGCAATAACATCATGCTAAAGCTTCTCCTGTTCTTTTTATTATAAATGAATTGAAGGGAAAAATCTTTTTTAGTGTTAGAGTAAATTTTCCTTCAATCCTCTATACAAATATTTTCCTTTTTTCATACACTACAGTTAGTGTATATATGAATATATGTCAATATATAAATATATAACACATATTATATAACTATTATTTATATAAAATATCTATAATAATTATAATTTCTATAAAACTTGTTTTTCCCTCTTTCAATATTCTGTGTTTCTCAGTATCCTCCCTCTAAATTGAATGCTATTCTTATTTCTCTCCCTTCTTTCCTAATTTTCCTTTTTTTCTGATCCCTCTTCCTTTATCCCGGACCTCAATGTCTATTCTTAGCTCTCTGGAGCTGATCTATTCTTAGATCAGCAATATTGCTGATCTCTTCTCCAGCAGTTTTTAAGAATGATTTTTCAAAGATACAGATATTTAAGTTGGGATTCCCTATACCGTACAAGGTAAATGGAAACAAGCAAAATGAAGAATAACCTTTGGCCCTTGTAGTCCTTGAGGTCCAGGTGGTCCAGGGGGACCCTAAATCAAGAAAAGACAATTTTTAAAAAAGTGGTAAGTATCTGTATTACAATTTATGCTTTAAATAATAAGTATGCTATATATTTCTCTTATTTCTGTCATAGTCAAACATCCTCCAAAATTAATTTGCAACAAGGACAAATTTACATGTTATACAATTATAAAAGTGACCTACTTATATGCAAAAATATCAATACATTTAGGTAATATAACACTGAAGACGCTTTTGAGTTGATTTTATAAGATAATGCAAAACTGCTGCTGTGTCCCACATTCATCTCCTTGGGATGAGTTAGCTTACTAATATTACCTATATTTCTAGACACCCAGACTCCCCCCACCCCCAGAAAGGATTTGATTTCCCAACCACTAAAGAACAAAGCTATTATTATAAGGCCAAAGACTTTAAGAAAAGTAACAACAACTTTTTTTTGTTTGTTTTTGGTCTTTTCTACTAAGCAAACAAATGATTTAATAATATAAGGAAGCATAATACTAAGTATCAGACAAAAACAAGTGCTACATTAGTACCATTATTACCGGCATGCATCAACACCAAATAAAAGTCACAAACCACAGAAATCATGCAATAGGAGTTACCGTGACAGTTAAGGTGGTAATCCTCTGTTGGGAAAATGTATTGACAAAGACAGAGTTACCTATTTTGTGTGCTAAAGTACAATAATACATTTCTGAAATAATTCATTTTTTAGATATGTTTTAGCAAGCCTGATGTCTTAAAAGGGACTGACGAGATAGTGAGAACATATTATCCTATCTTTAAATGAATACAGTATAGTTGTAAAGATTTGGTGGGGCGACAGGCATCAGAACGCCATTCATCACCTGATGAAAGGTTGTTTTTTAAACTAGTTTTAGATTCTCCTTTTAAAAACTATGCATAAAGAAAACAGAAAATGTCAAGATTTTAATTCACTTGGTTAAAGAAATCTATGTAGTAAAATGGTGTATCGTAGAGGTTTGTTGGCAGGACTGTGAACCAAGAAACTGCTATTCACAAGAGTTCCATTCCAGAGCACTTCAATTAAAGAAAACAGAAATATCCAATTGTATGTATAAGTTATATTTTCTTCTTTTTAGTCTATAGCTTATTTTTTGCATTATAATTAGCTTTTTTTGGGTGCCATGGATAAAGATAGGAGTTGACATGGAATTCATCCAGTTTCTTAGTGTAAAGTACCAGAGCACTGTAACAAAGTATATTGTCAAAGTATGAATCTCCACAACATCTGGTCCTTAATCCATTAATCATTTCTGCATTAGTGTTTTCTATAAGTTTAAGTCCTATACTAAAAGTTCTTTTTGTGTGCGTGTGTGAGGGAGAAAGCATGTGCATGTGGGACCAGGCGAGGGGGTGGGGAGGGAAATGTGTGGGAGGGCAGGATGGAAGGTAGGGGGTTAGGAGGGACAGAAGGAGAAGGAGAGAGAGAATCTCAAGCAGGCTCCACACCTAGCATGGAGCCCCTGGTGGGGCTCAATCTCACCACCGTGAGATCATGACTTGAGCTGAAATTAAGAGTTAGTCATTCAACTAACTAAGCCACCCAGGGACCACTTGTGCTAAAAGTTCTGTAGGACCCATAACCACCAGATATTATCATAGAGGGAGCACATTTTCCATCAGCAACTCTGCTCACAGAGAAACGTTATCCAGTTAATGTAAACTTGTGAATACTAGTTCAACACCATCCCTTTGTTTGCCACTCCTCCATTCCAATTTCTGGTTGAGGTTGCTGCTATTGTTTATTATTGTTATTGTAGAAAAATAATCTTAATATTATGATTTTATTTCAAACACTTGGGTCTCTAGTGACATAGTCATATATCCTTAGAAAGTAATATGGTTATGAATGTCTACAAATTATTGATGTTTATATTCTAGGATAAAATCCATCATGGTTATTATAGCTTCACAGAAAACACAGTAGAAAAAAAGCGCACCACCAGAGCTTCTAAGACAAAGGGCAAAGTGGCCATAAACTGGGGGCAAGTTTTAAGAAAAATATCACAGCCCAGATTTTTATACTATCATATCTGTGTAACATAAGGTACCACTTAGTTTATTCTTAAGGGATTCACCTAGAGCAGGAGTCAGATTTATGGTTATGAGAAAGCTACTTCTTTACTCCTATAAGTAGGTGAGTCATTTTTAAAAAGGCTATTAGAGTATTATATAGTAGAAGTAATTTCTTCATCACTGCCTTCCAATTATATATTATATTTTTAACTACAAAGCAGAATCCTCAAACCTTAGAGGGAAGGGACTTCACAATTTGAACTCTATGAGGTTTTCCAAATGTACCATATTTGAGTTCTTTTTCCACCTGGACACAAAATTGTCTTTTTAAAAAATGTAAGGATAACAACATGTTTTATAATGAGTTGCATAATAAAGGTGTATTATTAATGGTAACTGAACTACCTAACAGATGGAGTTTATGTCATCTTGTCAATAAGTATATTTTGTGAGACCTAACAGTTACATAGGTGAGTTTTATCCAGCTAATAATAAGAGAACAAATGGCAAACTAAGCTTAACTTCTCAACAACATAGTTTTTACCACCATCCTGAAGCACCCGTGTGCAGGCACACAGAGACATCCTAAAGATGTTGGCTTACTCTGGATTTCTTCTATCTGGTTTTTCTAAGTTGAACCTATGTGGACTCAGTTGCATTCTCTCTTGAACTCCACGAATGATCGGAAAACCAGAATTTTTGGTAGTGATGAAGAAAGACATGTTCTCTAGTGAGGCACAATGTGAAATGGGAGGCATGAATTGGAGCAACTGCAAACAGGCTGAAGCCTTACAGGTTGTGATTTAATCTCTGAGATGCTTATGTAATCTTTTTAGAATTAAAGGTTATTTTTTTTCATTTCTCAAAATTATGGAAACTGAAAATCACCCATATTTACACTAGACAATGGGTTTAAGTTAGATGGTATTGAATGTTTTTAAAAACTTGAGTTAGGAAGTAGGTTTTTACTCCTAATTTTGGAAACTTAAAAATAAAAATAAATGGCTTATGGCAGATGTTTATGCAGATAACAATTTTCAATAAAGGCAAATTCCAACAGAGGTAAAATTTTATATTTCTAATGTGATAGTTTTATAATTATAATGTACACCCGTTTACCTAATTATTCTAGATCTTTTAGGCAGATTTTTTTGTAGAGGAGGCGATAATAAAATGAAATCCTTCGGGTGCCTGGGTGGCTCAGTTGGCTGAGCGACTGACTCTATTTCAGCTTAGGTCATGATCTCAGGGTCATGAGATCAAGCCCTGAGTCAGGGCTCCATGATCTGTGGGGAGACTGCTTGAGATTCTCTCCCTCCCTCTCCCTCTTCCCTTCCTTCTGCTTGTGCTCTCTCTCTCTCTGAAATAAATAAATAAAATCTTTTTAAAAAATGAAATTGACAAAATGGTGAATATCTATCACTGGTTAAGAATAGAAGAAAAAATGTCTACTACCTCTTCTCAGGCTAATGGCTTAATCAATTTTATTAGGGGCCTTTGTTCCAGTACTCTATTAGGAAAACAAATAATAATTTTAAAAACTATAAGCTATTTACGAGCCTAACACATGGTTGCCCTAATATCCCTATTACAATAATAAATCTTTAGGTTGAGATATAAACATGAATTAGTTGACTATGACGGATATTGACTGGTTTCCTATCATATAGAATTTAAGGTGGAAGAAGAAACTGAGCACATATATTGTTTCATGTCAAGACCTAGGTGTCAATTTTTTAAAAGGAACAGTGTGTTTACACATATTAGCAAAGAGTGTTCAGGAGCTCCTAAAAAGTGACCCAAAGCATAATATTATATTTTATGGACTCTTAGAAAAAAATCTATTCCCAAATATCTTTACAAAGAAGATCATGAAATATAGATATACCAAGTGACTTCCCCAAAATGACTCAGCTAGTTAATAGTAGAGGGGAGATCAAAACAGATTTTTGGTTTTAAGCTCAGAGTAGCTTGCTTCATGCCTGGCTCTATTCATACAAAGGATACTTTAGAAGACACAATTTTTTTCCAGAAATGGCCATGGCCTATAATACTGGAGCATTTCTTGGAAGCTAAGAGAATGTACACCTTTTAAAGTGGTAGTAAGAGTTATGGTGTCACTGAAAGAAGTTGAAGGGAAATCTACAACATGGCTAATAAATTAAAAATATTTCCTTATATTTTATAAGTAAAAGCTTTGAAAACATAGTAGGCACACCAAAACTACTTATTCTCTTTCTCTCTTTCCTTCTGCATGCAGTTATCAGTTTGTATGGGAAAAGGAACAATTTAGAAATCTGGTTCTAGAGCTTAACAATAGCCCGGGGACTACTGCTTATGTCTAATCCACTTGCATGGAGGAGCACTATTTCAAGCTCTTGACCAAACATACTGACCAAGCAACATATCTCCAAGTGGTAAGCATGCTTCTCCTTGTATTTACCGGAAGAAAAAGAATGAAATGAAAAGAAAAATAGGCTGAGCGGACCCTGGGTGGCTCAGTCAGTTGAGCTTCTGATTCTTGATTTTGGTTGAGGTCTTCATTTCAGGGTGGTGAGACTGAGCCCGGAGTTGAGTCAGGGCTCTGCGCTCAGCATGGAGCCTGAGTCTTGTCCCTATCCCTCTGTTCCCTGCCTCCTGCCCCGCCCCATGCTCTCTCTTTCTCTGAAGTAAATAAATAAAATCTTTTTTTTATAATAAATTTATTTTTTAAAAAGATTTTATTTATTTATTCATGAGAAAGAGAGAGAGAGAGAGAGAGGGAGAGAGGCAGAGACACAGGCAGAGGGAGAAGCAGGCTCCATGCAGGGAGCCTGACGTGGGACTCGATCCTGGGACTCCAGGATCACACCCTGGGCTGAAGGCGGCACTAAACCGCTGAGCCATCCAGGGATTCCCCATAAATTTATTTTTTATTGGTGTTCAATTTGCCAACATACAGAATAACACCCAGTGCTCATCCCGTCAAGTGCCCGCCTCAGTGCCCGTCACCCATTCACCCCCACCCCCACCCTCCTCCCCTTCCACCACCCCTAGTTCGTTTCCCAGAGTTAGGAGGGTATTATGCTGAGTGAAATGAGTCAATGGGAGAAGGACAAACATTATATGTTCTCATTCATTTGGGAAATATAAATATAAATATAAATAAAATCTTTAAAAAAACAGGCTGAGCTGAAGGCAGATTCTGCAAAAATGACTCAATAAATGCTTTACTAGTTAAAAATGGCAGTTGTAGAAAAGAAATAAAGAGGATATAGAAATGTAGATCTACCATAATTACATACTAGGAATAAAATCATAAAGATGGGGGAAATAATTTAATCAAGTACAAAATGGCAAATATTTAAAACTAATTTGGCTTCAAGCAAAGAAATTGATTGTACATGTATGCTAAGTGTACTCACTCATCAATCAGTCACCATTTGTTCAATATTTACATGCCCAGACTTTTGCCAGGTATATTGGAGGATATAAAATAAGCATGAGACATACTTCTGTCACCAAGAAACTTACAATCTGGTAAAAGGCAGGACTCAAATAAATTATGTGATTTGATAACAATTAATTAAGTTACTGGGCCCTGACTGCTAAGGTTTGAATGCATCAAAAGGAAGAATCATCTAGTCGCAGCAGTATATTGTTGGATGGGATTGGATGGGTGAGAGAAAAGGAAGAAGTATGGGATAAATCAGGCAAAAAGAGGGTGGTTTTTATGGATATGTTAAATATGACCACTCTTGGGGAAAATTTGTGCTGTGAGGAAATAGAAAATTCTATATAGGAAAGGCAGGATTATAGAGCTTTGAAAGACAGATGAAAGTCAGCTTGATAGAGTAGGTAAAGGGGTCATTGAGGTTTCTGAGCAGATTAGAGCTATCAAAAAAGTGACAGTTTAAGAAAATTAGTCTTAGAGTGATATGTAGAATGGGTAAGAAAGGGAAGGGAGGCACTAGGGACAAAAGAATTGGTCAAGGGCCTGTTGCAGTGGTAGTTCTGAAGCAAACAGGATGTGAACCGAGCTGGGAATGCAGAGAATGAGATCACCTTAGGAGACATTTTGAAAAAGGAAAGAGCAGCATATGGTGAGATGTAATGGATGAGGGGCTAAGAACAGTTTAAAATTACTCTAAAGTTTCTATCTCAAGAAAGTCAAAGACTTACAGTCTGGACTAACAGACAATGATTCATTAAAAAATGGAATCATTTGATTGCTGGAAAAAGTGACCAGTGTAATTGCGTGTGTTGGTAGGAGTTGATAAGGCAATGGTGCATCCCTAGTGGAAATATTCTTTGACAGCCAGAAGTACCTGCAGCTCAGACTTGGAGGTGAAATACTTGGAAGTCACACACAGGAAAACACAGAAGGAATGACTGAACCAAGAAAAGATCAGAGACTTGAGGTTATCAAAAATTACAGGATGACAGAGAAACTGGAAATACTAACACAGAACAAAGAGGACAACTAGAAGAAATGAGAGTATAGGATTATAAAAATCAGAAAGAAAACGTTTCAAAAGGAAGATGGTTTAGTATAAATGTCACAGAAAATCAAGAATAAGGAGTATAATGGGTTGACCTAGAGGTCATTATTGGCCTTTATAAGAGTAGTTTCAACAGATATAGCCTAGAATGAGGAGTCCAAGCATGAAAAGGATGAATAGGAAGCAAAGGTGATGGAGACAAGCCACATGGTCTATGGATTTTTACTCTACAGGTATTTCTCTATGGTAAGACATTATATTATGAATGGTAACAGTAATGAGAAATATCTATTGAGGACTATTGAGGACTGAGTGTGCCTGTATGTGACAGGCACTGTTCTAAGTGTATAATATGTATTTAGCCATTTATTTCTCATAATAACCCTTCAGACAGGTAGTATTACTATCCTCATTTTACAGATGAGGACACTGTAGCACAGAGAAGTTAAATAAGTTCCCTAGGTCATGCACTTAGTAAGCCAAGAGATTTGCATCCAGGCAGCTCTGAATCTAGAGCCACAGGGCTCTTGATTGCTTTGCTAGGCTTGCTTTTGAAGAAAGAAGACAAAGACTGGCAAAATGAGCACAAGTTTTAAACTAGAGAACATTAAGGCATATCTGATGGCAGAAGGTGAAGAAAAGAAAGATCAAAAAATGCTAAGAAATAAAGAGGATATACTGGGGCATGGAGAAGGGGATGGCTTGGTAGCTCAGGAAGGTGTGCTTTGAGCAGTGGAGCCCCCTGGGATCCTGGGGACAGAGCATGGAAGCTGATATGTACACATATCACATGGGTGCTTATCAGTGTCTATGTCAGGGGAGGGGGCAGTTACTTGCCTGCAAGGCTTCGTGGAGGTTGCCATTGTAGTCTATGATCTCGGTGGCTCCCTGATCTCCCTTTTGACCAGGTGGACCCTGTGAAGAAAATGAACCAGGGGAAAATCATGGAAGTTAAGCTAGGCTGTATAAGGGACTATGGCAAAAAACAGAAATAGCAACATGCAGCTCTCTCTGACCATCAATTCCTTTATATAGCCCAACTGCACCTCAGAATAACCATGTTCAAATTTTGTCCCTATTGCTAAGAAGAAAATGCTTTTAACTTCCTATTGATGGCAGATTAAACGTATGAAATCTGATTTTTTTAAGAAAAGAGAGATGATTCGATTTCTGTAACTGTTTTCTAAAAATTATAAAATGTAGGCTAATCTGATTTGACTTGAACATTTTGTTGACTTTAACAATGTTTATTTAAGCATGTCTACATATCCCTTTTTATTCTTCTACATCTCATAGATTGTTTCCTTATTCTTTAAGAAGATAGAACACTATTCTGTACGAAATGCTTGGCTTTCTCAATTGGAACATAATTCCATTAAAATTAAACCAAATAGGGAATGAATATGTCTACCCTACTCATTAGCTCTGTTACTAAATTTCCATTAGTCATGTGCTAATTCTTTGCCTGTCTTTAAAAAAGGCTTTGAAAATATGAGCTATTGCTTTCTTTATAATTGGGTTAATTGAAAAATGGAAAATTCTATTAGCTGTATGATTATGGGCTTGCTATTGGTCAGTTAGCAGAGGGAAAGTACATAGAGTTCTTTAGACTTTCTTCTTGTGGAGCTGATTTTATGTGTTAGAATCTACACACTCATTGCTCCTGGTGACTAAAATAAAAAATAAGAATAAAAGGGGAGCCGCAGAAAAAATCAGTAGTCTATCTCAGTGCTATTATTGGGTATTAGTCTAGATGCCTTGCGAAAAGCCACATGGACACATGAGTCAAATCTGGGCTTATAGGGGCCAAAAGCTTAGATGAGAAATGTACTCACCCTTGGTCCCAGGGCTCCAGAGTCCCCTTTCTCTCCACGATCACCCTTCCCCCCATGAAAATACAAAAACTGAATTAGTAGCAGAGCCAACAGTCCAGAAATATCTCAAACCTAAGGATACATTTAATACTATGCAGCAGAACCTTTGATGAACTTCTAAAGTGGAAATAACAACTAGAAAAACGACAACCACTGACATAGCAAATGCTTCTTTAAGATACACCATAAATTCCCTTTTCAGATGACAGAGTATCTTGGAATAACAATATATATGGTAACTCTCTTACTAGGGATCTTTAAAAGCAAAGCAAGTGGTTTCTATGATACCCAAAGTAAGCTTTTACACCTCTCAGAGTGAGCCGTGTTAATATTTTTTAAATGAAGAGATTTGGGACAAAAGAAAAAAGAGCCAATCAATTGGGTTCTCTGTTTTCTGAGAAAAAAACAAAAGAGGTGTGTAGATAATCTGGACAGGGAAGGAATGGAGAGCTCAGTCTAGGGAGTTTTAGAAGGGGAAGGTCACCACCAGTGAGGCCTCTCTATGATGATGATGAAGATCTAAGGAAAATTCTAAACATATAGGCCTTTTAATACTCAGAAGGTGCTGAAGTGGACAGCAGCTGGCTAGGCCAAGTTGGCAGGGCTGAAGGTCAGGGGTAGGGCAAAACCAACTGTGTTTTTCCAATGCAGTGAGAAAAATCTCTAAAGTTCCATTCATGGTGTTATTACCCAAACTGGTGAGAAATCAGGAATAATCTAAGCATCAAACCACACAGCCATCACTCTGAGAATACTCAAAATTCTCAGAAGTCTAAAGAGAAACCCTAGAAGAGATTTGAACCTGTGTATATTTGAAAGTTCTTTAAGACAGCTTTAAATTTGTAGTGTTCTTTTCCTAGGTGGAATTCAAATCATTTTAATATGTCTTTCAACATATTTCATAAAATGGATAGGGAGCAGTGAGAGAAAGCAGGAAAAGGGATTTTAATTTTTTTTCACCCGCATTATACTAATAACATTGACCACAATAACTAAATTCTCTACGAGTAGAGAATTAATAATTTTTGCTGTTTTCCTCATTTTTTTACCCATTGTTTCATGTTATTAGTTGACAGCATCTTAAATAACATGATTCTGCTAACAGTATATGGATTATGGCAACTATTATGGACAGTATGGTAAAGGAAAGAATTTCAGTTGGTGGTGAAATTTTAATGCCATGGAAGGAATCAACTAACTTAAAAGCTAAGTATAATTTGAACATTTATCACAAAGATCGCCAGAAAATAAGTAAGATAAACCCTACATAATGTAAATTTTAAAAAGTCTTTTTTTTCCCCAAAGACACTATTCTTATGAAATGGGAAATACAATTTCTCTTAAAGAATAGTCTGAAGCACAAGAACACACAAAAACGAACAATATAAAACAAGTCAATTGTTTTGAGATATTATCACAGGGATGAAAATATTGCAGATCCCAATGTGTGAGAGTTTAAAATGTGATTATCTGTGGAAGAGGCAAAGGCAAGCTCTTGAAGGCCTCAAGTTACATTCAAATGGTTATTTGGTTACTGACCTTTGACCCCTTTGGCCCTCTAGTTCCTGATTCACCTTGTTTTCCCTATTATAGCAGAATATGAAGCAGGAAAAGAGAATGACAAGAGGAGATAAGAACAGAAAAAAGAAATTAGCAGTGACTCAGAATACTGAAGAAAAATGGAAACACTTTATTTTAATTGCCTCAATATATGGCTCTATGTAATGTTGGCTATTATAACACAAAGCATAAATAGTTATCCTCATGTCATTGGTTCATCCCTGGTCTCTCCACCACCCTCATTCCATTATAATTCTGAAGACTGCCCACCCATCAGTGGATGGGAAGAGTTCTGTGAATAATCCTCATTAGTCTCAACAGTGTTGCCATAAATCTCTTTTTCATCAAAGAGTGAATCATTTCCTGTGTCTCTAGGATGGCTTATTAGAATAAAGTGTTACCATATTAGTTTGCAGGAAGTTTAGAGGAATAAAGATTGAACAGTGAAATAAATTCTTAGCTCTGATATTTTCAGGGTGGTACACACCTTCAAATTACATAGAAGCTAACACAGCATGCATCAACATTTTTCTCAGTAAGCTTTAATACACATTGAGTGATAACATGTTAATACGACAGTCCCTCTTTACATCTGGATGTGTTATTAAATTTGTTAACTGAACAGAACAAATTGGAAAAGTTGAATTGTAAAACTCCTTTTGAAAAGGAAAAACAGTGTGCATTTCAATAAATTGTGATATTTTGCTGTTTTAATTCCCATTGAAGAACTGTATTCTAGTTTAATGTTCTAAAGTAAGTTGGACAAATTTCCAAACCAAAGAAAGCTATTGTCAAATACAAGAATAACTGACCTTTGGTCCAGGGGCTCCAGGCTCTCCTCGTTCACCTCTTCCAGGAGGTCCTGCCTCTCCACGTTCACCCTGTCACAGAATACAAAATAAATAAATGGCAATTCCTCTCCCCCCTCCAGGCTTGTCCCTGTAGGTTAATAAGTGAATTGAATAAAATCAAGGAAAGCACAGAGTTACCATTTATTTACCATGTATCCTGCATTGTATTAATCTTAACATGGATTATCTCATTTAATGATCAAAACAATTATTCAATGTTTGTATTATACCTATTTTGTACACATGAAAATGGTTTGGTAATGCCTGTCTGATAACTATGTTGGTAAATAGAAGACTTTCAAAGGGAATTGATAAGAGCCATTATTATATCTTAAGACAGATGTTGACACAGTTTTCATTCTGTAGCCACTTTTTAAAGATCTGCCAGGAGGAAGCATGGCAAAGCAGTTAAGTACCAGGTTTTGCAATCTGACATCCTGGGCTTTAATCCTGGCTCTGCTTTTTTTTTTTTAAACCAGTTCTGTGTTTTGGGACAAATTAGTTAAGTTCTGAAAACCTCGATTTTCTCTGTAATGTGAAGAAAATTATAGTACTGATCTCATAACTTATAAAGGCAAAGTGCTGAGAATAGTGCAAGATATATATATTTGTTATAGCTTTTAACTATATTCATCGCTCTATGAGGTATGAACATGATCACTGATGATCTAGTTAGAGAAGATCCACATAAACAAAATAGTTAAGAATTAAGGTGTAATATAAGGCTAATACGTGGGAGAAAAGAAAATCCCATAGGGTTTTGAATGGTCCAGATTGGCTCTGTGGAGGTAAGACTTGAGTCATGTCCTAAAGGATGGGTAGGGTATTTTTTATAATTATTGTTTCTTATGACTGTGCTGTTGATGAATCCAGCAGCTGCCTAAAACACTTCACATGCATTATCTTACTTAACCCTTGGGATAAATGAGAAAGTTGCTAGTTCCCAGAGTCTACAGATGAGGAGACTGAAGCTCAGAAAGGTTAAGTAACTTGTCCAAAATTACAAAGCTTTGAAGTGGCAAGCTATGATGTAAAACTAATTGTGCTCAATTTTCAACATTTGCATAAATGTTTTTGTAAATCTTTTGCACATATCTGGTCATTTTCTTAGGGTAAATTCCTAGTTGGGGAATTGCTGTGTCCAAAAGTACAAACATTTGAAAAGCTTGCCAAATCACTATCCAGGAAGACTGTGTCATTTTCCATTCCCGAACATGGAGTAGAAAATGTTGGCTGCTTGCTTGATGGGTAGACTTGCAATAACCAAACAGGTTTGGAATTGAGTGGTGATGCCATATTTATGGGTGAGAAAGGCACCCTCCTCACTGAAGAAATTGATTCATTGTGGAAAGGAAAATAAAGTAGCATTGGATCTGTCCTGGGTGATACTGGGCTCTAAATTCTAAGATCTTTATCTGTATCATGCCCACTCTGGAAAGCCTTGGGATAGTGCAGGGGAGGATGGATAGATTAGGGCAAGGATTAAAGAAGGCCCAGCAGGTTCTTCAACATGAGCTGAAAAGAATGTGAAAATGGAAAGCCTGGAAGAAAGGCAAGGGACTTGTCTGTATGGAAGAGACGGAAAAGATGTTACAGAAGGGATTTTCCAGGCATTAGAGATGGAAGGGCCTCTGTTGGTGTATGGAATTCTAATTTTTATATATTTTTATTTATTTATTCATGAGACACAGAGAGAGAGAGAGAGAGAGAGAGAGAGTGAGAAAGAGGCAGAAACACAGGCAGAGGGAGAAGCTGGCTCCATGCAAGGAGCCCGACGTGGGACTCGATCCCGGGTCTCTAGGATCACACCCCAGGCTGCAGGCGGTGCTAAACCACTATGCCACCGGGGCCGCCCGGAATTCTAATTTTTAAAGATGTACCATATTTGGTCTTTCTTTTAATATTTTACAGAAGAATTCTAAAATAGTTAATTATACGCTTATTTTAAAGAAAAGCAAAAACCTGAGAAAATCCTTTATCTATAGCATACTCTAGGAGCAGAACCTATATATCTTTACCTAGAATCACTTTTTGTCACAATGCCCCTAATAAGCTTCTTATCACTGTATGGAATTATGTATTGTATGAAAATTATGTGTTACATGAATTACATGTTATGTGAAAATTATGTGTATACTTCTTTCTCTCCTTCTACCTTAGTCTCCCACATACTGGAATGTAAGCTTCAGGAGAGTAGACAATTTTTGTTGCATTTACTCCTCATTCTCAAATACTAGAAAAATGTCTGGCAAAAAAAAATGTGCTGAATTAATGAATAAACATTGTATTCAAAGCATTCAGAATTATTTGTAATAAAACCCCCGTTCTTTAGACTGATATAGGTCTCTCCCAGACACTGATACAGATGTTGAGGATACGGCAGTACATAAAAACAGATTTTTAGATATCATTATACATCTTCCTTCCTTATAATCTCTCTTTACTGTGTTGGGGGTATGCAGGGTTAGTTTATTTTTTAAATCCAAATTTAGTGGTACAAATACAGACTTGCCTACACAACTGGAAAAAGGCCACTGTTCAACTGAGAGAGAATTTTAAATAAACTACTTTTCCATTATGATACTAAATTCATGTTAGAAAGGCAATTCAGCTGAAAATTGCTAGTATTGTTAATATAATTGTTAAAATACCATTAGTAAAACAAATATCCTACCCACATTCCTTCTTGTGGACATATAAAACAAGTACAGTACATTCTTTACTTTTACTGGGAATTCAGAACAGTATTTGTTCAAATCAGGCTGGGTTCTTCATGAACAGAAATCAATGTTGATTTTTTGGGTTTACATCTGGATTTTTTTGAAACTCTACAGTAGTTTATTTTTATTCTTTAAAAAGATGTATTTATTAATTTGAGAGAGAGAGAGAGAGAGAGAGAGACAGAGACAGACAGAGGTAGCAACAGAGAGCATGTGTGGGGAGGAGAGGAAGAAGTAGGCTCTTCACTGAGCAGGGAACCCAACATGGGGGCTCGATCCCAGGATCATCATGACCTGAGCCGAAGGCAGATGCTTAACCGACTGAGCCACCTAGGTACTCCAACTCCAGAGTAGTTTAAAGATTTTATTTTTAAGTAATCTCTATACCCAACGTGGGGCTCAAATTCACAACTCTGAGATCAAGAGTCTCATGCTCTACTGACTGAGCCAGCCAGGTGCCCTGAAACTGCAGAGTAGTTGAAAATCAGTGAACTAAAGAAATGATATACAGGAATGAAATCCATTCCCTACTACCTGTGTTTTTTCTACTTCCTCCTTTTTAGAAAATGAAATGCTACAAACATTTAAAGATCTAATTCATGCCTGGTTCTCTCTGGTATTGACTAAGTTTTCTATTTGTGCTGATCTATGAGGCTGGCTTCTTTCTTTACAGGGCTCTAAGGCTGCAAGTCTGAATAAATACAAGGTTCTCATATGAACACGGAATCCTCATTATTCTCTAGCTTTCTCTCTCTCTTTTTTCCAGGAAAGCATATTTCTTGTGTGTATCAGTTCAGGCATTCCTCACATTTTGTTAATAAGCCTGACAGCTCATTATGTGAAAAAGAAATTGCTTGAGAAAACAGCAATTTTTGCATAAATTCTACTGAGTTTCAGTCCCCCTTAGGCCACACATAGTTTCCATTTACTAGGATTAGAGTTATTTTCTCTTGATCAGTGGAAATGAGGAGCCCTCTGTCAAAACAGACCATGAACATATTTCCTAGCTCTTAGAAATCATCCTGGCTTACTTCTGGTGAATACAATACATATTGAGGCAAAGACTTCTACAGTTTAAAAATAAAAGAATGTAGTTTGATCTAATTTTGCTCCTTTGATTCATGAGTCTGTCATGAGTAAAGTTCCATCTTCAGAGCTATACCTTTTTATGTCTTACTGAGTAGATAAAAAGAGAACTATGGGTTCGACTACATCCATAAAAACATAATTTTTTATACGGAGGCATATAGATTTCGTTTTGGGGCCCTCTCCAGGATTGCCAAGTGGAAGATCATGAAATGGTTTTCATTATATGATCTTTCTGCAGACATTATTCAGGATAGATCCTTTTGAGATGAGGCACGTAGGAATCTATATGACATCAGTACTTGCCTTTGAAATCTAGGGAGTGAGGGGGGAATAGTAATAATGTTTGATTTACAGTATGTCCTAAAATTGGCAATAAGGTGCAGAAGTTAATGAGTTCTATCTCTCCTCATCAGAATGCCCCCATTTTTTTCATACAGTCAGGAGGCAAACAGCATCATATCTTTTTAGGGATAATTTGGGGGAAATGAGCAACTAATATATTTCATTATCCTGTTATCCTACCTGAGGTCTTCTGAAATTAACTTCCTATTACTCTATTTAGTATGGTATTCCCATTAGAAGTGTTAGTAATATGTACATAGGAAACCCAAAAGAATCCACCCCAAGATTGCTAGAATTCATACAGCAATTCAGCAGTGTGGCAGGATACAAAAATCAACGCCCAGAAATTAGTGGCATTTCTATACACTAACAATGAGACTGAAGAAAGAGAAATTAAGGAATCAATCCCACTTAACAATTGCACCCAAAAGCATAAGATACCTAGGAATAAACCTAACCAAAGAGGTAAAGGATCTATACCCTAAAACTACAGAACACTTCTGAAAGAAATTGAGGAGGACACAAAGAGAAGGAAAAATATTCCATGCTCATGGATTGGAAGAATTAATATCGCGAAAATGTCTATGCTACCCAGGGCAATTTACACATTTAATGCAATCCCCATGAAAATATCATGGACTTTCTTCAGAGAGTTGGAACAAATGATCTTAACACTTGTGTGGAATCCAGAAAAGACTCCAAATATTCCCCAGAGGAATATTGAAAAAGAAAAAAATAGCTAGGGGCATCACAATGCTGGATTTCAAGTTGTACTACAAAGCTCTGATCATTAAAACAGTGTGGTACTGGCACAAAAATGGACACATTGATCAATGGAACAGAATATAGAACCCAGAAATGGGCCTTCAACTCTATGGTCAACTAATATTCGACAAAGCAGGAAAGACTATCCACTGGAGAAAGGACAGCCTCTTCAATAAATGGTGCTGGGAAAATTGGACAGCCACGTGCAGAAGAATGAAACTAGACCACTCTCTTACACCATCCACAAAGGTGAACTCAAAATGGTTGGAAGATATAAATGCGAAATAAGAATCCATTATAATCCTAGAGGAGAACACAGGCAACACCCTTTTTGAACTTGGCCACAGCAACTTCTTGCAAGATACATCCACGAAGGCAAGAGAAACAAAAGCAAAAATGAACTATTGGGACTTCATCAAGATAAAAAGCTGCTGCACAGCAAAAGAAACAGTAAGCAAAACTAAAAGACAACCTACAAAATGGGAGAAGATATTTGCAAATGACCTATCAGATAAAGGGCTAGGATCAAAAATCTATAAAGAACTTCTTAAACTCAACAGCAAAGAAACAAACAATCCCATCATGAAATGGGCAAAAGACATGAACAGAAATTTCACCAAAGAAGACATAGACATGGCCAGCAAGCACATGAGAAAATGCTCTGCATCACTTACCATCAGGGAAATACAAATCAAAACCACAATAAGATACCACCTTACACCAGTGAGACTGGTGAAAATTAACAAGACAGGAAACAACAAATGTTGGAGAGGATGTGCAGGAAGGGGAACCCTCTTGCGTGGTTGGTGGGAATGTGAACTGGTGCAGCCACTCTGGAAAACTGTGTGGAGGTTCCTCAAAGAGTTAAAAATAGAACTACCCTATGACCAGCAACTGCACTACTGGGGATTTACCCCAAAGATACAGATACAGTGAAAAACTGAGACACCTGCACCCCAAGGTTTATAGCAGCAATGTCCACAATAGCCAAACTGTGGAAGGAGCCTCAGTGTTCATCAAAAGATGAATGGATAAAGAAGCTGTGGTCTATGTATACAATGGAATATTACTCAGCTATTAGAAACGACGAATACCCACCATTTGCTTCAGTGTGGATAGAACTGGAGGGTATTATGCTGAGTGAAGTAAGTCAATCAGAGAAGGACAAACATTATATGGTTTCATTCATTTGGGGGATATAAAAAATAGTGAAAGGAATTAAAGGAGAAAGGAGACAAGATGAGTGGGAAATATCAGTGAGGGTAACAAAACATGAGAGACTCCAAACTCTGGGAAACGAACAAGGGGTAGTGGAAGGGGAGGTGGGCAGGGGGTTGGGGTGACTGGGTGATGGGCACTGAGGGGAGCACTTGACAGGATGAACACTCGGTGTTATGCTATATGTTGGCAAATCTAACTCTAATAAAAAATATACAAAAAAAAGTGTTAGGTAATAGGTATTTTAGTTCTCTATTAGGCAAAAATATCTGGTCACCTAAACAGTAAAGTCATTCCACACTTATTTCAACATAATGTACTAAAAATATATGACATAATATTTCAGAAATAGGGATGCCTGGGTGGTTCAATGGTTGAGCATCTGCCTTTGGCTCAGGGCATGATACCAGAGTCCTGGGATCAAGTCCTGCATGGGGTTCCCCACAGGCAGCCTGCTTCTCCCTCTGCCTATGTCTCTGCCTCTCTCTCTGTGTATCTCATGAATAAATAAATAAAATATTTCAAAAAATATTTCAGAAATAAAGGAAAGAGAAAATTCAACTTACCTTTGTGCCTGGTAACCCTGGTAAGCCTGGTTCTCCTTGAGGACCAATGAAACCTGGTTCTCCCTTTAAAAAAGATGGCATATGAGATTGTTATTTATTTGGCAGTAAATAAGTATTTAAACTGATTTACTTTTACTGGGATTTTAGTCCTTTGATTGTATGCAGCTTTCTGCTGAAACCTAGCTACTGAGTATAAAATTAATCAGAATTGGTTTTGGTCAGTGAAAATACTCTGAGCAAAGCTTTGGAGAAATTGAGAAAGTGAAAGTGAAAAAGGAGCCAGATAAATGTCTTTACAAATTTCTTTCTCATCTGTTGTCCACCATTTCTTAATATTTACTACATTAAGATCCATTATGTTAGGGTAAATGTGGTAGGTGGCCTCTAAGATAGGCCTCAATGATCCCACCTCCTGGGTATTCATGCCTTTGTGCAATCCCCTCTGCTAAAGTGTATATTGGACGTACTGACTCATATCTAATGACCAGAATATATTGGCAGAAGTAATGGGATATCACTTCAGAGACTAAGTTATAAAAAGACTGTGGCTTCCATCTTGGGGATGCTTTCTTGTTCTCTCTCTCTTGGATCACTTCTTTTGGGGAAAGCAAGCTGCCATGCTGTGAGCAGTACTATAGAGGAATCCACATGGTGAGGCCCATGGTCTGCCAACAACCATGTGTGTTGGCAGCATGAGAGCAGATGGTCCACCCCAGTAGAGTCTTCAGATCTTCAGATGAACCACAGACCTGGCTGACAGTTTAATTGCATCTTCGTGGAAGACACTGAGCCAGAGGCACCCATTTGAGTTGTACTCAAATTCTTATTCTTCCAAAACTGTGAAATAATTGTTGTTAGTTTTGGGGGTAATATGTATGGTAGGCAGCAATAGATAAACTGATACATAGGTGGGGCTAGGGAAGAGATCAGGAGTGTTCAGCATGAAAGGAAAAGTACTCTCCTTGCTATACTTCCAAAACCTTGTCCCCACTACCTGGAGGAAACCCAGTTATGATATAACAAAATATATATTTGATATTGTTCCTGGTTCCTTGCACAGAGCTCTTAAAACCCTTGGAATTTTCTGATAAAAGAGTAATAGGAGTATCTTTTGTTATTCATTACAAACTCCTTTCAAACATATCTGAGTTTATTCTAATGAGGAGACTTGGTGGGTTCTTAGATAGCTTCAGAACAGGGGGCTATAAAAATCTTTAAACAGTAGGGATTGGAGAGCCTCCAAGTTGGTGAATACATCAATGTGCTTGTAGGATGGTACATCTCAACTCCATGGGGACAGAGGCTCCTGTGCTTAAGACTCTTTTGACTTCACCCTACAGATCTCTTTATTTTCATCTTTTATAATAAACTGTAATAACATGGCATTTCTCTGACTTTTATGATCATTGTATGTATAATTTTTATGGTTATTGTAGCCAGTTATCAAACTTGAATGGGATGAAGTACTCTTGAACTAACAAGCAACTCAGAAGTGCAGGTAACCAGGGGACCTAGTATTTGGGATTGGGGTTGAAAGTGACGGGAGGTTTGTGAGATTGAGCCCTTAAAACCTGTGAAGTCTGACACTAACCCTAAGTAGTTGGTGTCACAATAGGATTGAATTGTAGGACACCCAGTTGATGTTAGAAGATCGGAGAACTGGAGAATTGGTGTTGGTAAAGACATCACGTTTGGTGTCAGAAAACACCTGAGACCAGTGTTCAGATATTCTTCAATATCCATAAAATGTTATTTTCTTTTTAACAGTGTGAGCTCAAATGTTAAGAGTCTAACTTCCTGAAATCTATAGAAAAGTTTTAAAGCAAAAAATGTCATGGCTCTGTTCCCATACTTACTGCTTTCCCCCCCCATATGGATTATTTCTGGAGCAGTCGCTAATATTATTTAATACATTTGATTTTTTCTAATGTAGCAATATTTCAACATTTGTTTTTTGATACTTAGAGTTGAGCAGGAAGATACAGAAAGGATGTTTTATGAGAAATCTTAAAATGTCATCAAATATTTTGAAACATTTGAGTTTTAAAAATAAGCTGCATAAAATCTTGGGTACTGGGTGGAGAACAAAAGGATATCACTACCACAAAATGTAACACATTGATACAGAACTCAAATATATTTATCTCTAGCTCTGATGCTCATGTACTGATTTAAGAAAAAAAAAGGTGGAGGCTAAGTAATGCTTTAGGCTTATTGTTTGTGAATTTTCTGCAACTCTATTCTACCTGTTTCCGTATCCTTATACATAATGGAAGGGAGACTCTAACAAATAATTTTTGGATAATCTCCTAATGATCTAAAATGAAAATCAACAATATTAGGAGAAATCAGTGGTGACCATTCTACTCAAAAAGGAGTTTAACTTGTTATTTTAAACACAAAAATCACAAGAATACATTTATTTACAAATAAGATACTTATCCCAATAAAATTTCATATACAAATACATAAATATCCTCTGTCCACCTCTCAAGAAAAAAGTTATAATAAAATCAATGTGTATCATTAGTAATGAATTACTGTTATGAAATTTTAATGTAAGTTAATAGGTTAAAAATTTATGGGTAGAAAAGATTCTTGCATATCTTCAAGTAGAAATGAAGTGATCTCACTATTTAGCAAAGCAAATAGAACACCATTAAAGCATATTAGTGAAAGAGAAGAAAAAAGTGTAAATGTTGAAAAAAATATTTCTTATTCAGGTTAGTGTTTAGTTTATAAAAAGATGAAGCATGCAGTTTCAAAATTCACAAATAAGTATATAAGTGGCCAGACAAAAGTGATTTGTCTTCCTTTAAAAAATATAGAATATACATTAAATTCTCCCAAGGAAAGTATAGGAAGTTCTTTTAAATTGAATGTTTTAAACAGAGGGAAATTTATTTCAAGATAAAAAATTAGCAATGCATTTGACAGAATGATTTTAGCACTGCTAATATTGGCTAACTTTAAAGACTTTGAGTATGATTAGTTTTACCTTATTTCATTCTAAGAAAGCATCTACCATATTGATGTATTCATTTCTTATTTCAATTTATTAAAGGGGAAAACAGCATACTAACTTTAAGATCACAATTTTATGTTTATTTAATTCCAGAGCTCTCAACCACTTTGGAGACATTATCTTAATCCTCTCTATATCTTGGCAGAATGGGGAGGAAATAATCATTGGTCTCTTTTCTGTTTCAGGCTTGAAAGATAATTGTTGAAGTAAATAATGCATAAATATGTCTACTCATGGTCTTGAGCTGGTCAGGTTGTGTTTTTGACTCCTTAAGCTAATGCCAGAGGTTCTCAAAGTGCTTTTTCTTGTATTATTTACTTGTATTATTGTGCACAGTAGGAAAAGTTCATTGAAAAGGTTTCAGATTCCACATTCCATTTAACCTTTAAGAAACTACCATTTGTAGACTTTGGGGTAGTATCAAAGAAGAATATCCACAATTTTATGAAAACGCTATTAAAATAATCCTCCCTTCTCCAATGACATTTCTGTATGAGGCTGTTTTTCTTCATCTACTTCAACTAAAACAACAAATTGCAACAGATTGAACACATATGCAGATATGACAATCCAGCTACCTTCTGTTAAGCCAGATACTAAAGAGATTTGCCAAAAAAAAAGTATAACAATGCACTGTTCTTGCTAATTTTTTGTTTTGTTTTAGAAAATTCAGTTATATTTCACAAAAAATGTTTAACTAACATATAATGGGTTTAGAAATTCTTTAGTTTTAATTTCTAATACAGAAACATCAATAGATATAAATCTACATAAATGAAAATTTTTCAATCCTAGTTTTGTGTGGAAAGGAGTTTTGAGACCAAAATTCTTGAGAACTGTTTGTACCAAGGTATAGAATTGAATTAAAGCCTGGCTTTGCAAATTGGAATCCTGAGGTGCCCAATAATGGAAGATTCTGCTGTTGTAAAGGGGTGGTTTAGTCAAGACTTATAAGATAATGCAAGCAAAGCACTTAGTGCTAAGTGAACAATAACTATTTGTTATTATTGTTGCCCTTGTAGTCTCAAAAACGCTAGCTATCATTTAATTGTTGTTGTTAGTAATAGTATTACAGCATCTCTGCAACTAATTGGTAATATACAAGATAAGTTCTTGTTTCTCTACAACCTGTATAGGGCTATACTCAATACCACTCCAACTTCTTCCAAAAAGTAACCCTAAATTTTCTCATGTGAATATATCATTGTTTCATGAGTAATATCCAGCTGTCAGAGACTTCAGGACTGCAAAAAGTCTTTACAATCTTACATGTGTATAAGGTAGAGAAGTGACAGGTGTACTAAGAATGAGTTTTCTTCCTGTACAGAAGGAAAAGGAGAAGATGTTCATACCTACTGAATTTCTCTAAATAAATATAATCCTTTAAAAAAAACCTTGCCTCTTTGACAAAGACTGATTAAAAATTTAACCTCCTAAAATGTCTAGGAGAAAGGCCATTGCAACTTATGGTTTTGTGGCAAAAAAATAAAAAAGGCAATGGGTTATTCTACTATAGTCATAATACTAGTTAACCAGGGTAGAGGAAGGAAATTACATTAGGAGGAGGTAGGGGTGCTTTCCTAGCTGAAATATGATCCAAACACAAAACACCTTTGGGAAAAAAATCTTTGGAGAAAATCAGACTACAAAAATGAGGTTATGTAAATTTTCAGGGCAATGAGCAGAAGTAATTTTTTATATTATAATAAATATATATATATTTATTATATATAATAATTCTCAAGGTCATTTTTATACATCTAATCTTATTTAATCAATGGGAAATAAGATTGCTAAATTGAAAATTATTCTCACATAATAGCTTGAGTACCCAAAATAGGGGAGAGATACAATAGAGGAAGTTGGAATGACAGTGCAATTAAGTTCTTATATTACTTTTAATGAAGGGGCAATTAAATTTAGAGTTTTAAAAAATTTATAAGACAATTACTCGAATTAGAAAATCCAAATTATAATTTTTATGAGCCATTTTAGGAATAAACATGAAAACATAAGGCAGAGATCCTTTGAAAAGGGCAGATACTGAATATCATAATCAGGGAAATGTGTATTTACACAGGTAAGCAGCAAGTAAAATAGCTGCACCACGGAAGTGAAAACAACAAAATAATGACATTTTCTATTAGAAGTAATCACGCCTAGGATAAACCTTATTGGCTACGATACTGCCACTGTGCAAAGTTAAATATGACATTTTCTGAAACAATATTAATTTTTTCAGTTTATGATGTGTTAGCACTTTTTAAAAAATGACAACAAAAAATGTCTAAGAAAAATAGGAGAAAGGCAGAGCTTTACACATTGGTTTGTCATGAACACCAGGGCACTGGTGAATAGCATAAAAATGAGTTAGATCATTACTTCAGAGCCACTTTAATCTGTTCTCTCAAGTTTCATACATATATATTTATTTTCTCTCATTATATATATATATATATATAATCTTCCTCTACCTCTCTCTTTACTCACCATTTCTAGTCAGATAGCATTTTGGGTTTTTACTTTTGTTCCTACTGAGAACAAAATTACAAAGTCAATTGGGATTCCATTCCTATTGGTATTACTGATCCTATATAAAAGGAATCAAAAGAGTGAAGGCAACCAACTGACACATCTTAAAGTGTCATTGCTTGCAAAGTTAGTGCCCAAATACAGTGAAACAGAAAAGTAAAAAGAAGAAAGAGAAGAAGAAGGAATCATGGAAGAATGCAGGGAGAGAGTAGGGAACAGAACAGAAGGAAAGAAGAAGAATGGAGAGGAAGAAGCATCTTAAAATTTTCTGTTCCTTTATCATGACCACAACTATTGAATCCAGGTTTAATCTGTTATTTTTGTCATTGTGTTTTCACTGGTCCTGGAAACATCCAACTAGATCTAAGCTTGAGACAGACACAGGAAAATAAAACAATATAATATCTAACTCAACCCCTGATTTAACCAAAGCCTGGAGATAAAATATATACAGAACTATTTATCAGAATCCTTAACACAATCCAAAATTTTAACCGCCGAAACACAATTAATAGCTGGCACAATATTCTCCTATCCAAGCCACAATGCAAGCCTGTAATTAAATGGTTGTCAGTGAAATAGAAATCTCAGTTTTATTAGTGCTACTGTAATATGGCATTAATACAGCCTTGAATTTCAAAATGAGAAAAAATTTGGTTTAATTTTCTGCTCTTGTCTTAGATGTTGCATTTGATTTCTTCCTCAGTTATTTCATGAGTTTTGCTCTTTGTTTGTTCTTTAATTAGTTCACCATCAATGAGTTCAAAAATCAAATCAATACTGAAACTGTAACACATTTACCTATGTTAAGCTGGTAGAAAAAAATAAAAAATATAGTACTTGTGGTTTTGGCAACTAGACTGGGATTTGGGTTCTACAGAAGAGATGCTGTTTACTCAGAATATAGCACAGTATAGTCCTAGTAATACATTGTTGGGAGCAGCAACAATAGCAGCAAGCAGTCCTATCTGAAAATCTGACACAAGTTGCTAATTTGAATGAAAGTTTTAAGCAGCCAGGGCACATAAAGATGCAGAACCAAGTCCACAGAGACTAGCTCTAGCTGAGATCAAAGGTGTATCCTCACATGACCAACTTTGGAGGACCTAATGGTCTCACATTGATAGTTAGCTCCAACTGTAGCTAACTATTTCAGCAGCCACAACTTTGATCTTGTAGTATGAAGCTCAATGAAAATAAGTCACAGTAGCTAGTAAGTACTATATTTGAACAATTATCCTGTTTTTGCACCAAAATTTCCCTTGATCATGAAAGTGTAAGTATTAGAGCTCTCCTCCTTCCTCTCTCCCTTTCTATCCACCCAGCTTTCTATCATAAATGGGCAATGTGTGCACAAACAAGAAAATTTAGCTGTAGATAGGTGGGATCTATTCACTCTATAGATTAAAAAAGATACAACAAAACTAAGATTTTTGACCGAAGCCACTTTTGTCCAACTCATTTATTGTTACTTTTAAAAAATTTAAATAGCTTAGATCCTGTGTATTCTGACAACTCCCCCCTACAAAACAAAACACCCTAAAACAAAACAAAGTATCCCCAAACAGTGCAAACAATTACTTTCTTTACTAACAAAGAGGGCAACAAAAACTAGCTTTCTATATTACAAGGAAGGTAGAAAAATTCCTAAGAACATGACTTTTCTGAAATCTAACAATAACTATCAAAAGTCTCACTAAGTTTTAGAATTCAATAAAATCTGGACTGATTTTCCTTCAAGCCCACATTTAATACATAAGAAGAAAGTATTTGAAATGAACTTCCTTTATATTCTAAGTGGCTATTAGGACAGTTCACTGAATATTCTGTCAAATTTATCTTCATGTAGGTGAGAAGAGTCAACAAATATATAGATGGCATTACTGGTCAAGGTAAAAAAGGAAGAGACAGCTTTATTCATACAGAAATGGCTCCCTGGGTGTTTCCCTATAAACTTCCAGACTTATCATCTGTTAAATGGAATGGTGGCCAGAAAGTCCTAACTGATTAGCTCTTGCCTACAGAAAAATTTCTGGTTTTTCATTTATTACCATTTGTTTTATTTTTATAAGTCATTATCAATTAAGGCAGTAAAAGATATTATTTTTTTAACCTGTCTCTAAAACCCCTCTAACATACCAGTTTAAACCAAGTCATGTTTTCCATGATATTTATTACCCCCATGCAGATCCAATTTTCATTGCCCAAAAAATAGTACAACAGGGCTTGAAAAATGTGCTGATTTGCCTGGGTGCTAAAACATCACCAATAATTTTGATTAATGTGTCTTGACACTGAATGCATTAGCCATACAATATTCTTCTTGCTTAAAGGCTAATTAGAATTCAAGTCAGCATGATACCTGCTTCTGAGGATTACAGCAAGAACATTTGTTGTAATAAGAACCTCCAGGCAGCTAGGTTTTGTAATGATTGATTTGTAAAATTATTGAGGGCAAAAAAAAGAATGAGAAAATAGTCTGTCCCAAAAACACTATTTCCCTGAAGGATAAAATTTGAGTATAAATTAAAACATCTTGGTGATATGATGAAAATGAACTGCAATAGCAGGTTTATTTAAAACTCAGAAAACATACCTTTCTGCTTTTTTTTTTTTTTAAACAGGATTACATCATGAAAACATTCAGTGTATTTATTGGAAGTTTCATTATGGCTGCTAAAAATCTCTGATTTCTGGTTGTATGAGTTTCCTAATTGGATTCTTAAACTACTCAGCTGCTCAGACGTACTCTGTGCAGGCAGGAAATAATTATAAGTAACAATAACACAATCTTATCCTTTTAACCAGTATTTCTTTCTTTCCTTCTTTTTTTAGGAATACATTTCACATCCTATGTTACTTCCAAAAACTTTCCTCTTCTGTCTTTAAAATATGATTTGATGTTTCTGAGGAAGGAACATCTTCAGTGGATTTAGATGATGGATTTCTATTAGATTATTGAACACTGTCATTAATCCTAAGAATGCCTAAGAAAATGTTCCTGTGGGACGCCCAGGTGGCTCAGTGGTTTAGTGCCGCCTTCAGCCCATGGCCTGATCCTAGGGACCTGGGATTGGGTCCCACGTCAGGCTCCCTGCATGGAGCCTGCTTCTCCCTCTGCCTGTGTCTCTGACCCTCTCTCTGTGTCTCTGATGAACAAATAAAAAATTTAAAAAAAGAAAAAAAAGAAAAAAAAGAAAATGTTCCTGCCACCTATAAAGTTCAGTCTTTATATGATTCAGTGTCAAGGATGATTTCATCTAATGAGATACAAAGAATTAGTTACTGTCTTGTACCCTCCCAATCCTCAAAGTCTTAATCTGAATGTCAAATTTTCACTAATGTGGAAGCCAGAAGAAAACTATCAAGTTTGAGAGAAAATACTTAACATTTTTTGCCACCTAAATGATTTTTTTTTCATTTGATGGAAATTTTTCCTGTATTATGTTTCCCTACTCTACTAATTTTACTGTTATATAAATTTTTCCTAATTTACTCTCTGAATATGATGAGATAAACTGGTGGCTTCTGTTGAAAGGAGAAAAGCAAGCATTGAAAACCCATATTTGTAAAAAATGTCTTGGTCCAGGCAACACTATGACTGGGGCCTAGAAAATCTTCCTTATTACATGTCCAGTTTCTCTTGTGAACAGTGTAGGAAGGAGAATTTTGACAGTACCATGTCTTATGCCCAGAAGGTTGTGTCCCCGCATCCTTTGTTCCTGGAATATATTGAAGTTAGAGAGTAGGGGCATAGTGTGATGTTTCAAGAAAAAGCAGGTTTATCACTGCCCTTAAAGGTAACTTTGATCATCACTGCAAAGGAGTTTTCAGAATTTACCTCTATGGACTATAGAATGTAAATGGTTTTACGTTCTCCAGATTAAAATTACTCACATGAGGAAAGATTATATTGAATAAGTACATAACCAATTTTCCAATATTCTGAGCTGCTCCAAGAGAAAGAGTAATAGCTAAAATTTATATAGGATTTACTATCTGCTTGGTGATATTTTAGGATCTGCACATATATTAATTCATTTAATATATACAACTCTCTAAGTTATGTACAATGATGATTCTTATTTTATAGGAAAACCAGAGGACAAGGATATTATTGTAACTTGTCCAATGTCATGATATAGCTTCATTAACTGGTAAAGGGTAGAACCAGGACCCTCACACTGATGGTCTGGTTCTAAAGTCAAGTCCCTTGATCACTGTTCTCTACTGCTTCATTACTAGAGTAATGTAATCATAAAAAGAGTAAGTAATGTATTTACATTTTTCAAAATAAGTGTGGAGAGAAAAATTTTAAAAATAGGAACTTCGGGTCTTACCCTTTTATATGATATCAGAAAAGCTAGTTACAGTCAGCTTTACCCATGAAAAACATATTTGAAGGCTTATTTATAAAAATCACTTTCTGAGCTCAAATCTTATTCCAGAAGATCAATGTCTGCATGGTACATTGTGCATAATTTAATTTTCCCAGTTGAACATCTTGACACTATATGAACCATGAATGCATGAAATAGGAATTCCAAATGTCTTCCACATGGTGAAAGAACTTTTCCAATACTTGTACAGGAAGCTTAAGAGTAGTTTGAAATTAAGTTATGCCTGTTCTTGGTGACTTTTATTATGTATGCCCAAGGTATCAGCACTTTTCTCTGAGTGGGACTCTGAGGTGATAGATAGATGAGTCTGCTGTCTGTATTTAGGCACTTTGCTCATTTCCTGAGGGCTGTGTGGAAGGCATTTGGGTGCTCATTAAGTTCCCCACCATTCCCCGAGAGCAACAGGTGGTGAATCAAAGCTTCCCTGGTATGTCATGGCTGGTTTCCTCAATGTCTTGGAAATAACGGATGGCATGTGCATGCTCTCTGTAGTACCACTAGATAAAGGAATGAATAGCAACAGGAAGTATTTCCAAAGCATAAACTATCATACAAGTTCTGGCTACCACACATTTTAAATCCATACATATTGTTTCATCTTTTAAATATTGTTACTCAATCAAACTATGAAATCAAATCTGTTAACTATCCTGTGGTTAGCAACGGAGTAGAAGCAAGGCTTGTTCTAAAGAACATCTCAAATTAATGAATCTCTATCATAAAGTTATAAATTTGTAACTCTAAATTTATACATATCCAATGACTAATAATGAAAATGTGTTCTTAAATTGTCTCCTTCACAAAATGACCTCTGTATCCTGAGGACCTACTACATTATAAAGATAGAATATTGCTCACTCACATCCTGAACTAGAGCGAGAAGACAAAGGTAATTAAACCAAAAACAGAATCCGTGATTTAAATCAAATACTGGGTATTTCCTCCAAAATACTTGGTAATTGTACAGAAAAGTATCTCTAGTGAAGGATAAAAAGGTTTGTCAATGGATAGCTTATCACAGCAGTCACAGTAAAGGTTTAAAAACAAAAATATCAGCTATATGATCTTGACAAAATCTATCTGACAATGTCCTAGGACCCTAGGAATAAAAACATTTACCGGAGGTAGCAAATCACCAACACTCTTCCCAATTTAAAAAAGTTCAAAACACTCAGACTAGTTCACATGTGACTAGGGAAATGCCCTGGGATATTTTTCGTGGTGGAAGACATAATATAAATAAGAGGTAATGATAACAAATAGAATCATTCAAATTGGTTTTTGTTCATTTTGGAGGGTAAATCACCTTTACCCTTACATAGTCTTTCTCGCCAAGAGAGTGCCTCGTACTCCTGAGAAGGGACAACTGAATTTCAATGCAGCTCTGAGTTTCCTGACACATGAGCTGGCATTAGCAGTACAGCTCCGCTAACTTATGAGTAAGTGCTGCAGGAAACACTGTCCCAGCCCTTCCCAAATGTCCCTTCTTTCCAACACCTTCCCCTTTATTTATAATGCCACCAGGGATTTAACTAATGTTGAGTATAATTTTCTTAAATTTGTTTTAAAAATCTATGATCTCCCAATCATTTGTAAAAAGCTCTTTTCTTAATGCATGGGAATTACTAAGGAACTGCCATAAATAAACTCTACAATATGAAACACATACTTTTTTTTGGAAACAATTAATTTGCTAAATATCAAGTAATAAGGAAAAGGCTTCAACCCTTTAGTAAGCTGTTGTCATAGAGTGTACTTTTTCACTGAGGAAGCCAAAGACAAAATATAATAAAAGGACATATCTAAATGTCCATGATACTAATCTGGAAACACCAAACAAAAAGCAGGAATTTCTGAGTGTCAGACTGAAAAACACAGTTTCCATGTCTGCTACTTATACCAAATAAAGTCATAAAATATATGTGATACCATACAATGTCTGGGGAACTCAATAATTTAACATATTTATTCTAAAGCTATATTATTTCATGTACCATACTTCAAACACAACTTTCATCAAACAGTATATATAACCTTACACTGAAACTAGGATTATTAATTTTAGAATGGTCTAATGCACACTAAAGAGTGATTCAAAATCTATGAGAACAAATTAGGAAAAATATACTTGCATTATGTTACTCTCTCAAATGGTTCTAGAATTTAAAGAAAACTCTAAAACTTTTAAGGTTTAAAAAGCAGATCTTAAAGGAGGAACTACTCCTAGGGCAGTAGAACTTTAAGCCTTATCAATTGCCATGTGAAAAATTTTAAGCAATTAAAAAAATGAAAGTTTCTTAATATTTTTAGATGATTTTAAAATATGGAAAACAATGTAAACTAAGATTTAAGCAATTATTTCAAAAGATACATACAAAGTTTATGGAAATAGTATATAGGTCAGAATAGTAATCTGGTTTGTACTATGCAGTGAGAGTTATTGATAGGAAGTGGAAGCAGAAAATATTTTAGAGCAATTATTATAATGAATGAATTACAAAAACAGCTACCTAAATGTTTAATTTATGGGGATGTTAAGACTGTGATAGGATGTTAAGAATAAAATTAAAATGTGAAAGTAGACATTCTGGACTTTAAAAATTCCTATGTGGCACTTACATTTTTTTCAAGGGGCATAGTAGGTTCAATAGTAGAATACAGTCCAGATAGCAATGGCAAACATTAGCAATACCTGTAGCAATGGCAAATGTTAGCAATACCTGTGCCTGTTTTCAATTTAAAAATGCCACCTAAAAAAAAAAAAATGCCAATGTGGGGCTTGAACCCATGACTCTGAGATCAAGACCTGAGCTCAGATCAAGAGTCAGATGTCCAACAGACTGAGCCACCCAGGTGCCCCTTGATTTAAAAAAATTAATTGATCAAGATAGCTGGAGAGGATTTAAAGAATAGCGTGATGTTTTTAATTTTCTCTTTTTCCTATTTTCCTTTGATTTTTGTGACTTTCACAATTACAGTTCTATGAAGCTGAGACTGTCAGTGCAGTATTTATTTACCTTTATCCCCGGAAGTCCAGGAAGCCCAGGAAGCCCTGATTCACCCTACATAGGAAAATCACATAGCATTATAGAACAATAGTCACTCATTCACAGTATCTGGAGAAAAATATGGCAAATGATTTGTATTCAGTTCCTAACTGAATACTTGTTGCATATATATATATATATATATATACATATATAAATACTGTCTAATTTTAAGAACTTTGGTGAGATTATACAGTTCAGTCAACTCTTGATTCAGAGATTGGTTGACCACCTTGCAGATTTTTCAGGATTTTCTCTCTTCCTGCCATCTCACTGCTCATTGGCATCTCTACTGGAAAGCAAGTCAGAGAAGTAAAAGGAACTCCTACATTTTATTTTTCCCTAGTAAATGATTTCTTGTGGAAGCTGAAGCTCTTTGCTGAAATGAGGATTATGTATGCATTTGAATAATGCATCCTATTCCAGGGCTCTCTTACCTCAGATAATCAAGAGTTGGCTGTGTGAACAGATGGTCACATCAAAACAATACACATTAAAAGTCTTGCTCACTTAAAAGTATTGTAAGATTTCTTTTCCATTCCTGAATGATGAGAATATAAATGCATAGTTAAGATTATACTTAACTCCAGACTGTATTTCTGACAATTGTTGAGTCTAGGTAACCCTGCTTAACAATTTAGGGCTAATGGTACCATGCGTGCAGCTGTTCCTGAATACAGGTTTGAGATTAAGTGGTACATTTTGTGTGAGCACACTGGAGTCAAGCTAAATCTCATTTTCACAGAATTGTCTACATTGTTTTAAATAAAGTATAGTGAGAAGAGGTTACATTGCTTAGAAAATCTCCTGAATTCCACTAAGAAAACATAAAGGAATTGCCAAAGAAAATGAAAGTCCATCCTGTATTGGACTGAGGTGACTATTATTTGTGGAAACATTTGAGGGTAAAAGGCACACATTGTTTCATAATGGTCAGTCAGTGGGACAGACAACTATATTGAAAGAGGTTAGGACATCACACTAAATAAAAGTGGTAAAGGGAGACATTTCTTTTAATCTAAATGCCTTAACAATCCTCATTCCAAGGAAAATCTACTAAGAACAATCATATATTTTGTTTTTAATTGTATTACTTTCATATCATGAAGAGCCATAATTTGCTTTGGTATTATCAAACAATGACTCCAGATACTGTTTATTAAGCTGTATGGTTAGGCATAGAGGGGACAACAACTTTCCTGATGGTTTAGGGCAGAGGTGCTTCAGGAATGCAAAAGAAAAGCCATGCTGTTTGAAACTATTCAACTGAAATTTTGCACTGTGAACAGTAAGACTAAGATGAGGTTATGCCAGAGAAGAAGGAATGATTATTAAGAATTTGATATTCCATTCACAGAAAACTTGTCCAAGTAGATTAAACTTTCCAAGGAAATGTTACACATTTGATTTTCTTTTTTCTTTCCTCTTTGCCCTTCAATCAATAAGTTTAAGTAGATCCAATAAGTAGGGTGGCATCCATATTTTACTGAAGATTCTCTTTTACTTCAAAAAAAGAAGTTCGAGGCCTTTGAATATACAGTAAATTGTAGTACAATATACAACCAATTAAAAGTAAACCTATTAGTGATAAATTTAGTTTCATATTGTTTTAGGAAAGGCCCCCGAAACTCAGGGCATCCCATTAGAAATGTGTGAAAATATAGCAGTCATAACACTGTTTCCCTGCAGTTCTCACCATACGCCTCCCCCCCACACTATATTAAAAAGGACTCTATGACTACTTTTTAAAAAATATTTATATTTACATGCATTCATAGACACATGCTTATGTTTTCTAACAATAAGAAATATGTATGAGACATCATGGGCTATTTTACAATGTAGATTGAATACTTAGACTTTAGCTTTTAGCTGTTTCCTATATCACATGTGTATGTAGGTAGGTATGTATTTATATTAAAGTATTAAGTGGACTTTTCAAAGGAAACATATTTCAGGAATGCATATTTCATTTTCTTGGATTTTTGTAAATTTGACCTGCTAAATTTGGAAAAATTTATGTTTCCTTAATGTAGTAGTCAACATAATGAAAGATTATAAAATATTTAATGTTAACCTTTGTGGAACATGTCAACATTCTTAGGAAGTCTTTTCTTCCTATATAGATTCCCTGTATTTATGCCATGAAGACTTGTCTTCCAGTAAGACATGGTTTTTGTTGACTTTTCCACTCTCCGCTATGTCTTGGCCCAGAAGTTTCTCTGGGTTGATTCTTGGGCATACACAGCCCAAGGTCAGATCTGGGTCATAATTAAGAATTGGTTTGTTCTTTCATTCAAAGAATACCTGTCCAAGTAGATTAAGCTTTACACATTATATTTCAGGTTCTTTTTTTTTTTCTCTCCCTTTTACCCTCCACTAAAGGAGACCGTTGTTCACTGTCAAAGTTAGGACTCTGCTTTTGCCCCACATCCCTGTTACAGTGCCCTATACTTTTAGATATACTTCAACTGGGAGGATCCCTTCCAATGGAGGATCAAGTATTTTTACCCCTTTAAAATTAAAAAAATATATTTTATAAAAGATGTGGAGAAGTTAGGAAGAAAGAATTATGTGATAAAACATAATACCTAATTTTATAAATCTACACATTTATATTAGGAACATAAAAACATACTCTAAGTCATGTCATCACATACTTTACTGTTGAATCTATCAAAGAAAAAACAACTATGATGAAATCATTCTACATTATGAATGTTGCTCTAAATAACAAATTTTCATACTGGACAACACCAGACAGCAGAAAGCTAATTAATGGGCTTTCGTTCTGTCACAATACTTTCTACATTTCTGGAATGTCCCTCATACATTTCAGCTTAAGTACTGAATCCACAACACAGTTCTTCAATGATGAGGAAAATTCCATGGAAGATCTCTTGAATTGATTCTGTACTCAATCCTGCTTGTCATTTTCTAATCTTAAGTAAGCAGCAAGCATGGGAATACTCTACTTTTAAAGCAATGTTGGGTTAAGTATTGCCAAATCCTGATATTAGACAAAGGAAGTCATAAATATGGTGGGCAAGTGAGATTGCATCAAAGGATAGAATCTGGCCTAAATATTGGTGAAAAAAGATGCTGTTCATTTCAGGGCACGTACTCATTCAGATAGGTTGTGAGCTTTTAATGAATCCACCTCTTCTCTCCATATAATTTAAAGCAGATTTGTAATGAAATACAAAGGAAATCCAATGTTTCTATATGTAAACCTATAAACTTCCAGGAGTGAATCAAAACTGTATTTCTAAATAATCATGATAAGGCAATATTTTATTAAGCAATTGAAAATCATTTTGGATCTTCCACTCTGAAAACAGTGGAACCTATACAGAATTACAGCAGATTTGTTTTGTTTTGTTAAAAAGGCATAATAGTCTTGCAGACATTTCTTTTAGTATACTACAGATTTGGAGAGCAATTTAAATTTAGCCTTTAATTTTTAAAGACTAAGCAACCTAAAATTAGATCATCTGAGAAGATTATTTGCTTTTTCAAAAGAAAGTGGACCATGGATCGCTGATGATACCACTAATTTCAGAGTTCTTACATATAGAATCAGTAGGAAATCTTAGGAATTAAATACCAAAATTTGCAGAATTCTTCTGGGCTCTTTGGAAAAGTCTGAACTTTACCTGAAACTGGGCCCTGATGAATCATTACTCTTTGAGCCTGAGTTTTAAAAGAAAACTCTGTTTTTAAATTAGAGAAATTTTAAAAGAACATGAAAGACCTTCTCAAAAATTACTTTAGTCCTAGGTGTTTAAAACAAAGCAACGATCCTCTCAATGACTTCAAGAGTGTGGGAACACTATTTTACTATGTCTTAAGATTCCAAATTCCTACAATGAGATTGATTCTATCTTTCCATTTACACTGAGGTAGATTCTATGTCTCTAATCATATTCTTTTCTACAACATCAGCTATTGCTAGATAGAGGTAGAGTTATGATCTTAAGAGATTTAACCTAATGTGGAATTCACATTTACTCGCTAGCTACCATACATCTGTTACCTAAAATCTGACGGCACAGGGCACTGATATCCAGATGCTCAAACAATAAACTGCTAACAGTTGTTTCCTGTCTCAGACTCAAATGAGAATATGAATCTAAACATAATCACTGCATATCCTCTAATTTGTCACTGAAGTGAAGCACAAATGATTAAAAAATTCGTGTATGTATCCACAGATTGATTAAAGTGCTTGGCTAGTGTCTCCAATTAAAGCTTAGTTTATTAAAAAATCCGGTGTGTATAACATAATATTCATTGCATAGGTAGATGTGATTCACACAAAAAGTTATCAGTAGGGAAGTATATGAAATGAAAGGAAAAGGAATATAAGAAACTATCATTTGCAATTGAAACAGTTTAGTAAATGCTCACTTCTTCTCATGAATGATAGGAACATGCAGAGTATCTTTAAACATGCAAGCTGTTGGCATTCCAACCTGACTGATCTGTTAGCTTCAAACAGCTGAGTATATGCAGACCGTAGTATACAGAGCATCTTTTTACATGTACAGAGTGTTTCATATTTTGCCATGGTCAGCATCAACCCTTTTAAAATGCAAAACAATCACACTCTGCATGCAAAGCATGAAAACTGCATCATTTTTCAATAATTGTTTTCATATTACACAGAGAATAGTAGATATAAAATGGCAAATATGGGATGGTACAAAGACGACACTAGAAGTATTACCTTTTGTCCTGGACGACCAGATTCTCCAGGTTCCCCCTGGACAAAGAAAACCCAAGATGATAAAAACAATCTTACAATAATTTTCCAAAGTCCTCAGGCCTCTGGACACTTTCACAGAGATGGCCTAGCCTTCCTGGTCATTTCACTTTATTCTATTACTGTATATCTCACCAGAGACAGGAAAATCTTTTTGCTGTGAACATACCTAAAGCTCACATAAAAATCCACATTTCCATAAAAACCAACTGCAGAGAGAAGTCAAGGCAAGGCCTCTTATTTAAGCCTTTATCAGATTTCCAACAGATACTCCCCGTTGTGTTTGGAAGGGGATTATTGCAGAAGAATAGAAACAGTTATAACCATCAGAACTGGTGCAAAAGAAGAGAAAGCAGAGGCTTATAAAATTCAGAACTGTAACTCCTGGGGTACAATCATTCACAAGGTTACAGTTACCTTAATTCCTGCAGCAGATGATCCAGGGTCACCCTAAAACAAAACCCATGAGAGATTATCCCATAAGTTATGAGAATAAAAATCATACAAATGCACAGAAAGCCATTATCAACATGGCACTCAAAAGAGCCCCAATACTACCAGACCTAACCACACTCCATAGGACTATGTCAACATGTCAGTTGTTAAGATGCCAACAATTTCCAAGGTACACAATGCACTTTCTAAAAACATGGGTTTATTTTCAATGCAAAATACTTAAGGACTGTATTCATTGAAGTCAATATAAATACATGAACATGTATCTCTTCCCTTGATATAATGCTAAGACTGTATTCTAAAGTAATAAATTATAATTTAGAGATCTGGGATTTTGGTTTTCTCTATTTCTGGAATGTATTAATGTCACAGGCTCTCAGTTATTGGGAGTTCCTTAACCCTCTTGGTCTTCAGAAAGTCAGGGTTCAACAGATGAAGTCAAAGGGTTAATGATGTCGAGCTGGAAAAAGCCACGTAGCAGGTCAGTTTGTTTTCCTCATGAAGCACTCTCACAGTTACGACCAGCACATTTTCTCTGGCTTTACACTTATTTCATTTTGATGCAGTCACCAGAAAATTACAGGATGATGGATGACTCTTTGGTGGCAGGGACATATGTAAGATCTGGGAGAAAATCATGAGATAGAATCTGCTTTCTTAAAAAGCACTGTACTCCATCGGAATATGACAGAAGGTGACCACATTCCGAAGCAAACATGCTATAAAATCAGCATAGAGGGATTCGTGGAAAATAATATGGAGGTTAAGAATGTTGCTTATTTCTAAAATGAGATCAACAAAGGGCCTAGATTTTCAAGCTCCTTCTAGCCTCTGTCCCATGAACACACTACCAGACAAAAAGAAAAAAAAGAAGGGAGAAAACTTAACCATTTGAGTCTGTCGAGAAAATAGGAACTGCTACAGGAGGAAGGTACTTATTGGAATTTCCTGAGTTGCCATATTCATGCAAGTGCTCAAGGAACTCCAGGGGTCTGGTCCCTTGTTCTGGATTTAGGAAGCTGCTCATCACTCTCTCTTAGAGACACAGATGAGGTCTCAGGCCTCTGTACATGGAGCATTTGTTCCCCTGGCACAATTCTTCACACCTCTTCCCCACGCTGGAAACTGCTCTCTCCTGAAGTCTCAGCTTACATGGTTTTGCCTCAAAGAACCCTTCACCTACCAACTTCAGATCATGCCCTTACATACACATCCTACTACACAGCACTGAGCTCTGCTCATGCCCTGCATAGTTCACTTCATAATTACGTATTTATCTTTCCTGCCTTATTCATTGTCTGTCCCTTCATCAGACAATCAACCACATGGGGGCAGATTCATTGTCAATTTTTATTCAGTGCCCAGCCCATAGGAGATGCTCGATACCTATATGGCAAGTGAATGAACAAATCTCAAAAAGAATGTTTTAAACAAGTCAGCAGTCAAGGGTCAAAATGAAAAAAATTTTAGGAAGGAAAAAAAGCTTAGGAAGAAGGAAATAATAAATTAGCTTACTGAAGAAACTGATACATATGTGAGCTCTTTTGATGTCTGTAATTGTTATTACCCAAGTTAAAAATTAAAACATTTCAAAACATTAAGCCCCTAAATACTGTCTTATACTGATTTCTCCTTCTCACCAGTAACATTCAATTGAGGTCCAAATGGGGAGTAAAATAAATGCAGCTAATAAAATAACACTTCTCTTTCTACTAAATCAAATCTGAAAGCCATCAACACCAACGAATCAGGTTTGCAATATTTTGCACAATAAGACCTTAATATTCCTAAAAGCAATTTTGACTTTGCTAAGTCCCTTCTCTCATCTCATTTATACCCCATAAATCTCTGATGAGATAGGGTAGATATTACTGTTTTCACTTAATAGATAAGGAAATTGAAGCAACTAGAGAATAAGTGAATTTTGGACTCCCTAAATTCCATTGCCATGTACTTTTTATTAGAATAAGAATTATCGGTTTATTTCATTTTGACAACAGGGCATAAAGGTTGCAATAAACTTGTAAATAAAAGGAAGTTGCTTGTATTAACTGCAGTTTAAAACCTTTTATTTTTAGTGTCCTAATGGAAAGTGGCTGGGTAACCTACCAATGAGAATAAGGACAAGACTTAGTTCTCATAGAAATTGGATGGAGAGTAAAGGACAGTTTCCTGAAAGACTGATTTATTTGTGGAAATTGGAGCAGTTTCATTTGGAAGGACTATGAATGATATTTTAATTCTCTTTTTAAAAACGTAGACTGTGAAATCTCAAAGAATTTTTATAACTTTTAAGTAGCAAGACAACTGCTGAAAGACTGTCATAAGTTAAACATTTTAAAGGATAGCGCTTCAAATAGTGGAAATAAAACAGCCAGTGTTTATAATCCTCATTCCTCCAAAAGTGAAAGTGAATACAGGATTAAAGTAGGAAAAACCCAACTATGTCTTAAGTATACTCTTAGCTTCATAAGTCAGCTGGTCTAGAAACAAGTTTCCGCAGGATGAGACACAAATACTTGGAGAAGACACTTGAGATAAATGAATTTGACTTTTGATCACTCAAATACAGAGAGTTTCCGTTTTTGGTCACGATTATTTTCAAACACAATAGGTAGTAAGTATTTACGTATGTGTTAATAAAGTCTAGGTGGATAAATGAAGTGAACATGGTGACATTTCTATCATTCATTAATTCATTCAATAAATGTTTGAGCACTGATGAAGTGCCAGCATGGTCTGTTTGCAGATATACCCGGTACTGGGTAAGAACAGGGAGCAAGGCAGTTACAATCTCCACCCTTAATCTGTGCTCATCATAGTCACCTGCCAATATATATATATACACAAAATATTACTGATTGAAAGCATGAAAAATATTTTCTTTCTTTCTTTCCATTATTTAAAGAAAAATATGGGCTAGGAAGAGATTCTCATGTTTGGGAAACCTTGTGTCCCTGTATAGACACGCCTAGGTGGCTCAGTGGTTGAGCTTCTGCCTTTGGCTTAGGGCCTGATCCCAGGATCAGGGATCAAGTCCCACATCGGGCTCCTTGCAGGAAGCCTACTTCTCCTTTGGCCTGTGTTTCTGCCTCTCTCTGTGTGTCTCTCATAAATAAATAAAATCTTTATAAAAAAGAAAGAAAAATAAATGCATGTCACAGGACAAAGTTCTACCATTCCGTGAAAATGAAAAACAGTTGTAAGGAAAACAGATTTTTTTTTTAAAGGTTGTCTATTCAATAAATATTTACTATCTTACAACTATGTGCCAGGAACCTGGATTGGTGCTGGGAATAGTTTGACATCATATAGTTTTTTGTTTATTTGTTTTTTCTTTCCCAATGAGCTAGATGTCCAATTAGACAAGAAATTACAATAAACCCTGATGATGGTTATGAAAGGGATTTTAAAGAGTGCTGTAGGAGCAGAGAGTAAGTAACCTAACCAACCTGGAGGTGACTGAAAGGCTGCCCCAGGGAGGGAAATGACTTATAACTTGAGGTCCCAGGGAACTGAAGAATAGAAGGTAGAGGCAGGAGTGGACAGACACAGTATGTTAACCTGAGGTGACCAATGTGCCAAGTTAGAGAAGGCCCCTTGCCGGGGGTGGGGAAGCCCCTGGAGATAGGACTTCACATGTGATTTTAAGAAGAGACGATTTGATGGTAGCTCCAAGTATGGGTGTGGCTTCCAGAAAAGACGAGAGGATGCAAATTAAAGATGCTATGTAGGCATAAACTAAGAATGCAGTGTGCTTACATGAATGGAGACTGAGGGAGCAGAGAAAGTGAAGGCACAGACAGGTCATTCCAAGACAGGGAATGTGAAGCTTCTGAATCAACATACAATGAATTGTGAATAATACAGTGGCATGATCAAGCCATTCAGCTTGCTGCACACACACCTACTTTCAAGTTGGCTGAAAGAGATAACAAATGCGTTTCTACATTTGTCGGTGGGATTAATGCTCCAAAGAGCAGAACCTAACGTTTGCATAGTAACTCCACACATGATTGAAATCATTCTTTGGAGTGTGACTCTCAAGCCTAGAGAGTACTGCAGTTGCTGGCCACGGACGAAACACAGCCTATTGGTTTTTACAGTTCCACAGCATTTCCAGATGACCAGTCTGGAAAGGTTTAGATTGTTTTACCATCCAAAGGCACTGAGTTGGATCAAAAGGAAAAAAAATCCTATTAAAGTGAATCAGTCAATGATGTAATTTACTACATCAATGGCAGAAAAAAAAAGCATATTTTGATTTTACATCTCAAACTTGGTAAATGATGAATGAGTTTCACATACTGAAACCAAAGGCCATGAGAAGAGTATTTTCAACATACTGGAAACAAATTATATGACAGAAGCAGGAAATGTTTAAAAAAACACATCAAAAATTATATTCCAATTACAGCATTCTCAGGATGAATGCTACAGGTCAGATTACATATTATATGTTACAGATTCCTATTTACAATCCCCTGTTTAGGCCCATTGAAGGTTTATAGAAATGATTTCCGTTTTAACTGAACCATTTCTTGTACTTAATTTCAGTTGACTAATAAAAATTTTTGATAAAAAAGAAAACAACCAATCTAGTGGATTTCAATTTCCATGTGGTAAGAAAGCTAACATTTATTGAGAGTTTACTATGTGTGAGTCAGTATGGTAAATGATTTGCATTAATATAAAAAATAAGAACAGTATTCTTTTGAGGCAGACTTGGCCTTTTCAAAGAAAAATGTTGCTTTACTACTGGAAAATTGAATTAAAAAAATGTGTGATTAAAGAAACAATTATTGGCCTACATTCCAAACATGAAACTTTAAAAATCCATCTTCTAAAGCATAAAATTGTCTACAGAAATCCACACAGGTATAGTTCAGACTTTTTTCACTTGAAAAAATGGCTCTCTGTTTAGAAGATTTCCTTTCTTTGAGCAGACTGTCAACTAAGGCCTTCAGACCAACTCCAGCTAGCACCTGTTTTTGTGTGGCCCATGTGCTAAGAATGTTTTTTATATTTTTACATGGTTAAAAAAAATCAAAAGAACAATAATATTTCATGACACATGAAAATTACATTAAATTAAAATTTCAATGTCCAGAAATAAAGTTTTATTGGAACATAGCCATACTAGTGTGTGTACATGTTGTTTACGGTTGCTTTCACACTACAAGAACAGAGTTGAAGAGTTGTCATAGAGAGACCACAAGGCCCAGAAAACCTAAAATATTTATTTTATGGTCCTTTACAGGAACTTTGCTGACTTCTGGTTTTAAGTATAATCAAGAAAGTTAAATATAATATCCAGGTTTATACATCTGGGGTTTAAAATTCTGACTTTGAGAGTGATTGAGGTGTATCATTGGTCTTACTAAATATTAAGAATATTCATGCCATATTTGATTGCAGCATGTTAATTAAATTTGACAAGTATATAAAATGGGTCTATAGGAATGGTTTTCAACTAGAAGTGATTTTGTCCTCCAGGGGCCACTTGGCAATGTCTAGAGATAGGTTTGGTTGTCGCAACTACTAGAATCTAATGGGCACAGGCCAGGAATATTAAACATCCAAGAGCCCCCACAACAAAGAATTATCTGGCCCAATATGTCAATAATGCTGAGGATGGGAAACCCTGGTCTACAAGAGACAGAGGGTCCACTCTAATTTCCAGACTGCTCCTTGAATACAAACACAACTGCTACTTGGTGACATTAATTCATTCCTACCACCCATGCCATATTTATATTAATATTTATAAGAATGAGAAAGATAAATTTCTCTTTATTTTATGGGGATGCTTTTATGACTAACCATTATCCATCTGTACTGTAATAATTTCAAAGTGAAATATTTTTATCCTCAACTCTAAGCTTAAATGAATAAATCTTTTTTTATTACTCAATTACTTAGCTTGATTTTAATGAAAATCCAACTATTCTGTTTTCATTTTCCTAAAATTTTTCTTAATTCTTTACAGCACAAGTGAAGTGAAATACCCTTCTTATGCCAGAGATGTCTGTGAAGTATGAATCCAAACAAAAGCTATAATGATAGATGGGGAGTGGGTGATGAGAAGATGTAGGAAGATAAGCCACAAGACCACTGTAATATAAATACTAACAATGCTTTAAAAGGTGTGGGGGGGGGGGCAATGTAAAGGCTGACAAAGTATCTGGATTTAGTAGATTTCAAGTTAAGGCAAATTTTCAAGATTGCATTAGAGGCTCTAATCAAATGACATTTACTTTCAAACTTTTAAATTTCATCTCAATCCTGTGACTTGTCTCCCCAAACTGGAACAAAAGGAATCACTTTAGAAACTTTATTTTTATATCTCTGAGTATGAAGGGACTCTATATGAATAAATGGTTTTATTTCTTTAAAGCCATATTACTGCAATCCTAGCTACACATTTTCTAGAATTTGTGATATACCATTTTACTTTTAAAATATTTAAATTTGCAGCTTGGAGCTTGTGGAATGATCACCTATATAAGCTAGATATTCAAATGTTTTCTAAACTTGTAGAATTATTTCTGATCTTATCATATTAAACTACTACCACTCACCTCTCTCAAAATCTTCCATTTTCACTTGCATGATATAACATTTCTTGCTCATACACATCTTTCATATTTCATAACACTGTACCTTTTCGCCTGTGTCACCTTTGGGACCGTTCTCTCCAGGATCTCCCTAAGGGGGGAAAAGTGATACAGTAAAATATATTGGTGACATTACATATAGTAGCTTTCATTATTTTAAGTTTGCTTTCCTGTGTACTATATATTAAAATCTGTTGCAAATGTTCTGCAGAGCTAACATATTTTCACTTGAGCAGCTGCCTGATATCAACTAGTCTAAAATTTATTACAGTGAACATAGGTGAACAGTTTTAAACTAGTCTGTGATAGGGCAGCCCCAGTGGCGCCTGCAGCCCGGGGAGTGGTCCTGGAGACCTGGGATCGAGTCCCACGTTGGGCTCCCTGCATGAAGCTCGCTTCTCCTTCTGCCTGTGTCTCTGCCTCTCTCTCTCTGTGTCTCTATGAATAAATAAATAAAACTTTTTTAAAAAAATAAACTATTCTATGATATCAACAGAAAGCAATACTTTCTCTGACTTCTAATAGCTCATTCTGGCACTTAAAGCCTCCTTAACTCTATCTCTTTTCTACTCAAGAAAGCCTTTTTCCTAACCATTCTCTCTACATGCCACATGCCTTACGACCTCCTGCCATTCCTGACACCTAGGCTTCGCCCGCCGTTTTCCTTTCTCTCTGTGCAAATCCTACTCTGTCTGAGTTCAGCTCAGTTCAAATCTCCAGGGTTTCACAGTGCATGACACAGCCCTCAAAACTGTGGACAGAAGATTAATTTATCTGCACCTATGTTTTACTTTTGTGAAATGAATGCTTTATATTTTATTTGAAAACTCTCTTTTTAAATTCGAGTAAAGGAAATTGGAGAGTTCATGCTTTCTTGGTTATTTTTGAGATTTCCTGTGCTTATTCCCTCACTGACATCTCCTTTCTACCACAAAGCAATGTGTTAGAAAAAAAAAAAGTCATTCGCTCATTATCCATGCTTTGATTCCTTCAATGCTGAATTCTTTAAGTCTTTACAGCATGTCATAGTGGAAACATCATGGACTTTGGCGCCAGAGAGACTGAGCCCAGCTCCAGCACCTACTGGGCAAATGAAATCCTCCCTACATCACGTTTTGCATGTGTAACGTAAGGGCAAGAATGCTTTATGGGGTTACAAGAAATAAACAATACGCTGTGTGTAAAACAACTGATGCACCATAAGCTGTTAATGATAGCCGTTAGCAAGAACAATGCATTATTGTTCATAGATTCCATAAGCTGGAATGCCCTTCTGTTTAGCTTCCTAAGAGGTCACTTTTCCATCATTTAAAAATTTCCTATAAATAAGAGATAAAGTACTCATGATCGTTTCCCTGGAAGAGGGAAGAGATGTGCGGGAGAGAGACTTACTTTTTTCTCTCCATTTTCTTATTTCAAATAACTATGAAGCTAACTTGCTCATAGACATTTGTCTATGATGACGGATACACCACAGCAGCCCGGGAGCCTGAGCTGCTCTATCTGATGAATCCCTAGAACGGTGCCGGCACTGATCCTTTTCCCTCCTTAATTTCTATACAAAAGAGTGATCTTATGACTAATTAATTTCAAGTTAATAACAATGAACTGGTTGGATGCCAAATAAATGTACTGATGATCTGTTATGAGGGAACTTTGACAGGCAGCCTATTAGCATACTTTTTAAAGGATTGCTTGGAAATCCTTTATTAAAAAACAAAACAGAACAAACTTCCTTGTTAGGAAGACTGGCTGAGAGCGGTTACAAAGTGAAGGGTTTGACGGGGCCATGTTCGTCATTTAAATAAATGTGACATTTAAATAAATGTCTTTTTAATTTTTGGTTTACAGTGCCGAAAAATACAGTTACATTCAAGAAATTTGCTGGATCTTTAGATCTACTTTTTGGATTAGAAGTGATAACATTAATTTGTTAGGAAGATCACTTATAAAGAGCATGAAGTAGTATCTTGGCAGCTTCCTACGCAGGCAGCACATTTCTCGAGAGTTATTAATGTAAATCGCATGAGAACCAGGAAAATTAGCACCATGATATGCACAGAGAGCCTAAAAATAATCAGGACGCCCCAAAAGTATTCAAGAAGGACGTCTGTGAGAAATGTAACATATGGCACTCCCCTCCTCCTTTTGTTTCTCTTTTTGCTTTTTGAATGGAATTATTTGTGGGGCAATTTGCAGTGTATTTGTTGCAGGTAAACATCTGTCTACCTTTAACTTAGTGACCTTAGAAGCAGTAGGGAGTGATGTGGACACTTAGAAAAGCATTGGCGTGTGGCATTACCAAGTAGGCAAAACAGAAGTTCTGCAGGTCTCCTTTTATAATTAACAGTTTGACAAGAACAGTGGTTGTTATATCTATATCTATGGATCAATATTTATTACTATCTAGTCAACCATACTTATATACAGTTCGGTTTGATTTCTCTTTAGGGGGATAAAAAAGAGAATTATAGGCAGAATCACTCTTACTTACCTTTTCACCTTGATCTCCAGGTTCTCCCTGAGCAAAAGGACAAAGATTGAGTGGCACATTAAATTATAAAACACCCAATTGAACAACACCTAACAAAGTCAGATATTGAACATACTAAGTCAATTATGTGTGACCCTTTCTATTTTGGCAATATTAGAATTGCTATATTGAAAACAAATGGTGAGATGAATTTCCTGAAGAATTGGGCCTGGATATGAATATCAAATGTAATCTTAATTCTTTACTTTTAAGGGACTAAAGAAAGATATTTCAGATTATCAGCCGGAAATCAGCTTTAGGGGCATTAAGAACAATGTGGTAGCAATTCAATGTCTTGAGTGGCTTCTTAGTTTTCAAGTTTTTATTCTTCCCAAACTCAGAACCAGTAAAGTGGGCTAGCACATCCTTTCATGGTCTTTTATTCAAAGCAGCCTCCTGTGTATAGATTATTTCAGGGGTCTGGAGTCTGCTTAAGTCCCCCAATCTGTCTTCTTTAAACATGATCAAAAACCGGGTCCTGAATTTGGACCCCTTCACAGTGTCATGAACTCTCTTTAACCTCCTGGTAACCAGCATGTTCTCAATCAGGTATATTCCAGGAGGCATTGGTACCTTTAGGAAAGAGACTAGAATGGGGCAGAGTTGAAGTGAATTTAGGAGAATGTCTTTATTGAAAATGCTGACCTGGACAGTATGAAAACTAAAATGCAAAATTGTGCTTTGCAGAGAATTCTTATTTTCACTTTACCCAGGAAGGCACAGGTGAAGGAGCGGGAAAATTCTAAAGTAAATCATACACATTATGATAATATTCCTCTTATGAAAAGCATTAGTAAGTGTTGCCATGAGGTCAGGCTGCTTAAAAAAATGGTTTAAGATGATTATTGTGTTTTTTTTTTTTAACTTAAAAACCACTCGAAGTCAGTTTTGAGGCAAGATTCTTCATTTGCTGGGACTCTGTCTCACCCTTTGGCTTTCTGAATTTCTGGCCACCTTTCAGTGCTCAATATCCATCCTGATGGTTGCTAGGCAACAGAATAGCACTGAGAACATGCCTTAGCCGTTAACTCTTATCATTTGGCTTTTTAGCATGGAGCAAAAGAGGGGAAAAGACAGGAGAATGGCTGTAGTCCCAGAAGGAATATTTTCTTTCCTCTCCTGCAGGACAAAGGACAGGTCTATAAATTTTAGGTCTGTCCTAGGCGCCTGTCAATAGCAATGTGATCTGTAAAATCAGCTGACAGGCATCTGTGGGTACAGATACACACTAGCACAGCTGACAGGATTAGACATTAGCTATGTACTTCAAGGGATGTTCACTCATCAAAGGATTTGGGATTTGTCTGTCTGGTTTAAACAGTTTAAACTGTCACCAATCTTTTTATATTTAACAGATTCATTTGTTCTTCAAAAAACAAAGAAAACTTGCAATGCCCCCAAATCCTCATTACATTTTTTCCCTATTTAGTAATTCAGACTATATCCATTTTTAAATTTTAAACACGCTACATCTTGGGGTGCCTGGTACCCAGTTGGTAGAGTATATGACTCTTCATCTAGGGGTTGTGAGTTTGAGCCCCATATTGGGTGCAGAGATTACTTTAAGAAAATAAAAATCTTAGGGACGCTTGGGTGGCTCAAGGTTGATGGGTGAGTGTCTGCCTTCAGCTCAGGGTGTGATCCCAGAATTCTGGGATCCCCTGCTGCACTAGGGTCCTTGCAGGGAGCCTGCTTCTCCCTCTATGTCTCTGTGTCCTTCATGAATGAATAAAGTCTTTAAAAAAATAAAATGAATGAATAATAAAAATAAAATAAAATCTTAAAAATCAAAACATGCCACATCTTTGTTCTTCATTTAATTAACCAGTTATGTTACGTAAGTGTTGGAGGTGATCAAATATTGAAGAAAGGCCACAGTGGCATTGTGAGAATCATCTTTAGTAAGTCTTATAAATATTATGAACATTTTAGGAAGTGTGGATATGGCCTACATTTTAATACACTCACTAAGTGACAAAATGACAATAGTCTTATTTGAAATATGGGCTTTTTCTCATGTTATTGAAGTATCCCAGAATAAAGATTTTGATCATATTTATTTGTTTTTCTGCAAATGAGAGTCACAAATATAATTTGGTCATTAGTCACACTTTTATACTGTTGCATATTATACTACTGACAAATATTCCATCCAAGTAAAACCAGTGGGACCTAAAAAAAAGTTATAGGTTACAATTTCATGAAAACTCAACTCTCAAATGATTCTGCTTGGTTTCATTTGTACTAACCTTTGGCCCTGGTATTCCGTTTTGTCCTACTGTTCCAGGCAACCCGGGCTCACCCTCATGAAAAAAATAGATACTATTAAATAAAATAGACAAAATCCATAAGATATATATATATATATAATATATATATATATCATCTGTTATATATATATATCATCTGTTAAATAGAGATAAAATGATATATATATATATATCATTAGAGGATATAACTATCCAATAATGCTCTAGAAGTAGAAAAATAAGTGCCTACTAGTATAAATACAAATGAGTTCATTTGGTTCAAAATTCTATGTGCTAAGGACCAAGGATAACATAGGGTTAATTTCCTTTATTCAGTCTTTTCTCCATTAAGAAAGCTGAAGCAACTTACCGACAGAAATGAGTATCTAGCATGGTATTGGGTACCTTGTAGGCAATAAGTAAATATTTGTGGAATGAATTAAAGACATCTGAAAATATAAGCTCTCTTGATGGAGAACTTTTAAGTGGTTCATCAGCTCAGGAAAATAAAGACTAAATCATTATATTTATGAGACTTAATCTAACAAGTATTTCCAAATCTAAAGCTTAAAGAACACACACATCTTTGAATTCCTACAAAATTAGACACATTTGACACAAAAGTCAAAAATAAACATGGCTTTGGCTTCTCAATTTCATGGTAAAAAATAATTAGAATAAAACATTCAGAACTGTGGCTCTCATTGTCCTATGGAGTGATAGGCTTTTGGATGATGTTACTAGGTCAGAAAAGTTTCCCATCTCAGAAAGACGAGGTTGTATAACAGTTTTCCTAGGCTCTGAACTAGCAATTATTTTCCAAAGAGGAGAAGTCATGAAGTGCCCAGAAGCAAAGGTGAGATAATCTGGCTCTCAATGCTTCCATGTGGCTCAGAGTCATATCAACCAGAATTTCATTTTCATTTAAAAACATTCCCAAAGTCATTTACAGTGTGCACCAATGATGGGACAGCTTTCTTCTTTTCACTGAGGGTAGTAAAGTTGCTCTTTAATTGATTTAAAAAAAAAGACTATTTTTAGAACAGTTTTAGGTTCACAGCAAACTTAGTTGATTTTTAAGTGTGTTTTCTAAGTCACCTACAGGGCAGAGACTGCGCCATTTTAATATTTGTGCTCTCAGCTTCGAAAACATGTACATTAATAATAGTACCATATTTAAGGTCCAGGAATTTTACATTCATCAATTCATTTAATTCTCACAAATTTCTATGATGTATTTTTTATCTCTATTTAACAGATGAAGAAACTGTGGCACAGAGAGGTTTAAGTAACTTTTCTAGATTCACACAACTCTAGCCAAGATTTCAACTCTCATGATCTAGCTTAAGAGGTTGTGCTCTTAATAGTAGATACATTCCTGAATGAATGAAAGCATCTAAAAACTGGGAGAGAATTCATGGGAGTATTTCTATTCTCATTATCATTTGGTTTATACTTCTCATTTATAAATGACCTTTCAGAATGTATAGAAACCTGAATTAAATATAACTTATATAAAGATGATTTAGGTATACCTCCAAGATAAACGAAGAATATGAAGCTTACGTTATCCTTCTAGAAGAGCAAAATAATATTTTACTCCTATATTGGTGTATTATAATTGCTAAAGTCTTAACTTTCTGGAAGAAATTCTGCTTTGTATATAAAGTTACACTATAATTGTAACTCTTGCACTTTCCTTGGATAAATGGCAAAAATGCTGAGAGAAGAGCAATGGCCATTATAGGAAAATTTTGACCAGCCATTTGTACATCACAAAGAGTAACAAGTTGGAAATAGAAAATGCCCTGAAAGAGGACTATCATTTACTCTGCAACAGAAGAAGAGCTATCAAGTCTGCTCTCTTCAAAGAATCCACAACAGGATGCACTAATATCATAACTCATGGTTTAATGCAAATAAGAGATGCTGCCAGGAAACAATACAAACTTTGTTTAGACTTTCAAAGAATAACCATGGTAGCCAGAATAATAATAAAAAAATGGTTAAACCTCTGGAACTGAACAAAGTACATGCCGTGATTCTGAAGCAAGGAAAAGAGACATTGCTTAGGTATCTGGTTAACATCCTCCTTAATATGTGAACACTGAGAGACTAAAACTTGATCCCTTTTTAAAATGTTTATATATTGTTAAAATAATCTTTTAACATAGTAGGAAACAAACAAATGCACCTATGGTTCTATCACCCTTATAATTATTTTGTCCTGTTTCCGTCTAGTCTTTCTTATTTATGTTTACGTGTTTTCAAGCAATTGTAAGCTTATTACATAGTTTGACACTCTGATTTTTTATTTTTTGATCCTACATAGTTGTTTTCACATGGTATTCATGATTGTCTTGTGAATGGTTTGATTATCTTCTAACAAAGTCAGGTGTGATCATATGTTTAATCTGTCCCAAACAGAAGAATACTTGATTGTTGCCAATTTTTGCTATTAAAGATAAACGAAAAACCCACCTTTGTAAATATTTTGAAATTGCTTTCCAAAAGGAATCTGAGTTTTATCTGCTTCAATCGGCCCCCACTCTGTGTTACGTTTTCACAACTTCATCAACATCGGATATCACAATTTTAATTATTTGGGGGGCAATTTTAATAAGCACAAATAAGAGTTTACTGTTGCCCAGTTTTACATTTATCACTCGTAAGGTTAAATGTTTTTTCACGTGTTTATAATTTCAATAAGTATCTCACAAAATTTTAAAGTTAAAATTTTGAAATTTTAATTTTAATTTTAAATTTAAAATGAATAAAGCTTTTTCCTGAATGAAGCAAGGGAAGAGAAAAAGAAGGAAAAGTGACAAAGTGACTCAGAGCATTTTACCTTTCTAATAAGTTATGTCAAGAAGAATATATTCAAGCTTATATTAGGAGGCCAAGGAGCATTCTGCTACTTTCCAACCTAGTTTGCCAGGTTGTGGGAAAGGAATGTTAAGGATGATGAGCTGGAGAACTCTGAGCGCCAAGTCTGAGCTATGGGATTCTGGAAGACGTTAATTTATTCAACTAAGATTTAGTGAGAATTTTCTAGCTATTGTACTCTGGGCTGAGTGTTTCATGGGATATAAAGATGAAATAGGCATGAGAGATACCTGTGCCCAAAGAGCTGAGTTTTGAGCCAGAAAAAACAATACATATAAAAATAACTTAAGAGGACATCTAATTGAGGTCACAGGATTTTTTTTTTTGAGCGAAGTTTTCTTGCACTTCATTAAATAAAGAAACATGAATCAAAAGGAGTGTTAAAGAAGAATAAACCATGTGTCATATAGTGTATTAATATTTTCTGGTATATGAGCATAAAATATTATGAGTCCCCTTCAAATAAAGTTACAATGACATTGCTACATAATGTAATAAAAATATACATATGCAGAAAAATCAGAAAAGCAGAGACAAAAAAATGACAATTAGGTTTCATGTGTGTGTAGAGAGTCTCCTATTTGTTAGAGAAACTGTTCATCTATTTCCGAATGCATTTCACAAGTACTGAAGGATATTCCAAAGATAGTAATAATGAAAAAACAGCAGCTAACATCTTTACAGGTAGATGATAGGGTTCTCTCTCTTATACTTTAAATTCTAAAGTATTCCCTGTGTATTACTCAAATATGATGATGTGTGTGTTTAAATAAGTTGTACTGACCTTTAGGAAAGCCAGCTTGCTACTTTGTTTCTTTCTTTGTTCCTTCCCTTCTCTCTTTCTCAAACCAAATGCTCTTTAGAGCTCTAATGTAAGACATCCCTCAGGACTTTTACAATTATCTCAGGTATGCTAATCAGGGGCAACTTGAAAGAATACTGAAAGATAGGAAGGAAGGTAGTTGTCTTATGAAACTGAGTGCTAACAGGAAATAGGTCATTTAGTGGTAATATTGCTGCCTGAGGGCAATTGTTTTCTATTCTGGCGATGGGAATTTACAAGGAGTTGTAGCTTAAAATTTTCAGCATAATATAGTTTTACATTCACTTGTCAAATCAGATTTTGTTTCTTTTAAGTACTGCATCTCAAAAAGAACTCATCCACACAGAAGAGGAAAATAGCTACAAGGAAGGTGGACCAGCAGTGGATGGAAAGAGTAATAGTGAGCAGAACATGATATCAGTCTTTTTAATTTTTTTTCTGGAATTTTCAACTCTTCCTTAGGTTTATTTATTTTTTAATTTAATTTTATCTTTTAATTTATTTTATTTTTTAATATTTTATTTGAGTATAATTGACATACAATGTCACATGAGTTTCAGATGTACAGCTAGCTTAGTGATTCAGATGCAGCTTCTCTATAAGTTATGGTATGCTCACCATGAGTGTACGTAGCATACAATGTTATTATAAAATCACTGACTATATTCTCTATGCTGTGAACATGGCATCGGTCTTAAGGTTGTTCTTCTACCTCTGGAGTAGGGGGTGTTGGTGTGTCCCCGTAATAAAATAAAGACTAATGGTCACTGCCATCTGAAACATTGAGTGTGCTTTTTTCCTGACAGTGACAGTGCACAGAGGAATCTCAGTGGCTTGAAGGCTGAGCAGGACTGGCCTTTAGTCCTCTTCTCCAGGAAGACATGGTGGAGGTGCTGGGTGTCCTTTTATAATGCTTGGGGCCACAGAGGCTTTGGCAGCAATTGGGTAAATAACATTGGTAGAGGAAGATTATTTGAAAGCAGCAAGGCACCCAAGAGGGAGTTCTAGATCCAGCTCTGGGGAAGAGTCAAGAAAATGGGTTTTTGCTCTCCATTCCTATTTATTCTCTCTAGCTTACTTTAGTTTACTAATTTTCTACTCTGGTTGTCTAATGGCAAATGAATATGAACACTGGGTTGGGCGAAGGTAGGAGGTACAAAATGACCTACGTATTTTGAAATGTATAGAAATGCAGCATTTTATGACACAATAAAATAAAAGTCCTAGCCCCAACCTTTAAGAGCTATTAATGTTTTGGAAAAAAATCACTTGTCTTTTTGCACACCTCTCATGGCCTTCAGCCTTAGCTCAAATGTCCCCTTACCTTACTACAGGGGTTGCCTGGATACCCCACCACCACTTCCTATGCTCACTACCTTACTGAATTTTCTTTATTGCACTAGTTACCACATGAGGCATACTTTTTTTATTTCAAATCTGTCTCCCCTACCAGGAATGCCAGATTTTAGAACTAAAAGTATAGCATATCCACTTAAATTTTAATTTCAGATAAACAACATAATTTCTAAGTTACATATATCCTAAATATTTTTTATATATCCCAAAGATTGAATTGGACATAGTCATATTAGAAATTAAGGGTTATTTATCTAAAACTCAAGTTTAACTGGGCATCCTGTATATTATTTGATGACCCACCTCTACCCTCTCACTGCCCTAGAATATGAACTTTGTCTACTTTGTTCACTCCTCTTTCCACATCTCCTGGAAACTGTACCTTACATATAATAATTGTTAAGTACATATATGTTGGAAAAATGAATGAATACAGGAGATGCATATACATAAAGCCCACATGGAAATGTAAAACTCTGGTAGGCTTGGTGAGAGACTAAGATAGCAAGACTTTTCTTCTGGGAAACTAGAATATCTATAAGCATGGTTGCAAGAGATGCCTCTTTGTCTCAGCTACAACAAGGCAGCATTGGTGAGAAAAGAGAAGGGGACCCAGGAAAAAGATGGGAGACATGTTAATCTAGCAGTGACACCTACAACTCAGGTAGGTCAGTCTGAAACATTTGAACTGCAGAACAGAGGAACAGCTCAGGGTACAAGACCAGCAGGGTGCGTGGTGGGGAGGAGTCTCCGGAAGGGCCGGATGACTTGAATGAGAACTGTCATGGCTTCCAAGGGGTTCATGCCCTTGAGCACCTCCAGGACTCTCCCAGGGGAAGGGTGGATGCCTAAAGCACTGAAGGCTGCCACAGTTCCGTGTGGGTACAGAGACTGCGCCTTCTATGTATTTCCAATATATTCTTTCATCGGCTCCTTCCTGCACCCCCAGAAGCTGAGGCCATGCTGGTTAAGAATTATTGTGTCTTCTGAAGTTCCCCCAAGACCCTTCATGAACTCACCCTAACATCTGCCCCACCCCAAGCAGAAGCACTCACAAAACAGTGAAATATTTTAGTTGGAAGGAACCAAGTGAGTCATTCTTAAAAGATGAAAAAGCACATTCAGAGAGTATTTTTTCCAGAGGCAAATACCTGCAAAGAGCAGATGTAAGATCAGAGCCCAGGTCTTCCCATTCCTCATCTTGTGTTCCTTCTATTTGAGCAACTTGTATCTAAAAAAAACCCTTATTCATTTTTATTATGTTTGTTATCTGTTAAATTTGAGCATGAAAGAGGAAAGTGACTTCAGGAAACCTCTGGCCTAATCTCAGGTTTTCCACCTCTGGTCTTGTGACATAGAGCAAATTGCTTAAGCTTCTGTGGGACTCAGCTTCTCTATGAAGTGTGTGCAAGTAGATTAAATGCTTGCTCCCCCCCCCCCCCCCCCCCGCAAAAGGATTAAGATTAGGTTTTATTATTGCTTTAAATAGGTACTTAGAAAATTTTACTGAACTCAAATTCCCAACATAATATTAATATTATTACTATTTGTTGCTGTTTTTAGACTCAGTATGTTGCCTGGTGATTCCTTATTCCTCAGACACCTGATTAGACTTGGCTCAAGGCCCAATTTCACAGATGAAGGGAATCGAGACCTGCTCCACTGGACTCCTCTGCTGGGGTTCATCTTGGTTTTGCCCCACACCAATTCAGATGGGTCAGTCAGTTCCCCTCACCAATTGCCTCCAGAACTCCACTCTGCCAGGGTCTCTTATGAGCTCAGGATTGAATATCTGGTGTACCTGGGAAGATGTCACATCACAGGACAGGCAGCTTTCCTCATCTTGCTGGCTTTCATCTTGCCTTTCTTCTTCCTCCTCTCCCTCCTAGACCACCCTAGGCATTCAGCTTCACTCTCTTATGTAATGGGAGGTAGTAGTTTCTAAAAGGCTGCTGCTTGCATGCCCAGTCTCCAAGTCTTTTCCTTCTTGCCAATAGGCAGAAGAGGCTTTGTAACTTGGCAAAAGAGAAACCAGAAAACCTGGGTGACTGAGTTTGGTTATATGTTGGAGAATCCGGCACCCTGTAGAGGGCTCTGTTTTGTTTATCTAATCGGCAAAACCCCTCCCTAAAATTAGAATCCCTCTGTCCATATTAGTAATACGAATACTAATGAGTAGAAAACCGGCAGGGCTTTCAGCCAGGAGCCTAATAAAAACATTCTATTTCATATAATTTACTGAAATGGGTCTTAAACTGATTAGGGTTGTAACTAAACTGAACCTAGTAACCAAACCTTCATTGTGCTTTTAAAAAAAGTACAAATGTGGGCAGCCCCAGTGGCCCAGAGCTTTAGCAACCTCTTGGCGGTTTAGCAAGGCATGCCTCCTTGGCCCTGTGGACTCCTCACTCTGTGGGGAGGGTCACACCATAGGAAGGATAGAGGAAGCAAGATGAGAAGTACTGCTTGCCTGAGTCTAAGGGAAACATTATCCAGTATTTCCTTTTTAAATAACTTATGAAAGGTGCCCAAATGAGCAAAAACCAACCAGAGAGCATGATGCCACAGAAGACTGTCTTTTCTATGTGTGTGTGTGTGTGTGTGTGTGTGTGTGTGTGTGTTCACCATGTGTATGCTTCTGGGGAAAAAAAGATATAGAACAAAGACTTATGTTTCAGGAAGAAATAATAAAAATGGATAAAGTGGGTTATGTGAAGTGGAAGACTTTCTTAGGGACTGGGATAAGTCAGATACAACACAGTTCTGCTCCCTTGTGTTACATGTATCTCTTCTGAATTAGAGAATTAGTGATTCTTGCAACTTTCCACGTGACTGGGGTTGCTAGAAAAGAAATTGCAGTGGCAGTAGCTAATCAGAATCTGACATTTTCCAAGCCAGGGGAGGAGGGGGAGCCCATGACCTCTCTGTTCCCTTTTACAAAGGAACTCCAAAGTTTTGTGGGATGTTTGGGGGAAAACACTCACTCACTCTCTGCATGTTGATATGAAAGAAGGAAGCCCTAGGCTTCCCATGGGAAGAGCAGGAGCTAGGATGAGGGCAGCAAGGAGAAAGGGTGAAGAGATGAAAGAATCTGGATTCTTAGGGATGAGGTTTAGTTGCCAGAGCAAAGCAAAGTTGAAGCCTGCATTAGCTTTCAAGTTCCGGGATCAATAAATACCTTTATTTTTAAAAGTGGTTCTGTTAAGTATACTAGGACTGGCAACATAATGTACCTTTAATAGTATATCCATTATTTAAAGTTTTAAAACCCAGCTAATTTTTTCTTTCCTAAAGCATAGTCCTTATTGATAAATCTATGTATGTTTGAATGATAAATTATTTTTTTCTCTTGGGAAGAGAATGTGCCTAATTACTAATAGAAATGTTAAGTGGTATGTCCAGCTGGAAAAATTCTAAAGATCAGTGAAGAGTAGTAGAATGAAATAATAGTTCTTACTAACATTTGCTTTTACACCCAGGAGGCTTCTGAGTCATGGAGGTTTTTTTTAAGATTTTATTTATTCATTAGACACAGAGAGAGAGACAGAGAGAGAGAGAGAGGGAGGAAGAGAGAGAGAGAGACAGAGAGAGAGACAGAGACAGAGACAGAGAGAGGCAGAGACACAGGCAGAGGGAGAAGCAGGCTCCATGCAGGGAGCCCGACGTGGGACTTGATCCCGGGTGTCCAGGATCACTCCCTGGGCTGAGGGCGGCACTAAACTGCTGAGCCACCCAGGGATCCCCTGAGTCATGGAGTTATTAATGCCCCTAGTACAGACAGGAACATAGTCTAATCTTACTTAATGTTTTATTTTAAAATATTTAACATACTTAAATGAAGTTACATCTATCACTTTACTTTTTCTTTTTTTTATTTTTTATTTTTTTTTTTAGATATGTTTTTTTTAAATTTTTATTTATTTATGATAGTCACAGAGAGAGAGAGAAAGAGGCAGAGACACAGGCAGAGGGAGGATCAGGCTCCATGCACCGGGAGCCTGATGTGGGATTCGATCCTGGGTCTCCAGGATCACGCCCTGGGCCAAAGGCAGGCGCCAAACCGCTGCGCCACCCAGGGATCCCTCACTTTACTTTTTCTGATTAAACTTTGAGGTACTATTTTATTCCTCCGTTGATAAGGCTTAGAGAAGGTAAGTAACTTGCTCAAGGTCATATAAACACTGAAGAGCAAAGCTGGGATACTCTGAATTTAAGATCCTCATTCTTTATGGTAGAAGCAGAGTCATGTGCAGTGAGAACACATTGCCTGGTTTTGAGCTGAACTCCACCACAAGCACCTTGGTAACTCTGGGCAAAAGATTTATCCTTTCTGTGCTCCCATTTGCTCATTAACAGAGTAGGGATGCTAGTTCCCACCTCCTAGGATTGCTGTGAGGAATGAGTAAGCTAATATGCACACAACACTAAAGACAGTACCTGATAGTAAATGCTGAATACAAATTAGGATTTATTATATACTGCACTCTTCTGTTCTCTGCATTGGGCAGAGAAGACAGAGAATCCTGAAAGAAATTCAATTTCTCATAAATTAATCCCACTGAAGCTGTTTGGCAGTTGGAAAATGGTTACTAACTGATTGGCAATGTGGCCTTGTATCAAATGGTAGGTAGATTCTAATACATTGGTATTGTCACAATAAGTTATTTCATTGAAGGTTTATTTATTTATGAGAAAGCATGAGTGGGATGGCAGAAGGGAGAGAGAGATAGAAAGAGAGAGAGAGAATCTCAAGCAGACTCCGTGCTGAGCATAGGGCTGGATGTGGGGCACCATTCCAGAACCCTGAGATCATGACCTGAGCCAAAATGAAGAGTTGGGTACTTAACCAGCTGAGCCACCCAGGTACCCTTATAAACTTATTTAAAAAAATTTTTTTTAAGATTTCATTTATTTATTTGACAGAGAGACAGAGACAGAGACAGAGACAGAGACAGAGACAGAGACAGAGAGAGAACAAGCAGGGGGAACAGCAGAGGCAGAGAGAGAAGCAAGCTCCCCCCTCAGCAGGAAGCCTGACATGGGGCTCCATCCCAGGACCCTGGAATCATGATTTGAGCTGAAGCCAGAGACTTAACCAAAGGACCCACCCAGGCACCCCTGCAGTCTTCTTTTTAATACAAGTTTCAAAATCCAGAGTATCATTTAGAGGTCAGAGCTAATGATAAAAGAAAGGCTTTGTGGCTTGCACTGATTTAATATTTTAGTGGTCTTAAGCTTGGAGAGAAGGTAGAGCATGATGAATACAAAAGCCCTATAATGGTCGATAATATGGTGTTTCAGAAACCAAATTCTAAGACCAAGATCATCTGTAATTTGATCTATAAGGTACTGCACCAGAGGGGTAGTTTCTCTCTCCTTGCCAAATGCTGCTCACCTGTTAGGGCACACCTAAAGTCACCTACCCATTTAGAGAAGCATTGCCAGGCTCTGTCCACCAGGCCAGGCTGCCTGTGCTTCTCTGCCATAGCTCTTAACAGAATTGTCATGTAATAGGCTTTTAGCCTAACTGTTCATTTAAAGCCCCATCCCCAATTAGGCTGGAAATTCCATGAGGACTGAGAGAGCTTGAACGTCAGTGCTCAGATGGTGCCTGACACTTGGTAGTAAGGGCTGCACAAATGACTGAAAAAAATCAAGTGAATCAGTGGACCCATTTATGGAAAGTTTTCTTTAAGAAAGCTTTCCCAGATTACATATGCAATTGAGTCAGATCTAGTAAATCATATTTTTGTGATCCCTCCTATAAAAGATAGTGTCTTTTCAATTAGAATAAGTGGACTTAAAAAAATAAAATAAGTGGACTCGATGATATCATAATTCAACCACATTTGCTTTGTTGTTTGTTTTCGGACAGCCTGTGAGTAGCTTGCCTCTCTCACATCCCTGCCCCCAAGAATCCTTTTCCCTCAACTTTTTATTCTCCCGCCACCTGATATTTTAGTAGAATAGAATGATAGCTATTATCAAATTCTATAGTAACATGGCTAAATGAAGTCGGGGGAAAGTGGTTTAAAAAAGAAGCTTTACCATACTTGATTTATTTCAAGCCAACGTTAAACTACCTCTTTTTTTTTTAATTGTATTTATTTATTCATGAGAGACACAGGGAGAGAGAGGCAGAGACACAGGTAGAGAGAGAAGCAGGCTCCATGCAGGGAGCCCGATGAGGGACTCGATCCCGGGTCTTCAGGATCATGCCCTGGGCTAAAGGCAGACACTCAACCCCCGAGCCACCCAGGTATCCCTAAACTACCTCTTATAACTAACTTTTGATGCCTCTCTAAGGGAAGTTAAAATTAATTACATAAAGAATGGAAATATTATTTGTCTCACTTAACAAGTAAAACTGAGTGAAAAGTCTCTTAAAGAGTAAGCATGTATATGAAAATGTCTGAGAATGTATGAATCACACTTAAGGATACAGTGATTAGACTATAAGAAATGTTCTGTAATAGGAAAATGATGGTGTTTCTTTTCTTTTCTTTTAAATTCAATTAGATGGTGTTTCTTTTGGAAGAAAGAACATATCCTATTCTTACAGTGACTAGAGAAAAACGTCATGTGTTCTGAGAATTCTAATGTACATTAATTACTAACTTTAGAAGATAGAAAAGCTAATAAAAGTAATTTGTCTCAACTTTAACCTGCAAAATGATTGCACTGCTGTAAGATACTTTCCCTGAACTATTAATTAATCTTGGATCAGAAATCAATCACTTCATTTACTCTTGATATCTTTTCTTAAAGTCTAAAACCAGAAAGTCACAACTAGGAGTACCTGGGTGGCTCAATCGGTTAAGCAGCTGTCTTTGGTTCAGGTTATAATCCCAGAGTCCTGGGATCGAGTCCCACATTCGGCTCCCTGCTCAATGGGCAGCCTCTTTCTCCCTCTCCACTGCTTGTGCTCTCTCACACGTTCTCTCTTTCTCTGTCTAAAATAAATAAAATCTTTTTAAAAAATCTTTAAAAAAAAGAAAGTCACAACTATATTGGGTAATGGGACCACTTAATAAATTCTGCTACAAGAAAATTTTAAGCTAACCAACCCAGAAAACAAACAGAACTATACCAGATTCAAATCCTTTGGGAATTTAACTCAGACTGCTTAATGACAGAACCAAGAAAAGAGTGTACTTAGTTGTTACAGTAAGTGAATCAAGAATAAAAAACACTGCATTCATTGAACAGCCCACTGAATAGACTTGAATAAATAGCTTGACCTTTGGAAGCCTGAGAGCTTCAATTTATCTGCTCTCTAAATACACATACAATAAAAATGCCATTAGAAGTATGCTGTGAGGATTAATGTCAGTGAAAAATTGTAAGACCCATGGATAAGAGATGAAAAGGAACTCTAAATACCATAACTATAAATTAATTAAAATTTAATGTTCCTTAAAAATCACATAGCTGTCTGGGATAGAGTCATAGATGAGATGTTAACTACAGTCTTTATTTATATTACATTTTGAAGTTTTAAAAATAATAAATTCTAGAAAATACTTGAAAAATACATGAATAAGATCTTATAATATTTATCACCTGCTTTGAAAACAATCCCAAGACTCTGGGGCCTCAGAAATATTCTAGCTTGTTAGACAAATAATTGATTTTTAATTCTGAAAACCTTTATTATTATTTTCATAGTAACAAACAGACAAGGGTGTTAACTGCACCAATTAGATTTTTAATGTACCCTGTCTCTGTCCTCAGATCTCCTCTTCAGTGGTATTTGCATAGTACTGGGCATTGATTGTTATTCAAGTAAAGTGTCATTACGATGATTTGTTTTTATAGGTGCCACTTAATGTAAAAGAATAAAAAAATAATAGGGTTCTAATAACGTTTCATAAAAGTTGAGATTTTTAAAGTTCTGATACACATGTATATACAAAAATCATAGATAGCAACTAATTTTGTCAAAGGATTCTTCAGCTTAAAAGATGGTTCTACTACAAACTTATTTTTAAAAGCTTCTACTTTTCCAGTATATCTGAGAAGCAGGGTTTAATTGACAAATATTCAGATACACATCTCTCCATGTATACATGTGGGTGTGTTTGTGAAAAAGAGAGACAGAGAGTAATAGGGACCCCTGGGTGGCTCAGTGGTTGGGCACCTGCCTTTGGCTCAGGTCGTGATCCTGGGGTTCCAGGATCGGACTCCCTGCAGGGAGCCTGCTTCTCCCTCTGTTTCTCCCTCTGCCTGTGTCTCTGCCTCTCTCTCTCTGTTTGTGTCTCTCATGAATAAATAAATAAATCCTTAAAAAAAGGACAGAGAGTAATAATGAATAATGGAGCATAAAATGTTAATTATACATTGAATTTAACAAGATCTATCCTTGAGAATTACAAAATTTTTGTGTCCAATATAATTAGCTAGGGAAGAAGAGGACAACATTTCAGATTTTTAGGTAAGACTTAGTATTAAATCTACCCTAATTGCTTTGCGCTGGCAATAAATCCAAATCATGAAAACAACAGCTTTCAGAATTGGGAACAGAGAATGCTAGAAGCTGGTTGAATCAAAAATAAGACATTGGTGACTTTTCTCTTAGAAACTTAGAAATAAATTAGTACAGTCCCTGGTCTCATTTCACGAACGAAACTTCCTTGAAGCCCAGACAGGAAAAGGCTCTTTCAAAGGCTGCACGTGAGGTAGAAGAGCACAGAGCATCCCGATTCTAGGACAGCACTGGAGTGAATGGGGAAGGAGTCAGAGGACAGAGGAACATTTTACTTTCCTGTGTAATTTTACATATTCATATTCTTCCTATAATGATTCAACTGCCTTCTGCTCCCTGTGTGAGGGTAAACCCAGGGCTCATTTGCCGAAACTCTTACAGTGGAATACTATTACTACAGACACTTAGTAACATATTGAGAATCTATAGCATTAAGTTCACTTTAGAGATATTATCTAGTTAATACTGCAAGGTCTGTATTTATATTTTACACCTGAGCTGTCGAAATATTATATAACTTGCCCAGATGAGAACTAGGATCTGACTCATTCTCTGTCTGACTACAGAGTTCACACCTTTTCCTCCATACCACGCTGCCTTCCGCATTTCACAGAAGATGCTCAGGAGGAGCCCTTTATAGATTATGATGCCAGAAAGAGCTAGATAGCGGTTTAATGGCATGTTACTGTTTATGTGAGTCCTTTCTCCTAATACAATCTGAACAACCGGAAGACCATTACAAAATAAGAAAAATTCAGGTTAGCAGTCAAAGTAACCCATATTTGGAGGAAAATTAAAAAAAATACATCACTACCAAGTTTATTGGCCAAAGCCAATCACCAATCTTGTCTATCTGAATGGATGGAAAACAAAATACTTAAAAAATATTTTCCTTTCTTTTTTGTAAGAGAAAAATCCTTCTATTTTCTAGTTGTTATTTGATATATTTCTGATTCTTCCTTAATCATTATCTGAAAAATATTTTCTAAGCAACATATTTTTGTTTGGAAAAGTGAAATTGTAATGTAGAGAAAATGTTTTCTTAAGGCAGTATGAGGACATTTAGGTACTTTAAAAAATTATGTCACTCTAAGTTCTTTTCTTAGAAAAACAAATTGTAGAGATCCAAAACACATTTCATGTGCTTAAGTACAGAATTACTACTCTATTTCCAGCTTTGTTTTTACTGTCTATATGACCTGCTGTTTCAGTGAAGGACTTATGGCTTTTGCACTTTATTTTCCTAAAGATGATACAGCAAATATGACAAATGTTAGATAATGACTGTTATTAACACAAATTTCATCCACAAAGTTTTAGGTTAAATTCTATGGAGTATGAAAAACAATCTTAAATTACATTTTGCTAATACCTCCATAAAAGCGTGAAATTATTTAGCTTCCCTAGGTCTTCTAGAAAACACTTTAAAATGCCACAAAGATGTATACCAAGACATAAAACTGCAAATATTAACTGTCTGTTTCCTTGAAATATAATTTAAACTTGGTGAGTAGGATAAGAAAATGCCACATTCCTTTCCCTTGCTAAGGAAATTGCATATTTCCTTTGCAAAAATAAAGAATATGCAGTCTTCATAAACATGTATGTGACAGTTTTAAAGTTGTTTTGCTTCAGGTTAAAGGTTTCTATAAATTTTCATGATTGTCCTAAAGTTGAAAAAAGAAAAGAAGCAAAGAAGAAAGAACAAAATATTAACCTTAGGTGTACCAGCTTTGTTCTTCATCAATGTTAAAAACATTTCTCATATCCACATCTTGTCCTTTCCAAATATTATCTTGACCTATATAACCTTAAAATTCATCTTAGGATGAATATACTTCCAAATGTTTATATTTCCCTCCATGATCTGCAGTTTTCTAAATAGAAAGTTAATCTTCATTCTTTACCAGGATTTGCGAAGCAAACAGACATGCATTTTATTAAGTGGCAAATAGAGCAGTGACCTGGGCTGTTCACTCCTGAGGAGTACGAATGTTTGGTTTGTGGACTAACGGATACCATAAGCCTTGGTTAAGGACATCAAATTTCACTGGGAATTAAGTAATTCTGGAAGCAAAGAATCTTGTTTAAGATATAGATTAATCAGTACCCCAAAGATGCAGATGCAGTGAAAGACCGAGACATCTGCACCCCAATGTTTATAGCAGCAATGTCCACAATAGCCAAACTGTTGAAGGAGCCTCGGTGCCCATTGAAAGATGAATGGATAAAGAAGATGTGGTTTATGTATACAATGGAATATTAGCCATTAGAAACGACAAATACACACCACTTGCTTCGATGTGGATGGAACTGGAGGGTATTATGCTGAGTGAAGTAAGTCAATCGGAGAGGGACAAATATTATATAGTTTCATTCATACGGGAAATATAAAAAATAGTAAAGGGAATAAAGGGGAAAGGAGAGAAAAGAAATAGGAAATATCAGAAAGAGTGACAGAACATGAGAGTCTCCTAACTCTGGGAAATGAACAAGGGGTGGTGGAAAGGGAGTTGGGCTGGGGGTTAGGTGTCTGGGTGATAGGCACTGAGGGGGGCACTTGACAGGATGAGCACTGGGTGTTATGCTATATGTTGGCAAATGGAACTCCAATAAAAAATATACAAAAAAAAGATATGGATTAATCAAATTTCCAGAATTTCACTAAAATGAAATGGAGGGAAAAATTTAATTATAAGATCACCACTATCATAAGGGATTTATGTCTGTTTACCATTCAATCCTCATATTGACCCTAATTGGTAGAAACATATTGTCTTCCTTCTACATATGAAGAGACTGGGCCCAGAGAATTCAAGGACTTTGCCAAAAACCATGTGGCCTGTAAGTGGCAGACTCATGCTTTTTGTTAGCTACTCTGTAGGTTTTATGATTGTTAATACCTTATTGGAGAAGAAAAGATGGACAAGATGGGAAAGGTCACTAGGAGGTCTATTCTGTCTGTAAATATTGGGCTCCTTATGATTCCAGAATTTAATTCAGAATGCAGAGATTTAAAATTCTCTTTTGGGGCAGCCCAGGTGGCTCAGAGGTTTAGTGCCGCCTTCAGCCCAGAGCCTGATCCTGGAGACCCGGGATTGAGTCCCACGTCGGGCTCCCTGCATGGAGCCTGCTTCTCCCTCTGCCTGTGTCTCTGCCTCTCTCTCTCTCTCTCTCTCTCTCTGTGTGTGTGTGTGTGTGTGTCCCTCATGAATAAATGGGTAAAATCTTAAAAAAAAAATAAAATAAAACCTAGTTAAAAAATAATAATAATAAAATTCTCTGTTGAACACAGGCTGATGGGTCATAGGATTTTATAGGGCTAGTCCAAGAACTCTGACGGAGATAAGAAAGTCCCTAGCTCAGCTTCCTGGTTGCTGGTAGACTGGTTTTGTTAGCTCCTCCTATAGCTTTCCTCTTCTCTGTAGAGGTTCCAGGTTGAAAAGCCAGTCAGCACTGTCAGGGGAACACATATAGAATAGCCGACTCACCTGTGGGATGCTGCTGCTTTATCCAACCAGTAAGTATGTTGCAGAAATAGATATAACCACACACATAGATGTCTATGTAAGTTATGGGGTTTTCTTATTTAATTTTCCCCCTCATTATTAACAGTACAATTAAAGAGTACTACCAGAGCTTGGCAAGTCTATTTAAATCCTAATTTTTCTTAACAGTAGAAAGAGCTTGCTTCTGGATTCAGATTATGCCAATAGGTTCCTTCTGTAAGGATATTTTTTGTTAGTGAAAGAAATAATACATGTCACTTTGCCTTGACAAGAATAAACTGGAGTGTGTTTTGTCTATCACAATTAATGTTAAACACAAAATTTTTCCTATTCCATGTATATTTATAAAAAAGATCCAGTTGTATCTCCTACAAAATTTATCAAAATAAAATGGAAAATTTTCTAAGAGTTTCTGACTACTTAATGCATTGTTAAAAATTAGTTTGATCTTTTGCACCATAATTTCCCTGCATTTCAAAAGTATATATAGTGTTTTTACAAGTATACAAACTTTTTACTAACATTATTGACTAGAATAATTTTGTAATTTTAATCCCCTTAAATGATCAAATATGTTCTATACAACTTACCTTTTGACCATTCACTCCTGGAATTCCAGGTACTCCAACAGAACCCTAAGAAGACACATGATTAAATTAAGCAGATATAATCACAAAATATTTCAATTCTGAATCTGTAGTAGTAATTATGTCAGCCATAATTTCACCTTGCTAAAACAGGTGTGAGAGGCTGTTTTTCAGATCTTATCCACTGTACTCAAATATATACTAATGTAAGCAGATTCATCCCGCATTCCCAGAAACTAGAGAGTTAAATTTAACCATGTTTCTAAATATCCACTTAATTCTAATATGATTTTAAAGAAATTCACATCATCAACTGGGATCCATAGCTATCAGAAGGCCAATGGCTCTAAATTGTGGTGCTTTTAAGAAATAAATAGGCTTAGTTTCATCTGGAAAAGCCTAGCAGTAGCAGTTAACTCTTGAATTTCATGAGTTTAAATACCATGAGACAAAAGGTAATTAAAATAACAACTACTTGTTCCACAATTAGTCAAATAAGGCACCCATGGTGTAAACTCAAGTTTGTTGTATTTGAAGCATTTTCTCCTGGACTTTCAGGGAGTACGTTTAAGCCAGGTGAATGTAAATATGTCTTCCAAAGACTAGAAAAGGTGTTACAAATGTTAAACACTGAATAGGAATAACAACAGTAGTCAAATATTAAGTGTGTATGTATTGTGTGTGTGTGTGTGCACATGCGCACTGGGGTGATTATGAATGGTTGGACGTAGTTGGGGTGGACTGAGAGTAAAAAAGCTAATTATCACCTGAGAAAATCTATGACATTTACCTGGATATAGAAACATTAACAAATGTTTTCGAATAGTGATGTCATTTCCCCTTTCAGGCTCTGGAGAAACCATTTTTAAATAAAATGTTTATTCTTTGTCTAGCACTAGAAAATAGACTTTACTAAGTTGATGTATGATATTAAATTTCTTAATAATAATGGGAAAAAGTTTTTTCCTAAGAGTAAATATAAACCTAAAACTGCTCTAAAAGAGAAAGTTTATTAAAAAGGCAGTCATTAAAAAATATGTAGTCATTATATGCAAAACAAATTGAAATGGCAAGTTCCTTAGTGCTTTTGGTAATTATATTAAGTGGGTCATTAAAAGACTTCCTGAAGCCTCGGGCAGTAATTTTACCCTGGTCGCATGTGGATTAGGGTAGATTTACAATTTCACACCATGCTTAATAGAGACATTATTGCAAAGGACAAAGTGTTCTTATACACAAGTTGTCTCACAACTCATTGGCTATTACTTGGTTAGTAGGATTATGTTTCAACAGATGCCACATGCCCAGTGCTTGGGGGATAAAAAGTCTCTATCTTTGATGGATTCCAAAGATAAGGAATAATCACTTTTCCACCTGTTGTAGTACAATTGCTTTCTTTAGTTTTCTGCAGGTTAAATATCTCTTTTTCCCCATTGTGAGGTTGGAGTTGTAACAGGGAATGGGAATTTAATGATGTTTTGTTGGCAAAGGGCCATCTACCTACTATTGATATATTTACTACTGTAGTAATGATGTAATTTAGAAGCACTAGGACCCTCTCCATCAGAATGTAATGGTGAATTCTGATGACTGGGAAATGACAATCAGGAAGTCACTCTTCAGATTACCTCAGCAAAGGAAAACACTAGTGGACCAATGGAATACTGCCATCAAACCCCAAGTACATCTTTTGTTCTGGACTGTTCCATAGTCATTTGGTCATAATATTTGACTAGGACCATGCATTCAATCTGCAATGTCAATGTCATATGATCTTTCAAATTCTAAGTTTTGTCTCAATGTTTTGCCAGTATTTTAATTAAAAATTCAATAACCTACCTTTAGTTTGGCAGACAGCTTAAAAAAAGTTTACTCTGGATTTATTGGATTTTCTATAATGGAGTTGATTAGAAATCTGATGGCTCACATTATATGACTGTATTTTTAGAAAGGAGAATGCACAATCCAGATGCTTCAGCATGGCTTACAGTAGCTAATTCTATTCACCTCTCATGCTAGCCATTACGCAATGCAAGTATAATTACTTCCCCAGTACTGTTTATACTCTACCTTTTGTCCCGGAGGCCCCAGAGGACCCTAAAAAAGAAAAACTATTCAATTAACATAATAATGTAACCATTTATACTTAAATGACCAATTAAAACTGTCCTAGTCTGCAAGGTATTCTATGCTGTGCAGAAATATGCTGATGTTTTGTACGTCAAGGAAAATGAAAATTATTGGTAAGAAGTACACAATAGGTCTTTTCTTCTCTCTTGTTTTCCTTTGAAGAACATTAAGCATATGCAGTAAGATTCTGATTTTTCCTTTAAAAAAAAGAATCTTTGCTATTCCGGTGTATCTGCAAATCTATCACCTCAATCTCATTTAGAAAGATGGAGATGCTGCTGCTAGAAGCAGCGAAAATGCAATGCTGTTCCCCACCAAACAGCACGTTATGTGACTTCTGCATCTGCAAAACTTCAGTAAGCAGATTTGCAAAGGGAATCATTGAATAGCATTACAAAGAAACATGTTTTGTTCTATTCTTCCTTGTATGAAACATGACCAATTGGCCAGCACAAAAACTTGTTTACAAACTAGGGGATGCCAAGGCCAACTGTGGCATCTACTGTGTACCAGACAAGGAAACAAAAGATGCATCAGCTGTTGATAACCTATGGCACTAAGGGCATGAGGGGAATATTTAGGAAGATAGATGGGAATATTTACATATAAAATGGGAATATAGTAGTTCTGAGGTTTAGCCATTTTTCAACCATGAAATCAGCATTGGGATTCTGTTGCATTTATATAGAATAAAGTACAGCTTTGGGAAGGTGGAAAAGAGCACACAAAGACATACAGCTATAATTCTATTTATGTCTATTTTTACATTAAAATATTAAGCATTGGGGTGCCTGGATGGCTCATTCAGTTAAGCATCTGCCTTAGGCTCAGGTCATGATCCTTGGATCCTGGGATCAAGCCTGCATTGGGGCTTCCTGCTCCCCAGGAGTCTGCTTCTCCCTCTGCCCTGCCACCTGCTTATGTCACTCCCCAATTCAAATAAATAAATAAAATATTAAAAAATATATTAAGCATCTTTCTTCTAATTCTTTCAAAAAATGTTTTTAATTTTATGATATTTTAACAAAGCCATACTTTATAAGTGGTAGTAAATGATAGTTTAATCTATCACTTCACATTAACTAGCTCTGTATTCCATTACACCTAATGAAGGACTAGCCTATATTCAATGGGTGATATTTCAGTTAATCGGTATCTTAATTCATACTTTATAACATTAAAGAAAGCACTAGAGTGCACATTAGAGGGAGAATTAGTCATTAATAATTTTTTTTATTAAAAATACACCACGGGGATCCCTGGGTGGCGCAGCGGTTTGGCGCCTGCCTTTGGCCCAGGGCGCGATCCTGGAGACCCGGGATCGAATCCCACATCGGGCTCCCGGTGCATGGAGCCTGCTTCTCCCTCTGCCTGTGTCTCTGCCTCTCTCTCTCTCTCTGTGACTATCATAAAAAAAAAAAAAAAAAAAAAAAAAAAAAAAAAAAATAAAAAAATAAAAATACACCACGTTTAGGAACATTCAGAGAATCTGTTCCTCATAAATTATTTTGTAATCCTCACAGGAAGACTAAGAATTTCCTCATAAAATCAGCTTTAGTTATTGGAAGTGCACCATGCAACATCACCTTTATATATTCTTTGTTTATTTACTCTACCAACTAACTTCTTAATGAGCTGGTTATCTGGTATCTCTGTGTGGTCAGACAGCCTCCCTCCCCATTTCACCCCTTCTATTTAAAATTCTCCGTTTCAGATTTTGCAGAGAAAATAGAGGCTATCAGATGTAAATTCCCTCAGCATCACACTTCTCATCAATCCAAACCCACGTGGACTTTCTTCCTAAGTCAGAAGGAGAAGAGGCACCCCTCCTCTGTGGGCAGATGCATCCAGTAGACTCTGGAATCCATCTTTGCCTCTGTCCTCAGGGATCTTTCTCCATCAATTATCCTTGCATCTGTATCAGAGCCTCCGGTTTCCACTAGCTCCTTTCCCTTAGCACATAAACAGGTTTAATCATCTCTCACTTGGGTCAATTGTTTGGGAAGTAAATGCTAATGCTAAGTAAAGGCAGAATTTGGAAGTTGTAGTTAATTTGGGAGAGCTGAGAGTCAAAGAAGATTTGTGTTTTATCATGGTCTATGATTCCATTTGCCCCAGGATCTCCAGGGCATTTCATTTCTTAAAATGTTGATGTTAGAAAGGAAATCATATAACAAAAAGTACATTAATTCAATGTTTAGACTAAGATTGTATATGTTCAATTCAGAAACGTTTGTTTCCACTTAAGCCTAGCTTTGCCACTTGAAAAAAGACTGTTCAGTACAATTGAATATTTCACTACAGTGATGGATAACCCAGGAGGGGAATATTTCATAGAAAAATCAGAGCAAATTTGAAATCAAGTGCTTTAACTAGAGACTAACATTTTTTTGTACTTTCTAATTTGTTGCGCGATCACATTAAAGATTTAGAAAGACTGCCCATAACTGTGAAATCTATAAAATTATATTGTTCAAAAAATTATATTGTCTATTTTAACACAATTATTTCATGAAAATCAAAGGATAGCTATAGAGAAAATAAATATAAAATTTTTCTTCACAGTTAGGAAACTACTTCTATTTTTGCTAAACTCTAAAAATAAAAGCAGTTTTAAAGATGTAACATTAACTTTGAATTGTGATTACGTGTTTTGTGGATTTTTCATAACTGTATTGCAAGGATATATTCTCAGCTACCAAAAATGTGCATATAGTTCTTTGATCTCACTGGCAGGAAAAATGGTAGCAAGCCAAGGATAGTGTCATCTATTACTAGCAGGGAAGTGGGAATAGATTGAAGTTGGATATAAGGCACAGACATACATTCAAGTAAGTACAGACATCACACACACCCTGAATAGTTATTTTGCTGATCAAGATTTTGCTTATCTGTGTGTTTTGAGTATCCTTAGATTAATAATCCCTGTATATAGCTGTGACATTGTGATCCAAAAGCTTCACTACCCAAAAATTGATTTTGAAGTTGAGAGTATATTGCTACCAGTTGATTAAAATGTTTACATTTGACTAGTTTTGTGGCTTCTAAAACAAATATAAATGAATGAAGTAAGGGAAAATGCCACATAACCAATCACTAACTAATCTAACCGTCTTAAATTTATCTATATTTTCAGCCTGCTCAAAAGTCATTATGAATGACTCAGATGAACAAGGTCATGAGTTTACTACTCTCTAGTCAAACTAGTGCTTTTATTATCCTTAAAATTAAAGCCAATTGTTCTAGTGTTTTAAGATTTCTAAAATAATTCCATTATTATTTTCCCTAAGACTCAAGTTTGGATCAATATTTTTCCAAACTAAACAGTTAACTTTTTATTCCATTTTTATTAATCAATAAATTTTCCTTTTTAGATATTTTCTTGGTGGGCACCTTTATGTTTGCATGTACTTTGTAGAGACTCAATTTATATGGGAATAATCTGGCTTTTTTATTTTTCAAAATAATTTCTGTGTATATGTCTCAAGATTAAAAACTATACACTATATGGAATCTCAACATATTAAACTACATTTCTTTTACTCCAGAAGTGTTAAACTATAATTTAAACCTTACACTTATTTCAGTACAGGTTCTAGGTGATGTACTCAAAAGATAAAAATTAAATGAGCCATTGAAAAACTCTGAGTGTGGAGTGATAACATCACTCATCTGCAGACAGATTTTTTTTTAAAGATTTATTTATTTATTTATGATAGACATAGAGAGAGAGAGAGAGAAGCAGAGACACAGGAGGAGGGAGAAGCAGGCTCCATGCTGGGAGCCCGACGCGGGACTCGATCCCAGGACTCCAGGATCACGCCCTGGGCCAAAGACAGGCGCTAAACCACTGAGCCACCCAGGGATCCCCTGCAGACAGATTTTTATTTATTTTTTATTTTTTTATTTTTTTTATTTATTTATGATAGTCACAGAGAGAGAGAGAGAGAGAGAGAGAGAGGCAGAGACATAGGCAGAGGGAGAAGCAGGCTCCATGTACCAGGAGCCCGACGTGGGATTAGATCCCGGGTCTCCAGGATCACGCCCTGGGCCAAAGGCAGGCGCTAAACCGCTGCGCCACCCAGGGATCCCTGCAGACAGATTTTTAAATCAAAGTTTTGGTGAACTTTTGGAAGAGACCATGAAGAGCTATGCAATGTTGTTAAAATTTAAAACAAGAAAGAAATTAGCACACTTGATTTTCTTTCCTGTTTACCTTCACCACTGCTAGATTCCATTTTTAAATATTGTAAAATATGTGGACTATGGTGAGCAAGTAAGTCAAAGAAATATGGTAGTCGGGGTTCTTGGGTGGCTCAGCTGGTTAAGCATCTACCTTCTCAGGTCATGATCCCAGGGTCCTGAGATGGAGCTCCGCATTGCATAGGCTCCCTGCTCAGTGAGGACCCTGCTGCTCCCTCTCCCTCTGCTGCTCCCCCTACTTGTGCTTGCTCTCTCCTCTCTCTGTCAAATATATACATAAAATATTTTTAAAAAGAACAAGAAATATGATAGTCCTCATTTGGTGACTGCCTTCACCAAAAAGTGTGTTACTCATGGCCTGAGGGTGATCCTTTATTCCTCTTGCTCCAATTCTATCAGCTAATTACTCAATAATCTCTCCAGCATGCTCTCTTTGTCACCTACATCACTATGCCCTTGTTCAAACCCTCTTCTCTCCCACCTAGCTGATGGGCATCCCCCTGAGGGTGCTCTGTCTTTAGTCTCCTCCCCCCTCTCTGCACAGTGCTGTCTGAGTGAGCTTTCAAGAAGGCTAATGTGCTCATACCTTTCCTCTACTGAAAAATCCTTCAATGGCTTTCCATAGCTTTTGAGAAAAATGGGAGCTTTTGTAATAGTTGTAGTTCACCACATGAGCCACGCTTTCACATTCTGCCCCTCGTACCTTTGGCTTTCTTATTCCTGCAACTTCTCTTTGGTCCTCTCTCCTCTACCCATTCTATCACTCAGAGCTCAATGTGGGCTTATGTCCCCTTCTTTTAATTCTCTAAAGCACCCCTATGACAGCACTTCTTTCATAGAATTTACCAACAGTACTATAATTGTCTGGTTACTTCTTTCTTCATACTAAATGTCTTTTGTCATGCACAGTAGCTGGCATATGGTAATTGTTCAGTGAATTCTTTTGTATTCATTCATTAATTCATCCACTTCATAGTTTTCTAGGACCCATTGAGTGTCAGGCAACATTCTTGGTGTTGAGGAAACCGCAATGAACAAAATAAACAAAAATGCATGCCCTCCTAGACTTCATATTCTAATGAATGGAGAAAGTAAACAAATGAGTAAAACAAAAAGTATGTCAGGTGGTAAGTGCTACAGCAAATGGGAATAAGGATTGGAAGAAGTAGATGGGGTAGTATTTTAAAGTGGGAGTGGTCAGGAGGTCAGTGAAGGCCTCAGTGATAAAGTGGCTCTTGGACAGAGCTCTGAAATATCAGTCAGAGGCATGCATATAGAAGGGAGAAGAATGTTCCAGGCAAGGGAACAGCAAGTACAAAGGCAAGAGTTGGGTACATATTAGTGTGTTTAAAAAACATCAAAGAGGCTATAGGTAGGTAGTTGAGGTGGGGATATGGTTAGGGAAGGGAGATGGTATTTATGTGGACTTACAGATTTTTGTAAGCACAACAGTATTTACTTTGAGGATGATAAAAATTATAGGAATAAATAAATACATATAAATAAATCAAGGTTGTTCTTGTATTACATACAACACTGTCTCAAGATGGGAATGAGAAGATTTTTCACCCTTGTGTTTACTTGAGTCGTTCTAACACTACTGGAATATTCTAATAGCCTCTAGAATACCTCTAAGTGTGAAAATAAGTGCAGGAATTCAGTTCATGGCTTCTATATTAAAACAGCCAAGCAAAAATCATCTTAGTTACACAGTCTCATTAATATGGAAAGTGTTGTGCGTGTAGATGTAGGTCCAAGGTCTCTAATGCACTTCAGAAAGCCATTATGTAAACCATAGCTAGAAGTATCAACCCAAATTAATCTTCAAAGCACACAGTTAAGAAATGGATGCTTCTACAACCATTATGCATTAGCTGCACTTTCCAGTTTGTAAAAATTTTTTAAAAAGCATTTTTAATTAAAAAGTTCTTTTCAGGGATCCCTGGGTGGCGCAGCGGTTTGGCGCCTGCCTTTGGCCCGGGGCACGATCCTGGAGACCCAGGATCGAATCCCACGTTGGGCTCCCTGCATGGAGCCTGCTTCTCCCTCTACCTGTGTCTCTGCCTCTCTGTCTCTCTCTGTGTAACTATCATGAATAAATAAATAAAATCTTTTAAAAAAAAAATAAAATAAAATAAAAAGTTCTTTTCAATTAAAGAAAAAAGCTTGAAAGATCATGGAATGGAAATAGAATGGAAAAAAATTAATGAATTCTTCTGACACCACCAATGTTAGTACAAATTTGATTGAGGTATTAATTACTTAAACAGGATACAGAGTTTCTAAATGATGTGCTTTACATTGCCTCTTGGGAGGTGTTTTAAGGCAAGTTCTGGTTGCCTGCTATTAGGAAATGATGTTCTGTGTGAGCAGGGGGCGGACACAGTTCCTGTTCTGTCCCTGATGGCTAACAGTAAAATTTGAAGCTCTGAAAGCTGTTGGTCATTTCTGGATACAAGAATATACAACCAGCTTCTGTAATAAAAAACACAGGGAACAAAAAAGAGGTGGTCCATCTGTGAAGGGGAGGATAAAAGCTCAAAACTATTAAGCCATTTAAAATTTGCTCCCTTTTTAAGTTAAGAATATTTCCATGGTTTAATAAAAGTTAGGCAAAATGAAGAAAATATGTAAAAGCCTGGTTCTGTAGGGAAGAATGATAACACATATAATCTAACTTTTGGAGTCATAAAATATTAGTATCAGAATTTCTTAGGGACATGGTGTAACAGACTTTAGTTGTAACTTTTTCAAAGATATTAACCCGGTCAAATGCATGGTAAGATCAGAAAATACATTAACTTGGTTTATAAACAGAGGAAATTTGAAATAAATAATGAAAATTTGCCTTACTTAAGAAGAATTCATTTAAGATATACTTATATAAAATTCCATATTCTACTTGGATTTTTAATGAGGGAAGGTCAAGAAACATAAACTCTAGCCACTATTATATGTATGTCTGGAGTATAATTCAAGTAATGTTTTACAAGATTCAGATTTCATAGCTTAAGTGTGTGGAAATGCCAAACTAGGCACTATTGGGAAATGTTTAGAATATAAGAGAGTGTGCTGAAATGTTTTCAGGGTAAAAGTCAATGATTTAGTTGAACTGGGTAGGAAGGAATACAGCATAAACAAGAATGAGCAGGATAGTGCTGAGATGGGAGAGCCTCATATCTTGTTTTGAGTCTTTCATGGACTCTGTCTTCAGTCACATTTAATCATTTATATTTTCCCAAGCAGTCTCCTATTAGTTTTCACGTGAAGTTCTTAATAATTCTTTGAGGCTCAGAAGTCATAACTCACTTCCTTTGTGAGCCTTCTCCAATGCACACAGACAGAACTGGGTTTTATCCTCTGTGTTTCTTTAGCACATTTTAGCTGGTTATGTTTTAATATATTCACTTATTTATAAAATCTACTTGACTAGGTAGCAAGTTCGTTAGGCCACATATATTTTACATCCTCCGTACCTAGTTAGTGCCTAGCAAATAAATATTGACTAAATTGAAGCAACGAATTAATGAATATAAAATTATTAAATTCTATCTACTGGGTTTCCTCCATAATTTACTAATTAAACCATCATACATCTGTTATTGGAAAGGGTTCCTAGTTTTGAGACAGTGATTCCTCTTTAAGTGTCTAGGAGTTTTGTGTCAATAATATCACTTTATAATTTCTTTATTTGAAGTAGTTCTCTTTTTTCTTAGATTTTATGTATGTATGTATGTATGTATGTATATATTTATGAGAGACAGGGAGAGAAAGAGAAAGATAGCATGGGGGATGGGGTAGTGAGAGAAGGAGAGGGACAAGCAGACTCCGTGCCAAGCATGGAGCCTGATCTGGGGCTTGATCCACGCTGAGATCCTGACCTGGGTGGAAACCAAGAGTTGGATGCTTAACCTCCTGAGCCACCCAGGCACCCCTGAAGTAGTTCTTCTAAAACAGGTCTACTTTAGAGACTATTAGTAAGATGTCATATCATGGTATTATTAACAAATATTTGACAAGGAATAAAGTTTTAAATGCAGTAATTTTTTAAATTTATTTTTTATATTTTTGAGTAATTTTTTTTAAAAAAAGAAAAAATTCTTTCTGACTTCTGTATCTCAAGTGGTAAGTTTTTGGAGGAAAAAAAAGGATGAGTCATCCATTGCTATTTCTCAAGATTATGAAGCTGTGACCTCTGTAAGAAAGGTCTTTTAAAGCTCAGGAAATTAAAGAAGTAATCCATTTTTTCACTACTTATCAAAATCAGGACCCAAGACTAAATATGGAGTATTAACTGCCCCCTCAGATTAAAGACAAGTCTAGGTATTTGAGAATCTATGTTCTGATTAGGTCCCAAAACAGAGACTCTATCACCTCTCACCAGATATCCAGAGCTGAAATTAGCTCATTCCATTCCTTCTAAATATTTAATAAATTGTTTCTTGTTGCTGAACTCAAAATGGAAATGACCCGGAAAGAAAGAAAAATTAACAGGCTTCCTCTGCCCTCTGTGATTAAGCACACTTCCCTAGCGTACCATAAAGGAAACAAATTTATGGTTCACAAAGGCCTATCACTGTACACTACACTCAGTAAAAAATATTTCTATTGAGTAAAGGATAAGTGCTTTTCCTATTTTAAATCAACAATGCTGAGAAACACTAGCTGCTACAATTTAAATAACCCATGATCAGCAGAAGAAGGACATAAATTTAGGATTATAATATATACTCATCTACTATTCAGGTCTACTTTCCACCTATACCAGCACTGTCCATCAGAACTTTCTAGAATGTTGGAAGTGGTCTATTTTGCTCTATCCAGTATGGTAGCCACTAACCACAAGTGGCCATGGAACATTGGAAGTATGGCTAGCACAATTGTTAGGAATTGGATTTAAACTTTATTTAATTTTAATTAATTTTAATTTAAATAGCCACATGTGGCTAGTGGCTATTACATTAGACTAGATTTTGTAAAACAAATAAAACTTCAATCAGGTGAACTGAATTCCCCCGTTCTGCCACTGATTGCTTTGTGACCTTGGTCATTTAACTGCTCTGATGTTGTTTCTTTATTTGTGAAGTGATAAACTAGATGATTTCTAAGATTTCTTCTAAATCTTTAACACTCTGCTTTAAAAATAGCCACATATTGTGGCTAGAAATTGATACAATTACTTTTCCATTATCCTCGTGAAAAATCAGCCTCTTAATTACACCACTCATATACTCCAAATAATCTATAATACACAAATGAATTTACGAAAATGCAGGAGACCAAACAGTTTTGTAGTAATTCTATTGGATTTATCCTGCCTCTTCCCACTCTTGGTGTGCAATGACATCTATTAGAAGAAAAACATAAAGCTGATTCCTTTGTATTAATATCTGATTTATTGATTCATTGATTTGTATAATTCAGTCATTCTATAATTCAGTCATTCTGTTTATGCAAAATAAGTACCAAGCACAATTATTGTATGATATGGTAAATGCTGTGGAGGAAAGAAGATAGCTTCTAACTTAGGTTAGTGTGAAGGGGAATGAGTATGTGAGTGTGCGTGAAGTTTTCTCAAAGAAGGTGGACAAAGCAGAAGTCTATTTTTTAAAGAATCCATTCAGACAAATAGACTGTTCTGCCCTTAGCCCTGGGCCAGAAGGCTCTTGTGTTAGGGCTATGCCTACTCTAAAGCACGGGCTGCACTTCTCGTGTATAGCCGACCCCTTGACCGCAGACTCTGCTTTGGGCAATAAGGACCCTGGAATTCTCTGCCCCAATGACTGGAGCTCACTTCAGGAACTCTGAGTTGCCTCTACCTCAGGTCTATTTTTCCAAAAGTGAACCACACCACTGGTATGCACAACAATGAACTGGTAGAGGAAGTAAAGAGGTGGGTATTTTGAGGCCCGTGGACGTACTTTGATCTTTGAACATTCCAGAATGTCTACAGGTGAGAGCTCCAGTCTCATAAAGTTGAAGGATGAGATAGGTGTGGGAGGGAAGGGGAGCAGGCCAGGGCTAGGGGCTGGGACTGGGTTATATATAGCTCTCTGCTTGCCGCCACACTCTGGCTTAGATCTCCAAGGAGCACAATTTTGCATTTGCACTTTCCAAGTCACTATGAGGACTTACCTGTGAAGGTCATAAGACAGAACATATCTTATTTGCCAATTTATTAGTTTGGTTTATGCCTTTTAAATATTTCAACACATTGTCTAATATGATATAGCTTACTAGACTTAATTGGAACCAGGGTAAGATAGTTAAAAATAGAGCTGATGTACATCCTAGAGATTGTTAAGAACAACAAAATGAAATAAAGAATACAGACAGTAATCTATTCAGCCTTGTAGACTGTCTTTTCATACTTCTGTTACTTGATTGTGTTCTTTAACCACTACTGAAAATGCTCCCTTAAAAGCTGACTTTTTGTTTCTGAGACACTGAGCCAACTTTTAAGAAATGTTAAACAGCACGCTCTACTACCACAACAAGGTGACTTTTCAACACTTCTGTAGACATCCACACACCTGAGAATCCAAAGTGAGTTCCTCAGTCAGGCAACTGGACAGGGCAGTGGGACAGCACCAGGAGAAGAAGGCATTATTTGTCTACTTTCTCTTGGTCCATTTGGAAAACCAAACATTACAGGCTCTGGACAAAAGCACCAAGGAGATGGGAAGGACTCTGCTGTTGTGGCATTCACTTGTACTTCATGGACAATCAATTAAGTGAGGATAATAAAGCATTAGAATGGTTGCTAAGGCATCCCAGCAGGCAATGTGGACAACTTTAGTAAATGCAGTTTTATTGAACAAGATTCAATTGTTAATATCTAGTATAATAGCTAAATATCCTAGGATGATTTTGGCCATTTTTGTTATTTGTGATTTGAAGGTTTGGGGTTTTGCTTTCTCTGCCAGGATTAAAATCACAAAGAGAAGCCTGCTGTTTTTTCCCATGTCTGCCATCCTGCTGATCAAGACAGTTGGCAGAGCAAAGTACAATTAAGTAAAATGATGAGTTTTAGATGTGGGATAGCAATGCATTATAACTAAATACATTTAAAGTAGACCTTCACATATTGGTTATTTCAATTTTATTTTAAATGAAGCGGAAGCAATGATTGATGCTTATGTTATTAGCTAACATTAAATGCATTATATTCACTTGACCTTAATGTAATAAATGTGTTTGCAGGCAAAATTAAAATAAATTGAAAATATCTATAACCTGTTCAGACATAAGTACAAATTTTACTTTAAGGAACAGTAACAGCAGAATTTTTTCTGAGTTTTGAAAAAAAATCTCTGAGACCACTAGGGCCTGGTGAATGATATTTCAAGTACTCTTATAACTCAGAAAGAGATAAATGGATATGCTATGGAGTTTGCACATATTCAGGAGGAGAGTGAGGGATGAAGGGATTCAGAGTAGAGAGAGTGATTTGGTCTACAAAGCCTTAGATGTAAACACTTTGGGCCAAGAAATAATTTCTAGGAAACTGGGATGAGTTGGCATATGAATAGATATTTATAAAACATCTATCTTTTATGCTTTTGAGAGCTTCTATTACATTTGCCAAAGAAGGAAATAGTAAGAATATCAAAAGAAAAGCTAACTTCAAAAATACTATTCCAACAACTATTTAAACCTCTGAAGAACTTGAAAAATAAAGATCAGTTGCGCTAGGGTTCAGAATGTTAACGCTTTCAATTGTGGTCAGTCCTTACTTTGATTCTTGGGTCTAGTTTTATGACAGAGCGTCTCTCTTCTTATTTAAATGGAGTCCAATTTATTTTAGCTCAAGATTCTGTCTTTTAAAATCTCATCCTGAACTTCTCAGAAAACCCAAAGGTCATGTTTACAGAATAGATGCACAGCAGGATTAAATAAATGTGGAACTGCTTGAGCTGCAGGTCTTCTTTTTTATTCTATCAGAGATGCTGTTAATCTTCAGATGATTATTTTGCAATATAAAATATATACCCCGGATTATGAAAACTAATTCCCCACCTGACACACTCATAAACAGTTTTGTAAGAGCTAATTTTAGAGCATTCCCAGCTTTTTCATTTCATCATAAGAGACATTTTACACTTTAAAAAATTCTCCAGTGCCTCTCAAAACCCTCTTATAAGCAAACACTCCCCCGCAATACACAGCAATAAATGCAACGAGTTTTGCATACTGTGGAAAAGAGAAGAGCCATGCTTTTTATTAGCTTTTCTTGCTTTAACTAGAGGATGATAAGAGGATTGTCATGAAAAATTGATAATGTAAGATGATAAGGCCAAAAAATAAAAAATAAAAAAGAGAGAGACAACAGCAAATTGGACCAAAGAAATAAATTGCACTATCAATCACAGTATTTGATAGATTGAAATTTAACTGAGAGCCATAATCACACTGTTCTTGGCCCTTACATTTCACAAAGTGGCCTTTCTGTATGCTAAGTTATGTCAGCAGGGATTCATCTTAACAGTAATACTTCTTGTTTATGGAACTCTCTGTAGTTCATAAAACATTTTCATATTATTACTATTTCACTTGCTTCACACTATAACCCAGTGAGATAGATGAATTAGGAATTACTGCCTATATGTTATAGCTTAGTAAAAAAGATCAGACTATAGTCATATTCCTAAGCAGTTTTGTGGTCAGAACTACTGATGCAATGTACTTTTCTCCCCACCAGACTTCGACTCAAAACACACATAAGCACAAGAGTGCATGTGCACACACACACACACACACACGTAATATTTAAAAGAAAAAAAATTTCCAAAGAAGTTTTCCTCCTATGAAAACTGCTATTATTTTTCGAGAATCCTCTTCTTACTTTGAAATGGTTTAAAATACATAGGTGATATTTAAGTTAACAAATATAACTAGTGTTTTTGAAAATGATAGTTTTTTAAATCATAGAAATATTTTACTTTAAGCAAATATAAGATATAAAAATTCAGTTTGCTGGGAAGAGGAATTAGAGGATTATATTGCTTTACAAAAAAGACTCTGAATGGGATTGCTTTAAATAGCAAAATTCCCCAGAACATTTAAGATATGTTGATTTATGAAAATCTGATTCATACAGAACTTTACAGGAATACATCTGTTATATAAATCCGTGTTCACCTGTAATTTACTCTAGGGGGAACAACTGAGTGATAATAATAATAACACACTCATATACTTCTTCGTTATATATTTTAAAGTGCTTTCCCCTAATTTATTGCATTTGTCTTTGGCAACCTTATAAGGGAGGCAGAGAGGGTGTTATTATCCTTTCTTTACAGATGAGAAATTGAGAGGTTAAGTGACTTGCCCAGGGTCAGACAGACTATTCATTCATTTACTGCCATTTGAGTGATGTAGTTTTAACGGGTTAGTCAAGGAAGTAAGGTTCTTCCTCATAATTTTTTTAAGCAGCTGTGAAGGCTATTAAAACAGAGGTGGATGATCTCACAAATATAATGTTGAACGAAAGAAGCCAGACACAAAAGTTTACATACTGTATGATTCTATTAATATAAAATGCAAATGCAGGCAGAATTAATCTGTGGTGGCAGAAGTCAGAATGGTGGTGAACTTAGGGAAGAGGCAGATGGTGACTGGAGGGGAAAGGGGGGTTTCTGGGATATGCTAATATTTTACTTCTTGCTCCAGTTTGTGGTTCCATAGTTATGCTCACTGTGAAAAGTCATTAAGATGTATACTTGTGATTTGTTTACTTTTCTTTACATATATTATGGAGGTTTTCTTTTAAAAAAGAGTTTTATATCTTTAAAAACAATACAGCACTTTAGAAGATCATTACATTACACATATCCTTTGAATGTTTGTGATTTCAATTAACTTTCTTAGCTGCATTCTAGAAAAGATCATATGAACTAAATCAGAAGAGTTTAAAGATAAGTAAAAGTTTATACACACACAAAACATCCAGGATCATCTTCACCTGAAAAGTTGCTATATGAAATGAGAAATCAAAGCAAACTAAGATAATCACATAATTCATTTAGGACCAGTGAAACATTTATATTTAATGACATTAAGTTAGGAATTGTAGAGACATGACATTAGATTGTGATTCACGTGGTATATTCTAGAGTATATGCATGAATTTAAGGAAGATAAGATTTTAATTCCCTAAAAATCCACTTTATTTTAAAATTTGGTTTACTAGGATTCTGCATTGGGCATCAAGGTAGAAAGCCAATGTCAATGATAAAAATCTGAGGAGAATGCACATACCTGGGGGCAAACATGGGCTCCTATGAATACCAAATAGCTTTCAATGTAAGAATGTTTGGGAGAACTGTTTTGATCATCATCTAGGACAGAAATTACAGCTGCACTCAGTTGCTTAATGCAGTTTCAAAATTTATATTGTAGTTTCCTAAGAATCCTTCACTCCATGTGACCCTGTTACCCTGAGAACTAATGCTGTACCCCAAATTACCACTGATGACATGTGTTTTATTTAATTTTCACATACTATCTTTTTTGTTGTTTTTCTTTCATTTTATTTTCTTTTAAAAGAATCCATTATAGTGCCCGCACCTTCAAGTCATCTGAATCAAGTCTCTTTCTTGATATCATAGGTTGGGAACAAAGAATTTCCAAGTGGTTGGGGGGAATCAGACTCCATTTCAGGGTGCTTTCCTTTCACCAGTGATGTTTCAAAGCCAACTCCACCAAGGCTAGGACTATGGCTTGGTGAGTTTCTCCCCAGGAGAGCTGTTGAAAGACATCCTGTTCAGGGAGTAGCCTTTAACCTTCAACCCATTCACACATTTGTTTTAATTCCTGACCAACTGCTGTATTCCTGTGTGTTAGTTGCACTAGGACCTAGCTAATTAATTTTTAAAAATAAATGTTAGACCCTAAACACCTGTAAGCTGCGTGCTGCAAATTGTGTATAAGGTACATAATCAAACTTATTGTGATCACTGCACCCAGGACAAGTGTAAAACTTAGCTGTCCTCTGGAATCTAGGTTATTAGAATGTCAGCCCGTGTTCCCCAATATTATTCATGTCATAAAATAGGTCAGAAATGTGGCTCCAGAGATAGGAAGGAAGAGACAAGAAGAGGCAGTTGAAGGAATTCTACTCTTCAAGGCTCAGCAAGCTGCCCCAACTTCTCTCTCACTGGCAAAGGATAAACAAATAATGAGGAATGGGACATGCATGTCTACGGGCAAGTTCATGTGGAAACATTTCATGATCTTTTTTAATGACAGGGACCAAAGAAGGCACAACTGTTTCCTTCTGGATGGACCCATTCAACAACAAAAACTTCTTGGATCCCTGTGGAATGCTCACTATATTAATTCACAATTAGTCACATTCCTTTGAATGTGATTTTTGAAAACTTTGAAAACTCATTCCTTTGAAACTCATTCCTATTAAGCTAATATGCATATCTCTGAATTTAGCATTTGAATAAAGCAAATTCTATCTTTTGACCTTCCTCATTTCTCCCAACTAAAATCTCCCACTTTTTCCACTGGGTTAGTTCTGTGGAGTGTTGTCCTGTGACCTTTATCATATAATAGGCCACATTCCTTTTTCACTTTTACTGATTTACACTCTTTTTGTTAAAGGTCATACGATGATACATTTGTTATGCATAATCTGGACCACAGTTTTGAATAATTTGGACTTCCATTATTTTTAGTTTAGGAAAAGAAATTGAGATACTTGCCATCAAGCCTTGTTCTCCTGGTTTCCCTGGTTCACCCTTAAAAAAGAATAGTGATAGTTTTTATTAATGCTATAAACATTAAAAAGCAATTTCATTTTTTTTTTTTTTTTAATTATTTTTTTTTATTGGTGTTCAATTTACTAACATACAGAATAACACCCAGTGCCCGTCACCCATTCACTCCCACCCCCCGCCCTCCTCCCCTTCTACCACCCCTAGTTCGTTTCCCAGAGTTAGCAGTCTTTACGTTCTGTCTCCCTTTCTGATATTTCCCACACATTTCTTCTCCCTTCCCTTATTTTCCCTTTCACTATTATTCAACCTTTCTTTTTTCTTTTTCATAATACCCACTGGGGTGCATGAATGTTAAATATACTTTTCAGGCTAAGTAGAGAAATGCAAACATAATGCAATGAAAAGAGAGCCAAGTTCTTTCTTCAAATTCACTTTATAAACATTTTTGGATTTAATAAAATGAGTCTAGATTATAGCAGAGACTTAAGAATTATGCCAAGAATGTGTTCTAAATAAAACTAGTAGGAGTGATTATATCGTAAGTCATTGAATGGTTCTAGAAATTTTTTTTTTTGTTCTAGAAAATTTAATTGTTATTTCAGTAACATCTCATTTATTATGTTCTGTTTATGATGACATAAAGATGATAACCTGGGCCTCCTTATGAGAACTCAGAACTTCCATATACAGGACAGAGAGACAACTACTCTTAGTACAGAAATTAAATAATAAAACGAGCAAAGATTGATTTTGAATTTTGGTTTTCCAGGATTAATGAGGGCAGAAGTAACATGTTTAAAATTAACAGTATACATTAAAATACACAGAATTCTGTGCTATATCATACCACTGTCATAGTTTTCTAACACCCAGATTCATACAAAATTCCTTATAATGTTGTCATATTATTATATTGTTAGTCATTGGCAACAGACATTTTTTGGAAAAACCATTCTTGTAATGTCGATATCTATAGAAATTGTTGGACTTTAAAAATAAGTATTTCTGTTTGTTATAAAACATTTTTCTAGTGCTTACAATGGTATATAAAAATTAACTTCAGGACTATAAATCTGGTTCAATTTCTCTGTGGAATTAAAAAAAAAAACCTGTTCATACTTTTTGTGTAAAAATCTCTATTTTTTACTCTGATGACTAAGCTATATTTATTTAAAGGATGACATACTTTTAAATTATTTACAGGTTGTCATCATACCTTACTTTTATCTAATTTCTTGAAAATAATCTATACCTTGAATTTTCTGTAGAGTATACCCAATGAGCGGACTGATTTTGTACCATCAGAATGGTTTTAACTGTTCTTCTTAGTTGAGGAAACATTCATTATATCTTTCTTGGCAACCAGCAATTATTTGGGGAGCTTTAAATATCCCTAAAGGTGTGCTGTCTCTATCCTTTGGGATATCATCCCAAGAAAAAGTGAAACCTTCGAAGACAGTTTCAAGATGAAACCACTACCTTTGATGGTTCAGTGAAAGCCTTCCTAAGCGACCAACAAATCATAGGTTGAGAGTCAATCTCTCATTTCATATGACAAATTAACAGCCATTTTCAAGAAAGGGAAATGGAGTTTACAAGAAAGTTGTCTCAGGAAAGTCAGAAAACAGTACCCTATAGTCTTACAAAGAGAATGACTCTGAAAAATATAATGGATATAAAATATACGTAAATATATGGATATATGAATGAAATATATCAAAACTTTGATTATTTTTTAATTTTTTATTCTTTAATTTAAAAAACATTCTACTTTGTTGGATATTTTCATTATTTTGTGCTATGAAAACACTCATGAAAATAAGTCAAAGCAATAGATAAATAAATTAATTCATCAGTAAATTGGAATTTCAAGTCCTAGGGCCACAGTATAAAAGTAAATTTAGTGTCTTATACTTCTGTATTATGGACATTTAATCCATCTTAGTAACTAAGTACTGAGATCTAAGTATTGAGATTGTTTTTAAATCATTTCTATTAACAAGCTTCACATATAAAGGACAAATGATACTCAAACCATACTGTTTTATTAGCAATTTTTTTTCTTTTTTTGGTCAATTTATTTATAAGGGAGTAAACTTTAAAAAGATTAACCTCTTTCATTTTCCATTAAGTCATGTGGAACTTTATTGTCTCTGCCATTGATACTTTGGAGAATGTTACCAATCTCTCACCTAGCTATTCTCCCATTTAAGCCAAAGACATTGATGTACTCCTGTTGCCTTCTCCAAGTCTCTCTTTGGGTTCATGTGGGTTCCCCATGGATTAAGCCGTAAAGCAGAATTATGTGGGCAGTGCCCTCTCTGCTTGGGGACTATCACCCCACTTTCTGAAACCTCTTAACCCTATGGCCCCTCCTTACCACACTCCATCCCAGTTCTCAGCCCTTAAAAGCCCCTAAAAGGATCAGACCCAACATGTAACTCACAGGCACTCCTGGCATTCCACGGGGGCCATCTTTCCCTGTGTCCCCTGGAGGCCCTCTTGGGCCAGGGGGGCCTGGAGGTCCTGGAGGCCCAGCCTGTCCTTGGTCACCCTAGAATGAAGAAAAGAAAAGACCAACAATGACCATGAAAAATAAAGACCCAGGTCTTCTTTTCAACACTTTAAATTTGTATTATCTAATCCACATTTACACTTATGAAAAGAACCAGAACAATCAGAAACATGAAGCCTGTAGGCAATTTGCCTGCCAGCAGGGAGCAAATAAATATTCATGCTGGGTGAGCTGAGTAGATGCTATTAAAATCAAAGCGGCTCAGGAACCAGCACTCTCAGCTCTTGGAAATAGTTGTAAGTTATCATGATATTCAGAGCTGGTGTAAAACTTTTGTATAACTTGATTCATGACAATGCTGCATCAGTTACAGCGACCTTGTTTCATAAAATGGCTGCATCTGTAGTTGGACAAATGTGTTTACTTTTTCATAACCTATAAAATTAAACATACAAGCTCTTGTCAAACTGTATAATAATTTATAAATTACCAAAACCAGAGAGCTTAGAAACTGGGTCTATTACTGGATATAATTTCAGCTGCCTTTCTTTTTTTAATTAAGAAAAACTTAGGCATTCTATACCTTTTTACTTTGGTACTTCCATATCCATTTTCAAGCAAATGCAGCTCCCTAGACATCTTTTTGCTCTAGGATATTTCCAAATAAATACCCCCACCCATGAGAGACAAATGGTAAAGCAACAGTAAATGGAGTAATACTGAATGTTAAGAAGAAATCAGACTTGAGCAAGAATAAGCACTACCTTAATGAGGCGGCGTTTAATGAGCTGCTGATCAGCAGAGAGAAACCCATGATTGATTTTAGGAAACACCATCTGATCAGTCAGGTGAGGTCAAAGGTTGAAGTTCAGAGGTGAGAGAATTGGAGAATAGACATCAGAAGGCCCCAAGAAAGAAATAAAGATATACACATTAGACTTATAATGATCATTAAACAAAATGGAACTGGTGTTTGTGTCTGACATCAGACTGTCTGGCTCTTCTTGAAAGAAAGATAATCCTAAAACGGGATGGCCAGGCCAGATTTTTAGTTAGAGAGGAAACTTTTTTGTATCCCATCCTTTTGATGTGGGTGTTAGGCCTCTTTAATATTGTCTATTAAAGAAGCAGGAAAGCTCCCATCACCTGCATCCTGCACATTGAGCAGAAAGTCTAGAGACAAAGCACCAGTTCAATTTCTGTCAGACTTGTCAACCAGCATAACGTGGCATGAACGTGACTTCCATTTTACAAACACCCCAAGTCCAGAATACTGAGGATTATTTAATTGACCAAAAAATGTCACAGTTTTGGCTTGCATTCAAATTAAACCATAGAGATATGGCACAGTCCTAGATAGCCATGCTGCCTCTCTTCATTATCCTTGCTCGACTTCAACATCCTTCTCTCTTATATGTTCAAGATTCTCCTTCTCAATAGATATTTGACCTCGTTGATGTAGGTGAGGTCCCAAGGATCCAATAACTCAATGCATATGGTGAATGGGAACAACTGGACTTGGCAAGCCAATTTAGCTGTTCTTGCTCACTCTTATGCTGATTGCGGGCTCTGACTGAGTAGCATGGGTGCCAACCACAAACCTTGACGGTGAGGATCTGATTACTGTGCAGAGCAGCAACTGTGGGGAAGCCTGGCAGACCCTAAGGATGTGGGACAGCACCAAAACAACACGACACAAAACGTCACACAGACATTCCACTGATGGACAAACAGAACAAGAATGTATCTAATGCCACCCTGTCCTCACTCTAAGTCTTGACTTGTTTGACATACTGTACGGGAAATCAGACACACTATAATCTCCCTCCAATGATAGTCTGTTTACAACTCAGGACAGACACGTATTACATTTTTTTTGGACAACAGTGAACAGAATTTTGCAGTCTGATCATAAATATTCCTCAGAATAAATGCACTCTGCCTCACAGAAGATAGTCTTACCACCCACATATCAAAATTTCTCTCTCCAATCATAAGAAGATTCTCAGGTCTTTTCTGTTTCAGGAATTCCTGCAGAGGTGGTGGATGGAAATCTGTCTCTTATAACATGCGTATTTTATGTCAGAGGGATTTATGGTCACACTCTGCAGTAATCACTTCTGTCACATAATTTTTCCAAAAGAACTTGACAGTTCACACAACCCCTTGAAGCAGAGAAGTGGTTTTGAATTCCTTAACCAGGGAAAACAGGGGAAAGATGTTTTAGAGGCTGGTACTTCACTAACTTGTACTAACTCATGTTAATAAGCCTAATGCTTATTGGGTAGATCTGAGAGAGAACTTGCACTTTTTCAACAACACGAGATATTGGAGCCTTTTATTCCAATCTTTTTTCACACAGAACATGTTTATCATACAAATAAAATAAATAGCAACCACAGCTTACATGGCCTCAGGTGTTTACAAGCTTCCTAGACTTTCCCTCCTCATTGCCCTTCCCCTCTTCCACCCAAATCTATTCTGAGAATATTTTTAGTAAAGGTCAGTAAGTTTCTAGTTTTTCAATTTTATTAATCATGGCATATTTTTCTCCCTCTTATTTCCTCCTTATTTGGGATTTATTTTTCTTTTTAAGAGAACCAATAAAATTATGTTTTGGTATGAAGAGATCTCTTTAGCCCTAATGCTTTTGATTTGCATTCTTTAGGCCTGGGACTTTTCAGGAAGCAAAGTAGAGGAAATCTTATCTGTTTTGCCATATCCTTTCTGATAAGGCTATTTAGTGTCTAGGTAATTTTGAGGTGACTTGTATCCTCTTTTTCTTCTAAGTAAAAGTCCTTGAAACATAGACGCTACCCAAATTCAGAAATTCTACAAGTTGGAAAACAGATGTGTACAATTTGCTTTTGTTTTACTATGGAATATGAGTTTAAAATGTTATTAGATGGTAATGTGCCAGCATCTTCCCATCTGTGACTCATTAGCCCTATATTACACAGTCAGAATTTTATATATAAATCTCATATTTATGTAACAAAGAACAAAAACAGATACAAACAAGAAGTCTACGAGGGATCAGGATCTTGACTAGTGGCGATAAATCATAATGTCACTTTGAACAGGATTATCTAACAAAAATAATTTAAAATTAAAAGCTTTTTAACAGCACACATGGTAGGCCTTACAAATGTTTTGAAATTTGAATATATAAATAACTCACTTCTTGTACTCATATCTGAGCATGACCAGCTTGTTGTTTGATCATATTTTCTAAATGCTCACAAAAAGCATTAGTTTTATAACTTCTTAGTTCGGTTTCCAGTGTTAACGAGATCTAAAGAGGGAAGTGAATAGGTAATTCTCTCTTCAGACAGATCCTTTTTATCAAACAGAAAATCTCTATTTGAGGAAGCTGATTTTATATTCTTCAATCATCTTAACTGCAGAAAATGCTACCAATTAGGTGCTTAGAGCTACATTTTAAAGATTTTATTAGTGAGCTAGGCAAAAGGACTTCAGAAGCTTATATGTAGCAGAGTACAAAGAGACATGTGGAAGAATTCTCTTAAATTCTAGCAAAAAGCCCATGGCCTGGGGTGCAATATCATAAGACCATAAGACCATGTGCTTTTCAAACCGGGATAATGCTTAAAGGGTACATGCCATTGTTGAGGGGTGGTGGTGGTGGATAGGGTTACTTTAGGCAGTAATAAATATGGCATATCTTCCTTAGGATTCAAGTTTGATTAATGTTAAATAATTTTAAATATTTTTATGTACAAACATTGTCATATTATGGGGTAGAATGCAAAATTTACACAAATTTTTAAAAATTTTACTGTTTGATGGTGGTAGAGAACCTCATCTCACAGGGGATACCTCTAGATTATAGGTAGATACTGAATTGACCTTATCCTTCCCACAAAAAGTCTTTGAAGAACTAGTTTGAAAAGTACTGGTGCTGAATACTTATCTATAAGTCATGGCTTTACGTGGCCATAACAGTTAGGCTTCCTGGGCTGTTCACACAGAGTATACTTTTTTGTTAACTATGCCATTTTTTTTCCCACGGTATCATTAGTCATAGTCCTTTCTAAATAAATGGAATGGACATATTTCACTTGGTTTTGCATCTTGGAAAACTTGCCTGGTACACAGATGGTTCAACTGGGTATGGGAAAAAAAATGTGACTCCAGGAAAACATGGAGAAAAAGTCCAGGAATAAGCTGAATTGCTGAAATAATGTGTTCAATACTCACTACCAAATATTTAGAATTCTTAAGAAATTGGATGTATGAGAGTGTAAAACTACCTTACACAACCCATTTCCTCTTCAGAGCCTACTCAGACTACTTCACAAATCTTCCGAACATTCACTGAAGTAGGTTACCATCTTCTACCAGTGTTTTGATATCATTATAGGAGGAGCTCTATGTCCCTTCATTACCTTCTAGAAACAGAGGCAAGCCTACCCCAAAGAAATGATGAAAAAATAAATATTTCATAAAATATGCTTCTAACTACTTAGAAGCCATAAATTCAAGATGCTATTATTTATTGTATACTCAGTAATGCTGTTACATGATTACATTATAGTGAGAAAACTTCGTGTTTTGTCAAAAGCATTCTATAAGGCAATGTTAGAGCCAGGAATTTAATACACAACTTCTAATTCCAGACTTTGTCATCATACAGTTTATGTGTTTATAATTTCTTTCTACTTTTACAGTTTGAATATTGGAAATATCAACAATATATAAAAAGTATTTGTTGAGTGCCTTCTGTGCAGCATTCACTGTGCTAGGTATGGGGATTGAATGGTGAGCCTGACCACAAGCTCACAGGGGTCAACGTCTACTGGAGAAATAGGAAAAAATAAGCACGCAGTAATCACATGGAGAAATGACTATTTTGATGAAGGAGACGAGCTACAAAGTAAATAAAAGTATACCTAATGGTAGGTTCAAGGAACCCTGGAAGACTTCCCAAGCCATGTGAATGAGGGAATGGGGTTTTGTATAGCAAGAGGAAAAATAAAGACAGAGACCCCATCTACTTAAAATAGTCTAGTTGAGGACTGTGCCCAAGAACTAGAGAGGGACAAATCTATAGTTTCAAGTAATATTAAGAAGGTAAGATTCACAAGACTTGTAGTCTGGCTGAAAACGTAAGGGAGAAGGAGGGGAAGTGAGCGGTCCGAGCGATGGAGGATGGTAGAGGAAACACTAGAAAAGAATGGGTTTTCCGGAGCAGTTAGGTATGGATGATGATTTCAGTTAGGGATCTGTTGAATTTCAGGTGTCCATGAAGAACCAAGGCATGGCTGTTAGATATGCATATAAGAAGTCAATAGATAGGTGGGAATCACAAGTCTTAGAACCTCCTGAAGTCATGTAAGGAGACTAGAGAGAGCAGATATATAAGACAACTCTTGGAAAGACTTCCATTTAAGGGATGAGTAGAGGAAGAAGCAATTACAAAGAGAAATAGTAAAATGTGTTTGTAGAAGCAGGAGGAATGCTAACTCACCTCATAAAAATTCTTTTTTTTTTTTTCATAAAAATCCTATACAGGCAAATGACTCATTAATGAAAACTGCATTATTAATTGTACTGTATAAATAAATGCACATGAACTGAAGTCCTCTACTCACCGTTGCACTGACAGGTAATCTAGGCGTTAAAAATGGCCAATGCCACCAACAGTGGATGCTCACTGATATGCACAGGGGAGTGTATCTGAGGTTGTAGAGGTACGGAGGAAAAAATTAAACTATATTTTAAACATAAAGGTGGACCAGGAGCCTTCCAATCGTATTGGAAGAAAAAATATGTTATGCTGAGAAATGAAAATCCCTGAGTTTCTCCATAATGTAAATAGTATCATGATTCTTCTAGCCCCAAATATATCATGCACTATAACATTACCATTACAGTGGGTATGTGCACAGCATAAATAAAGATGAATATTCCAAGAAGTCGATAAAATGATTTCTAGCTAAGAGAGACCAGATGGGGAAATATTGTAATAGGATGCAAAAATATTTAGGTAAAAGAATAACTTTAGCTTAACAGCAGGAATCCTTAGGAAACAAACTGGGAAAGAAAAGAAATTAAGAGAAAGGAATTTGCTGCTAAATCATTTCATAATGCAGTAGATGGTATAATTTGTCTGAATAGAAAAATCAACTACATGAAGCTGAATGCCAACAGAACCCTTTGAATAACCAAATACCATGAACTTATGAAAATCCGAATTTACAACCAATGGAAAAAGATTGGCTTATGGAAATATTAATTATGGGAAGAACTAGCTTCCGAAGTTGAATATAATACTGGATCAAAACGTTATTTTTCTTTTTTATAGATACCCTAAGTTCCATTCTATTGGGTTCTATCATAAATGTTAATCCTACTCACTCCAGGAATTATACGTATATTTTAACATATAAATGATACATCTGAATTTGAAGATTATTTAGAAGAGAGTGAGAACAATACAATCTATACATTGACAAAAGTCATTAAATACTATAGCTACTAAAATGCTAAGTAAAGACACACTGCAAAAGATCTGTGAATAAGAAGAAAGATGGCAGATACACTTCAACACTGGCAAGTGTAAAGTACAAGAAAAATTTCCTAAACTACACATACTGAAAAAGATTCTATTTGTTATGTATGATCTCATAAGAGATTCCAGGTGTTGTAGTGTTTGCTAAAGATATACAGCTATGAAAGGCCAACAGAAGATGAGAGCCCATGAAAAGAGGTAAGATTCTTAAAGAAGCATTGTCCTGCTCTGAGGCAACCATAGAAATGTAGACATGGGATACAGGGAAGAAAAATAAAATGGCCTTGCAGTCTAGGAGACTGCACAAAAATAAAATTGTCATTTCTATTTATATAAATTTAGCTATCATCGAATTGGAACAATACTCCTGAAGCGAATATCAAGAGAACAGTCCCATCTTAGAGGTTCCTCATAATAAAGATAATAAATAATGATGATGATGGTAATGACAATGGTCAGTATTCACATGATACATACTATGTGCCAGGTATTATTCTAACAGCTTTACAAACGTTAACTCTTGTAATCCTCACAACAACCCTTTGACAGATGAAGAATTTGAGGCATGAAGCGGTTAAGGGTTTTGCCCATCTAACTGTAAGTAGAAGAAAGAAGATTCACACCCTGACCACCTGCTCCAGAGTCTATGCTCTTAGTTATTACACTTTCCTTAAATCCTTCATAGTTTCTGAATTTCTTTACCATTTATTCATTCATTTATCAAGAAGTTAATAGCATCCTACTAGGAACAAGGCAATATTTGGACATTGAGATTAGAAAGCCTTATCCCAGGCTTCATGGAACTTAGGAGGATAACCAAGAAAAGCAGATGTTAAACAAGCAGTTACAAATGTGACTGGGATTTCTTTTGAGATACATACACTCCTTTTCTCTCCCTTCACATATAGTGTGTCACTGCTGTGTCTATGGGGCATAGGAAAATTTCTGCTCCTTCTGTGCCATGCTTAATACAGCGGAATCTTTCCCAAGGTTGCCCATGGTCTCTTGCATCTAGATGTGTCACATGTCACATGGCCGTTTTTCCATGTTTTTCTGCAAGATATTGTTGCTTCCTGGAAATGCTGCTGGGAAGCAAGTCTCTGCAGCAGCAACACACTATATGTGAAACCCCATGCAGGTCAGTCAAGCCATGTTGCCTTCTCAGCAGCAAACTGTGTAGACTGATGACTGAAGACCAGGTGCCCTTCAATTTCTACCCCAAATCTTTTGATACTACAAGAACTCAGAAGTGTGAGTCAGTCCAAAAGGAGGAGGAAAGTATGGAAATCCCAAGGAAAGTGATGTTTGTTTGTTTTTTGTTTTGTCAGCTCAGAAGAAGGGAGGATTTAGCTTCAGAAATCAAGTCAGATTCAGATTCAGAAATCAAATTAGATTCAGAAATCCAATTGTTATGGAAAATTAAGTCATATTGCTTACTCACCAGAGTTTTTGGATTGAAAATCATACCCCAAAAGCGAATGTGATGACTGCTAACAGAACAAAAAGTAGGAGAGTGCACAGGAAGGGACCTAACCCAGGTCAGTTGGTCAGGCAGGACTGTCCCCAAGGAAGTGGTATTTAAGGTGAGACCTGCAGAACAGAATTGGCCATGCAGACCCTCAGTGCCTGGTCACTCTCAAAGGGTACTGATACTTTTCCTTCCTGATAGTATCATCAAGGTGAATATTAAAACTAAAGAGAAAATATATCTTTCTTTTCCAAAGAGATACTGAATATATACTTGGAATACAAAGATTGGATTGGGTCCTGTTTTAGGTACTCCCTTGAGATCTAGGCGCTGTTCTCCATGTGGGAAAGGTTAGGATAAGGGCAGTGGCAATGGCTGAGGGGGTGTAGGATTCTTGTGGGAGGTCCGATTGATGAGAATGAGAGTGAGGTTAACTAAAATAATCATTCCTTCATATAATAAATGTCTCTTAAGTACATTCTGCATGCCAATTACTGTGAGAAAAAAAAAAAGCTGTGGGGTTTAAATCTAGTGGGGAGGGCAAGTTATCACAAGAGTATCATTCTATATGGAAAATATTCCACATTAGTGCTGTAATTAAAGGGGCAGGCAGTAGGCTATTTAAACACATTCTGATTGGGAAATGGAATAAGGCTCCTAAAAAGATGGGATTTGAGCCACAGGAGGAAGGATGGTTAGGATAAAGGTATTTGAGGTGGAGTGTGCACCTGGTTTGAGAAGAAGGTATTCCAGTCTGATATACAGTGAACAAAGATGTGGAAAGTGGGGATTGCTGGTAAGTTGAGTTTGGTTGGGGTGAAGCACGTATTTTTTAGGGAAGAGCCTGGAGAAGTTGACAAGGTATTCAAAGAAGGTCTTCAAAGAAGCTCAAAGGGGAAAGTAAGGGAAGCCACAGAAATATTTACAAAACAAAGGTGCCGTTCCATATGTAGGTTTGAGGAAGACAACCCTGGCAAAATTAAGAACAGATTAAAAATCAAAATTTAGTTCATGATCCTTTATCGGCAATCTCAAAATTCAAAGTCTCTGAAAGTAACATTCCTTCCTTAGGTTTTCTAAGTTTGCAGCAATCTCGTTTGGTGTCAAAAACTTATTTGAACAGATGTGAGGCTATTTATGATCACTAATAATTCTTCTTAGGGTGAACATGCATGTGTTTCACTGCAAAAATGGATGGTTTGATTATAGGGTGCCTCAGGCCTCTGTAAGGGTGTCAAACAATATGCAATGTATGAGTAATATTAACTTTCTAATGCCTAATAACTAAATTCTGAAACTCATTTGACTCTGAGCATTTTGAGAAAGGATTGTGAGCTCATTCCAAAGTTGATGACAAAGATTCCCTTAACATAATAAAGATTATAGAAAGAGTAGTAAAATTTAAAAAGTTAAGGCAATGAATTCATTTTTGAACAAGAAAATTTGTTAATATAATCTAGTCTGACAAATCTAGAATTATATATGGCAATCTGAATTATATATTATAATTTAAACCAACTTATAGTAATTAAAGATATATTTACTTTTATGATTTTAATTTTATATATTAATCAGAACTATCCCAATTTATTGCTATCTAGCATATAGCTTTTAATTTATTGCTTTAAAAATAAATAAGCACATTATAATTAGCATGTTTGCAAGTAATTAAAAAAAAAAGATCCATGAAAATGTTGCTCTTTCAGTAAATTAAAAAAAGAAAACCTCCAGAAGTCTTGTTCAGAACATCATTTGGTTACCAAACACTGCATAATGATTTGCTTAACAACCTCCACTTAAAAAATATAATGTAAAAGTAAGTTTACATTCCACCCCATCTGAATTTCATGCAATTTGCATTTGAAATACAAGTTCTTAATTATGGAGCCCAAACTAATAAACTTTTAATTCTCAAGGAATCTTCCCACTAGGATGTACAGCATCATGATAGTGTGCAATACAATATTTTGCATTTATGCTTCTGTGAAAACCAAGGGTGCTTGTAGCTGAGGGTGCCAGGTCAAGGACACAACTCAACTTGAATATTACTCTATCCATTTTCTGAAAGGAAACAGTCTACATTGGGGAGAGAGGGCACAGCATATATCAGGAAAGGATAGTATAAAGAAAACAGAGGATTCATTAGCAGACAGGGCACCTTATACTGAAGGGAAAATAATCATTTGACCAGTAGCCTGTGAGAAAAATTCAACTTTTTTTTTGCAATCTTCATTTTGGGAGAAAAATCAGAAGCCTCCTGTTGTTCCCTAAAAACCTGAATGGCTGGCTTAATGGTATTTGCCAAACTTCCTTTGTGTGATACTAGATTGAGTTGACTCTAAAACTCTTTTGGCATGCTCTCTGGATGGTAGCCTTTTTTCTTCCCTCCACAAAAGAGGTAGATTGCTGGAAGCCAACCTATAAAAGCTGATGAGAGTCCCACAGGGCTCAGCTATAATGGGTGGAGAGTTACCCTTGTATTTCCTACTCCACCTCTGAAGGTCACCATCTCCCATAAATAAATTTGAGCCCACAGCAAATGTCTGATAGCCCTCTGGGATAATGGAGCTCTTCAATATGACCCCCCAAAAGATAACCGAGTACTTAGGCAAGTTCATCAGAGAGTAATGTTACTTGAAGTAGAACTACTCTAGATACCTTCTTAACTGATCCTGTTCTCTAATGTCCCCCTTGAGCCTACACCCTAAATTTTTAGTATTTTCCCAAAGGCAGTTTAATTATATAAAACCGGACTGTGGCTTGAAAGTATCCCTGAAATTTGCAGGTTTCTATACCGAACTAAAATATTGATTGTAATTTAGAACATTTTTGAATGCCCTATAGTTATCTTTATATTTGATGTCACTTGTGCCTATGGAGTAAACTCAAACGACTATAAGGACCAGGCGATGACATAGATAAAAGAACAGGTTTATGACGGAAAGAAGTGGGCAGATTTAGCTGAACAGGAGACAACCCAGGCTAAAAGGAAACAATGAGGACTCAACTGATTTTTCCCCAAGTGAAAGCAGAGGCTGCTACATCTTCACACGCTTCAAGAGAAGCCAGAAATCCAATGATTCTTTTTTAAATGAATACTTCAGATATTAAATGTTTGTAAACAATTCAAATTTACTTAAAATAATTTTATAGTCCAAACAAGAATACATTTGAAGGGAGGATTTGGACCACAGACTACCAGTTAAAGGTCTCTGATCTAGTGCTTTGAATGTTGAATTAGAAACAAGACAAGTGTAGAAAGGATTTGCTTCAGAAAAGAAATAATACCGTTACTTGACTGAAGGAACTTTATTTTGTTGTATTACCTTTTGAAGAAAGGGTTACAAGTTCTCAGTGCCTCAATTACATGTAATCCAGAGCACCAGTTCTTAAATCATAAAATCTTCACAATGTGATTATTATACAGGACCTCTAGGAGGAAAACTGAACAAGGTGTAATTCCTTTTTGAAAAGGAAGTACTGCATCCCATAGTGATAGATCCATTTGGGAGGAGACTCATGATTTGAGCTTCTAATGAAAGAGGCTGTTGTAATCTATGTGAAAGTTATGGGTTCTTTGGGAATCTCAGAATAGAATTTCCTGACTTCTGTGAAATTAAACCTAAACTTTATAATGATATGGATATTGGAAATCATAATGTGAACTTTCTACTTTTTGGTTTTAATTTCCTGACTGTGGTTGATGATAATGTTATTTAATGAAATGCAGTAACTTTTAATATTAAATTGCAACATACTATAATGCTTATTATATTTGCTCTTTAAAAGTGGTATTTATTTGCACATACAATTTACTTGAAACATCTACACTGATCATATTCAAACTTTTTTACCTCCAATTTCTTTTTTACCTCCCAATTTCAAATATCTAGATAATAATACATCAGGCAAAAATGTTAAGAGTAGATAATAATTTGTCTTGGTAAATGACTGAAAATGAGGGCTCAAAGAAGATGTAGCTGCAATTTCTGCTAGGGTCAATTCTCTCTTTATTTAAATGTACTTAATAGGGACACCTGGGTGCCTCAGTGGTTGAACATCTGCCTTTGGCTCAGGTTGTGATCCTGGGGTCCTGGGATCGAGTTCCACATCAAGCTCCCTGCAGGGAGCCTGCTTCTCCCTCTGCCTATGTCTCTGCCTCTCTCTCTCTCTCTGTCTCTCATGGATAAATAAATAAAATCTTTAAAAATAAATAAATAAATATACTTAATAGTCCAGTTATAAAAGGAATTTGCCATATATAACAGAAGCAAGATTTTTTCTTTCTATGATTATAAGAATTAATTCAAAGCACATGATCTTTTTTTTTTTTTTTTTTTTTTTTTTTAATTTTTATTTATTTATGATAGGCACACAGTGAGAGAGAGAGAGAGGCAGAGACATAGGCAGAGGGAGAAGCAGGCTCCATGCACCGGGAGCCTGACGTGGGATTCGATCCCGGATCTCCAGGATCACGCCCTGGGCCAAAGGCAGGCGCTAAACCGCTGCGCCACCCAGGGATCCCGCACATGATCTTTTAATTTAATAAACATTAAATGAAATGTTTGCCTTATTTGCTAGAAAAGAAAAAAAGTGAATAACCACTTTCTGTGTTTGAGCACATGAAGTGATGATATCACACATAAGTAAGGCCAAGGAAAACTATTTCTCTGATGTCTTAGAATATCTGAAAGCAATAGCCCAGGCTCCAAAACACAAATATATTTCATAGATATCTTTTTCTTCAGTAGGTCGCCAATCTCAGTACCCACAAGAAACAAAGTTTACATTTTACAAATCAGGTGGCATCTGGTTTACTCAGATAAGTAACCAGTTGTGCCACATCACCAGCCACAACTGTTATGATTCCCACATCTGGCTAAAAAATTACAAAATGTGTGCCTACCATATTGTTACTGGAATTAAATTACTTATTTACACGTAAGGCACTGTCAACCTTTCTCCTTGTGTGATAAGGGGTATCAGTAATTATGGAACATAGAAGTAAGGAGGAATAATTTATCATTTTCCACGACTGGGATGAAGCTTCACAACATTAATTGTACAATTGTCCATATTTCTTGACTTAGAAAATGCAGAAGTTATTAAATGTTGGGAAAATTATGCAAAAAAGTCACTAAGAAAAAAATATTTTCAAAGGAACTACCACAATCAGCTTTTCCAAGTCATCATTATCCAATTTGTGAATGATTAGTGCCCTTAATTTTCCTTCCACTCTCCTATTCTTTGTAAGATTTCCTTTGTTATGATGTACATAATTTAATGTAAGGAAAGAAAAGAAAGAAAGAACAAAGGAAGGAAAAGTCAAACTAAGTATTAATACAGATTATAAGAATTAATTCAAAGCATAACATGGTCTTTTAATTTAATAAACATTAAATGAAATGAAAAAAAAAGGTGCTGTTTTAAAATAGTTGCTTTATTTCCTTTTAAAATAGATAAAATAATAGATGGGTACACATGTATAATCAGATTATAGCAAGAGGTATGTCCAGGTTTCTTATATTATCCTCAGATACTAAAGTGAGAAACCTTACTAACAACCAATAAAAATAGTGGGTTTATAGCCAACTGAACAATTTTCTTGCATAATACTGCTTAATTGGTCACATAGTTCATATTCTCAGTCTTGATCCATTCAACACTTAACATCGGTATCAATGAATTGGATTAGTCTTCTCAAACTTTGGGTCTCTCTCGCTCTGTCTTCTGTCTCTCTGTCTCTCTGTCTTTGTCTCTCTGTCTCTGTCTCTCTCTCTCTGTATATATAGGACTGGGAATGTATATATAATCTTTTAAAAAAAGATTTCAGGACCTTGGAATCATGACCTGAGCCAAAGGCAGACACTCAACCACTGGGCCACCCATAGAGCCATTATATCTATGTCTCAGATCTCCAAAAAATGCAACAGATAAGAGACGTAGTATTTGTTGGATGGCAGAATCAGACTCCAGAGAGAATCTCAACAATACAGAGTATACTAATAGTATGGGAATAAAAGTAAAGCACCGTGTTTGGATCCAATTAAAAACTATATAAAAACACAATCAAGGAGCTAAGGATTAGTGACAGTGAGAAAAAAAGACTTTGGAATTTAAGTTGATAATAACGTATGCATCAATATATGATACGACTGCCAAAGTTTAAAGCTCATCTAATTCCAGGCCATACTAATGTAAACTGAAGCAGGTAGGCTACATCCCACTTAGTCAAACTGCATTAATGTGTTTAATTTCTGGATATTACACTTTAAGAAGGACAGAAACAGAAACATCTGCAGAGAATAACCAAGATAGTAAGGAAGCACATGATTGTCACATGAAGAATGGATAAAGGAGCTGAGGCTGGAGCAGGTGAAGAGGAGATGGGATATAAGAGCTATTTTAAGTAAGTTTAGAACTGCATGTGGGGCTAACAGCCTCCACCACTGCAAGTCATATTCAGACTTATGCTGGACCATTATTGTTAAGGGATGTAGCAAGTGAAGGTTTGGACGAGAAGGGCTTTGGGTTCATTTTAACCTTAAGCTTCATTCACTGTTTCTATAAAATCACTGAAGAGTTGTTATGTGGAAGAGGAATTAGTTCAGAAGGCAAGATTAAAACTAAAGGTAGAGGAAGTACAGAACAGCAGATGTTGATTCAAAAGAAGTAACAATAAATACTTATTGAGTAAATGATTTAATTACTTTGTAATATTTAGAACTGCCCATAATTATTAGTCTGCCTGCTAATACTCAGAATTGTCTATAATTATTAACCTGCTTTGTAATAGAGTGAGTGAGCTCCTTGTCCTTGGAGATGTTTGAACAAAACTCAAGAACTATGAGCTTAGAACACCCTGCAAGAGTTTTTAGGCAATTGGCTGGCTCCAAAATGAATTTATTTTGATATTATAAGATAAATTAATTTTAATGTAGCAGTAAGTTAAATTTGTTACCCATATCATCTGCCTCCGTAGCACCTTTTTAAAATTGAACAATCAAGATTTATCTAGAAACCTTTTCTGGCATGCCAAAAGATTTATAATTCTAACAAACAGTGAATTTTTTAGTTCCTGTATTACCCAGCAGTTAAAAACAATATAAGAAATGTTTCAAATGCTTACAACTCTTCCATAAAACAAAATATAATCTGCCTTATAGGACCCTTTAAAGCTATTTTAAAAATTTTTTGTGGGGGATGCCTGGGTGGCTCAGTGATTGAGCATCTGCCTTCGGCTCAGGGCTTGATCCTGGAGTCCTGGGATTGAGTCCCACATTGGGCTACCACAGATAGCCTGCTTCTCCCTCTGCCTATGTCTCTGCCTCTCTCTCTCTCTGTGTCTCTCATGCATAAATAAATAAAATAAAATAAAAAATTTTTTTGGACCATACCCTCAAATTGTGTATTTGCTGCACTCAGAAAAATCAGGTTTCAATTTAATTTTATACCAAAGAGGACACAGGGGAAAAAAAGATCAAATAATACTAGCCCAAATTAGTCCTTTCCTTAAGATTTGTCAGTATAGCTATAAAAGGCAATTCTAAACAACTTATGAACTTGTTTTTTATTGGTGTTCCAAGACTATTTTGCTAGAAGTGCTATAAGGGGAGATGTTTCCATTAATCCACTCTGCAACCACCACAACAAAAACCCAGAAAATATACACAGTGCCTTAAAATAAGAATGTTTCCAGAAGTATACTGACTAGTATTATAAAGGAAATTATTTGGGTCCAATAAAAAATATGAAACTAACTTTGTATTATGATTTTAAATACCTATGAATTTCAACTACAACCTATATAGATGTCTAAACTATATATCATCTTCAGTAATAAACCAACATCTATACTTTTAAGAAAAACCCGAAGAAAATTCTGAAATTTGGGGTCAAATTTTTCCTCAGAGGAATGACTCTGAAATACAAGTCTTCAAAGTCTTCATTGTTTCTTTCTTTTTTTTTTTTTTTTAAGATTTTATTTATTCATGAGAGACACACAGAGAGAGGCAGAGACACAGGCAGAGGGAGAAGCAGGCTCCATGCACCGGGAGCCTGATGTGGGATTCGATCCCGGGTCTCCAGGATCGCGCCCTGGGCCAAAGGCAGGTGCCAAACCGCTGTGCCACCCAGGGATCCCTTATTATTCTATTTTATATACAACTGGGATAACTGAAAATTTTGTTATTCTACAATTCATACTTAATACTTAAATTGCCCAAAAATCTTTAAGATAACATAAATTATATTGATACTTGATTTTAAAAACTACCAAGTTTGAAATAGTATTATGTTTTTTCATTTGAGTATAGTTGACACACAATGTTACATTAGTTTCAGGTGTATAACATAATGATTCAATAACTTTGTATGTTATAACATACAATGTTATATTAGTTTCAGGTTATGCTATGCTCACAATTGTAGTTTCCATCTGTCACAATACAATCCTATTACAATACCATTGATTATATTCTTTATGCTATACCTTTTATTCCCGTGACTGATTCCTTCCATAACTGGATGCCTGTATCCCCTACTCCATCTCACCGATTTTGCCTATTCCCCCCCTCTGGCAACAACCAGTTTATTCTCCGTATTTACAGGTCAGATTCAGCTTTCAGCTTGTTTTTTAAATTTCTTTTGTTTTTTAGATTCCACATATATGTGAAATCTTATGGTATTTTTCTTTGTCTGACTTATTTCACTTAGCATAATACCCTCTAGGTCCATCCACATTGCTGCAAATGGCAAGATGGGCAAGATGAACTAGTATTAATTATCACCTTTGAACAGATGAGTGTACTAAATATAAAATTCCATAGTACCATAGATTGACAATCACCAATGTAAGAAGAATTCTATGTAATTTAAAAACAAATGGTATATAAATTAAAGGGAATAATGGAGCCTTCTTCCTGGAAAATAAATGTCATTAATTGTTTTGTTACCTGTGTGTCTGCATATTTTGATGAGCTTTGTTATCATAGTATCAGAGGCAAAATAATCTTAATCTCTGTTTCAGGTATTGCAAACTCCAATGCCAACAGGGACAATGTACGTATGTGAATAAATAAAGTAAGATCAACTAGGTGTCACTGTGTGTAATGAAGAATGCATGTTCCATCTAAAGCAGATAGACTGGGGCACCTGGGTGGCTCAGTCGGTTAAGTGTCTGCTTTGCTCAGGTCATGATTCCAAGGTCCTGAGATTGAGTGCCGCATCCAGCTCCCTGCTCAGCGAGAGTCTGCTTCTCTGTCCCTCCCTACCCCACTCCACCACTCATGCACATACTTGCTCTCTCTCTCTCTCTGGCAAAAATAAATTTAAAAAATTATTATTTTTTAAGGAAGATAGACTTAATTCAGCCTCAGCCAACTGAAATTATATAAGAATGTGTATTCACTGGTTACAGATATTCCAATTTTCCAAGAGGAATAAAAAAATTATATTGTAGTAACCTTGTATGGTGACAGATATTAATACACTTATCATGGCAGGCATTTCCTAATGTATATAAATGTCAAATAATTACATGGTACACCTGAAACTAGTATAACATTGCATGTCAACAGTGCTTTTTAATTAAAAAATTTTACATGAAATTGCCCAAAACTAAAATGTTAGCAACTAATTTGGGAAAGACAAATAAAATTTATCTCCTCTTAGAATCTGGTCCACAAGCTACCAGTTTGTAGCCTCTCATCTGAGGAGAGGTTGCACAAAATAGTGTACATTTTCAAAAATAAGGAAAAATAAAGACTTCGAATTCCTTTACCCTGCTACAATTAAGGGTGTTACTCTCTACCCTAAAAGGCAATCCCATATAAATTGTGACAGTTTCTCAAACTACAACCCTGTTGGCACATGCCATTTCATTTGACACATTCTAAAAATCTTGAGTTATTATAACAGTTACTATATAAGATTCGAGGTAGATACCATGACTCAAACTTTGCATTCTTCTCTGACACATTTTATTAGAAAGACAGAGCTCCAAAGTGGAAGTAATACCACAGGCCAGTATAGAGTTACAGCATTAATGTTCGACATTGTGCTGGTGACATAGCAAGCTTTCTCTATCTTGATTTTGTTTGACTTTTCTGCTGCAAAGTGTAAAATGAAGGGTGAAGTTGTAAATCTCTACATTAATTTTCTGAACAAATCCGAAATGTCTAATAGATTGCCAGATATTCCCATTTTCCTGTAACTTCTCAAAATTAATTTTCTTTAATAATATTATTGAATAATTGTGAATGACTACTAAACAAAAGTTTGCAAGATGAAAAAGTAATTTTAGTACTAAGCAAAAAAAGGCAACAAAAATGGCTTTGTTAAAAATGGCTTTATAAGGTTATATTCTAGAATTTCCTAACATCGAAGGTTCTTTAGAAATATCACTTTGTCAAAAGCAAAATAATGTGTGTTTATCTATACAAGAAAATGAAAGTGGGGAGTGTAGGGGTGAAGTTCTCAATTTAAACAGAGTAGTTAGGGACGCCTGGGTGGCTCAGCAGTTAAGTGGCTGCCTTTGGCTCAGGGCGTGATCCCGGGATGGAGTCCCACATCAAGCTCCTTGCACCAGGCCTGCTTCTCCCTCTGCCTCTGTCTCTGCCTCTCTGTGTGTGTCTCTCATGAGTAAATAAATAAAATCTTTAAAAACAAAACAAAACAAAACAAAAAACAGAGTAGTTATCAACTTGGCAGTGAAAGAATAACATATAATTAAATATTCCTAACTATTGTTCTCATTATCAAAATTATACTGATTGTTATATTAAGTCTTTAAACAATAAAGACATAATATCAAAGAAGTGTTTAAAAAATCAATAAAAATGGTTAAGTTGTAGCTAGCAGCTTTTTACCATATGATGGATAACAGCCATGCTAATAAAGACGATATAGTTTCTGATTTTCAAAACACTTGATCAAACTGTACTAATGATTTACAATCTTTACTTTCTCAAAGAACAGTTCAGTAGGATAAAAAAGAAATTGAGAATAAGGAAGAATCAGGATAGAAAAATTACAAGATGCTGCTATAACTTACATTAAATTCAAAGAATATACTTGAGTCCCCTTCATACAAAAAAAATTATAGCCCTAAAAGGAAATTCTAGTGCTGGCATTCTAGAACCTTATGACTTTCTCAACCACTAAAAATTCTAAGGAAGTAAGATAGCTAAGAAAATACTAATGAGTTCTGAGTTAGCTCTCAAACTTTTCTCTGATATTCAAGTCAAGGCAAATATTTGTCAAATAATTAATTAGTATTAAGCCAAAAAAGCTTAATCAATAGACTACTACAATGACAGAGCCAATTTTTCATGTACTGGTCAAGAACTGTCATCATGATGGTTTCCATCTTACTTTGTATGGGAACATTGGGAACAATCTTCCTTGCAGGCTAAAACATGCAAGAAGAAAAATTAAGCATTAAATTATTAAAAGTTAATTTATATTCTCTTTAAAAATTCTGCAATGTCATACTGAATAAAAACGTAATTTTTAAAAAAGAGTTAAGGAAGATATATCAATTTAATCCAATAAAACATCATGGATTGTTTTGGATGTTTGCCCTTTCTTCCTTCCTTCTTTCCATCCTTTTCTTTCTTTTATTCATTCGTTCTTTCTTACTCTCTTCCTTTCTTTTCTTTTCTTTTCTTTTCTTTTCTTTTCTTTTCTTTCTCTCTTTCTTTCTTCTTTTTCTCTTTCTTTCTTTCTTTCTTTTTTCTTTCTTTCTTCTTTCTTTCTTTCTTTCTTTTCTTTCTTTCTTCTTTCTTCTTTCTTTCTTTTCTTTCTTTCTTCTTTCCTTCTTCTTTTATTTATTTTTTATTGGTGTTCAATTTGCCCAACATATAGAATAACACCCAGTGCTCATCCTGTCAAGTGCCCACCTCAGTGCCCGTCACCCAGTCACCCCCACCCCCCATCCACCTCCCCTTCCACCACCCCTAGTTCGTTTCCCCGAGTTAGGAGTCTTTCATAATCTGTCTCCCTTTCTGATATTTCCCTCTCATTTTTTCTCCTTTCCCCTTTATTCCCTTTCACTATTTTTTATATTCCCCAAATGAATGAAACCATATAATGCTTGTCCTTCTCTGATGGCTTACTTCACTCACCATAATACCCTCCAGTTCCATCCACGTCGAAGCAAATGGTGGGTATTTGTCGTTTTTAACGGCTGAGTAATATTCCATTGTATACATAAACCACATCTTCTTTATCCATTCATCTTTCGATGGACACCGAGGCTCCTTCCACAGTTTGGCTATTGTGGACATTGCTGCTAGAAACATCGGGGTGCAGGTGTTCCGGCGTTTCTTTTTCTTTCTTTCTTTCTTTCTTTCTTTCTTTCTTTCTTTCTTTCTTTCTTTCTTTCTTTCTTTCTTTCTTTCTTTCTTCTTTCTTTCTTTCTTTCTTTCTTTCTTTCTTTCTTTCTTCCTTCCTTCCTTCCTTCCTTCCTTCCTTCCTTCCTTCCTTCCTTCTTTCATCTTTCCACAATACTTTGACTGTATTCTCTATGTTGTACTTTTCATCTCTGTGACTTATTTATTTTATAAATAGAAGTCTGTACCTTTTAATCCTCTTTATCAATTTTGCCAACGATCAGTTTGTTCTCTGTATTTAAAAGTCTGCTTGTTTTGTTGTTTACTCCTTCGTTTTGTTTTTTTTAGGTTCCACATATAAGTGTAATCATATGATATTTTTTTCTGACTTATTTAACTTAGCATAAGACCCTCTAGGTCTATCTGTGTTGTCACAAATGGCAAGAGTTCATTCTTTTTTTATGGCTGAGTAATACATTGTGCATATATATATGTACATTGTGCATATTTACATGTACATCTTTTTTATTCATTTGTCTATTGATGGATACTCAGGTTGCTTCCATATCTTGGCTACTGTAAATAATGCTGCAATAAACATAGGAATACATATATCTTTTTGAATTCATGTTTTCATTTTCTTTGGGTAAATACCCACTAGTAGAATTACTGAATCATCTGGTGTTTTTATTTTTAATTTTTTGAGGAACTTCCATACTGTTTTCGACAGTGGTTGTGCCAATTTACATTCCGGCCAAGAGTGCATGAGGGTTCCCTTTTGTCCACATCCTTGCCAATATTTGTTATTTCTTATCTTTTTGAAGCTAGCCCTTCTGACTGGTGTGAGGTGATTATTCATTGTGATTTTGATACGCATTTCCCTGAGGATTAGTGATGTTGAGCATCTTTTCATGTGTCTGTTGACCATTGCTTATCTTTTCTTAATAGGAATTAAAGAATAAACAAAAATGGTTTACATTTGAGTGTATCTAGAGCTTGTATATGTTAATAATTATCTATACTCATGGGGAATTTTTTAACAAAGATATATAGGCAACTGTAATTTTAAGTAAATATTCACACATGATGTATGAATATAAAATACCTCTACAGATAGAATAATTCTCTGATGAAAATTGATATATGTACAAACTCATGCATACAGAGTGACATACAGTATAATTTTTTAATCAATTGACTATGCAAAAACAAGTGTTAGATAATTTTTTTTAAAGATTTTATTTATATATTCATGAGAGATGCAGAGAGAGAGAGAAAGGCAGAGGCACAGGCAGAGGGAGAAGCAGGCTCCATGCAGGGAGCCCCAAGTGGGACTCGATCCCGGGTCTCTAGGATCATGACCTGGGCTGAAGTTGACGCTAAACTGCTGAGCCACCCGGGCTGCCCGTGTCTGATAATTCTTAATATGAGAAACAACTTGTAAACCTTGAAAAAGACAAAATAACACAGGCTATGCAACTTAAAACCAGGCATATTTTAGAAGATTCTCTGGTGTGCTCTGCATTCGGGCACGTCTTCCTGAGCCACACCCCTCATTCTATACTTCCTACCTTACCAGCAGAATTTCCCTTAAGCCATTCTGAAAATCTCACAAGGTAATGACCTCCACTAAGTCACAATGGGCTCAAGACTTGGGTGAGATACAGAGGTTGGGCCACAATTTTAATAGATGAACTCAGCTTCTGAAAATAAGCCTGATGAAAGGTCCAGGGCATAAAGAAATTAAAACAACAATGAAATATAATCTTAATAAAAAATTTGGTGGTAACTCAGTCTTTTTTCTCAACTGTCAATAAACTCAGAATGTTCAGGCTGATATGAAGACATGGGAACGATGCAGAATTACTACCTGTTGCTCCACTGAACATTCTAGGGTTACAGTTAGTTTCTCTAGTTCACATCACATGACATGGGCTTCAAACCATAACATCACTGACACTGTGCCACATCAATTTCTCTTTCCTCTTGCTTATCTATCATCATTTCCCTATCTTCGTTCTTAATTCTAGTGAATTCTTTCAGGCCTGTATCTAACTAAAATTCCTGTCTTGGAATGAATGTTACTAGTTTTTTGATGTTTCAAATACTACATTAGAGGGTTTTGATATTACCTTTTCCACCCCTAAAGTTCCTTTATTAACAGATTCATGCTAGACTCACAAATAATAAAGCATGATAAAACTGCCCAGTTTTCTTGGCATTTGGAACGAGGAAAACAATAATGTTACATTATTACTATTGCTATTATTTTTATTCTTACTGCTACTGTGTTTATTTGTGCATGTGTTAAATAATTCAAAAGTTTATTTGTGCAAAATATTAAAAAGACTAGTATATCAGTAAAGACTTCTCTGAATATCAGCAGTTTTCAAACAAAATTTAACTGACTTCTAAGAGGTGAAAAATCAAAGATTTCTGTCTCTGTCTAAAGTCACTATAGAACTGCATTTGAAGTGAGACCTTGCAACTGACATTATTTTTCGACAAAGCCAGTCCTGTTTGCCACTTGTGATTTATAGGCTATGTCTGCTACCAGGAGCTGCTGGACACATTAGTGCAGGTATGCTTATGAAAGGGTGCTGCTGTTTGGCACTAAATGACTTTCCAGAGACCCATCTCATTCAGACCTACAGGAACTGTTTTCCCTAAACACCATCTGTCAATGCATAAGCCATTATTCCACTCATTCTGAGGGGAAGACTCAAAAGTATAGAGCTGTATTCTAGTCCCTTCTGCATCCCTTAATGATTTACTATTTAAAACCTGCTATTTCATACGTTCTTAATTTTTATTTGGTATATCCACTTCATTAACATTTTTGTTGCAACTATAATGCTGCATTTGGAAGTGATGGAAGAATAGTGGGAATGGTGTTGGATTTTGTTAGTGTAAATTGCTTTAAAATTTCTGTATTTCCTACTTGCAATATGTTCATTATTCATAGATATTATCAGCCATGTTTTATTCTTTGTCCATTCAAATACAAATTTGAATATATTTATTTAAAGGCTTACTTTCTTGTCCTTATTTAATATTAAAAGTCACCAACCCAAGTTTATCTTTCTCTGTGTATTTTATTATATACTTCAGTTTGCAGGCATTAATGCAAACTATAGCTGCATACTATATGGATTAATAAATACAGGTCTTACATTTGAATTCAAGTGAAAATTAACTTGCTTAAATATAAGATAAAAATAATAAAATATGTATATTTTATATTTGATAGAATCATGAATGTATCAAGGAATTATTTAATTTATTTAGAAAACACCTGTAAGAACTTATAAAAATTCATGCAAAAAATATAAATGGAATAATATTAAATATATACACATGTATCCTTTTTCTTCTAAAATATTTCATTCCACTCAATTTTAAGAAAAATATGAAATGGTGCACATTAGCCTGAAAAGATTAAAAGGTGTATATCTAGATAATTGTACAGAAGTAAAAAGGAAACTACTGCAGTTTATTTAAACAATGAGCACAAGAGTGTGGACAAATGAAATATTTCCTTTACTTCATAAAATGGAATGAATAATTATTTTATTGTGAAGGTCACTACATTAAAAACACTGAAAGAAAATCCAATGGCTATTTAAACTGGTTGGCATCATTCTCCAGAATTCATTGTCGGAGGATACGTTTAGGATTGGATTTTTTTTTATTTTAATACTTCTGTGGTCATTAATAGAATTTTCAATAAAAGGTTCAAATCTCAAGCTTTCCACTATTTTGTTTTTGTTGTCTTAATATAAAGATTTGTAAATTGTTCACTTTTACTTCCAAATATTTTGTATAAAAGTTTACTCCATTGGATTACTGTATTTATAGATTTACTTACATAGTTTTTTACATGAGACAAAATTGTACAAGACCTAAAGTGTTGTCTTTTTCTTATTTGATAAGCTCGGCCACACAATCAATAATGGAGATATAATTCACAACACTGAATTCCAAGGGAAATATTGTCTACATATCAACAATTGTTTGCAGAAATAATTTATTTTTTTAAAGTAACCCACAGGGGATCCCTGGGTGGCTCAGCAGTTTAGCGTCTGCCTTCCACCCAGGGCGTGATCCTGGCAAGACCCGGGATCAAGTCCCACATCAGGCTCCCTGCATGGAGCCTGCTTCTCCCTCTGCCTGTGTCTCTGCCTCTCTCTTTCTATGTCTCTCATGAATAAATACATAAAATCTTTAAAATAAATAAATAAAGTAACCCACATCAGGACACATTTACAAATGTTCCTAGATTTAATTCAATACCTGCTCCTAGTGATTTGAAGTATGACAGAGAACACTCAAAAGAGAACTCTGATTATAAAAAATACAACAAGAACGTTTGCAAATTTTAATGAGCTTGCTGTTTCCATGCCAACCAACTTCTGCTGAATCTGGAAAGCATTAAAATAATTTTCTCACAATTTATTTCTTTCCATTGTGTTATATCCCTTCCCTTTTCTCAGGCAATACATTCAGTACCAAATGAGTAGTGTATTCATTAGGGCTGAAGAGAAAGGCAAGGGTTAAGTAAATAAGGACATCAAATTAATATCCAGGCCTAAATGTTTTAGCAGAGCCAAAGAATCTGTTTAATCATTCAAGTCAACAAAGGTTAAGATAATAAAATAAACTTCTAAATGCTGTCCTCTTCTGGAACTTAATCTGTCTTGTTGAAGATTTTTTTAAGATGCTATCAGATTTGTGTAGTCCCAGCTGTTGTGAAAATTTACTTGAATACATTGGGAAGAGAAAGAATTTTATGAAAATAGTTAAGCAGAGCTCCTGGGTGGCTTACTGAAACTGTGAGAGCTCAGGACTCATTCAAAACCAGCTGTTGGCTGATGATGTTAAGACCAAAAACCATTAAATCTTTTACTTATCAGGCCTCCGTGTCATTTGGCAAGGCGATAGTAGCCAACCGATTAGAAGATTAATGTATAGTCAAAAGATAACTTCATGATGTTTGTTCATTTTATTGCCAAATTTGATTGATATATTTGACACAATTTTGGAGCAACATAGTACCCTAATTTAAAAAGACAGGATTAAACATTAAAACAGTTTTGCTTATTTTTAAAAATATGTTTTAAGTCACTAAGATAGAGAAAAGAAATATGAGCTATTAACATCAAAGTCTTGAGTATCATTGTGATTCCCAGGGCTCTGATTCATGACAGGGGCAGGGTCCCTTAAGATCTGGGCAAACAAATCCTCTTTGAAGTGATGGTAATAGTAGTAATGGGTGCAGACAACAATGGGAAAAGCCTTGAAAGTCTCAAGTCTTTTACACTTGACAATCAGGTTCTGTGAGTGATGAAGAAATACAAAGCAATTTTTTTGCAAACAGAGGCTCAGAATAAGAGCAGAAACAACAAAATACCTGTAGAACATGTAAACACAGCATTATGAACAGGAGAAAGCAGATTTTATTCATCTGGTCATGCATCCTAAAGAAAAAAAAACTACTAGTAGCTAATATACTGAGATCTTGGTATTATACTATAATCTTCAAATTGGTGCCATCAAGTTGAGAAGAAAAATTGTATCATCACAAGGTAACTAGGTATTCTGATGTGCCTTGGATGGGGATCAACATTTTCCCGTTTCCTCATGTTACATGAGGTTCTTGGGTATGACTATGAGGCATTTACTCATTTGTTTTCTGGCGGGTGGGTCAACAGTGCATGAATTGTAAAGACTGAGGCTACCATGACAGCCAAGGAAAAGATGCTCCTATTTGCACTTGTGTTCTCCAGATGTTTCGCTCTCATTCACAGAGGCATGGAACTTTAAAGTTGAAAAGGTCCTGGCAGCCACCTGCAGGCAGCTTGCTATCATGAAAAGAGAGCAAAACTTTAAATCTGGGTTTGATTCCCAGCATTGTCTTATGGTAGAGTGTGCAAAGAACTTGTACAAATCATTTAACCTGAGCTTGAGCTCAATCCCCGTTAGAAAAAAAAATAGTCATATGATGGGGTGTCAATCAAGGTGGCTCAGTTGTTTAAGCATTCAAATCAGTTTCAGCTCAGCTTGTGATCTCATGGGTTGTGAGATCAAGCCTCCTGTTGAGCTCCGTGCTCAGTGGGAAATCTGCTTAAAATTCTCTCTTCCTTTCTCTCTGCCCCTCCCCCAATCACACTCTCTCTAAAATAAGTCTTTTAAAAAATGGTCATATTCTTATTTATGCTACTAATTCATAGAGTTACTTTTGAGGATAAATGAGAAAATATATGGAAAATGTAATCTGTAAGTACCTACCCTCAAATCCTGGCTCTGTCACCTACTGGCTCTGTTGTTGTGAACAAAATATTTAAACTTTCTAAATCTTTGTTTCCTCATCTATTAAATGGAAATAATGAAAGCAAGTATTTCACATGGTTGTTGAAATAAGATATGTCTTCATAGAATGGTTGATGCATTTTAAGAGATCAATAAAATTGCTTATTGTTATTGGTGTTATTATTTGAGCCATAGGTATTTTTGTCATCCCTGTTGTTTCACATTGAGCTTGATGACTATATCAACTACCTTGTTGATAGGGGAACAGCCTGACCCACTGGAAAGGTACAAACTAGGGGTCGAGAGAGCTAGGTACGAATCCATTTTCCTACAACTTACAAATTATGTAAACTTGGGCAAGTTACTTTACCCCAGATTCTTCATATGCATTATGGACAGAATGATCACCTATGATCTGTAAAGGACTTGCTATAGATTTTTTCAGACATTATTTTATTTAATTCTTGTCATAACCATAGGGGCAGATAGTGGGAGTCAGAATTTGATGCCAGTCCAGCTTGACCCCAGCCCATGTTGATATAATCATTCACCCCAGTGCATGCACTTTTCCTACTTTTCTTTCCTGGTATCCTATCTTCCTGAACCACAGTAAGGCTTAGAGATGATGTGTGCAACTTGCCTGGAAAGGTGTTTAACAGGTTGTAAGACTAAGTAATTAGTGATTATAATTATGATGTGGGAGGTATTACTTCTTGGTCCAATGTTTGTTCAGTCTAGGAATGCCCCTACAACTCCCTGACAGCAGGTCTTCAACCTTTGCCTGAATACACAGTACAGTCACAGTCTCGGAACTCTGTCACACAAATTTAGGAGGCTGAAATGGAACACAGTCTTGGTGATTGACATCACAGAAAAAGCACCATCCCCACTATACAGCCCAAAGACCTAACTGAAGTATGATGTTTGCAGAAATATACTGAAGATTAATGGCAAATCTGTAATGACATCTCCCCAGGAAGCAAGGAGGAAAGTGCAATTCTAACATCAGGATGCATTCATCGGTGGAAATCTAACACTCAGTGTCTTGTAGAATAAAACCAAATGATATCTACGGTTGCTACACTACACCTAAAATTGTAAACTCAAAATTGGTTCAATGCATACTGACAGAAAACTCATGCCAAAAAAAGTTAGCCCACCTTCTTCTGCACTAAATCAAATGCCATCAACAGTATTCAAAGATTGTCAACTTTCCTACCATTTACCTTATAACTTCTTGCACTCTGATTTCCACTGCTTAACAAAATATACTCCCTTAATACCTCATGACCCCAGGACATCAAAACCACAGGCTTTTTATAGGCCTCATCCCGGTCCTTTCCTTTTATTGAGAGCATTTAATGGGCCATTTTTTTTTAAGTAATTCATCCTTTAGTGTTCAAATATTGTAGTGTCCTGGTTTTGCCTTTAAATGAAGCTCACTGTCTTTTCTGATTCTCCTTCTTTGTCCCACTCCCTAAAAGTGGTTCTCACTTCACTCTCTCACACACAATTTTTCCACTTCCAGGGTTTCAATGTTCACTCCAGCTATGGAATGGTTATGGCACCACCTCAGATTCTCAGTCTCATGCTTTCAATTGTTTGCTATGTTATTCCAGTGAAATAATTCATCCAGATCACAAATTCCACATAACTAAAATTTGACTTACTTATTCTTCTGACAAATTTTATCAAACCAGGGATCCCTGGGTGGCGCAGCGGTTTGGCGCCTGCCTTTGGCCCAGGGCGCAATCCTGGAGACCCGGGATCGAATCCCACGTCGGGCTCCCGGTGCATGGAGCCTGCTTCTCCCTCTGTCTGTGTCTCTAACTCTCTCTCTCTCTCTCTCTCTCTCTCTGTCTGTGTGTGACTATCATAAATAAATTAAAAAAAAAAAATTTTATCAAACCAGAAACTTCAGCTCTGTCTTTCTGACCTTTTGCAATGTCTGCCCCTACATCCAATTAAAAGATTTGTGCTGAATTTTCACTTCAGTAGTGTTTTATTCCCTGACTGCATTTTTTTTTTTTTTTAACTTGACCCTGGCCACAAGTCACCAACGATCACAGACCTGAATGTAAATCCAGTATAGATTGAACTCATCTCCCACCCCTGCTTGAAGACTCTTTCTAATTAATTTCTCCTCTATTAGTGTCATACATCCTTGGTTTTCCCTCTTTGTCTAAGTTTTTGCTTGATACTTGTGGCAAATCCTATTGGTGAGATTGAAACTGTGCCCCATAGGGTTAATGACCTTGAAACTAGGAGAAAGCTTAAAGTTTGCTCTTCAGAAATGTTTCCCCCCTAATCAGCTACTGTGTCTTTTCAGGCCCCACTAACAAATCCACTAATGGTCTCCATAATGACCTGAACTCAAGGTCAATTGATGTATTCCAGCATACAAAGAGGCAAGGTTCTGAGTAGAAGCAAGGCCTTGGAGAGATAACGAGCCCAAGATCCCAAGATCCTATTAATACTAGCTCTTAGAGGATTCCCATAGCTCCCTTCCCCTTGTCCAATAGTTATCTATGCCTCAGTATAATGGTAAAGTCTCTGCCCAGGGAGGAGCAAAAGCTTCATTAACATAGTGTACGATGCATGTATAGGCATGTTTTTTCAGTACACCTGTGCAAATTTATGCCCACCTTTACATGCGATGCCAAATCTCTCTTTGCTGAATATTCATCCTAACCCTAAATAAAAGGAATCCACTCATGCCTGCTCAGAGAGTCATAGCTTTGGAAGTTATTCCTTGTGATCTCTTTATCTGCTACAGATAAAGTTTCCTTTGTGTGACAACTCCACTTGGTGCAGCCTTTATCTATACCTTACCAAGGAGTGAACTCATGTTGGTTTGGTTACAAGATGACCTGACTTTCCTTTTCAACTCCAGTCTCTTTGGTTCACTTTTAGCTGTGAGGTCACTACATGACATAGTCTGGCCAATGAGACATGAGCTAAAAGTTTGCCATGAAATTCATGGGGAAATTTTTGTTTTCTGGGTACAGACTCCTCTCCTTTTATTTTCCCTATTGATATAGATGTGGTGGCTGGACTTGAAGCAGCCTTCTTACAATTACAAAGGTAAGGCCAAGAGATTCAGACAGACTTCCATAGTTACATCATTGAATTATATAAATAACCCCATCAACTACCTTCTCCAAACTTCTCATTATATGAGAAAAATAAACCCATATGGTAGGCTCCATAAAGAACATGGAGCTCTTTCCCATATTTTGGTGACTCCTTTGGAATTTCTTCTTTGGCTCACCAACATAGCCCCTCCCCATTGCTCAGCTTCTCATTCTGCTGAGTGTGGTCCCTTACCTCCAATGATACCTTATGTTCCAGACTGAGCCAGCCCATCCTCTCTGCTCACTTCTTCACTGAAGACTGGTCATTATCTTTATAGCTCAGGTTCTTATGACCTTGTTCTGGATGACTAACACTTTCCTGGGCCCTTTCAGTCTCTTCCAATTCCACTCCATATGAAACACCATCATCAAGTAGATTTTCATAAAGAACATTTGGTAATAACACCAAAGAATCTGGCAGTAATATACATAAAAAATGTACTAAAAAATATTCAATGTCCTCCTTCTGCCTATCACACTTAAACATTCAAAATGCTCCATAACATAACTTTGATAAAAAATTTCAGTCTTATATGATGTAATTTTTCTATATTTAACTTATACACTTGGCAAATAAAATATTATTGTCCTTAAATGAATCCTGTCATTTCCCACTTGTGTAATATTGTTTGTATTATTTCTTCTTTTTGGAATGTGTAACGGCTTGCTCTTCATCTTCTCTTCTAAAGATTATCCATTTATCAAGTCCTAGCACAAGTGTCACCACTTCCACAGTGTCCAATTATATTTAAAATGGAAGAATGTTCAGTTATCTAGAATCTCTTGGCATTGTTATTTAAGGCATATAACATACAACCACCTGGTTTTCTTATTCAGGCACCCATGAGTTATTAGCAACTTGACGGCAGTAATGACATAATAATATTTTATTCTAACATTCGACAAATATTTATTGAGTCCTTATCATTCTAGCTGATGGTGGTATGAACCAAGATAGACCAAGCCCTTGCTCTCATAGAGTTCATATAAATGGTGGGGCATGTTTTACAGATAACAAGCAAATAAATAAATATACAAAATAGGATAATCTCAGATTTAGATTGAGTAGTTAGAGAAGTTCTCCCCAAAAAAGTATTTGAGATGAAATCTCAGGGATAAGAAGAACCCAATCACCAGAAGACCAGAAGAGAGCAAATAGAAAGTGATCAAGTTGGGAATGAGTAGGATGTGTTTGAAGTGCACGTAGAGGACTAGGTGGCTGGAGCACAGTTCGGGGAGGGGAAGAATGGTGTGAGATGAGATTACAGAGTTAGGCAAGGGCCAGATCTTGAAGGTTAATGGAGGCCAAGAAAAGTGGCTTGGATTTCATCCTACGGTTTAAAACAGGGAGTAACATGATCTAATTTACAATATAAAGTGATCCCTCTGGCTGCTGTGTAGAAAATGGATTACACAGGGTCAAGAGTAGAAGCAAAATTACTTGGAAGACTGCTACTGTAATCAAGAAGATGAGCTGATAGTAGGTTGAATTTGGTGGTAGTAGAAAAGAGAAACTGTGGCTCCATTTACAGTTTCTAAAGTATTAAGCATGGTATCTTGAAGATAACAGAAGCTCAATGTATATTGCTAAATATATGTACAAATGTTTCAAAAATAGTTTCACCTGCTTAATGTCTATATTATCTTCAACACTTTTCTGCTTTGAATCATATAATATGGCTTACTATATTCCTGTTTGACACCTCAGAAGCCAAAAAGAAAAAAGATTTAAAAAAATGGAGCCCGTCTTCAAGAAGCCCTGTTTCTTCAGGAAACAGTAGAAACCCCATAACAGTAGGTGAGCTAACAAAGAACTGAAATGATGGAGGGTCATTTTGTCAATTATGGAAAGAAATAAATTACTTGAAACAAATGTAAAAAGTTGAATTAAAAAACTATGATAGGATAAAAATGGGCATGATATTCAAACACAAAGGTCTACATTTTAGAAAAGCAAGTCTCCATGAGCATCAGCTGGAATAGTGTGTCTACGGAGGATGTGAGTAAAGTGAATTTTCATTAAAATTGAAAACTTTTCCAGTTCTAACTTACTTTTGATTTTTCTGGAAATATAAACCTTTCATTTTACTATCTTAGTATGGTAAATTTCCTAATAAGTCGCTAATACTTTCTTACTAGAAAGGGAGGTTTATTTTTCAAAGAGCGCTAAATGTGACCTGCCTTGTTTCTAAATTAGGAATCTGAGAAAAGACAGGCAATTTGGTAGGTTCTCATTCTTATTCACATACACTTCACAGGAACTTTTAGATTTTTTTTTACCCATGAAGATTCACCCTGCATGATAAAATCAATCCAAACTCCAATAAAAAGCAAAATTGTGGGGAAAATGAGATCAATTTTTGCCACTTTGCACCTGAAATGTTAAATGGCTTCTGAATCGTGTGAAACTTGGCCTTAGTCAGTGTGAAAACTGGCTGAAATCTGTATGAAAGGCAGTCTGGGTTCGTCAAAGCAGTTCATGAACTTTGGCCAAACTTGCAAGGAACCTGGTCCAAGTCTTAGTTTGTAATGCAACATGAAACCAGGTGAATTTCACATGGTTTCAGGTTTCATCCTGAAAATTTGGCCTACCTTTATAATCAATCATCACTTTTTGGAACGATGAAAGCCAACACACCTTTTTGAAAATGAGGACTGTGTGCATATTGATGACAGCTAAGCTGTGAACCACCCCTTCACTTCCTTTGCCAAAAGAAGATTTCTCAGAATGGAAACAGCTTCCCCCTTACCTGGAGAAGGCAAGTTGAGTGATTTTGATATTTCATGTATAAAGAATTGATACTCAGTACATGGAGACATGCCATATGAAATAATCACCACATACAGATCAAGTGGCTTTCTTCTAATCATTTAAGTTTATGAGAATTTTATTCCATTCACATCTATGACAGATATCACGATGTTTACTCTCCTTAACCATTAACATCAGCTTTTAGCTTGAAGTTAGTCATCGCTAGAATAATTGCCATGAGAAACAAAATGCTCTGAGGCATGGTCATTATTTTTATATAAAGAAATGGCTGAAGAACTGAAGGAAAACAAATCATAGCATACCTTTTATCTAGTTTAATGAACATGAAGAGATAAGACTACAAACTTATCAAGTTTGCATCAACTACATTTTTTGCAATAGAACCTTGACTGCACTATAAATGAACTCAACAATTAACTACACACAGTGAATCTTACAAAACCTACAGTTTCTGTTTTCAACCTGAATGTTTTAAAAGTGCTTTTCCACTGTAAAAAATGACTCTTCAACCAAATACTCGCTTTTGTGCATAGTGACATGAGAAAATTGAGAGGTATGTCTGAACGGAGCCACTACATCATTGGAACAGTATGTCTGAACATTTGGGTAATAAGGCACAGATGTGAAGCAGAGGACTTGGCACTACCAAGGTAACAACGAAGCATTCACCATTGTGTTATAATGGTTAGAAGAGCCACATTTGAGAAGACTAAAAGAATGCCCCTCCTCCCTGGGATGCTAAATTATATTACATCTTTTATCTGTTTAAAAAAATCTATAAAAAATAAGAAATTCAAGTAAGTATTATTCAAATTTATGAAGAATAAAAATATAAAATGCATTAATATTTTCATCTATAATATAACATATTTATGCAATAGCACATAAAGTTTAACTGCAGAAAAAGGCCAAATTTAAGAGGAATCCAAGTAGCCTCTATATTACAAAACAATGCATGCAAACCTGAAGGACCCAACGGCCAACAAAACAAAATGATGGTTGTTATTGACTTTTTACTAGTGAATCTGGCCCTTAACCAGTAGGGCTAATTATTGTACAGTGTCCTATTTAAAGGTTTCAAGTTAAAGCAATGCTATAGGAGGTACCCATTAATTATTATTAAGGCCATTTCACTTACAAGTGGCATGGTATGGTATTTTTGCCAGCTATTACTAAACCATGACACAAAAGCAGTTATAAAGCCAGGGCTACTTTAATTCAATAAGTTTGGAGCTGAAAACCAACTTTCTGCCCAGGACTGGAAGAATGCAACTTACCCGAGGTCCCTGATCACCTTGTTCTCCCTGTAGAGTAGGAAAATGAGATGGTAGATAGTTTTAGCATAAAGTCCATATGTGACGCTCATTACAAAATATAACATAGCATAGATCATACCAATGGATTTCCACTAACTTAATTTGTTTCTGCTACACATTTTCTTACCTTATCACCTTTTGGACCAGGAGGGCCCTAATAAAAAAAGAAAAGAAAAGAAAAAGAAAAACATGTTTAATAAATTTTAAAAATTATAGCTTGAATAGATTCAAGTTTCCCTATATCAGTTTCCCTATATCATCACCAATATTTGGTATTTTCCATCGTTTTGTTTTGTTTTAGATATTCTGATGGGAAGTGTAGTAGTTTCACACTGTTTTAATTTGTATTTCTCCAGTGATTAATTAGTTGAACTCTTTTTAATTCATGTGGTGTCCATTTTGCATCTTCATCCATAAATTGTCTATTCACATCTTTTGTCCTTTTTCTATTGAGTTGTCCTTTAGATTTGCTAGAGTTCTATATATATTATAATATCTATATATATCAAGAGAGAGGTGAGAGTGCTTTACATTGTTTTGAATATGAGTCGTGTATCAGTTATTTATTGCAAATATATTCTCCCACTCTGTGTATTGTGTTTATTTCTCTTCACTGGGTTTCAATGAACAGAAGTTCTTAATTTTAATAAAATTCAATTTAACATTTTTTTCTCTTTATCTCATTTTGTGCTCCATGAAGAAATTTTTTCTTACTCCAAGGTCATAAAGAGATCCTTCTATGTTTATTCTAAAAGCTATAAGTTTTATTAAAACTACTTTAATACTGTATGTTAACTTATACTGGAATTAAAATTTTTAAAAATTAAGATAAATAAAAAAGAGATGTAGTATACACATACAGATGGAATATCACTCAGCCATAAAAAAGAACAAAATCTTGCCATTTGCAATAACATAGATGGATCTAGAGGGTATAACTAAGTGAAATATATCAGACAGAAAGACAAATACCATATGATTTCACTCTGTGGCATTTAAGAAACAAGCAAAGAAAAAAAAAGAGAAACAAAAAAACAGACTCTTAACTATAGAGAACAAACTGGTGGTTGCCAGAGGGGAGGTGGGTGGGAGGATGGGTGAAATAGGTGCACAGGATATAGAGTACATGATGTGCACTGAGTAATGTATAGAATTGCTGACTCATTATATTGTAACCTGAAACTAATGTAACACTTCCAGTGTTAAAGCATGTTAAACTTATATTGTTTGGTATGGCATCGTGCCCTAACTGAAGGGGAAAAAACAAACAACAAAAATAAGATAAAAAAAAGAGGCTTTACTACTTTCTTTTTCATACTCAGATCTGAATTCATAGGGAACTGATACTATGCACAGTGTGAGGTCAAAGTCAAGATGCTTTTTTTTCTCCTATGTGGATATCAGATTAACCCAACACCATTTATTGAAAATGAATCTTTTCCCCATTGTAGTACAGTGTTATCTTTGTCATAAATCAGATAACCACATAGATGTGGCTCTTTTCGGGATTTTCTACTTTGTTGGGCAGCTGTCTATTCTTAAGCCACACTGAGATTTTCTTTAATCTTTAAGCAAAAATGCCAGCAGGAAATACTAAATCTAAAGACATCCATACGCTTTTCCGCTAGCTCTTAAATATGAAATCATGTTTCAGGGCTCAGCCTACTTGAAGACTTGGAGCATTTGAGACTTACCTTCAATCTCTCACCTTCACCTTTAGCAGTCCTGGGAGACAGTGTAAGTCTAGACTAGATGCACAGCCAAGGTTCTAGCAAAGTACCCCTTCCTAAGTCCTTGCTATGGTGCTTCAGGTGGAAATGTAGGAATACTCTGTCTACTGAAATATCTCCTGCTAGGTATCTGCTACAGAGGAACTGTACTAAATTTCCACTCTCAGGAATTTAATGACACTCAGAGTAACAGCTGTGAGGTTATCACAAACTTAATAATAACTATAATATCATGTCTTGTATTTTTGTGTATTTTACCATTAACAAAGAACTTTCACCTGTTAATGTATTTAATCTTCTCTCAATCCAGCAAAGAAAGTATTATGATATTCCTTTTATAGATGCCAAAAGTAAAACTCATAGATTACCAAGGTTAGGTCTCTTGCAAGTAAGTTAGCCAGGACTTTAACCGAGTCTGTGTGACCAGGTTAGGATGGTAAGTGTTGGGACACAGCTCTAGAACTAGATTCGCATAAAGAATGTGGCTGCCTTCAACAGACACCTTCTGAAATGCCTCCCAATTGCATTTCCCAATATCCTGGGCAGTGACCCCAAGACCTCAAGTTCAAAATGAAAGAGGAATTGTGGAGGGTCAGAGAGAGAGAATGGGAGCTAAGATAATGGAATCAACTAAGTAAACCCTTGTCTCTCTTATCCCAGAAAAGACTTTTGCCATTAAAACAAAGGGAAACCATGGAAGTCATTTTTCTTTATGTTTTCAGTAAAATGTTAACGTTTTATTATTGTTTTCAGTGAACCAAGTAGTGAGTAATTGCTATAGACTGTGTCTACTTCTGTAAAATTAAGTTTAAAGAATTTATTAGGTCATTTTAAACACATATAAAATGTTCTCTAATGCTCTACAAGTAAGGTTTTACTTTGGTTCGGCAAAGGAAAGTCCCCCCAAAAGAATGAGAGGATACCTACTATCAAGTTTAAGAAATACAATGGATATTCTAGTCTTTATTTAAATAGCATGTTTTTTAAGTCTATTTTCATTTTTATATACATTTTTCAATGCATATAGAGAGTTTGGCAATCTTCTAGGCACTGATGGAAGTTATGGTGGGAGAAGCTGCTTTAGAAAACCTGAATGGTCTATTTTGGAAAAGTTTAATAGTCTAGTGCCACAATTAAACACTTCCCAATACTAGAATTAAGAAAAACTCTCCGGGGATCCCTGGGTGGCGCAGCGGTTTGGTGCCTGCCTTTGGCCCAGGGCGCGATCCTGGAGACCCGGGATCGAATCCCATGTCGGGCTCCCGGTGCATGGAGCCTGCTTCTCCCTCTGCCTGTGTCTCTGCCTCTCTCTCTCTCACTGTGTGCCTATCATAAATTAAAAAAAAAAAAAAAAAAAAAAAAAAAAAAAAAAAAAAAAAAAAAAAAGAAAAACTCTCCTAGAAGAAAATCCTATTATAAGGTTACTTACAGTTACTATGGAACCCCTCCCCTGTGCGGACCCCTTTCCCCACCAAAAGCTTCTCTTTAAACTTTAGTTTGCTTTTGCTGGTGAGATTTCAGAGGCCAAGCCTCTCATTGTTCTAGTCCTCTCAAGGCACTTTATTAGGTTATATGGCATGTTTGAGGTCAAAGCTTTTCCAAAACAATTTTACAGTGGAGTGCAAAGAAAACTTTTTTCCTCAAAGTCCAATTACTAATGCCAAAGCCACATGTGTCAACTAGACCTCTTTAGACAGCTTACCATAAGCAAGGATCCTTAATTCACGACCATATAAAAATTTGCATTCACAATTGAGCAATAAATACTGCTGCTTCAAAAGGGGATGTTTCTGCGCAGACAGAATGGCGTCCTGGCACCTGCCAGCTCAAGACAGACCCGAAGCAGAGGTCAACCTCCAATCACAGCTGTGGCGACTGCTTCGGACACTCCAGACCCCACTTGTGCTCTTAGGATTAATAGCAGGTGTTTTCTTCTGCTCTGACTGAAATCCCACTCTTATTTCTGAATTGGATCCTCTTCACTGCAAATATGGATTGAATTTGAAGAAAAACATGGACGATCTTCGTAAACACAGATAGTATTTAAAAATTTGGGAGTCATGTTCTTTTCTAAGTCAAAACATTACAAGTGAACAAAAGGTTTCTTTAATTATTAACTTTTAAAATTAAAGCTGGGTCACTATTTAAGTTGTTTTGTCTTTAGACTGGTATTAACCAAAGGATAGGCAACAATAAAAATTAATGAATTATTTGAATTACGGTATATTTTACCGTGGCATTTTGTTTCCAAATACACTAAGCTAACAATTTAATAGTTGGTGGAAATATTTGTTCTTCAGATATCTCTGTCAGTGATTCATTGGTAACTATTTGAAAGTAAAACTTTCTTGCTAAAACAAATTTGAGGTCAAATAAGTAAATATGGGAAAAGGACTCTTTAGGTAAGGCTTCTTTTGGGATTCCTATCCTTCCAGTCTGGTCCAGTAGATTGGAGTTAGATCTTTTATTTTGTCCACTTAAATAAATAAATAAGAATATTTGAAATGATTATTTCTAATTAGTTTTATCTTATTAACCCTAATAACAAATTTTAAAGGTGCTAACCAAGTTTTTATTATTAGCGTTCTTATTCAATAGTTGGAGTGTTTCTTGTAGAGCATTGTTAGAGTGTTATAAATATCAGTGGCAAACTTCAAATTAACCTCTATTCAAATGATTTCAAATTCAGAATTTATAGCAACAATCCTGCTATTTGTACCAAGCCTTTAATGTGGATCTTAGCCTATACCAACTTCAGTCTCCCCAAATCTATTTCTAGCCAAATAACTAAGATTTTAGATCTTTCTCCAGGCTCTATTACCTGGTTTGACTAAATTATAAAACCAAACTAAAAGCATTGTGAATGAGAGGTACCATAATTGACATTCAGTAAAATGTTGGATTTCAATCTGCATAAAGTAATTGAAATATAGCTGGAAAAGACATATATTCCTGGAGCCTGGATATTCCAATTAAGACCTTTTATTCATCACAACTGTAAATTTTGCCTACTTCGAATGGCAAAAGCTAAAGGGGGAATGATTTTTTAAAGATGGTAATCATGAAGACAAAATTAAATTCTGCTAGAAGTTAAAAAAAAAATGGAAAAAGAGCAAACCCTGGACATTCTTGGCAGCCAGAGCTGCTGGAATAAGAATGGAGCTATGATTTCTATCCCAGAAAAGCATAGATCATTTTCATTTTTGAAATATAAGAAACCTTTTTCTGATTAATTTTTTCATTACCATAGAATTATGAAGACCAACAAGTTTTATTTTCTAAGCATTTATGGCCAATTACCAGCCAGTCAATGTGCTCTGAATCTGAAGGAGGGATATGTAAATATAATTGTAATCAGTGGAATGAACGCTGTGTTGTGGCAGTACAGAGAGGAAAAAAAGTGGGAGAACTGGAGTTCAAAAGATGATATTGGAACTGGCTCTTGAAAGTTGGCCAGAGATAAACGGGACTGGGAAGGGGTGAAGCAGTTCAGTCAGAAGAATATGCCTAAGTGTAAAAGAACATCAGGCTATAAGAGAAAGACAAGGAGTTCAGGGCGGTAAGAACATATGTCGTGTGGGGAGTGTGTGGGGAGTGGTAATGGGGGATACTTAGATTTGGGAAAGAGATTTGGGAAAGGTTGGCTAATAAAACCCAAGTCCCTGGGCCGAAGTCTGACATCAATTTAACAAAGAATGGTAAGATCAAGTATGCTCTGTGGAACTCTGAGAGCATGGAATGCTATCCTCCTTAGCAATTTATTGCGTTGGTCCAAGAGATAGATGATCGTGGGAACAAAGGAAAAGTTCTAGATTCAGAAGACATTTCTGAGATAGAACCAAAAAGACCAATTAACTGAGTGGACATGAGAGCCACTGACAGATCATCAATGTGGTGACTCATTCGAAAGTTCACAATTTAGTGCATTAACAGAAAATGGTTGGTCTACAACTGCTCCCACTCTGATGAACACAGGAACTCCAGAGCCAAGTGAAACATATAGAATATTAAATCTGGTTTTAGGGGTATTCAAATAAAAACTGATTATTGGCAGCCTTGGCTGGTCTGATCAGAAATAGTTGAGAAAGAGAAAATTCTCTATCATCACTGTTGGGTAAAAGGAGCATAGATGACATATTGTGGCCATACTGGCCAGCCATTCTTCCTCTACGTTAACTTATTAATAAATAAAGTACACCTTTATTACATTTCTTCCTCTGTTTTTTAGACTGTAAGCTGAACATGGGTTACTATATTTAAACGTTGTAATTTCCCTAGTTTTTTAAAGATAAGGAAGACAAAGGCATTAACCGTTCTCTAGGAGTGTAGCACAACCTCAGTGATCAGTGCATGTTTGATGTCTATGTACTCAGGTATTCTTTTTTTTTTAATTTTTTTATTTATGTATGATAGTCACAGAGAGAGAGAGGGAGAGGCAGAGACACAGGCAGAGGGAGAAGCAGGCTCCATGCACCGGGAGCCTGATGTGGGATTCGATCCTGGGTCGCCAGGATCGTGCCCTGGGCCAAAGGCAGGCGCCAAACTGCTGCGCCACCCAGGGATCCCTGTACTCAGGTATTCTTGTAAACATTACTTTATCAATGTTCAAAGTCTCCTAGGGAGGAAGGAAACGGAATATCTGATTACCTCATGTTAAAGTAGGGTAAAAGTCTCAATTCTACAGATGATAAGATTTCTGCCTACTTGCTGACTGCATCATAAACTTGGCCCATTGTGACAATGAAATAGATGTTCTTAAGGCATACATTCATGAATAAATTGAATTTGGTACCACAGTTTTTAGCAGGTATTTAAAACTCACAAAATCATAGTGCAAATAGTATTTAACAACGGAAAAACCCAGTGCTTATTTGAAAAGTAAGGACCCTAGCTATTTATTTATTTATTTATTTATTTATTTATTTATTTATTTATTTATTTTATTTTATTTTTTTTTAGTGACACATTAAAATTTGTTTATCCATTTGCTAGATGAAGGACAATTGTTTGCACTTTGGAGTTATTATACATAAACTGCTCTGAGCATTTACATACAGGGTTTTGTTTAGACATAGACATAGATTTTCATGTTTCTTAGGTAAATAATAGCAGGATTTTTAGTTGCAGGGTTGTATAGTAAGTGTATATTGAACTTTATAAGAAATTGCTACATTCTTTTCCAGTGGCCATTTTGCATTCCCACCCAGCGATGTATGGGAATTCTAGTTACTCCATGCTCTCATTAACACTTGATGTTACCAGTCCTTTTAATGTTGCTTCTAAGTGAGTGTTATAAACATCATTTCCTGTGCCTATTCATAATTTGTATATATATATATTTCTAGCTATTTAAATGTCAATCAAGTTACCATACTTCTGAGTAAAGTGTTTTATGCAGTTAGCTTAGGCTCACTTCTAACTAAAATGTGAACATGTGTTCTTCTAAGTGTATACCTAAAACCTTGAACTCTAATATATATTTCTGCTTTACTAGCATAATATATATTTTCAGAGACATTTCTTCCTAAAAATCACTTTTTTTTGTTTCATAGACTTTCAATTTTGCAAATAATTTCAACAGGTAATGTGTAAATGTTAAACTTTCTATGGAAAACCTGACATAAAAATGTAGGAGCTCCTATATGTAAGTATAGATTTGTGTGTGTGTGTGTGTGTGTGTGTGTGTGTGTGTGTGTGCTTGCATATAATTTCTTTTTAAAGTACTTCAGAAAAAAGTAAAAATAAAAAGCAAAAGTACAGGGGCACCTGGGTGGCTCAACTGGTTAAGCATCTGCCTTCAGCTCAGGTCATGATCCCTGAGTCCCAGGACTGAGAGCCCCTTCAGGCTCCCTGCTCAGCCGGTAGTCCGCTTCTTTCTCTGCCTCTCCCCCACTCATGCTCTCCTTCTCATTCTTTCTCTTTGAAATAAATAATATCTTTTTTAAAAATAAAAGATAATTTAAAAAAGCAAAAGTATAATTTGGAGAAATTATTTCAAAATAAAGTAAATAAACTGTCTTGGTGATTAAGAGCTCAAGCCTTGGAGTCAAACGGATTCAGATTGAAATCTTGGTTGTGATCACTTGTGTAAACTTTGATAAGTTAATTAAACTCCTTAAGCCTCAGTTTCTTCATCTGTAAAATGAGGAAAATAATGCTTATTATTTGACTAAAATAAAACACTGTCCATGAAACAATTTGTAGAATGCCTGATTGACCAATGATAATGATTATTAAGTACACAGTCAATGTTTTTAATGTTTTAATTATGGTAAACATAAAATAATTTTTTTTTCTCAGGCACTTGACCTGAAGATAAAGATGATAAATATACTGATTTCCTAAAATCAAGACGTCATGTGGGAAGAAATATGTTAGGCTTATGGCTAAAAATGTTTGGAGAATACAAAGGTTTAATATAGTTTACCTTGATATTTAAGAACTATTATCAAAAGAAAACCAAAGCAAGACTAAAACAGCTCACTGGTTTTAACCATTACTTGAATGACTAACCAAGGTTACACTTTAAGCCCTAGCACTTTCTAGTCGCCCCTAGCATATAGTAGGTACTCAATCAATTCTTGCTGAATTGAAACATCCAGAAAGAAAAGAATACAATAAACCTCTCAGTGTTCAAAGCAGCAACATATAAAGAATTATACAAGAACCAGATTCAACGTTGCTGCAGAAGAACTGTGTTTATTATAGTGTCAAACTCTGGTAAGCCAGGGAAGGGAATTATAGCTATAAACAGATTTATAGCTTCAGACTTTACACCTTTCATTTTGCATTGAAGATTAAAAGAGACCCAGCAGAACAGGGGGTAGGTATAGGCAAAAATTTAAAATATCAAAACCAGCCCCACTTATTGCAAAACTAATTTTTATAGCTATTCTTTTCTGGGCATTTTCTGTGGTGAGATCGTAACTTCAAGTTCTTTTGTGATGTCAGTTCAAGCCTTGAACAAGGGACTATATGTGCTCATGATCAGTCTTAAATCATAAGCAGCTGCCATAAGGAAACAATTAGTGGGGTCTAGCACTAAAAGAAAATTCAGAAAAACCAAACATTTAAAAAGGACGCTCAAAAGTAAGACTGATGTAGCTCAATGGAGTTAAGGGCTTATAAAACAGCAGGAATCGGGAAAGCTCACTCTGGCTTTCTTTTCTAACACAATACAAATTAAATACAGCCAAATTACTGCTCCTGCCAATCAAAACCAAGGGTTCCCTTCTCTTTATCTTCATCCCTTGTATCTAAATGTTTTAAGTGACTGCTAAAATTATTTTGTTTAACTTTGAATTTTTTTTTTTTTTTACTTATTTTTAAGAGGTCAAATAAAATGAACTCCATGGTGAAAGACCTGGAATCCTAAACATTCCTTTTGTTGAAAGAAAGTATCAGCTTGCTTTCAATGCCCACAGTAGCTCCTGTGATTTTACAGCTAATGGTCTAAGCTATCCTACATACCCTTACACTGCTCAATATAATTAAAATGTATTCAGAGGTACATTCAACTTTACACCTTGGGTTTAATTTACAATAGTTTACTTCACCATGTTTCCTAATATACTGCCCCAACATAATTTTGCCCAGGATACTCAAGAAAGCCTGGTTTGCAAGTTAGTTTGATTCTTTGTTTTATTTGTCATATTTTATAAAACAATGCAGTTTTGTAAAGAGCAACTGAGCACAACACAAGGATGAGGGTAGATATTTCTTTGAGTCTAAGGAGATATGGAGAAGGAATAAAAAACAATCAACTGTCAAAAAAAAAAATGAGAGTAGGAAAGCCTGAAGCTCAGTATAAATTAGAAGCCCAAGCTCTCTCTCTCTCAGCTGATGACTAAAATGATCAAAAGCTTTTAATGTAAGCTTCTACAATTACGGTGCTCTTCATCTTCAGATTTTTCTGCAGCTACCCCTCTTCTCTCTGTGGAGTGAAGAAAATATTGTACCTATGCACTCATGCCTCCTCTCCAACCTTGCCTGCTATGTATGTATCATTGCTCTCATTGTCTTTTCAACCAATACAGTTCCCTTAGGTTCTTCCCCTTGCTCTCTAAACACATCCATTCATTCAACCTCCCTAAAAGTCAAAGGGAAGAAAAGTTCTTTTGCCCTCTCTTCCCTCACTTGAAGGTCCTATCTTCTTCTAATTATCTCCATCAAATTTGTTTAATAGTAGATTGGTCATAAAAAGAAAAAAATTGTCTTTGAAGAAAGAGAAGGGAGGTAGCAAAGTAGAAGTCATATTTTTTACAGTCTGATTTTAGGAAAAATAAAGTAATAGGAGGTGAAATACATATTGGTCTTGGGGGCATTTCTTTCCATTAGGAAGAATAAAGCTAAGCTATGAGAAGGGAAACTGCTGAGCCAGTCTTTGGGGCCCTAGAAAGGAGTCACTCTGGGCTAAACTAAAACTAAATAAACCAGAGCTTTGGGGAGGAAGGGTTGACAAAACCCAAACATGACATGCCCAAATTTGTGTCTAAACCTTTTGTCTTTTCACTTTACTCCCTTCATCAGCTATCAAATATACCCTCGAGGCTTTAATTATTACCTGACTTATGTCCTCAATTCTTTTCCAGGCTGCAGTCTGCATTCCCAACTGCTCACCAGATGTCTAAGCCAAGATATGCCATCATCAGCTCAAACTCATCATTCTCAAACCAAACTTCTCAATTTCTACTGCAAGCCATTCATGACTCCTGACCTTCCTATTTTTTGTTAAGCACACCACTACTCCTCCAACTCTAAAAGGCCAGTGTTATGTTTGATTCAGTAAATGGAATCTATTGCCAAGTCCCAGAGATGTCATTCTCCACAAAAGTCCTTTGAATCTATCTTTCCATGTTTGTTGCCAATACTTATTCCTAGAAAACAGGAATAGTCTACAAGCCTCTTAAATCTTCTCTCACTTTATCCCATCCTACATATTTTTGTCAGATTATGTTTCCTAAGTCACATTTCTGAACATATTCCTCAGCCCGAAAACTGTCAAGGGCCCAGTGAAAAAGTCCTTATAGGCAACAATCCTCCACGGATACAGAAGCTGTTACAGGAAAGGTTGCAGGAAATCAGGCCAATAACACTTGACCTGCTGATCAATGGAACATTACCTGCTTCTTGATAAAATGAAGAGGGGAGTATACTACATCTTCATAAGAGATTATTTCCTAAACATTAAACCAGAGACTAATCATAAACTTCTAAATGGAACTTGCAGTTTGTGAGATATACAGAAGATGAGAACAGGTTAAACAATACCATAAGGATGTCACTAGATCAATTCAGAGTGTGTGGCATTCTATATACAAGTCAAAGGTTGAGGGAAAATTGGTGATGTGAAAACATTTTTATTAAAGGAAGACAACTAGAGAGTAAAAGAGACTATAGAGTTATAGCAATTAAATGCCAATTGGGCTTTGGGTCTTGATTCAAACTAATAATCTATAAAGAGACATGTTTAAGACAACTGGGGAAATTTGAATATGGACCGGGTATGATGATAATAAGAAGTTAGAGTTGATAATTAAATGATGGCTATATTTTAGAAAAACCCTCTCAGAGATTCCTATTTTAGTATTTACAGATGAAATTATATAATATCTAGGTTTTGCTTTTAAATACATCAGCAAACAAAATAAACCAAAACAAAAAGCAAGGGGAAGGGATTCATGAAACAAGATTAGCTATTGAGAATTCTTGAAGCTGGGTGATAGTTCTAGGGCAGTTTATGATACTATTTCCTTTTCCTTTTGAGTATGTTTGAAAATTCCCCAAAGAAATAGTCACATAATCAAAAATTTTATTTTCAGCAACCCTTCAGATTCCTACCAAATAAAGTGTTAACTTCTGCCTTATGTCCAAAGTCCACTATGATCTACTCCTAACTTTCCTTTTCTAATTTATCCCCCCCTCCCACCCCTGTCCTGATTCCCCATGAGGACCCTGTCCTCAAGTCAACCTTGAATACTAGCTGTTCTCAGAGGGCCCTTCACTGCTGTCACTTCTGTAAGCAGAGATGCTTCTGCCATTCTTTCTACTAAATAAGCATCCTTAATTATCATTTGACTTGGAATAATTATAGCACACCTTCTTGAAACCTCTTACCTGGCAACTTGAGCTATGGAGCTATTTGAAAAAAAATAAACATAGTAGAAATTTGAGTTTCTGAAAGAAATCTTAGTCCCAGTACAAATGTTAGTCCAGTAAGCGTCCTGTCTCCACCCGCCTCGACAATCTCACTGTCGTCATTACTACCAGTCATTGGTAGCTCATCTCAGTGATTTCTCTTCCCTTCACTTTACTTGATCCTCCTTTGGAGATGTTTTCCCTGTTTTGAAGTCCTAAAGCACTTGTGATTCTTTTATAAAACTTAGCTCACCATGCTAGGTATAAGATTTGTGCTTCATACTGAGCTATCAGGGCCCCTAAGGGCAAGAAGAAAGGTATATGGGGAAATACAACAAGCAATGCCTCTGGAGGCTTTAATACGTACTAACACATGACCTTTGGCAGTCACTTAACCTCTCTGACCCTCAGTTTCTGCATCTGTAGGATGGAACAAACAATATTTAGCTTATATGGGAGTTGCAGAAAGTAATTAAAAGAACATATGGTATGTAAGTATTATTTTCTTCCTCTCTTCTGTTCCTAATTCAAATGTAGTCTTGTACTTTACACATGGTAAGTATCAGTAAATACATTATCAGGTTTCCTGCAACAGAGGTCTCTAAGAAGTTACCAGAGTCAAATTTAGTATTACCTGAATAGCCTGTTGACAGTCAAAAAGTCACAGGTATCTGTATGGCCAACATGTTTCCAATGAATGTTTATGAGGATATATTTGATTACAGCTAGAAGCTGTACTTTTTGAGATCACTCTAATTTCTCATCTGTTGACTCATAACTAGTTCAGAGAGCAGACTAGTAGTAAAAGGAATAAAACAACTTTGCACAGTCTCTTGAAGATGAACTCTATGAAAGAATTTTTTTGAGATGTCTCAAACATGGACAGATGTTTTTGGCTCCTGTCTCCCTCTCATCTGTAACTCCCAACTTTTAGAAAGGAATGTTCTATGTTCATTCTTCCCACATTTTCAATACTGAATTATTCCTAAAACCATGGCAATATTACTTTGAAAACCACCAGGCCACTAAAATTGCTAAGTAACCTTATAGTTGGAAACCCAGTGACTATTATAGTTCACACAGCTGACCACTCCTCCTTTATCTTCTTCTGGATCTTCCACTGTCTGATGGGGATTTCCTCTGTAGGAGATCTTCCTTTCCTCCCCCTCTACGTACTTCATAACTAACCGTCCTCCACCCATGACTTCTCTTACCCTCCATACACAAGTTCTGGTCATTTCACTCATTTCTACAACTTGTACACACAGCTGTGGCTTCTCTCCAGGACTCTGCCTACTGCCCCATCTACATTTCTTCCTGAACACATTGTTCTCATCTCAGACCCTGATGCCCTCCAGTAAGACTGCTTAGTTTTCTCCAAGTAAGTAACATGTACTTCATTCAGGGTCATGATGGACCAAACTGAGAGTGTATTAATTAGATAAGGAGGTTTTCCTCCAGGTAGATGTAGCCCCAAGCGAGAGCTCATAGTTTGGCAAGTGAAGCATGAGCTGAATTTCAGACCTTTCCTGTGCCTTTGCTGAGTAGCCTTGCACAGCACACAACTGTGTGAGTGTAAATGGTGGCCCTGAATTTATTGCAAGGAGTAACATTACTTTTGGAAATTGAAAATCACATTATTTTTATTGTTTTCCAAATAGCTCCATAGTTCAGGTTGCCAGGTAAAAGGTTTCAAGGAAAGTGTGCCATAACTATTCTTACTAAATGATACTTGATATTTATTCAACTATATCAATTAAGGATGCATCACCTTTGATTTGTTTTCATCTCAGTGTATTTTCTTATTTTTTAAAAGATATTCTATTGATTTATTTAAGAAAGAAAGAGTGAGCATGAGAGAGCACAAGTAGGGGAAGGAGCAGAGAGAGAAGTAGACTCCCCACTGAGTAGGGAGTCCTACGTGGGCTTGATCCCAGGACCCAGGGGTCATGATCTGAGCAGGAGACAGACTTAACTGACTGAGCCACTGGGGCACCCTTCGGTGTATTTTTTTATAGAAAGAGTATTTACTAAATGTGAGTTATGACAATGAATTATGGCTGATCTAAATCTTAAATAATTAGCATTGAATGCACTGATCATTTGAAAAAAATAAACCAGAAGTGTAGAGGCTCACATTAACTTAGGAAGGTAGTAGAGTCTCCTGTAGTTATTATTTAAACTAAGTTCAAATATGACCTACCCAAAAGGAAGAAGATGGAATAAAATGTTTCTGGAGCCATTCTTTCTACCTGCTGTCTTATAGCATTCCTCTATTTTAATCTCCACATGGTCCAATAAATACATTCCGTATTTAAAACATAGTATCAATTAAATATGACTGGAGATATTTAGAGAGAAAATAAATTTAGCTGATTCAGAATTTTGATTAGCATATTAAAATTATCAAACAAAGGAATCCATAAAAACGTATATGTGAAATTATATACACTTACATTACTTGAGAAAATTTATAAATAAAATATTTTGAAGTTTGAAACATTTCAAAGTAAGTCAATTTTATTTCAGTGAAGAATAGTATTTCTAACTAAAACTGCTCACTATCTTTAGAAAAAAATCACACACACAAATATGCACTAAATATTTGTTTTAGATAGAGTATCCCATACTATAATCACATCTAACAGTAATAATCACTTTTCGTGGATTTCTTAATTTTAAAATTGAACTACTTAACCTAAATTTCTATATGATTTGAGGCCTTTATTCTATTGGATGTTTATCTAGAAGATGAGGTCCTATTATAAGGGTTGTATGACTTCATGGCTGTCTTAGTGTGAGTGTTCATGTGAGAGGGTTTTTAATGTAGATGCTTACATGTGCATAAATGGACTTTAATAATAACACAAATGCCATACACTCTTCTAAATGTTTCACTAAGTCATGTATTAAGTCAAGCCAACCATTTTTATTTTATGTTAAAAAACTGAAAGGAAAACAGACAATTTGCTCAAAGTCATATAGTTTGTAAGTGACCAGTATTTAAACACAGGTGTCTGCCCGTGTAGACCATTCCCTTAACCCTACTCAATGTATTCCATATGCTCCCTTTAAAAACAGACCCTATGGCAGCCCGGGTGGCTCAGTGGTTTAGCACCGCCTTCAGTCCAGGACCTGATCCTGGAGACCCGGGATCGAGACCCATGTCGGGCTCCCTGCATGGAGCCTGCTTCTTCCTCTGCCTGTGTCCATGCCTCTCTCTCTCTCTCTCTCTCTCTCTCTGTCTCTCAAGAATAAATAAATAAAAATCTTTAAAAAATATAAATAAATAAATAAAAACAGACCCTAAAAGTTGGCATTTTCAGTTGTTTCAGTCATTTCATAATTAAATGCATATAAAATTATCTTTAAATCTGAATTATTAATTGTAGGCATTTATTTTTCTTAATTTTATTTACTTATTGGCGGGGAGGAGGTGGCAAGGAGGAGCAGAGAGAGAGGGAAAGGGACAAACAGATTCCATGCTCAGCATGGAATCCAATCTCAGGACCCTGAGGTCATGACCTGAGCCCAGACCAAGAATCCGCCACTTAACTGACTGAGCCACTCAGGTGTCCCAATTGTAGACATTTATTCAATAAAAATTTAGTGTGCATTTTCTCTATAACATCACATTATAAAGAAATTGAGATACAAAAATGAGTAAGTTTAGGGACTGATAACAGCTTCAACATATGTAAATCAAAGTTGGAATAATTATTCATGAAAGGCTATGTCCCATACACCTTTATTCAGACAGAATTAAAAGCAATATATTTGATGAAAATAAAGCATGAAGTTGTTCACAGAAACAAATTCTTTGATTAATTTCAGTGGGAAAAAATTTTAAGCTAAAATTAAATGTTGAGATGATGTTATACCGTTTCAATATACAAATCACCATGTAAAAAAGGAAATATGGGTAATAATAAAATAAATAAGCTCTTATACTATGTATATAAGTATATATTTATATAGTGTTAAGTATATATAGGTATAAGCTATATGGAGTACAATGGAGTCTTTCAATTAACCACTTACTTAATAAAATACAAAAAAAATTAAAATGTTAAGAGTTTTATAATCATTTTCTTTATCATATAACTACTACATAAAATATAGATAATGGGGAATGATACTATTTTTTCAGATCTAAAATGATTTATTCAGGATAGAATACATTACTAGTTTAATATGATAGTTCTATTATGTATTGAACAAAAGAAATATTTTTCTATACACACACACATACACACATGCACACACACAGACACATGCTTTTCAAATTTATCGGAGAATGTACATGTCCTCCCCTTGCCCCCAAGTGAGACTATATGGATCTGGAAAAGCCTGGACTGGAACACAAACATGAAATATGGGAATTGCTAAAGTGTTAGGTTAGAAGGAGCTTAGTATATAATTAAAAACATATGAACATAAAGTTAAATATTGTCCCAAAATATACTATTTTATTTGGGATTAATTCCTTACAAGACACACACAGCTTGATTCTTGTACATTTTAGCAAAATATTGTGAAATGGCAGTGACAATGTCAGAACAGCAACAACAAAAAAGCAAAAGGGGATTTGTTGGAAAAAGGCAATGTGACATCTTCCACTTCTTTCAAGTGCATTTGAAAAAATACAAATGGAAGCCACACGCCTTCATGTGCAGTTGTCTGATGGTATTTGCTTGTGGTTTTCTCTTACATTTTTTTCTCACTGAGTAATACAGAATTACAACATACATGCCGCATTAGTCCTCCAAATTCCTAAGGGAATTATATTTCCTTTATACTCACATGCGACTCCAAAGGGGAGTTACGAGGAGGGCTTAAAATTCTGAAAATTTTATGCAAAAGAAATGCCCTTGGTACAGAAGGGGTATCTTTCACTTAATACAGTGGTTCCACTATCCCCTTAACCTTTATTAAACATACTGATGGAGTTATTGGGAGCGAATAAAAGGCCATTGTATCTCCATAATGCACATAAGATGAACTGCTGAGAAGTATTTTTTTAAAACTAGTTTCTACAATTTCTACTAAAGTATTTATTAGTAGGAGAATATTATTGTTTAAGAAATGTGGCATTAAACACAATCACCATAAACTAGTTTCCATAACTGTCTTGATTATTAAGAATCAAAGATAAGCCTTGAACCCTATAAATAAATGGCTAAAAACTAAAATAATACATCATAAGAATGGCCCTGGATTAAGGCTATCTGTTTATTTGACCAAATATTAAATATCAATATATATAAACTACTATATTGAAAGGAAACAAAGATATCCAAACTCTCCAAACCAAGTGGAAGTGAGATATTAAAATTGACAAATGTTCAGTAAAATACCAGAGCTTAGAAACATCAGAGACCTGTTTTATTTTTTATTTTATTTTTTATTTTTTTAAAAGATTTTATTTATTTATTCATGACAGACACAGAGAGAGAGGCAGAGACACAGGCAGAGCAAGAAGCAGGCTCCATGCAGGGAGCCTGATGTAGGACTTGATCCCGGGTCTCCAGGATCATGCCCTGGGCTGAAGGCGGCGCTAAACCGCTGAGCCACCAGAGCTGCCCAGAGACCTGTTTTAAATGGCATTATTGATGACACATGGTAATATGACAGGACATTTAGAATCATGAAGATAAATTGATAATTTTAGAAAAGTGATAGTTTTCTTTCTCCTTCAGCTCCTTTTTCCTTACCTTTACATATACTATTCATAACAGCATTTGTTGAACATCTACTATTTACCAGGTACTAAGTAAAATGTTATGGAGGATACTAAAGATGAGAGAAAGCATAACTCTGCCCTTGGAGACCATAAAAGCTAGCAATCAAGAGAGAAGGGATGTGTATAAATGACTATAACACAAGAGAAGGAGGAAAAAGTACAATAGAGGGAGGAAATTAATATTTATTGAGTGCCTGCCATGTTATAAGCACTGCATTAAGAGTCATACATATATTATCTTATTTTAATCCTCACACTATCTGTTAAGATAAGAAATTATCATCTCTGCCTTACAGATGGGGAAAATGAGATTCAGAGGACTGGGTAACTTGCCCAAGGTCACAGAGCTTGTAAATGAAAAACTAAGATCTGACTTACAATCTCTCTGATTTCATTATCTATGCCCCTCTCTACGGTAAAGTAGTATAAAAATCTGTCCACATAAAGTGCTGTGGTGATTTAGCAAGAGTGCAGCTATCTTGATTGAAGAAGAGATACTTAGGTAAGTATGAAAGGTAACCATATCTGGATGTGTGAAACCAGTATACCTAGGGGCAAAGAGGGAAACGGTTCTGAGAAAAGAACAATCTAAGAAAAGACAAATGAAGAGAAACAGATTTGAAGAGAAAAAAAAGTACAGGGCTGTATCTGATTTGGATGAAGCATTGTGTTCAGAGCATTAACGAAAAATTAGAGGGAGATAGGGCTAGAAAAATAGGCCAAATCAAAAGATTTAAATGTCAGGCAAATAATTAGATTTTGTTGGCCTCTAAATGATAATCATATTGAAATTTAAAGTTTAGGGGTCAGAAGAATGACACAATCAGAACCATGAGAAAAAAACTTTACCCAGGAGACATATATGGGATGATACTGGCTGATGCTATGCTCCATCCTAACTCTCAGTATCTCTGTCATACAGACAGGAAGAAGCTAAATGTTCACTTTCGTGACTCACCTCCCTTGCAGCCATGACCGGCCAGGCAGACAACAGTCATATCCTTACAGCTTGCAGAATGGCAATGGGGAAATCAGAATCAAGAGAAACAAAAATGTGGAATTGTCAGGCAGGCAGTAAGCTAGAGGGATTTCACTGTTCTGTGGTTGCATCCAGCATAAGCACCACAACTCTCAAGCCTGGTAGTAGACAGGAAAGGAAAAGGAGGACTTGGCATGAAGAGTCATGTGGACAGGAAATGTGGGCATGGGGAGCCAGGACTCAACTATCAGAAGAGGGGTGTCTGAATGTGGGCAGAAACTCAATTCTTAGAACTAAGGCATGGCACCAGGACCACACTTAGAGCAATGGGTCACCTACATATTTTTTTTTCACCTACATTTTGGAAAAGTTTCCTTAAATGCCTTACATTTAAGGTCCCCATGATACCTAGGGATTCCCCAATGTGCAGGTGCAGGGCAGGACTGGCAGGTGGGGTTGCACTCATCCTCAGAATGGCAGGTCTTCCAGAATTGACAGAACTTTAATGCTCTCCTTGACTACTAATATTAAAAGAACTGCCAAAAGAACAGAGACTGGGTCGGTCTTGTTCACCACAACTTCACAGCCTTATTGCTGTGCCTTGTACATAGTAGCTAAACAAAAACTTTATGGTACTGACTTCAACTGTGCTAATATGAATATGAATTAATGAACAAACAGGGTGACTTTCATTTCAATAGATTAATTTTACTCCACCCTTCCCAAATAATTCTCATTGACCTCTAGTTTGAAATACACTCACCTAATTTCCTTTCCTCCTTTCTTCCCTTACTTGCTCTCTCATCCCTAATTTTTTCTTCTTCCCAGCCATTTTTTCCTTAGTTTCTGCAACATTATTTACTCTATCCCATTCTTTTTCCTCTCCGAGGATTTGATTTCCTTTAATACAGTGGATTCACAGCAGCATCCTCTCCATTCATTTCCCTGCCTCTTTTCTTATCTTAACCACAGCTGCTAGAATTGCCTTTTTTCCCTTCTTAATACCCTTTCACCATCTCATTTCCCTTGCCAAGAACCATTTGCTCACCCAATTAGGGAAATGCAAAGACTCACCTCTTTTTCCTAAGGCCCATTTTTGTATTCAGTTTCATACTATCACTGCAGTCATTTAGCCTTGCAGTCTTCACAATTTCTTAACAATCTAGGTTAAATCCACCTAAGCCATCTTCAGCTTTCAGAAGATGACCAGAAGAAATCCCTGAGTAACAGACATTTTCCCTCTTTACTATCAGTCTACAAAATAAAACTTTATTAACCTAGAAGTCCTTACCAAAGAAAATGTGATATCGAAGAAGCAGAATCGAGCCTTTCCCTCTCTAAAGAAGAGTTTTGCACTGAATAATACTGTGAATAAGATGACGTGGGAATGTTCAACCTATGCGAGAACACTACTGACATAAACATTTGCACATGAATAACAAGTTGCCAATTATAATTCTGTCCAAGTACTTTAGTAAACTTTAAAGGATGTATAATCTCTAAACATTGACAATTCTTTTTTTTTTTTTTTGGAATTTAGCTGTTTGGAAATCTGATTGTATCTTCCCACAGGAATCCTAATAAAATATGGTTTATGTTCCCAGCTCAATCCACAAAAGCCTATTCCTAATGCACCAAAAATTTTTCTTATTGTACAATCTAAACAGTATCAGTAATACTGTCTTAATGGAAAATCTGTAAACTTGGATTTTGGATTTTAGAAATGCATCTCTCACAATGCTACTCACTCAGTGGAAGTATGGATTTTCAGTGGACTAAGTAGTCCAGCTAAGGAGTTATCTCTGGGTGACATAGTTACGACTCAGGGAGCAGGTGAGAAACTTGGTTTGAGGACTAGTAAAGGGAATTTGTTTGGAGAAATGTTGGTTAGGTAGCAAACTTTGTTCTTCCTTTTTTTTCCTTAACTAGTTGCAAAAAGAGATGAGAAGAGAGGGTAATAGAAAATTTTGTAATATTCATGCTCTTCCCTTTTCCCACAGTTAACAATATGTGCTAAGAAGCCATAGCCCCAATATGGGATAAGGGAGGAGCAGGATAAGCAGGGAAGAAATGTGGCACATTAGTCGCATTGAAATATATATATATTTATATAAATATATATTTCAATAAATAAATATATATAAATATATATTTATCTCACAAAATATATATATATCTCACAAAAAATTAGTAATGAAGAATTTTAGCTAAGAAATATTATAAAATTAGGGAATTTAAAGAAGTAGATATTTTAAGAAAAAAGTGGATGTCATTTTAAGTCACCAAAAAGATGAAGGAAAAAAAGGGAAGACATACCCCCAATTATAAGTTTCTGTACACTATATATACACTGTATGTGAATAGAATCATTTTTAGTAAGCCAAAAAACAGAACATGAACATTTTCAGAGAAATTTAATCAAAGAAAACTTTCAACCATTTAAAAACTCATAAAAATTTCCTAATTTAGGTATTAAATGTACAATCCTTGCTTATTTGCTGTATGTACTTTATACATATGTGTTAAATAGATTTAATGTATAGTTTATATAAATTTACTCAAGGAAAAAGTGGATTCACGGTAATATGGTAATGTATGATATAATTGTATAAAATACTATAACTCTGCTGCACATATTGATAAACACATTCACATTTCTCAGTGTTCATATTTTTAGATACATAAAATTTATTCTTGGAGGTAAAGGCCTATTTAATTTCTAATTTTTACAGAAGAAATTTCCCAAAAGTAGATCAGCGGCTAGGAAAGTAATACATTATAGTAGGTGGTAGGGAAAATAAAAATACAGATGGAAAGGAGCCTTTATATCAAAATACATCTATACTTCATAAAAATCTCAGTGCATAATTAATAATCATTAAGCACTAAATGAAAAACCCCATTAAGAATTATTTAATTTAAAATCTAAAATTGGAAGTTTCCTTTGAAAAAAGTTATGATGATGATGTAGAGTTCAGGCATAGGTCAGAGTTTTCCTTTGGGGGCATACCAACAAAACTCTCTGCCTACCTTTCGTGCCTGAGAAAGACAATGTGAGTTATTTCCTAGCCTTGCATTTCCCCTCATGCGTATTCTTCCTGAATCCATGGCTTATCCTTTTGCTGCGACAAGAGGGAGACACTTTGAACAAAATGATCATGGGATTTGAGTGTCCACTAAAGTCAAACAGATAGCCAAGATGAAGGAAAGCCAGAGCAGGTCACCATTTTAAAATGCCAATTCTATCCTCCTTGAAAGCTTCCAAAATTTTCAAGTACAGGCAGTTAGACAGACATTACTTTTTTAAGTGTCATGATATATTTTCAGATCTTGGTGACAGTAATCTGTGACATTCTGCCCACTCTTGGCTTCCTATGCTGGTTCGTCATCTTTCTTCTGCCCGTGAACTGTGGCTACAAACCAAGATTCATGAACATATTCTTCTTACAGTTATTTTCTTTAACATCTCATTAACTAATATGCTTTCAATGCTCTCTTTTTGTCCAATTCTCTAAGTCCTTACATCCATATCTGAATTTTCCCCTCTTTGTTTTGTCTATAAGGACTCTTGCACTTGGACGTCATCACAGATCTAGGTGCCAACCCTCATCCCTGCCTCCCTCCAAGGCAGTGTGAATACAGGTCCCACACTTCCCTACATCCCTATGGCTTCCTGCATTCCTCTAGCAGCTGGAGCACACTGGACCTCCTGGGGCAGGCCAGAAGTGTGGAGGAGTTAACACCCAGCCACAATTCTCAATAATGAAGGAAGGAAAATTAGTGGATAAATAGATCCATTTCCCCGCCTTTCAGTGGGCAATTCTGAGACAAGCTCTCTAAGTCTCTCACCACTTCCTCAGGAATACATCTGTTTTCTGGCCATCTTGCCTTTCCTGTATCATTTCCTCACTCCCTCACAATGTTTCCTGGGATTGTCACCCAAAGAAATTACTTATACCCAAATCCTTATCTAAAAGACTGCTTTAAAAAAAATAAAAAATAAATAAAAAATAAATAAAAGACTGCTTTAGGGTAGGCAGAGGTGATCCAGGCTAAGACAGAGGTCCTATTAATACTTAAAATATGTTACAGATTATAATAATCACAGAACCAGCATTCCAACTTCATTTATCTTGTCATCTCTCCTTTTAGTCTTCTCTTGAGAGCTGAGTGCTACAGGGGTAGGAGGTTTTTACAGACATATTTGACTTCTGCCTCTGTTTTATTGTGTCACTCCAGATGAGTCATGTATCTCTTCTGATTCTGAGTGTGTGTGTGTGTGTGCATGTGTGTGTGTGTGTTATGTGTGTGTATAAAATAGTGCTTTCCAGGGCTGTTGTAAGCATTAAGTAAAATATAGCATGCAAAGCACCTTTTACTTTGACTTCATCTCATAATATAGCAGTTCCAAATTTAGGAAACAAGCTACAATTTTCTTTTGCAGGTTTTTTTTTCCCCTCTGATAATTGAGCCAACTTAGAAAATAAGAATGGAAATCACAAATAATAAGAGTATCCTCTGATATGAATATAAATTAATTATACATCAAACATTTTCTCATGAACATGCTATGGAAAGGACTGTTCTACTGAAGTATATAGTGCTTTTTTGTTTTGTTAGATAGCCTTAGCCCCTGAGCTCATAAAAACTATAAGTAATATTCTCATGATCTAGTATAAGAATTAGCTCCCAATAAACAATTTGAACATTGACTAGCAAAAATATCATGGAAATTGTTTATTTACAAAATAATCTAGGGCATAAATAGCATTTGGTATATCAAGGGGAAAGAGGAACTCAATAAATAGCTATGTTATTTACAGGTATTATGGTGTTAAAGCTAAAACATTAATAATGGCTTTCCCTTCTCCATTGTTTCCTACAGACCACAATCAGTATTAGTGTCGAGCTTGTTGTTTTTTACTGACTCTTCATTTCTGACAACTTTCTTCTTTTGTACTTTCATCTTCCTACGCATTCGTCCCCTTTCTAAAATTTCCTCATTTTCTTCAATATGATTTATAGTTCTGAAGATTTTTCAGTTGACTGCATTCACATTTAATTATAAATCATGTCATCAGCAGTTGGTTTATATTGAAAATATAGATCAAATTCAATATCTGTCTGTAATGAATCAAAAGTAGCTGGTATGATCACCGTCTAAATAATTAGAGTCTGTGTGGATTTACAGCAACATTATTAGAACATGATTAATCAGTACCTAATGCAAACCAGTTCATACCCATATCTACTTAGTCATTTTATCTTATATTAAAGTCCTGTGGCACTGTTTCAGATCAGTTAAGAGTTTTACTTTGTATGATAGTACATTGTTAAACTTGCCATCTGGCCCAACAGCTGATGTGGCTCACACAACCCTGGAGAGGCCCCAGAGCTTTACTCCTGGGAAATATTTAGTCTACTGTGTGGTGTCATGATTACCGGTTCATAGCTTTTCTATAGTCTTTGAAAAGAATTGCAGAAAAATCTCCACACTGAGTAAATTCTAAATTGAAATCAATTTGTTAGGAAAAGAATTCACTTACCTGAGGACCAGGTTGACCCTGAAATTGAAAAGAAAAAAGGAAAACAATTACAGAATTGTCATTGTAAGTGAATAAGTGAATACTTTCACTAGCAAAACTAGTTCTGAAAATCTTTACAAAATGTTTGAAGATATTAGTACCTAACTACTGACAAATTTTACTCTGTGGTTTTAAAAAATATCATATTTTTATTCTATGATACTTATCTAAAATCTTGCTATTATGGTCTATTATATGTCAACTCCAAAATGACTCAAGGGCTTTTAGTATGCTCTAGGGTTAAACTGGAGAAAAAGAAGGTAAAAGGTGAACTACATTATTGTAATGAATGGATTACTTAAATAGAAGGCCTTTTAGCACAGACTATTACTATGAGCTACATATCAAAGAGCACAATGACAAGAAAAAAAGAGGCAGATATTTTTAGTTTTAGAATTCCCTGAGTCTTTGGATTTCTCATTGTTTCAATAATACTTTAAGTCAATTTTAAAAATTAACACCTGTCTTTTGCTCTGTACAATCCAACCAAAGGGCATTTAAAAAGAATATGAGAGGTCTTGGGCTCAATTAAAGTGCATCATAATTCCCTATTCAGTCAATAGATCATGGAAACCACTGGACAATCTAATTCAGTTTGAATGTCACTTTGTTGTTTAAGCTGAGAAAAATTCCAAAGCAGCAGAACTGTAAATGCTTCTTAAGGAAAATCACCTGTAAATAAAAGTATTGATTACATATCACCTTCTTAAAACCTCTAATTGAGTTTCATATAAGATGAGATGAAATAAAAAGTGTACACCAAGTTAGGGAATCTTTAAAAATAAATTAATAATGTACAATCTTATTGTACCAGCTGTATGTCACTGGGTATCAATACAGAAAAGCACAGAACTAGTACAACTCCCAGAGAATACTCTCCCTCTCCCTCCTTCTCTCCCTCCCTCTTTCTCTCTTTCCTTCTTTCTCAGCCTCTCTCCAGGCTTACAACTTCTCTAGGTAATTGTTTTCTAACTAACCAGGAATAGAACAGATGATTTTTAAGAGTTTTGTCTGAAAATATCTTAAGCCAGATTTTATCTAATCAAACCAGCAAAGGAAGCAAAACCAGTTACTGTGGATGTTTTTCACACCACTTGTATACTCTAGTAGTGAAGAGGGAGAAATGAATAACATTAATTCCTTTCCAAGTACCCAGGCACTTTTGGACATGTTAGTCCGTTTATTCCTTATGACTGCTCTGCATTTTACAAATGAAGAAACTGAGGCTCATAGAAATCAACTAACACTCACACAGCCTAGAGGTGGAAAAGCCAGATTTTAAACCCAAATCTGATCCCAATGTTCGAGCATTTTCCACCGGGTCATTCTGCCTTTCACTGAAGTTTAAATTTGCAGTTGTACGCAGACTTACTCAGATCAACAATGGTATCGGAGCAGCCTTCAGCTGAGTGGATGCTCTAAACTTCCCTATGGCCCCTGGATTGCAAGCAACAGTGTGAATCTCTGCTTGGAGATGTAGACCTAGGACCAGCAGCCACCCAGCCTATTAAGTGATATCTATACACAAACCAGGTCAGCTAAGCTTCTTGAGGGTAACATACAATCCTAAAATCAGGGCTAAACATGGGGAACCTACAAAGGTAGAGCTCTCCACCTACATGTAAATGCAGATCTTCCCAGATCCATGTAATGGACAAGATTACAATACATGCTCATTCCCACTGACACTCTGTCTCTCTCTGGATGCTTTAAACTCTGTCCTTTCTGAAGTTTCAAACTAAAGTAAACTCAGAAATATGAACATGCATCTTTTAAAGAAACTCAGAATACATTACATCTTTTATAAATTTTCTTGGTGAAACCCAAAGGTAGGATTGTCTAAAATCAGAAATACTTATTACCAAAGAATAGAGTTAAGCATCATTGCTGAGATCTTTTTATTCCTACAATTGTTCTGCAGATCACAGCTTTCCTGTCTATCTTTAAAATGTGGTATCTCTACCATTACACTGAACAAATGATTTTAGTGCAATGTCTGTGTACATTTGTATGTTATTCTAGACAAATATACATTATGTTCTGGATTTATGTTAGTGGTAGTGAAAACAAACAATAAACGACAGTAAAATTAAAAAGTTGACTTTTATGTAGGCATTAACAATTATAAGTACCAGGAAACTCAGACTACTATAATGTGTGACATGAATTTCAAATATCTGTGGTGTGCATGATTGTGTGTGTGTGTAGGGTGGGGAACATGAAAAGGAGATATGAAAGGGGGTTGATAGAGAGGCTTCTCCCCCAAATTATGCATATAACATGACAAATTTGATAACTGTCCCTAAAACATGTATTACACAATGCAAACCTTACACAAGATTCCAGGACTGCTTATGCCAAGTCTTCTTAGTGTGATGTAACAGATATTCCCTAGCAGACACCTAGAATACCTGAAAGGAAACAGTCTAATGGCTGTAGTCTTGTAGTCATCGCAATAGAGCTATCTGGATAAATGAGGAAAGTGATCAGAGGACCTATTTCAGTGGGTGTGGCAGTGTCAGCTTCCTCTATAGCAGTGCCAGCTCCTATATGGGAACATATAAGGAGACTGGACAAAAGCCCAAAAGTGAAGAGCATCTCAGAAACTTCCTGGTGATGGAGGACACCGGACATGAAGACATCTTCATAGACAAATAACCAAAAGAAATATCTTGGGATTTCTTTAAATGCTTCTGAGTAGTTCATTGAGAAATCCAAGTATTGTCCTTCATACGTGGGTATCTTTCTAGTCTATTCTAATTTACAGGTAGTGAACATTATTAGTAGTCAACTGTGAAAGTCAAATTTTTTTGGTTTTCTAAAATACACCTTTAATGAATAGTTACAAAATGTGACTAAAGCTTATAAAATACAACTTAAGTTGAATTTTTAAAAGTGGAGTTCCTGAAAAGGACGTTTTTCCTAAGCAAATCACCAAATGGTTTCTAGAAATAAAAACTCAAATTGGCTATAGTCAAGAGCCATTCCAAGGGTTAAATCACAGAAATACTGAGGTTTGAAAAGTAGATATAAAGGTGGAGAATGCTCAATGCTGTGAGTCACTGATTTACTGTATGTCAACAGCTCGATGCAATGCCCTCCAGGCAGCTAAGGCACCAGCGTGAAGAAAACGAAACAGCAGGAGGAGTGACTTTAAAAAGTGGTAATCAGAACAGCATGGTGGAAAACAATCAGCCAGTAGCTGAGGCTTGACAGAAAAGTGTTCAAAGCGAGCTGAAAGTTTTGTGGGGCAAATAAACCACAATGGAGCATGATAAATGAGATGACATATCACTTGAGTATGTATTGTTACTTTAGGCAATTAAAGAGCAATATTAACCATTCCTGGTGAGGCTGTTATCACAATTATGGCTGCCAGAAAGTGCTACCATCCCTCTCTAAATCAACAAAGTCATTTAGATTTCTGACTGAGGCAATTAGTTTCACTACATGCTATTTTTTTATGGATGGTAAATCTGTGTCACTCCCTTTCAGATGGGAAAAATGCCGTTTTTCCATTAACACATGCACAGCTAAGCACACAATTTTGCACTTTTAAAGTACAATCTTACTTTGAAATACTAATTAGAATAACAGACCCACATACATCTTTACTGTGATAAATTTTGAAATAAACATACTCTCATTAACAAAAGCTTGAGGAAGTATTAGTATTGTTCATGCAACTCTAGAAGGTGCTACATCTGCTTCAAGGTAATTAGAAAGAAATTACTTCAATAACTTAGAAACTCATCCTTAACAATCCCAAGCTTGCTACTACTATGTTCAGTACTCTCAGATGCAGGTTCATTTCATTCTTTTGAATTGAAAGAAAATAATTCAAAATCACAATTTCTATGTCTTGTATTTTGGAACCCTTACTGTCTCAAAGATCATTGGAAGATGATTACTGTAATTTCACCATCTCTTGCAAAAATCTTAAATCCACACAGTTGGATGTCAAGTTTATTTTTCTTTTCAGGTGAAAACAGCATCTAAATTGGGCATCCAGGGAAAGCTTTAGAATGACATCAGAGGAACTCTGAGTGGCAACAGGATTGTCCTGGTGGCAGGATGTTTTGAGGACCAATAGATCCTAGCATAAAGCCATCTCAATGGAATTCCTCAACCTTGTAAGAATTGCAGTCTGACCTAGAGTCTGTGTCACTAAGTGGAACAGCTATACTCTACACCTGCAGTACCAGGGCTTTGCCCATCCTCACCATACAGTGAATTTGTTTACATTTCATCCCCAGTATCCCAATGCCCAAGTCATAAAGTACTTCAGTGACAATTCTTAAATTGTTAAAAGGTGAGAATAATTGACAAGTCCAAAGATGGTTTACAGTATCTTTAAAGAACTGTAAGTCTACTATTCTTACACGACTGGATTATATTTTCAAAATGCATTTCTCAATCCAATAGCCCCTAAAGAGTTTTCTTGGCTTCTGTTCACTGCAGAATATACACATCTCTGTCAAAAAAGTCTTTCCACCCAACGGAATCTTATTCAGATAATAGAAATGGAAGTGAGGCAGGAGCCTGTGGAGGCTTCAGAAGAGCATGTACGAACCTATACGTAGGCCACCAAACAAAAGGCATGAAAGTTTGATCTCGAAGAGAAATTACTTCCTAGTTTGAGTAAGCCTCCATATCCAATTAATATGAGAATATTATATCCAATTACTTTGTAAATTATAAAATGCTATATAAATACAGCATGACAATCTATAGTAGTTTATAAAACTAATACCAACAATTCATTCCACTAATTCAAATTTCAATAAAAAGTGTCTGTTAATTTTAAAAACAAATTAACATGCAAATGATATACTACAGAGAAAAGCAATTGAAGAAATAAAGCATTATGGATTATGTGTATTAATTAAAAAATGACTTTGCAAAGATTGCATAATCTCTCAATGTCTGTAAGCTGCTCATGCTTCCAAGGACTTACATGCTTGACTGAAATAAATATTATTCATAATTTATATTGCCTGTCATGTTGTCCTCCAGGATAGATATTAATAATTCTTATGTTAGCCAGTCACATAATACTACTTAGAGTATTTCAATTTAAGGTTTTCTTTTAAAAATTATTTAATCACTGGTGGGTTTAATTCTGGGAAAGAAAAGCCATATTCTACTCTAGAGACAAAAAATAGCTATAGTCTCAAACCTGGTGGGTATATCTTTTCTAAAATTTGAGAGAAAGAGTAAGAGCAAACATGGAGATAGTTTTGTTGGACTCAATATAAGGAAAACAAAAAATGATTCAGAATGAACAATTTCAGGGTGCCTGGCTGGTTCAGTTGTTAAGCGTCTGACTCAGGTCATGATCTCATGGGTCATGAGATCAAGCCCCATGTTGGGCTCTGCACTTAGTAGGAAGTCTGCTTAAGATTCTCTCCATCTGTCCCTCTCCCTACTTGTGTAGATGCATGTGTGCACTCTCAAATAAATAAATAAATAAATAAATAAATAACTCTTTTTAAAAAAATGATAGATTTCTTCCATGATATTTGCCTTTCATAATTAAATAATATAACTTACTTAAAGATTTATTCTTATATACAAATTAATGACTCCTCACAATAATTTAAAAACAGTATATTTTCTAATAAAATATCATATTTATCTTTTCTTAAGATTAAATTGTTCATAATAAGAACATAGAAAAGTAAAGAATTTTATTATGTGTATGTTTTGTCATTAAAAATTTCACACACAGGACACCTGGGTGGCTTAGTCTATTACGTATCTGCCTTTGGTTCAGGTCATGATCCCAGGGTCTTGGGATCAAGCCCCACATGGGGCTCCCTGCTCATCGGGGGGCCTGCTTCTACCTTTCCCTCTGCAGCACCCCCGGCTTGCTGTCTCTCTCTCTCTCTCTCTTAAATAAATAAATTAAAAAAATCTTTAAAAAAATTTCACACACTAAATATAAGTAAGATAAAGACTGCATTCATTTACATTAAAATTTATTGGATGCCTACCATTCTACTGAAGTTGATTTGGATTTTTATTTACATCCTCCTATATAAATATTTATATATTATAAGTATATAAATATATTTGTATATTATTTTTTATACTTTAATTTTATACTTATGATTTATAAATATATATTATTTCCTTATGATACAAAACTGAAAATGCATGTTATTCCAGTTGCGAACTTCATATATTTTACTTATATTGTATATAAAATACAGATTACACAGTTTTAGGATATAATCTTACATGTGTATACATATGTATTCATTCAGACATATGTTTGTAAATCTATCTTTATGAAGAGAAGAAAGAAAAAGAAAGAGAAAAAAAGAAAGCAAAAGAAAGAAAAGAAAGAAAGATAAAGAAAAGAAAAGAAAAGAAAAAAAAGAAAAGGAAGGAAAATATATCATTCTGGGTGATGGACTTAGGAGTAGTTGTTTACATCTTTAGTCTTCTATACTTCTCAAAATGTTACTAGCCCAATATCTTGATTATAAAAATATTTATCATACAATACCTAATTATACCTAATTCACTGCAGAATACTTTTATTTTATTTTTTTTTATTTTTTATTTTTTTGCAGAATACTTTTAAACAGAATCTTAATTAGGTTGTTAAATTTTTTCCATACTAAATTAATTCATTCAAAGATCTAGGCCAGTCATTTTGAATTCCATTTTCCAATTTTTCCCAATTCAAGGTGTGTTTAATCACTTGGAAGAATGTTGCAAAATTATTAAAAATATTCTTCAAAATTCAGTAAGTAAAGGTTTTGAATTAATTTTCAGTATGTGTCCCACATCACTTTTAGGAATAGACTAGAAGTAGGGAAAGGGCAGAAGAGTTCCAGAGTCAGGCTCCCAATGATAGGAAATCATAGATCCACGTAATATAGGGGTTCCTATTAGGTCAAGTTTGTTAGAACTTTTGCTATTTTGCAAAAGTTTTGGGATTTAGCTGCATTATTTCACGGAGTCATTTGAAGAACTTATACTTTAGGCTATCAATGTGTGTATCAAACTTCTAAAACATAATACATCTCTAAGTCTTTTCACCATTTGGCATGGAATTAGAAAGGGCCATCATGGTGTAAATAAATGACAAGTTTTACAAACATATGTTTAGTAGGACACAATAAACATATAGAATACATGCGAGGAGAGACACCTGCTCAGCTTCTATAGTTTTAAAACACATGTTTTTGGAAGAATGCAAAGGCAATTTTTACTGCATTTCCAATTTTTATTACCTTTTATATAATGAATAATTTGGTTTCTCCAAAATAAAAAGATATTTATTAAGATCTTTAAAAGTGTGATATTTTGATTATTCCAAATAAATACTGGAAATGAATTTATAAACATGTCAGGCTTATTAAATTTATGTGAGTGCCCAATTCCAATTTTCTAAATATTGTGTGAAAGATGGATATGACAGTGCCCTCAGTAGCTGCCATTTGTAGATGTTTTGCACTAACAAATGAGTACTAGCAGAGTCAATTAATTTATAATGCATGAGTCACATAATGCTTATTGCTCCAGTGAGAAAGAACCCTAAAAATGAAAACCTATTTTGAAACTGGGGAGGAAGCTCTGCAAATGAAGAAGCCTATGTGCTTTAGGATCCAAGATGTTTGGGGCTGCATCATAATAACTACCACTTACTGACTATCATAAGACAGCAAGAGTGTACAAATGACACCTGTTACAATAATCCTGCAAATTGGGGATCATTTCCTTCATTTTGTTGTTGAAAAAACAAAGTCTCAGAGAGGTTAGGGTCCCCAGAATTACATAGCTTTAAAAGGGGAAGCTGGAATATGAACATAGGGTCTGACTTGAACCATGCTGTGCTCACTTGCATCATCCTAATGGCTAAAGCCATGAGTTTGGAAGAGATTACCAAGGGGATGCATGAAGCAGTGATTCTTAACCCTCTTTTGAATTGAATAGAAGTTATTATTGCTCTAGTGAGAAATATCCATACATGAAACACTTAAAATTTTACACACACACACACACACGCGCGCACACACACAAACTCCTTAAATCTATCCATCAATTCTCTAGTGAATCATTCACCCCAAGATAAGAGAAATATACACCTGGGTAGAGAAACAGAAACATTTCAGAAACAAGAGAGGAACAGTGTCCTAGAAAGGAAACAGGGGGAAAAGAATTAAAAACAGCAACAAACTAGTTACGGAAGTCAAGATTGGAGAGAATTTCAAAAAGAGAAACTAAAGGGATCTCTGGGTAGCTCAGCGGTTTGGAGCCTGCCTTCGGCCTGGGGCATGGTCCTGGAGTCCCCGAATCGAGTCCCGGGATCCAATCCCGGGATCCAGTCCCACATCGGGCTCCCTGCATGGAGCATGCTTCTCTCTCTGCCTCTATCTCTCTGCGTCTCTCATGAATGAATGAATAAAATCTTAATGACCACAAAATGTCCATTGCATTTAACCAATAGGAAGTCAGAATCTGTCCTGTAATTGATTGAGCAGTGAGGTGAGGAAATTAAGACAAGAATAAGCTCCTTAGATAGCAAGCAGGTGTCATCTAAAGTGCCAAGTGTGCTAGAGTAATTGATTACAAGAAGGTTCTGATTGGGAAAGGTGCTGGAATTAACCAGCAAATGGTAAAAAGTAGAAAGCATGTATACCAACAATTTGCCAACCTGTGTAAACAATTCTTTTAAGTAACTGTGTGTGAAGGGAAGAAAAGAAAAGGGTAGTAGCTAAAAGGGACACAGGGCTGAGGAACAGGTTTTTTTGTGTGTGATAAAGTGAGAAAGAATCAAAAATGTTTACAAACTGACAGAAAACTTAGCTAAGAGAAAAGAGATAGATTGTAAAGCAAAATAAATATGTAAGAGAACACAAAGCAAGTGGTATCAGAGAATAAGGGTCAGGAGATGGAGCATCATTTTGTCTGAGAAGAGGAGAAAGTGAGGACAGATACAGAAACACTTGGATATACAGAGGCAGAAAATAGAGGTATTCCATGCCCTAAATTTCAAGGGATTCTGAGGAGAATTTTTCTGGGCATGTAATGGGTATGGGAAGAGTAAGGCTGATTGTTTATTTATTCAACTAACACCTCCAGAGTACACCTCCAGATTGTTTATTCAACTTAGCACCTCCAGAGTACCAGGCGTTCTTTGGGTGCTAGGAATATAGTAAATAAAACCAAGTCCCTACTATCATTCTTGCTGGGTGAGATAAGACTATAAGAGAATGTTTATAAAGAATGTGGTAGGTGGCAATTACAGCTAAGAAGAAAAATATACGAGGATAAGGAGGCTAAGAGAGCTATTCAGTGGGAAGGTGGCATTTTATAGGGTGGTCACAGAAAGATGGTTCAGAGGAAAAGAGGAAAATGGAACAGAAAAGTGGAGATAGGGTGTTCAGGTAACTGACCATGCATCCAGACTAGAGGGAGTGATGGAAAAGGGGTAAGGAATGAAGTCATAGAAGTGGAGGGGACAGGTTGTGTACAATTTTGTAAGTCATGATAAGAAGTCAGCTTTTAACTGAAGTGAGCCAGAAAGCCACAGCGAGAAGGTTTTGTACAAAGTGACATAATCCTTATATCTGAAAAGGATCATTTCATTGGGGGGAAAGGCTATAAAAGAGCAAGAGTGTAAACACAAAGAGAAGGCATTTGTAACAATCCAAGTGCAAGATATAAACGATGGGATGGGCCAGAGGATAGTTAGTGGTGAAGAAAATATGAAATGGTTAGGTTTTACATATATTGTGAAGAAAGTGGTGCCAGATTTGCAGATAGATTGAATAGGAGTAGGGAGGTGAGGTGTGAGAAAAAAGAGGAGTCAGGAGTCAGGAATAACTCCAAGGTTTGATTGGGACACTAAAGGAGTGGAGATACCATTTCCTGTTGGGGAAAGGCTGTGAAAGAAGCAGCTTTGGAGAGTAGAGGCTCAGGAACTGGTTTCGGACGTTAAGTCTGAGATGTTTATGAAACACCACATAGAGATGTTGAGTAGGAAGTTGGATATATAAGACTTGAGTTCATAGAAGAAGTTCAGGATAGAGATAGCAATTTGGGAACCTTTGAGATACAGATAACATATAACCATGAAATTACATAAGATCACCTACTGAATAAATAAAAATAAAGAAGAAAAAAGGCCCAAGGACTGAGCCTTCAAGCGTTCCAACATGTACTGACTGTCAAGAAGAAAAAGAACTAGCAAGGCTGAGAAGAGGCCAGGGAGGTAGGAGAAGTGCTGTGAAAGGGTTTTATCAAGCAAGGGAATAAGCAGGGAAAGGGCTTCAAGAAGGGAGCAATCAACTGTGTTGAATATAGTCCAGTAAAATTAGAATTGAACCCCAACTATTAAATTTGTCATGGTGAAGATAATCAGTGACCCTGACAAAAAAATGTTTCCAGCAGAGTGGTAGAGATGAATGCCTTGTTAGATTCAAGAGAGAATGAAAACTGTATTTTGATGACTGTGGACAACTCTTTCCATGAGTTTTGCTGTGGAGGAAGTAAATGCAACAGTGTCTGGGAAAAGGTATAGGGTCACGGAAGTTGTTGTTTAAGATAGAAGATATGGCTTCATTTTTATATTAATAGAATTATTTGGTAAAAAGAAAAAATCACTAATATGGGAGGGAGGCAACTGCAAGAACAATGCCTTGAGCAAGGCAGAGAGATTAGTTCATCTGCACAAGTGAGGACAGTTGATTCCTTGTAACAGGAGGAGAGGAAGGTACAGATGTTAGTAAATTATCAGATCTGATGGTGGGAGTGTATAAAAGTTATATTCTAACTGCTTCAATTTTCTCAGGGAAATAAAAAACAAGGTTATGAACAAAATTAAATAGGAAGGAGATGCTAGATGCTGGAGGATTCTGGAGCAAGAAAAACGATTGAAATAGCTAAGAAAGACACTGACTGGTTTATGAACATAGATCAGGGTCCTGGGTACCATGATGGATCCTCATGAGATTAGTGGTGTGAATTTCAAATGAAACCAGTTAACTGGGTTGTTTTTCTCCTCCCTCATTCAGTGATGTGGGTACAGGTGTAGAGTAGAGGGTGAGTTGTGTTTTGCTAGGCTCAGGTTTTCCCAGGCCAGGTCAGAGGGAGAGGGAGAAGAGTGTTTATAGGAGTATGCAAGAGCATGATTAAAATGACACATTATGACCTCTCATGTATTAAGGAGGACAGTCAAGATATAGGAAGTGTGTAGGTGGTGGTCACCCACATTTCTCTGTTAGATATATCTTTTGTTCTTTCACATTACTTTTGTGACATATCCACTGAACTAAATAAGTTCAACTGTACAAATGCTTATGTAAATTAGTAGAACATATTGTTTTCTGCAAGAAATTGGAAATCTTAATTACGGTTTGGTTGAATTTCTTGACTTCTCTCTTCTGATTGGGATGCCTCTTGCTATTCCTGCCTATGGTCTCGACATAACTGTACAAATAAGGGGACCAGATTCCACTGTACTACAGATTGCTCATGTGGGAATATACACGGGAGCGAAAGGAACCTGGAACTGCACTACACCTGCCCTCTGATATTGGTGAAAAATCCTCCTTCTTCTTAATGGCAGAACCAGGTTCCTTGACTTCCTTTGTGAATAAGGACAATGCTACGTAACTCTGATGTCCTAGTCCACGCTTCATACGCCTATACACTGTGTGTGTGTGTTTGCATGCACGCGTGCGCACATGTGTGAACCAAACTGAAACTTCTCCCTGAACTCTCCTTTCAATGAGAAAAAATGAATGGCTGAGGTTTGCAGTTTGTCAAAAGCTTTGAAAAGATTGCTTTAGCAGACTTTATTTCTGGAGGTTTGTACTGCCTTTCCACTCCTTTAGGAAGGACCTGATGGGATAGCCTAATTTACTTCGTGCATGCCAATTATTAATACAAATGTCTACCTTGGCCTACTTCCTTTCATTTATACAATTTCAGGGATGGTCAGTCAGCTATGCTCCAGGCAGAACACAGAACCATTCATGCACAGGATCTTGTGCTTTATTCTCTCCCCAGTAGGCTCTGAGCATGCTGTGGCTAGAGCCCATGGAGCACTATCTTTTATCCCTTGGCAGTTATTTAAAATCATTCAGAAAGAACCTGCCGAGCCTCATCAATAGAGGTAATTTAGCCAGTGGCTTTAAAAATGCTAAGTTACATTCCCTGTCTCAACTGAGAACATTTATATTACAGGAGAAATGAAGTGTATTCAATATACTCTTGAAGAGTGCATTACAGTATCTAATTCAGCTCTAGCATCACTAACTGTAAAACCATATAATGTTAAAGTCAATTAAGGTGGTTTATTTTTTAATACAATCAATTTTATTGCAGTGACAAGAGAGCACCATAGTTAGTTTTCACAACTTGAGCCTTTGTCAAAAGGCCTTCCAGTTGTGTGGGAAGAAAAACCCCAATAAAGTATGGGAACCTAAAGATGTATTCACTTCTATTTGTGACTGCGTGTCCATGGAAGAGCCATGCCATATTTTTCTTTGTTTTTTTCTGGCACCACCACAGTGCCTAGAATTTAGTAGGTCCACTGAATGAAAATTCATATATGGTTGAATTTTTTTAAATCAAATGTTCAGTATTTACCTTATACTGTTCAAGGCGCAGTAGAGCATAAGAATTAAAAAGCACAGGCTCTGGAACCTGACAGACTTGAATTTATATTTCAGTATTTCTACTTACTAGTTGTGTGATCTTGGGTATGTCACTCAAGCTCTTTCTGTCTTGGTTTCCACAACTGTAAAATGGGCTAATAATGGTATCCACTAAGGTTTGCAAAGCAAACAGTCCAGTGGCTGGTATGTGGTCTCAACCACACAACCATTTAAAAAACAAGAATGTAAAAGTTTATGGCTGATTAAAACCTGAAAGACATTATTACCTAAAAGCCCTTATTTCTCTTAAGAAACTGAAACCTCCGTGTGCAGAAACAGAATGCACATGGCTAATTCATCTTAAGTGCTGCTCAAGAAATACACTTGATGTAGCTTGTGCCATTGATGATGAGAACACAATAAACTGTAAAAAATGTCATTTCTGGAAACTTATTGGCTGGCATTCAGCAAGAGATGAATCTTTGTACTGATGTGACATGATGACTTTGATGAACTGAACTTATTAAAATATGGAGCATTTTAGAAGATATTTCCTTAAAAATGAATTAATTTAGATAGAATATACTGCATACCATTATTCAGACATCCATCTTCATCACTGAAGAATAATTCTGTGTCAGTGAGATGTCTTCCTCCAAATACCTGCTTAGGATCCACTTTTCGTTCTCTAATTCAAAAAATGAAGAGGAGACTTGGACTTACTCACTGAGATTTCCACTGGCTAAAATTCTATAATTTTTGTATTGTATGCATTTTGAAGCTTTCCATGGTTTGAAGATAAAAATCTCAGAAAAAGGGCAGCCCCGGTGGCCCAGCGGTTTAGCGCCGCCTTCAGCCTGGGATGTGATCCTGGTGACCCGGGATCGAGGCCCACGTCAGGCTCCCTGCATGGAGCCTGTTTCTCCCTCTGCCTATGTCTCTGCCTCTCTCTGTGTGTCTGTCATGAATAAATAAATAAAATCTTTAAAAAAAAAATCTCAGAAAAAGATCCCTCTTCTAAAAAAATTTTTTTTCTACTTAGCACAAAAGTCTGAGCGGTAGCAGTAGTCAAACATTCTGACTGAAGAGTCAATATCTCGGTCAATTGCTGCAGATACATCATTTTTCAATTTGTTAGAAAGAAATCAAAAACCCATAAATACAAATATTAGGACGTAATACTCTACTATGAGCCTTTGGTGTCCCATAACATATATATTTGGATATTTGACAAGGAGCTAGTTTTATGTAAGTACACATAGTCTTATTTCTGGGTTTCATATGATACCCTTAGTGGATCATGCCAAAGAACATTGAGCTAATTTTGGTTATAGCTTAAAAATAAGAAGTTTGAAGGTCTGTAATTTAGGGATCTAAGTAGATACCATTCTTGGTATCCTAAGGCATTTTAAAGGCTAGCTAGCACAGAGTGAGACAAGGTGAGGACAAGTATGTAACAAAAGAGATGACATTCTTAAGAGATTGATCATGTTGCTTTTCAGAGTAAGCCACCTTCTGTAGCTACTGTCAACAAGCAAAAGCAAGGTGTAGCAAGGAAACATTTCACACTTAAAAATGATGTTGACTTCCAGTCTCCAGAAAGAAATATTCTAATATGAACTATCCGCTTTGACTGTTATCAAAACCCTTCCTAACGACGCCAGGGTGGCTCAGCAATTGTGTGCATGTCTTTGATTCAGGGCGTGATCCTGGAGTCCTGGGATCGAGTCCCACATCAGGCTCCCTGCATGGAGCCTGCTTCTCTCTACCTATGCCCCGCTCCCTGTGTCTGTCATGAATAAATAAATAAAATCTAAAAAAAAAAAAAAAAAAAAAAAAAAAAAAACTCTTCCTAAAAAAGAATGCTTCTATTGTTCATGGAGTCTAATTTACTGACAATATAATAAGGGTATTCTAAATCACTGAAAGTACTAAAGTAGGTTACATCTTAGCAATCATTGTACTTTAGGATAAGAGTCTAAGTTCCTGCTTCTACAGAGAATTAAGACAGGTCAATTTTATAACAGTTTACAATGAATGAAAGTATTCTTATTTACTCTATTTTTACGAGAACAGAAATCGGGATGCCTGGGTGGCTTGGCGGTTTAGCACCTGCCTTTGGCCCGGGGCGTGATCCTAGAGACCTGGGATTGAGTTCCGCATTGGGCTCCCTGCAGTGGAGCCTGCTTCTCCCTCCGCCTGTGTCTCTGCCCCTTTCTCTCTGTGTCTCTCATGAACAAATAAAATCTTTAAAAAAGAGAGAGAGAGAAAGAAGAGAAATCTAGAAGATGATCAAGGTGCTTAGTTACTAGAGTTTCCAGAAAGTACTGGAAGTTATAGAAATGAAAAAAATTGCCTACTCTTTAATGACAAAATAAAAGCTTCCCCTCCTCACAATGACAAATAGAAGGTTTCTCAATCCAAATTCATTTGCCTTGTGGTTTTGATTAAAAATATGCACATCGAAAACTTCATATTACAGAGAGTGCACAATGTAGTGAGATTCTTACAAATTATGATATTTGATATCAGGTCAAGCAGTCTTTCATTTTGTTCAAAATATTCCAATGATCTGAAATTGCCATCAGTTTATGTTCTGCAAAGTCTCTCTTCCCAAAGTCTATTGATATCACCAAACTGAAGATGAAATAAGGACTTTTTGTTCCCTCTAAACAGGGGGATAATGCCCTTTGAGAAAATAACATTTGTAACAAATAAAACCCAGGGGATCTAGTAGGGCAAAAGAATAAATCTTCATCTTCCACACAACTTTCAAACTGGTAAACAATATAAGAATTCAAAGATCATTCCTTTTCAACTCATGCCTTATAATGTACAAAGTAAGTTTGTATGTAATGGCCATTCCAGTTCCATTCTGTAGTCAGACATGAGAATTCAGTGGTTAGAGGCTTAACTTTAATATGCAAAGTAGAGGGTTGGGCGGAAATGGGGTGGGGGCATCAGGATAAATAACCCACACAACTGGAAGTTCAGGTCATTTCCGATCTGAGGATATAGAGGGCATACTGGACAATGGTCAGACTACCTGAAAGGAAACCACAATCTGATTAGTTCCACTCCAAGGGATGGTTTTTAAAAACCCGTTCTTATTCTTTACCATTGATTGGACGTCTAAATGAAAGGCTACATATGGTGAAAGATATATACATTCAGCCATTACAACAGAAGGGCGATAAATTATTCGGGATGCCTGCAGAGAACTGTGTAATCCACTCTTTCCATTTTCACTCTCACCTGTGAAAAAAGCCTGAAACTGTATGCCAATTGGTTGTTAATAATGTGCTCTGGAAGGGAGCAAGTTGAAATTGTTCCTAAAACTGCAAATCAAGAGACAAAGTATGTGTGTCTACTACTGTTGAATGAAATTATATATCAGAACAAAAGACCATGCCTGCAGTACAGGACTAAAGTATGCTTTCAAGTGTCCTATATAATCCAAAGCTTTGGGCAGCACAAAGCTCTGCAGTGCTTATATTTCTACTCCCAGAAGAATAGCCTAACATAGATGTAGCTAATGGAAGCCTCCAAAAGGAAATTGGTGATATGAAATTTAAAATAATTGTTTTTTAAATTTGTAGTTTCCAGATTGGGTTTCTACTGTGCCTGCCAAACATTCTCCTTTTTCTGTGGGTTAGCTACATAAATATGGATTTCATTTGTTTATTAAGAAAAGGAAGTGGTGATTCAGCCACTTTGTAGAGATTCTGTACCGATCCTGTTTGTATTCTTCCTGTAAGATGTGACAGGTCAAAACCTGAAAGGAAGGAAGAGCATGGGGGGTACTGATTGGGAAGAGTAAGCCCTCTGCATCTCTGGTTTCGTCTGTAGCCCAGGCTGCCTCCCTCAGAACTTCTGTCTCACCTCAGTACCTGGCCAGCTCCTGCTGCTCCATTACTGTCCTTTTCGTCAATCTGGATGGGCTCCAGGTAGCAGAAATTCTATTACCAAACCCTCTTTCTTTTACATAGGTTCCAAATTCCAGTTTTCCAGGAATCTTTCATCCTCATATATGTCAAGCAGGAGACACTCTCTTGTCTTTTCTCTAAAAAGTTTGTGAATCTGTATTTATTTGTTACAGGAAGATCAAATATAAACATTCCAAAACTCAGTGCTGTCCACATGCCATTTATGAGTCATGTGTCACAAGGATATCACTCTCTTTCTCTGAGCCCCACTTAGAGCTGGCAAATAAAAGAGTAATACTAGCAGTCTGCCTACTTCACAGGGTTGTAGCATCAAATGATCTACATGAAAGGGCTTTTGATCACTAACTTCCAATTAAATATATTGCATAATAATTAGCCAGGAATGTTTGCAAGTGAAGGATGTATATATATTTACACATCATAGACAAAGTTATAAGGCTATGCAAATGGAATACAAAAGCTGAATCAAGTAAAGTAACAAAGAAGGAAAGAGGAAGGATTTACAGAAAAAGGGAGAAGACAGAAATAAAGAACAAGTGTGAAGGTACACCTGTGCATATTCAGCAGGAATCTGAAGAAGTATGGCTTGAAGAGGTGCTTATTTGAAAACATCACCATGATGGTTCATTTTGTGTCAATGTAACTAGGCTGTGGTGCCTGGTTTTTTGGTCCACTGCTAGTCTAGATGTTGCTGCGAAGCTATTTTATAGATGTGATTGACATTTACAACCAATTACCTTTAAGTTAAGCAAATTGTCCTTGATAATATGGGTGGTCTTTGTTCAATCAGCTGAGGGCCTTAAGAGCAAAAACTGGGGGTGCCAGAGAAGTAATTTTGCTTCAAGACTATAATATAGAAACCCCATCTCAGGTTCCACTCTGCCAGCCTGCTCTACAGATTTCAGACTTACCAGCTCCTACAATTATGTAGCCAACCCCCTAAAATAAATCTCTCAATGATAGATATTCTATTGGTTCTGTTTCTCTAGAGAACCTTAGCTGATACAATCACTAACGTTGTTTTATTTTAAGATTTTATTTTATTTATTCATAAAGACAGACAGAGAGAGAGAGAGAGAGAGAGAGAGAGAGAGGCAGAGACACAGGCAGAGGGAGAAGCAGGCTCCATGCAGGGAGGCTGACACGAGACTCGATCCCGGGTCTCCAGGATCACGCCCTGGGCTGCAGGCGGCGCCAAACCACTGCGCCACCGGGGCTGCCCACTAAAGTTGTTTTTATGGGAAAAACATAGTGGATTATTTTCAGCCTTTATTTTCTTTGCCATTTTTAAAAAAGATTTTATTTATTTACTCATGAAAGACACACACAGAGAGAGAGGCAGAGACACAGGCAGAGGAAGAAGCAGGCTCCATGCAGGGAGCCCGACATGGGACTCGATCCCAGGTCTCCAGGATCACACTCTGGACTGAAGGCAGCTCTAAACCACTGAGCCACCTGGGCTGCCCTTGTTTGCCATTTTATAGGAGCATCTGTACTCTCCAACCATGCCTGCAATACAGGGTAGAGAGAAGATAGCCCCAAGTGAATGATCCTTTTTAGTCACACTAAGAAGAATTTGGTGTCTTCTAAAATCATAACCATCTCCATTTAGATATCTTACCAATAACTCAAACTCAAAATACTCAACACTGACATCTTTTTCCTCCATAAAAATGTTCCTTTTTTGAGGTGCTGCTCCACAGTGTCCTATTCTGTCTCCACTATAGAATCATCCTTCACTTTTCCTTTGGTTCACTCCTCATGTTCATTCTATAAATCCTACAAATCTTTGGTACCTTTTCTCAAATGAAGCCCATCTTAGATTTTCTTCATGTTTCCTCTAGTAGCTACCCTGCAAATTACTTCAGATCAATCATTCTAAATAGGCTTTCATTTATTGCTTACCAATTGCCTATAGCTTTTTCTTTGAAATTTAAAATCCATATTGCTAAGTCTGGCATTCAAGGCTCTCCATGTAGAATCCTAACCAATCTCCCCAGAATAATCTGTACTACTTCTATCAAGAGCTTTCTACTCTAGAGACCTTGGCCTCTCCAATGACTCATTCCCCACTCTTTCACCATTTTCTCCTTCTTCGCCATTCTGTGTATTTCCCATCTTTCAAGTCTCAGTTCAAGTTCCAATTTTCCTAGCCATTCATAGGCTTAATAGAACTTCCTCATTCAGAACTAGTGTTGTGACTATCTGGCTCATTCATTTGGCATTTAAGTATAAAATAACATATGGCTAATAAATAGTAGACACAGGTGAAGACTATTCAATCAAATTTAAAGCTGTCTGAGTTAGGGACTATATTTTTAAAATCATTTAAGGAATAAAAGAAGGGTAGGAGGGATGGAGGAAGAAACTAATGAGAGACCTTCCTTTGTACTCATAAGCTATGAGTTACAACTTGGCACTGTGTATATCTTCCATCCAAATGCTATACTTATTTCCCATTGTGGGAATAATCAAAAGAGACATTTTAATAAAATGTGCTGTCCTGAGGATACATGAGTTTTCTAGTTGTGGTTGATTTGTATTATATCCGTCATACCTGTTCTGGTAAAATGGCTGATAGGTATAGACCACAGTCTATAAAACAAAGTGTTGTTAATTAATGTGCATGGGGATGCTCACCAAGGCCTTTTGTACTGGTAAACACAGTGCATACTGTTCAGTCTTCATTCTATTTTCCAGTTTCCAGTATCTAACTCTGTTCACCACTCTCTTCATTTTAAGACTTTTCTCTTATCTCCTCTGTAGTATGTTCTGATTCTCCTTCCACCTCCCTAAACTCTCCATATCAGTCTTCTACCCATTTCTTAAATGACAAACTCTAAAGGAGAGTGGGGGAAGATCTCATCTTTATGAGCTGAATAGCCTGATAACTTCAATCATTCAACAACCAGCTATACTTTCATTATTCCTAAAGCTCTCACTCCAGCTCAAACCTCTCACCTGAGTGGAATAACAACATGGCCAACTGGCTACTGAATGTTTCCATTTGGATGTATAGACCATATGCATCTATAACTCCCCATCAGACCAAACCTCCTCTGCCTTCTTTATTCCTTGTCCCAGAGGCTAATGCTAATGACTTAGCATGGCCTGCATGGTCCTTCACAGCCTTATCCTGTCCAACCTCTGCTTTCTTCACTTACTGCCTAATCTCCACTCTGAATTTGACATTTCAACCTATTTAAAATGCAGCTTCCGCAAATGCCATTCTGTCTTGTCCCTCAAAGCCTTTGAAATTTCTAGCTTCCCTAAAAACATTGCATTGCTTACATTTTTCATATCAACAACTCCTTGACTTATCACAGATCTAGAGGTATTTCTGATCCCCTCTCCACCCAAATCGGGGTTACTTACCCCTCCATTGTTCTCCTATTGGACATAACTGGAGCATACTTCTTTTCACATAATATTGCTATATTTTTGTTTGTTTTGTTTCCACTAGACTCTAAGCTCCTTGAAGACTGTGGTTTATCTTGTTATTTTATCACTACCTTATATAGCAGAGGGACGGCATGGCATACATTAGGTACTCAATATGAGTTTGCTGAATGAATCAGTGATAAACAGACACTATGCTTTAAATGACTGTATTTGCTAATTATTAATAACCATTTAAAGTATCCTGACTCTATATCCTATGATTCCATCCTTTATTCATTTCCTTGACCATAAAAATACTTTGTAATATTCTACAGAAATAGAATCTAGAGATGTATATATATTTCTGAAATTATTAGCAAGTAAGAAAATAAGAAAAAGCTTTTTTTGTTGTTTAACCATAAGCAAATCTCAAGAAAGCATGAGGACCTGTGAAAATAAAAAAGGCATTAAATATCATTCATAATGATTTTTTTAATGCATACAAATATGTAGGTAACCTGAAACACTCTGGATTCACAGTTTGATGTCTTTTAATTCCATTGAAGCAAAAATTAAAGTTCATTAACATCTGGATGAAGGAATTCTTTCTATATTATAGTCTAGGACTCCACTCAGATCAAATAGGTCAATTAGTCAACTTAGGACAAATGTAGGCCAACTTCAATGTTCTGCATAATCAGAAATTAAGCAGGAAAAAAAAAAGAAATTAAGCAGGAGCCACCCTTTTATAAGAGGAAATCATAGCATTTTAATTACTTAGTTTGGAAGAATGGGGACATTGAGGACTTCTCTGTAATCACATGCTCCACAGAGATTGAGTGTTTAGACATTCGTGAGGAAACAATGATGTACCCTTCAATCACTGGTTTGACCTTGTTCAAAACACTGACATTCAAAATGAGTCCAAACTGTTTTCCAGCAGCACTTTATTTTAGAGTGGCTTTCTTGACCAGGGTTAGTTATTGCTGCACAAATCCAAATTACCTCCCCAATTTGTCCCAGAAGATATTTGCAGGTCTGCACAGGCAGACAGTCCTAGGAAGTAGCAACATGATCAAGTATTTGGTCACAGGAAAGTCAAACAGGAAAGAGTGATGGGACATCCCATTTGTTTGTAGACTGGATATTAGAAAGGTTTTCAGGTGTCCAATCAGCCACAGACAACAGAAACTTTAAAACTCAGAGGTTCCTTTTCAATAATTCTCATTGCTTTGTGCTATTTGTTCTGTTTTTTATTTTTTTAATCTCAAAAGGCTTTCTCTTATTTCATTTCCAAATATCTTTGGGAGAGAGAGGATCTATGTCTAAACTCTCTTTGGTTTTAATAATCTGTTTTCCACTAAAGAGTGACAGTTGCTTACTTTTTCAAATCTTCTAAGAGTTGCCTTAAAGGCATTAGTCATTTTTTTCATAAAAGTATTACTAAACATTAAGCTTTCACCTGAAACAATTGGGAATATGAAACAGGACAGACAACCAGAATTGTTCCTAGTTGAGGAATTTACCCTAAATCCAATACTGTTGTAGACACCAAAGCAATGAAGTCACTCAGTGGCACGAGAGACAGGACAGAGAAGAAAGAGAAAGCCATAACAGAGCTTACTGGTGGTTAAAAATTCTGTAACTGCTTAAAGTTAAAAAGCCCTCATTATCAATGATGTTATGAAGTAACCTAGGCAGGATGGGGCTCATGACTTGGAATTAATATCCTACTCTTCTTAAAAACCAATTTCCAGAGCAGCCCTGGGTGGCTCAGCAGTTTAGCGCTGCCTTCAGCCCAGGGCCTGATCCTGGAGACCGGGGATCGAGTCCCATGTCAGGCTCCTTTCATGGAGCCTGCTTCTTTCTCTCTCTCTCTCTTTGTGTGTGTGTGTGTACCTCATGAATAAATAAAATCTTAAGAAAACAAACAACAACAAAAAAAACAAAAAACAAGTCCCAACTTAAAAGAAAACCCAAACTCTTCCTTTTTACTTTTTTTTTTCTGTTCAAAGATTCTAGTGATAATAGGCTTTACTTTTTCCAGATTTTATTTATTTGAGAGAGAGAGTTCAAGTGGGGGGATGAATAGAGGGGGAGGGAGAGGAGGAGGAAAGAATCTCAAACAGATTCCATGCTGAGCATAGAGCCCAACGTGGGGCTCGATCCCATGACTCTGAGATCATGATCTAAGCCAAAACTAAGAGTTGAATGCTTAACTGACTAAACCATTCAGTTGCCCCATTCTAATGGTAATAGTTTTTTGTTTTTTAGTGGTAATAGTTTTGATGAATGTTTTTTTTCTCTAAAATGTTACGATAAGACAGAGGTTACATTATTACACAAGTGACATACCTATGAACATCTCTCTGAGGATTTATGGCTCTTTCTATTCCTTTTTAACATTTTTTTTCTTAGGGAACTAATTCCAGACAGGACAGCAGAGATTGGCTATTCACCAAATCTGTTTACCTTTTCTTCCGAGCCCACAGCTACATTTCTTGATCTCTCTTGCAGTTATGTGTGAAGATGGAAGTTGACTCTTTCCAAAGGAATGTGGTCAAAAGTGATATAAACCATAAAAATCTGTACTTCAAGTGCTGGCCAAAGAAAATCCTTCTATCTAACCTTTCACTCTTTTTCCTTATTTTTCTTATCTGATGGCTGCGTATCTATGCTCAGGGTAACTTTAGAACACACGTATGAAAGATAGCAGTCTTCATCACTCTGGGTCCTATCACGCGTAAGAAATAAATGTATATTACGGTAAGCTACTAACATCTCAGGGTTTGTCTGTTATAATAGCTACAGTTATTCTAAAACATATGGCATCTAGAAATAAACCACTAGAAAAAAATAACCTAGCAAAGAATTGTCAATATTTTTGTATATCTATTTCCTCCTCTCCCCCCTTTTAAAACTTTAACACTTTTAATTACCTCAATTTGTGGGTTCTTACCCATTATCTTGCCCTTTTCCAGAATTCCAAAGTTCTGCTTAATCTGGCACTAAATCTACATAAATAATATGAGAGGAAGCATTGAAACACATTGCCACTGAGCACAGTTCCCTTTTCAAACATGGCAGCTTGAATGTCTCAAAACAGAAGACATAAAAAGACACTGGGGAATCTATTCTATGTAAGAATTATAGTTATATCCTCCTTTTCTACCTTTTGTTCCAAGAGACAAACCTGGGTTCAGTGTCCCAAAATGAACTACCCATCTGTGACAGCCTACGGTCATTCTATTATAGCTCTGTCCCCAAACAGCCTTTAAACGCAAACTAATTCTCCAGGCTTGTTTTGTCTGTTTCTTTGGTTTGTTATGGTGACTACATTTGAATTTATCTAGCCATCCTAGTATATTGTAGTGATTCTGTTTTCTATAAGATAAATGATTTGCTCTGTCAACAATAATGCCCTATAATTATAGAAAAAATAAGTCTCTACACATCGAAAAGCATAATCTCTAAGTCCAAATAGGAAGAAAAATATTTTAATAAGCAGGAATATAACGAAGACGAAATTAAAGGAAAATTTTCTGAAATGCAAGACAATTTTATATTTAATTCTCCTGACTCAGAGGCAAAGCTCATAGCACTACACATTAGATGTGAATTAGATGATTTATAAACTTGTTTTGAGTAACCAGCAGTATGAAAGAACTCAAGGAAAATAGGAGATCTACAGATAACTAAGAGAAGCTTAATAGGAACTGTGGATAACAGAGGGTGTAGGATAAGACACCACAAAAGGTATTTGCAAAGCAAGTGGTAAATCTCAAACCTTACTTGCCTGAAAAACATCTTATAGAAATATGGGTGAGGGGGTAATGGGCTTTGAAGAGAGATAGGGACGACATTTGTTCAAATTTTGGTTCTACTTCCTGCTAAATGTAAGCACTTGGGCAAAATTGCTTGACCTGCCCAACGCCCAGTTTCTTAGTCTGTAAAATGGGTACCATAAATCTCTAGTTCACGGGGCTGGTATGAGAATTGGTCTGTAAAGTGACACGTGGTACTAAGTTTACCATAAACTGTAATTATTAGTGTATCTGGAAAAGATTTACTATTGACTTAAAAGTCATATTGTTTTCTTCAATCTGAAGTAAAGATATCAGAGTTTTTCATCTAAAATTTCCTCAGAGATTTCTTTTCCTAATTCATCTACCACATTGGCAGAAATAGCATTGTAAACTTAACTTGGCTAACTCTGCTTCATTCATCTGTCAACAAGATTCTGGGCTTCAAATTGAGTTGACAATTGCTGAAGGTAGATGGGAGAGAACAGGCTGCACGAGAGCGTCGTATTTCACACCTCAGAGGGTTCTGTGCTACCAACAATAACATCATATCTCTGTCAGTCAAGCAAAATTATGTGGTTTGATAGACTGATACAAATAAAAAGCCAGTTAAAGCAGCTCTCCTGACTCTCTTCTGGCTACAGCTAGAGGACTTGTTTGAATCTGCTACCCATGAGTATTAGAAAAGCACTTCCTTTGGGGACAAAAGGACAGAGAAACCACATCCCCCTTTGACTCTAAAAACAGTCCAAAATAGTGCAAAACTGGCTACCTTTGAAAACTCTGAAGTCACTTTGTAAATTTTAATCTTACTCTTTGCTTCTTATTGAAACATGAATGTATTTTTAAGATATCCTAAATGGAAGGTACAATGTCATGTCATATGCAATCAGGTAACACAATGGTCAGGCAAATCATTCAGGCTAACACATTTGTGATAACCGAGCTAGGCACTCAAAGCACCTTCATGGATTCCTTCAGAGCAATATTTTAATACATGTTATCTTTATGAAAAAGAAAAGAGAAAAAAGTACCTGATATTCATACATATATTACCGTAAAATTATTCCATTGTAGCCTTTTTTAGTCTGTATGAAAACTTATTTCTTGGATTTGATGCTGTACACTAAATATATTATAACTTCTTCAAAATGCAGTCAAGATGGGACAGTATAAATGCTTATTTTATGGATTGACCACTTTGCATTTTGGGCATGTTTTTATTATATATAATTATTTATATCAAGGAATATGACTTGACCATTGCCTGCCCAACCTGCATAACAATGATCCATATTGTAACACACTCATAATTCATAAGGAATACGGATAATGTGGTAAGTGGAAAGAGTTTAAAATCAGACACATCTAGTTGAATTCCAACTTTGTAAATCCTCTCTACTGGTGCAACCATTGATAATTAATCTCTGTGAGTCTTTTCCTTACTGAGCAATGGGAATGGTAACACCAGGATTTTTGTGAGACAAAATGAAAGAATGTGTGTGAAGTGCCTAGAATATTGCTTGGCGTATACAGACATACCTCATTATATTACATTTCAAATTACTGGGCTTCACAGATATAGTGATTTTTTTGTTGTTGTTTAGTGGGGTTTTTTAAAATACAAATTGAAGGTTTGTGGCAATCCTGCATCAAGCAAGTCCATAGGAGCACTTTTTTAACAGCATTTGCTTACTTTGTGTCTTTGTGTCACATTTGGGTAATTCTCACAATATTTCAAACTTATTTCATTATTTTTATATCTGTTGTGGTGATTTCTGGTCAGTGATTGTGACTCACTGAAATTTCAGATGGTGGTTAGCATTTTTAGCAATAAAATATTTTTTAATTAAGCAGTTACCATATTTTTTGACATATGCTATTACACATTTAATAGATTACAGTATAATGTAAATATAATTTTCATATGCACAAGGAAGCCAAAAAATTCATTTGACTCACTTTATTGTGATACTCACTTTATTGCAGTAGTCTGGAACCAAACCCACAATATCTCCCAGGTATGCCTGTACTCAGTGCTTAAACATATTGGTTCTATTTTATTTTTATATAATAAGAAAGGAAAAAGCAATTAAATCTTTAGTGGAGGACCTGGACTAATAGATAACCCCAAGAAAGCCAGATCTATATGGCTGCTGAAACTTCTGAAGAGCCAAAGAGGAAATACTAGAACCTGGAATGTCACCGTACAACAGAAGCAAGATTTAACTATCTCTCGGCATGTCTACAACTTACATCCACCAAAAAAGGTCTTGAACACTCTATCCTGGCTGTAATCTTTAGTTTCCTAGTGGTTTGTTTCTAGTTTTAAAGACAGAGGCTTAAATATGAAGTCAAAGAATAAGACTCCTCGACGTGGGCCATGCCATCTGCCTAGCATTAAGCAGGAGTTGAAAGTCAGTTACAGAAGCAAAGCCACTCCTAACATGATTTATGTTCCACCCTTGAACGTGGCAGGAAGACTGCAAAAGATATTTGGAAGCCAATGCTTCCTCTGAATAAAGTAAACGAGTATATGCTAAGCCCCTCTCCCCGGACCATGCTGGCCTTTAGATAAGTTGCCAATGTGGAGTCTTTGAACCCTGGAGCAAACTGGCTATTCGGGATGAGAAAATATCTCAAGGCCAATGATCACTGCTACCGTAAATGTACAGTGGACAATACAAACACTGGGGTCAGACAACAGATATCCAGGATATTATTACTCAAAAACACATCTAGCTCAAAGCTGACAAGATAATCTGTTCCTGTGAGTGCAAAGCAGGCTGGAATTCTGCAGCTCTGACCTACTCAAGGAAAGAAAAAAAGAAAGTGCAACTCTCTAAGGGCTTCATCTCATGTTCTTTATGCAGGCAAACTCCAACAGACTTCAAAGGGAGTGTTGCCTAAGGAGGGAGTATGGGACCAAGCCCACGGGGGGTATCATTTCCATGATCATGTTGCCATCTACATTTGGTGGACTGGCAAATGCAAATATTTCAGATACAAGTTTAAACAGATGAAAAAAGAAGTGCGAAATAGCTTGGGGATTTGCTTGCAAGAGAAACCTCAGAATTCCAGGAAAAGTATTTAATATCAGGAGCTTCATAAGTTATTCCAAAAGTCCCAGGAGAGTAACTGGTTTGTGATACTATTAAAAATAAAGTTTTTTTCTTCATTGACACATTTTGTACTTCAACATATCCAAGATAGTGTACTTAAAAAATAATTTCCCAACGTTAAATATTCTTCAAAGGTCAGTAACATTTTTCTAATTGAAATAAAGATTATATTCGGATGTCTTAACAAGGTTTTAACATACGTGATCCTGATTAATGTAGAAGAGCCCAAATCCAGCAAATATACTTACAGGAGGACCTGTGGGGTGGGAGTGGGGTGGAGAGAATAAGAGAAAGGGAGAGATGAATTAGTGATGATGCAAAACATTAAGATTAAATACAAGACGAAAGCATTGTCATAGTCATCAGCTAAAATACAAGCTGTCGAAGCCATATAGAATTCAATTGTTCTTAATCTCTCTCTCTCTCTCTCTCTCTCTTTTTTTTTTTTTTAGGTCATGGACAACTTTGATACCATATCAGAAAAGTGCATTTACATCTAACTGCACACAAAATTTTACATACAATTTTAGTGGATGTTCAGATTCCTTGAGGTCTATGAATTACTGAAAGGTTCATTTTAAGATGGCCAATATACAAACCTAAAAATTCAGATAAAATATGAATCAGGAGGATCTTTGGTTGTTTATGATAGCCCAGTTGGAACTTATATATAACTTTCTGGAGTTTGGTAAGATGGCTAAATGAGAAATGTACCGATTGTTTGTTCTAAGAATGTTTTTTCATTCAGTAAATGTTTTTCATTCAGTACCATTGTCAATATATAAAATCATAAATCCTTATGTTTATATGTTTCTTTAAAACTATGTATTCTCATCAAATCACAGGGAAAGTCTAAGAAAATTTCCATATTTCCACACTGTACACTCGAAACAAAAGTTTTAGTAGCCAAGAAATTAAGAATTGACTTTTTAATTTTCTATAAAACTTCACATAAGTACAAAAAACTTAATTTCCCTCAATCCTTTTTATTTCTTTTGATAAAGATCAATTCACTGATTGACTCCACTAATGTTTCCTTATTTCTTATTCCTTAAAATGCATTTATTTATTTTTTTTCATTTATTTTTTATTGGTGTTCAATTTGCCAACATATAGAATAATACCCAGTGCTCATCCCATCAAGTGCCCCCCTTAGTGCCCATCATCCAGTCACCCTTAAAATGCATTTATAAATCATCTTCTAATATAAAACTTTGTATTGTGAAAGGGATACCTATACAAGCTTCCAATTACTTAGGTTAAATGAGGTTTAAAAGTAACCTTTAAAACACTCTTAAAGGAATTAAGCAGGTATACTGCCCAAATTATTGAATTTTCATAAATCCCTTTTACTTCAACACCTTTTTTTCTAAAAGGAAGAGGAAATGAGACTAAAAACCAAAAACACAGCAAGTCAATTTGCTGCTCTTTTTGATAGGTTAGAATTTTTACTATTTCAACACTTAGAAATTGGTTGTTTTTTAACACTGATAAATACTTGTGAAAAAATACTAGAAAAGAACATTTCTTAGCACACTAGAATCAAAACTTAAATTACCTTTCAAAGTGAAGGAAAAAAACTCAAGTAAAAAAAATTTTGAAACTAAATATCCAAATGATGTGAGCAGCCTACTGTTTTGCTTGTTTTATAAAGTCTAAGACTCCAAAAATATAAATGACCATGCGAAGTCTTATCAGGCCATCAATTCTTCCTTGCAGGGTAAGGCGAAGGTACAGATAGCCATTTGGCCTGAAAGCAAAAACTCACTGAAACGGGCATTAGGACAATGGGTTCTGTTTCAAATTCTGCTCATAAAAAAATTGAATGGCCTTGGCCCAATCACCTGACTGCTCTGGGGCCTCCATTTCCTCAACTACAAAATGAAAATGCTGGATTGATTACTCAGGCTGCTGTCATCACTAAAATTCTAGGGTTATACAAGAGGAATAAAAATTCCAAAATTTGAAATGAATGAGAGTAAAAGCATGACAAAATTGTACCAGTTGGATAAAGTAACAATAAAGTTTTCCAAGACATGTGCCCCAGTGTCCCAAAGCAGATGTTTTCATAAAGATCCTGCATTTGCTATCTATGGAGACAGAAACATGGGTGATATTGCCACACTGTGTGCAGCTAAAAAACCCTTCACTGTACCCAGAAAGGACAAACAACCTGATGCAGTAAATAATCCAAAATTGGGTGCCAGTGGTTATCAAACTTAATAAATTAACAATATTTTCCAAGCTTCTACCTACAGTTTGATGGAAATAAGAAGATTAAAAGAAAAGTTCTAGGTTTAGCAGAGAAGATTTAAAAACACTCACACGCTTGTGCCCAACCTCCAGCAAGACAATATAATCATTAATTAGGAGGAACAGATGCAGGAATCTAACCCAAACATTAATGACAAGGAGCAGCTGAAAGAGAGACTTACCAGATTCTCCTCTTCGGCCCCTCTTACCTCGTTTCCCCGGAGGGCCTAAAATACAAAGAATAATTTTTTGAACGTGGTTTAGCATTCTTTTCTCTTGTTCCAAAATGGCTAGTAAATAATTTCTACATATTTTATCACTGTTTTTAACTAACAACTTCAAGAAAGGGACCAGATATTTGTAAAGGCCAGCATTATCAGCATTACTCTTGAGCTTCATTTAATTATAAAACCCATCCCAGATGTCTAATCATCTAACATTTACTTAAGAACACAAAACATTTAGAATTTTTATTCATCCTGCCTGGATAGCATCAATAAAGACTTTAACTGCAAATTGGTGCTGTTGAGATTTCATGTTTCTTATGAAAATTTCTTTTCTAAAGGTTTCAGTATACTAATAATTAAAAGCACTAAGTACAAATGACTATAGTTTCTCTTCAGTCAGGTCCATCATGATTCCCTTGAAAATATTTATTTGGCAGTTAATTAAATGTACATATTCATAATGGAAATAATCCTTATAATATTTCTATTTTATTAAATATGAATTTTCATATATTGGAATTTCTCTAATTGAGAACCAGCTGAGTTAAAATCATACTTTTAATTGGAAAATGTTTAGGTACTAACTATAGGTCTCATTTTTCTAAGGAGCTAGCTCATTATTGTCATTCAGCAAATATTTAATTTTTATGATGATCCCACTTTCAAAGTGGAGGAAAGAACTTTTTTTCCCAGTGAATTGCTTATAAAGACCACCAAGCTAGTATGTATCAGACTTAACACAAAATTCTAGACAGTCATGGCTTTCAAGCTATTATTCTCAATTATATAATTTCTGCCTTCATTTCCTTGAGTAGGAATAGTTCCCACTGAATTATGGTTCAGGCAAACAGAAGAGAATAATTAGCCCACAATGAGAATTAAGGTCTTATAATATTTGCTGGAAAAAAGAGGCCAAGGAAAATACAGACCCTCCTGGTTTTAAAGAATGAGCTGCTAAGTTGTACTGATGACTTCCAAACTCTAGAAAGTTCAAGACACAAGCAGCACAGGCCTTAGCAGCCAGCCGGCTCTCGACATGATCCTGAGCTACCAACTTCCACATGGAAACACTATCATGAGAATAAAAACATCAGTGGGCTAGTTAGTTTTCCCTCAAGCCCTTACACAGAATAAGTCTGGCCATCTGTGTTTTGTAAGAGGTTAAAAACAATCAAGCAATAAAATTGATTGAAAACGTTAGAAGAATTCTTGTAGTAGAGTCCAAAATTATCATTCAAAATTTCAGATTTCTTTCTATATTCTGGAATAAAGAGCAACTTCTTTCTTTCTTTTTTTATTTCTTTTTTATTTCTTTCTTTTTATTTATTGATACGCACACTGAAACATACATGCACAGAAGTATATTGACATATTCTGATACATACAACGTCCTTAAGGTTAGGAATCTGATTTTTTTTCCAACAAAATCACTTAAACTAAGAAGTAGTTGGCAATAACTATATACTTAAGATGTCTGTAGTCTGCATAGTAGGGGTTATAGGCTATGTATAAGATGTATATCTGCTCTGAAGAGGCAAAGAAGTTGAAAAAATTAAAATAATACCTACAAAAAATTCATTAGTGTCCTGTTGTGAAGATGGGAAGATGGCACCATGAGTTTATGCTCTGATTTTTCCCTTCTACTCAAAACACACAGTCAATTACAAAAAGAGAAAAAGTTTTTAGAAGAATTTGTATTCAAAAAAGAAATGGACATAGTCCATTTCTAGTCCAGGCTAGAAATGAACCAGAAATGCAAAGTGGAAAGCGAGGATAAAGCTATGAGCCTGCTGGGCTCTAGTTCTAGACACAGGAATGATGGCTACGAGTACTATTCCTGGAGAATAAATACTCAAATTTCTCTAAGTCACTTCCTAAAGCCAGCAGCTTAGAAATGCTGAAGACAAACTGAAAAAACCCCAGGTCTCTGGCTTAAAGGCTGAAGAATATAGACATAATCTCTCAATCAGAAAATGAAGTAAGCATCTGCTGGTTTGATGCCTAACTCTATGATATCTACAACATAAATCTGGGACAGAAGTCCAGAAATGCTATTTTAAGACCAATCTGGTCTAGAAAGTTGAGGATGTCAAACATAAAAGGGCTAGGTAAGAAAGGGTGAGTGCAGAGGAAAGGCATACATAGTGAGAAAACTACAGCAAAAGAAAGAAAATACTTCCTACTCATAATGAGTACACAAAACAAAATTCCGAAACACACGAAGAAATCTAATGCTAAGAAAGGCAGTACTCAAAAAAAAAAAAAAAAAAGAAAGAAAGAAAGATAAAGAAAGGCAGCACCCAACAATAAGATCATGAATTCTTTCCAGGTAAAATTAATTTAAAAAACCATCGGACAGGGGCACCTGGGTGGTGCAACTGGTTAGGACGTCGGACTCCTGATTTTGGCCCAGATCATGATCTCAGGGTCATGGAATCAAGCCCCAAATCATGGGTTCCACTCTCAATGCAAGTCTGTTTAGGATTCTTTCCCTCTCCCTGTTTGCCCCTCATCCTGCATGTGCACATGCACACACCCACACCCACACATTTTCTCAAATAAATAAAATAAATAAAATCTTAAAAAAATCCATCAAACAAAAGTCAGTGTGTGAATTATACTTTCAGAGATAAATAGAAATCTCTGAAATGTTAATGGATGTTTGAAGAAATAACATCCATTAAAGACCAAGGGATTTTAAAGATAAATAAGAAAAAAAATAAATATTTAAAAGAACCCTTCAGGGATCCCTGGGTGGCGCAGTGGTTTGGCGCCTGCCTTTGGCCCAGGGCGCGATCCTGGAGACGCCGGGATCGAATCCCACGTCGGGCTCCCGGTGCATGGAGCCTGCTTCTCCCTCTGCCTGTGTCTCTGCCTCTCTCTCTCTCTCTCTGTGACTATCATAAATAAATAAAATTAAAAAAAAAAACTTTAAAAAAAATAAAGAACCCTTCAAAAACCTTGAAAATAATTTCAAAAAATAGTCATTGAAATTTTATTTTTATTATTTCTTAAATATTTTATTTATTTATTCATGAGAGACAGAGAGAGAGAGGCAGAGACACAGGCAGAGGGAGAAGCAGGCTCCATGCAGGAAGCCTGACGTGGGACTTGATCCTCGGTCTCCAGGATCACACCCTGGACTGAAGGAGGCTCTAAACCGCTGAGCCACCCAGGCTACTCATCACTGAAATTTTAAAAAAAGAACAAAGCATTTAAATGCTAGCCTCGGTGTGATTGAAGACAGTATTGATGTAGACTATGCAGAATGCAGCCCACAGACAAATCCAATATTAATATCTATCTATCTATCTATCTATCTATCTATCTATCTATCTACTCTGATCTGAATGTTGGTGTGTTCTCAAGATTCCTATGTTGAAATTCTAATACCCAAAAATGATGGTATTACAAGGTGGGGCCTTTGGGAGGCAATTAAGTCATCATGCTGGGGCCTTCACAAATGCAATTGGTACCTTATAAAAGAGACCCCACAAAGATCTCTAGCCCCTTCCACTCTGTGAGGATAGAGTGAGAAGGCACCAGTTATAACCTAAGAAGAAGGCTCTTACCAGAAGGTGACCATGCTACCACATTCATTTTAGACTTCCCAGCCTCCCCAGCTGTGAGAAATACATTTATGCTGTTTACAAACTACCTAGTCTGTGATATTTTGCTATAGCAGCCCAAATGGGACTAAGACTCTACCTATCTACCTACCTACCTCCCTATCTACCTACCTGCCTATTATGTCAAGAAGCAAAATTTTACTCATATCAATGAGAGAACCCAAAAGAAATGATAGAGAAGCACTTGTTTAAGAGATAATAGACAAGAATTTTCCAGAACAAAATATGAGTCCTGAAATTGAACTTATACCCCAAGTGGCAATAAAAATAATCACACTTAAACTTAATAATGTTTGAATAAAGAGAAAATGTTAAGAACCATCAGAGGGAAAATTACAGTGGAAGGTACTTTGACTGCTGTCTCACCCAAAACAGAGGTGTCAGAAGTGCTTAGACCTGATTTTCACAATAAATCTCATAAATCTCTAATTATTATTTATTAGAATCAGTTTCTTATTTTTCCCAAAGACTGTTCCTTTTAAATAGTATAATTTATCAATAAAAGTAGATTGCATTAATATTTAAAACTAGCTTGAAATAAACTATAAAAATATATAAAAGATATTAAATTATGAAAAAATCATCAAAAAAGCAACAATGTCTTTTGAAGAAATAAAAAACAAAGAATATTTCTGAACATATCTGCCCTAAAGACTCAATTGGAGACTTAAAGAAATAAACCAGGGGCGCCTGGGTGGCTCAGTCAGTTGAGCATCTGACTCTTGTTTTCAGCTCAGGTCATGATCTTAGGGTTCTGGGATTAAGCTCCACAATAGGCTTTGCACTCAGCAGAGAAGAGTGCTTGAAGATTCCTTCTTTCCCTCTCCCTCTGCCCCTCCTTCTGCTTTTGTGCACTCTCTCTAGAATAAATCAATAAATCTTTTTTGAAAAAAAAAAAAAAGATGGGAAATGCTGTGGGAAATACATCTGTTATATTGAGAATTGAGAAATAATAGAATCTAAGGAAATGGAAAAATACTTGGCGAAATATACCTATTGAAAGTCGAAAGGTTTTACAAAGAATTTCATAATATGTGAGAGAGAAAATGAAGCTAAACTGAGTTATGATAAGATGAGAATCTAAGCGCTATGGAATTTACAAAGAAAAAACTAGATTTGAGAGGAGTATGTTACAGTTACTATAAGAAACAGAAGACTGGAGTGAGCATTATACTAGGCTTAGTGAACTAATAAATTACATAAAACTCTCAGAAAGACATAGATACAGATCTTGCTTAAAAGAGCATAGATACAGATCTTGCTATTGTGTGGATAAGACAATTTGATATTGCTTGTGAGTTTAAGGGTAAAAATAATTTTTAAAAATGAGTAGATGGGATGAATTTAACAATAGACAGCTGGCAGATCACTAGAGTGAGAAAACGAAAAATAAGAAAAGACAAATGATAGATGTTGCCCAGACAAAACTGATGTTAATAATAGTGGAGAAAGATAGTGACTGTTTCCATTCCAAACTGAGTGATGAAGTGTTGGCCAGGTATGAGCTGTAAGAACAAATACAGAAGCTAAAACCTGACTCTTAGTCACTGAATTTGGCCATATCCTTGAAGCAGAAATTCTCAGTAAATTCAATCAGCCGAAAGCCATGACTCTGCAAAAGAAACTGGTTCAAGAATTTGAATGGGAAGGTATCAGCAACAGAGGAAGTGAACATTTACAAGCAGAGAATTCATGAAATGAAGAATGAGTTATGGAAAACAGAGGGAGACTGTAAAACCAGATTGCTCTTTAGAATAAGAAAATTCATGACAATCGATACTGTTCATGTTTCAGAATTTTTGCTTGAAAGACAATACAACCTGTCAGCCTGAGATAGACAGTAATAAAAATTAGCCATGATGGTAATACTTTAAAGACCTGTGTCAACAAACCCAACTTGAGTCAGATCCAGGTCATCAAATCACATCATAGCAAGGCGTCTTAGGCCAAACCAGTTCTTTAGGCCCCAAACTAATATTGCTGGACCACTCTACTCCTTACTAAAGGCATACCCACCTGTCACAAGACTCTTTTCTAAGGTGAGATATGTGCCAAGAAGTAAATATATGCTTATATATGGGCCTTCCCATGGTCTTGGGGGGTAGATAGTTATGGTGTATGTCTGGAATACCCTAATCCAGTTTATCAGATACATTACCAAAATCTGTCAATTCTACTCCTATTACTTGAATCTATTCACTCCTCCACTCCTACTAGTATGTCATGGCTGAGCTTAAACATAACCTTTCTGGGTACTCAGTCAGAGAAGAGATTTTTTACTAGGATTTTACTTGTCTTTAAAAACATTTTACTCACCCCCCCCCCCCAAAAAAAAAACATTTTACCATCTATAAACTTTTTACAATGAAACAGACAGGAAGTATTTGAGAAAAGTTTCAGAACTCATAATGGGCTAGGGGGTTTGTTTTGTTTTTACCTCTTGCTTTGGATTTCAATGCACATTTCTGGCTCTCTCTGGGTGGGGAAGAGAAATAATGTGGATAGAAACAAAAGGAAGAAATCCAAAAACAAATGGATTAAAGACTTAATCATAAGAACTGAAACTATAAATCTTCTAGAAGAAAACACAGTGAAAAGCTCCTTGACATTGGTCTTGGTGATGATTTTTTAGGTATGACACCAAAAGCACAAGCAACAAAAGCAAAAAATAAACAAGTGGAATTAAATTAAACTAAAAAGTTTTTGCACAGCAAAGGAAATGATCAACAAAATAAAATCAGTCTATGGAAAAAATATGGGAGAAAATATTGGCAAACCATCCCTCTGATAAGGAGTTAATACACAAAAAATATAAGGAATTCCTACAATTCAAAAGTGAACAATAAACCATCCAATTTAAAAATAAGCAAAGAACCTACATAGATATTTCTCTAAAGATGACCTATAAATGGCCAAAAGTTATATGAAAAAGTGTTCAACATCACTGACCATCAGGGGAATACAAATCAAAACCAAAATGAGCTATCACCTAATACCTGTTAGGATGGTTATTATTTAGAAAAATAAGACAAGTGTTGGTGATGGTACAGAGGAAAGAGAAACCTTGTGCACTGTTGATGGAAATGTAAATTGGTGCAGCCACTACGGAAAACAGTATGGAGATTCCTCAGAAAATTAAAGCTGGAACTAACCTATGATCAAGCAATCCCACTTCAGGGCATGTGTACAAGGGAACTGAAATTAGGATCTCGAAAAGAAATATCTGTAGTCCTATGTTTATTGCAGCACTATTCACAATAACCAAGATATGGAAACAACCTAAGTGTCTACCACAGGTGAATGGTTAAAACAAATATGGCATATACATGCAATGAAACATTATTTAGCCCTAAAAAAGAAAAATTCTGCCATTTGAAATAATATGGATAGACCTGGAGGGCATTATGCTACGTGAAATAAGCCAGATATAGAAAGACAAATGTGGTACATAAAATAGTCAAACTCAGAAGCAAAGAGTACAATGGTTATTGCCAGGGCCTGGGAGGAGAGGGAAATGGAAACATGATGGTCAAAGGGTACAAAGTTACTGTTATGGAAGGTAAGTTCTAAAGATCTTCCATATAGGACAGTGCCTATAGCTAACAGCAGTATACTGTATATGTAAAATGTCCTATGAGGTAGGTCTTATGTCAAGCATTTTTACCACAAAGTAGCAATAAGAGAGAGTAGAAGGAATCTTTAGGAGGTAATTGATATGTCTATGGCCTTGATCATGGTGATAGTCTCACCGATATATATTCATCCTGAAATTCACTGAGTTGATAGATTAAATATGTACAGTTTTTACATGTCAATTATATTTTAGGGAAGTAGTTTTTTTTTTTTTTTAAAGAAACAAAGGGAAGGCTCATGCCCTGAGTGATCATGCTTAGATGTGTTGTCATAAAAAACACTAAGAACAGGGAGAAATGTTCTATCTTGTTACAAGAATGACCTAATGGTTACTACTGACATGGATCATTTGAGAATTAATTCCTGACTGAATGCCCATGAAAAAGGTAATGAAAAAATGTAACAGCACAAACTAGGAGCTCGATAAATATTAGCTCCATCTTATGCTTTATTTACATTTTCTTGTTATATTTAGTCAATAGTAATAATATATCTGAGTATTTAATAAGAAAAGCATTTCACATAGAATGTGTATGTGAAAAAGATTATGAGAAATTAACATTACCTTCCAATTAAAACGGCCAAAGGGACAAGTTAGTATAAAGAAAGAACTTAGAACACAGAGTTAAAAGATTTACAGGTTTTCTCTACTGTGTAAATTGATCTAACTTCAATTAACCTCTTTGATTTTGGTCTACTAAAAGATCTGGTCAATAATACTAACTCTATCCCACTTATATGATTATTGTGAGGATGAGAACTGTAAAGTGTTATATACATATGTTAAGTGACCATTTCCTTCATTTCTCATAAATTCATTGAAGCTTATAAACTATTTCCATGCTACATTACTGTCATATTCATCAATAAAAGTAGTAAGAGTTCAGAGGCACCTGGGTGGCTCAGCTTGAGCGTCTGCCTTTAGCTCAGGGCATGGTCCCAGAGTACTGGGATCAAGTCCCACATTGAGCTCCCTTCGAGGAGTCTGCTTCTCCCTCTGCCTATGTCTCTCCCTCTCTCTCTGTGTCTCTAATGAACAAATAAATAATATCTTTAAAAAAATAGTAAGAGTTCAAAATTCAAATGAAACAACTTGACATATCCTAATAAAAAGCTGAAAACTTTAGTCAGAACTTTCATCTTCAAAGGCAAAGAGACTCTTTAAGGACATCAGAGAAAATGATGTAAAAATACCACAAACAACAGTAAATATTCCAAAAATTAAATACTCTTATCCAGAATTCTGGAGGCAGGAAAGTAGAAATGTTATAGCAAAGAAGAGCAGGAGACTGAGCTTGTGGCCAAGGAGGGGAAGAGTAAGTAGGAAACAGGGAAAATATGTTGTAGCCCTGTGTGCCGATGCCTGCTGGCCTAGGGAGGCCTATGGGAGAAATGCGTGTAAGCCTAGGATGCCCCTTCCCTGCATCCGATCCCAGGAATAGGTCTCCAACAGCTGCAGATGGTGCTTGGGAAGGAGGAACCTGTCTGGGCACAGATCAGCCTTCCAGAACTATCATCCTCCCCCATTCTCCAGTTCCTTTGAGAAGACTAAATCAGGTTTACCTTCATTCAGATCTTCTAGATTAACCTTACAAGTAGGCACAGATGAATTTCAGAGCCTTCCCCAAAGTCTTCCCACCTGCTTGCTTGCTTAATGCTTGAAATTCTTTCAACATAGACCAAAGCCTTTCATTCCACAATTAGAAGTAAAAGGCTTAAACAGCAAATGCTTGGTAGAAGTACAATATTAGCTAAAATGTATTTTCTCCATACTCATAAAATGTCTATATTACAACATCCCTAAGAGGTCATACAGCCCAAAGGTTTTCACACTGTGCTTTATACCCAACTATGAGAGCAGCTCCAATTTGCCATACTGAATTGCAACCATTTGCAGTAAAAGTCCATTGGCTAAAACAAGCTTATAAATCAATGATTCATACTTTTGCAGATGTAAGATCGAAGCCAAGAGAGGTGAAAACAACCTGCTGAGGGTCTCACACAGTAGACATCAGCTTCCTGATTCCAAATTCAGTGCTATTTGACTCAGCAGGCCACTTCTCATTTTTTATCTCACACTCCATAGATTGAAAAACTGGACACAACCAGTGCCAACTTTCCAAATTGCTTCCTTTTATCAATGGCCTGCTTCATAGTTGTATAACATGACTACTTAGGCAGAGGTACTATTATTACGTGTTATAGTCTCCCACTAGACTGTAAGCTCTGGAGAGTACAAATTTCCTTGTTCATCCTTGTATCTCTAGCAACTGGCCCAGGACTTATCATTCAATGAATCTTGAAAGGAATATTGCCTATGGGCTATTTGATGCATGCCAACATTATTTCATACTATGTTAATTTTTAAAAGAAATAACTTTTATTTAGGGGATTTATTCCCCAAGATATTTTATTTTATTTATTTTTTTAAAGATTTATTTATGTATTTATTCATTTGAGACACAGAGAGGAGAGAGAGAGGCAGAGACACAGGCAGAGGGAGAAGCAGGCTCCATGCAGGGAGCCTGATGTGGGACTGGATCCCGGGTCTCCAAGATCACGCCTGGGCTGAAGGCGGCGCTAAACCACTAAGCCACCGGGCTGCCCCCCAAGATATTTTAAAATGAGGGTGTACTGCACTATATGTAACATAGGCTTGTTTGTTTTAAATATCTTTTATGTGTGTGTTTTTGTTTCAAATTTCTTCAAGTTTCTAATCTCTATGGAATGTCAGTTTATAAAAGAAAGTTAATCATAATAAATAATAGGTAATAATTTAAGTTTATAATAGCCAACTCCATAACTTTCTACAGAGTGTTATTCAGACACACATTATTTATTTTAAAGGCAATGAGTTCAATTGAAAAGTTGTAAAAGTATGTTTCCTCCTTTTTTTTTTAAACAACACAAGAGACACACTAACAGAGGTTTCATTTATTTTTTATTTTAAAGATTTTATTTATTTATTCATGATAGTCACAGAGAGAGAGAGAGAGAGGCAGAGACACAGGCAGAGGGAGAAGCAGGCTCCATGCAGGGAGCCCGACGTGGGATTCGATCCCGGGTCTCCAGGATCCCGCCCTGGGCCAAAGGCAGGCGCCAAACCGCTGCACCCAGGGATCCCCTAATAGAGGTTTCAGGGGACTCTATCCTTACAAGTTATTCCAGTAATAAAAAATACAAAAATTAATAGTTTATTAATAAAAATAGTTCATTGGTATTTTAGTTTAAACAACAAAAATAGAGTGGCTCAATTTTTATTTTTGAACCCTAACCAGGCTATATCATAATTTCAATAAAGGTAGGAATATTTATAATGTACCAGACTCTTAAGGTTAATAATTAGAACGGTTTTAAAAATCTTTAAAAAGATTTTAAAAATCAAATAAATAGATCAGGACCTTAAAGTAATTTTATGAATATTCCTTTCATAAATCTGCTTTTTTTCTAGCTTTTACACCAGCAACTTTTTCCTGCTAATGATTTCAAGTAAAACTTACGAAACATAAAATACATGCAGAAATTGTGTTCAATTAACAAAGATAAAACAATGTGACTCATGGAAGATATTTAAAAAAAGAAGAGAAAAAACTCCATCAGGTGGCTAATAAACATGAAAACATTAGGAGTGTACTCCTTGGGACACCTAAAGCTAACTGGGTAGATATATATGTGTGCACTGGTTTAAATGTAAAATACAATACTTCCTTGGGTTAGTAGCCAAATGGTTTTAAAGCAACTAGTTCAGAAGAAAATGGGCTACTTTTTCCAAAATATACTTCCCATTAGGAGAATTTTTAAGCATGTAGGCATGCCCTTCTGGCAAAGTATGTTTTTATTTTCTCATGAAATGCATTGAGAACAAGGCTTTTGTTTTTTTCTCTTTCTACATATTTTTCAATATTACAATGGAAATTTTAACAATTGTTATTTAAAAATTTAAAATAAATATAAGCAACTTATATCAGAACTGTAATGATTGTAATTCTCAACATTATTATATCGGCATTTTTTTCTATGGTTGAGTTTCTATGCCTTGTTGAGAGAATCCAATGGATCAAAATTAGCTTCTAAACCTTCTTCCCAATTATCTCAATGTAACTTCAGTTCTGGCTTGTGCTCAGTTTAAATGAAGCACTCCAACTGACCCAAGAATTAATATTTGTAAATTTTATAACTAAAGAAAAATGACCTTAGACAACTGAGGACTCTCACAAGAACATACTGGAAAACAACCACACTTACACAATCAAAGGAAAGGATTTCCAAACCAAGTGCAATGGAATCTTTTCTGGGCTTTATGTTGAGCCTTTGTTTCCAGAAATGGAATTCCAGCAAATGAGGAGTTGTCTTTATTGCTGTTTTCAATATTTAGATAATAAATATAGTACAATAGTCAATAGAAGCTGTTCAAGACTACAAATATTCCCATGTTACAGTTCATTGACTTTAATGAGGTCTGATGTGGCACAGTTGTTATTTCTATCATTCGTCTCCCACACGTAAAGTGTTTCATTATTATGGTACTAGAAGTTTTACCCCATGATCCTACAGGGGATTTGTCATGACAACCTTTTCTATTTCTACTTGCAGGAAAGGGGGCTGCAAGATGTCAGAGAGAAGTGTTTGGGAACTAAGAAAGATGTGTTTCTTTGTGAGATTATATTTTACATAAGGAGTGGTTATTACATATACAATGTAATATATTAACATAAAAAAAGTTTAGTTCCCAAGCTTACAGAAAAATTTAAATGAGCTCTCTAGATTCCATATCCAATGGAATGCAGGACAATGAATAGATCTTTAAAGATAATTTTTAAAGTAACAGAAAAAAAACAAGATCAATGGCTCAATGTAGTTCATCATATATTCAATAAATAATAACTCTTAATTAATCAAAGATTGAAACAATGGAAAACGGAAAAAAGTGGGCTAATGGTAACTGAGATTTGTCTTCATTAATGGCTTTGCAATGTTACAAGCTTTTGTAAAAAGCTGATGGATGAATTAAACACAGCAGCACCACATACACCATTACATATATGTAAATGGCTCACATTTCTTTCAGCTGGTGCTAAATGCTGGCACTAAATGAATTATTTAGCATTCCTATTGCTAAAGTTAGTCACTAAGGGGAAAAGCAATCTTAAGAGAACTGGTTTAATATTGAAAATTACTGATGGAAAATAGTAAACAAAAAGTCAAGATGAAACCATCAGAATAGGAGTAGGAGTCCTTCAAAGGGAAGGGGCAGCACAGAAGTCCAGATCTGCTGAAACAAGCACGAAGGCAGAAGGTGCTGAGGCAACTGGAGTGGGCATGAGAGCAAGAGTTCATCTGTAGAAGTCAGGCAACCTGATGGCCCCATAGTGTCATGGAGGGAAATACAAGTACTTGAACAAAATGAAAGGGATAATGATGACAGTTAATATTTACAAGTGCTAGGGCAGCTTGGGTGGCTCCGTTTAGTGCCACTTTCGGTCCAGGGTGTGATCCTGGAGACCTAGGATCAAGTCCCATGTCGGGCTTCCTGCATGGAGCCTGCTTCTCCCTCTGGCTGTGTCTCTGACTCTCTCTCTCTCTCTGTGTCTCTCATGAATAAATAAATAAAATCTTAAAAAAATATATTTACAAGTGCTCATCATCCATCTGGCACCAAACTAAGCACCATCCTTGCATCGTTGCATTTACCTATACTAGTTGAGTGATCGCCATATAATTGTGGAAAGTGATGATATAAAAAGGCTATCACAAATCTAGAAAGTGATAGGTTAGGGACTTATACCTAGACAGTATGAGTCCTAAATTGTACATTGGAAAACTAAATACTTGCTTATTTACTAAGCACACTATATGGATCACTCTATTTTCCAACATAAACACACAGAGCTGCCATCAAGGACAACAGAAGCTTTAAGAGAAGTTGGAAAGAATTGGTTCATAAATATTCCCAAAGGTCTCTGTTTACAATTCTAGTTTACAAGTTTATTTTTAGCCTCTTGTTCTAAATGTAAAATAATCATGAAAAATTAATTGCCAAAAGTTAATAAACTTTTATTTTGCAAAGCTAAAAAGGAACTGTGTTCTCTTTATATACTGAAAACACTCATAAGGTAATTTAGGTGGATGTGATTAGCACATATTCATGTATACGTTCAGTTAATATACTCTTATCCCATGTATGCCGGTTTTTGCTTTTTTTATTGATGGTAAGGACATTTACTGTGAGACCTACCCTCTTTACAGAATTTTAAGTGTACAATACAGTATTGTTAACTATAGCATGCATACCAGTTTTTACAAGTCTGTTATATTTAAGTATTTAGAATGAGACAAATAAAAAAATATTGGTCTTTAAAAATGAGAGATGGTGTCTTTTTCACTATTGTGTTCTCTGTACCTGGAACATACTTCAATATTAGTTAAATGGGTAACTTAAAAAAGCTATAATAACAATAACAGTTTTGTATTTCTTCTGGTTAAAAAACAAACAAAAACCCAATGGAGTATAATTTTTGAAACCAGCCATGAGGATACACATTTGAACCTTCTTCTGCAACACAGTAGCTGTATAATTTGGGACAGATCAACTTTGAAAAACCCATTTCTTCATCTACAACATGTAGATAATATCTATCTCAAAAGAGATATCTCAAAGAGTTTATGTCTTTGTTCTTCAGCTCTCAATTCTTACGTCTCTCTCAAATCCATCTGCATACAAGTACAAAGGTAATAATCTTAAAATATTTTCATCATTTGATTCCTCTGATCAATAAACTTCCACAGAAATATGGGAGTAAGTACTTACTAGCCTAACAGATGAGGTTTTCCCACTAGGAAAACCCAGTCCCACTATTTCTCAATCCCAATTCTCCATGCCCAAACCCTGGTCTTTCATAATTCTTGTCCTCTCCTTACTTAAATTTAATTTCAAGAAGACAATATAATAGCAACAATCCTTTCTCCCTTGCCATGTATTTGCCCCATTTTTCTCTCCAGTCTTTTTTCCAACATACCCAAGAACTAATTCTGTTACAAAATAAATTCTGCATTCTTGCTACATCTCTAACAGCTTAATGAACATTTTAACACAGGTGTGAAGTAAAAGTAAACAATGCTTTTATTTTTACCATTATCCTCAGTTTCCTAAATAGGAATAGGAATGGCATTTCATACTTAAAACTATATTTTAAGGAGAAGCTCCTATTTGCCTGTGTAAGGAACTAATTTGCTCAATGCTATGATGTATTTGAAATGTCACGCATATGAAAAGTGCTCTACAAAATGTCAAATTATCCTGTTAAACTGAGAACAAAATGTAGTACAGGTTAGGATAATGGTTGGCCTTCCATAGAAATGCTAATATAGGTGATCTTCACCAGAAACTCCAGTCCCATTTGGCCATTAAAAAGATACTTGAAATCCCCTAACCACCCCACAGAGTTTCATTGCCTCCTTCAAAACAAACACAGTTGTTTCCTTACAGTTAAATCTCAGATTCATCCTGACAGGCAAATTCCCTAGAATACAAAAACGTTATGAGTAGACTTCTATGAATAAAATGTTTCCCCATATGATTTCACAATAATTCTGGCACTTTAATGCTGCTATATCCATCACACAGCAAGCAAACATTTTCCAATAAAACTGCAGAAGGGCCAATCCAAGACATACAATTTTAACTTGCAAATCAAGGTTTTTTTGTATATTGTATAGGAACTAATACAAATTTCATTTAAAAAAGACAAAGAGCCTTTTATTTTGGTAGACACACACATGTATGGCTTTATACAATAAGGAAAACATCCACTAAAATAATATTGGCTGTTTATCTGACATCTTTTGCTCTAACCAAGATGGGAACCTCAAAGCATGCCAACATTTAGATGTGTGTGTCAGAGGCCAGTGAGTAAAGATGCCTAAGACCTAAGTACAAATGCCAATCAACTTTAAAGGACTTATGAAAGACCTCTGATAGAGCAGACCAGGAGCTCTGGAGCTAACTATCAGGGGTGAAAGTTCAAGAGTTAAAACTTAGGTTATGAGAGAAAGGGTAATTTCAAAGCAGAATTTGAGTATTTTTATTTTGCAACTTGCTTTCATAACGGCTTTACATAAAATCAAACAGTTGTTAAATATGGCATTTTATTGTGATACCAGGTAACATTAGATGAAACACTTTCAAGGGAAATATTAACTGGTAAATATAGATGAAACTATATGCTCAGAAGTGGAATTGGTACCATGAAATCTATTTTATGCTCCTTAGTAAAAGGACTCATATTTTTCATATGCCAACTAGTGGGCCTATTATATGTCTTTCAAAACACAAAAGATTGTGTCTTGAATAAGACAAGTGTACGATATTAATAAATTTCTTACACAAAGATCTTTGTGTAAAATGTTCAACAGAATATATTTTCATTCTTAGTGGTTCTCCATATCTGTATTTGAGTGTGAACGAAACTGAGGAAATTAGGATCTTAATCCATTTTGACACTACTTATACCCTCTCCATAGGCATATTTGTGAATATGTATGACTTAATCAGGTCATGCATCATTAATCATCTTCATATTCAGCCCCTTCACTTCATAATAATTATAAAGAAGTTCTTAAGTTTTACTGGTAAGCTTTGAAGTTAGTTGTTAATATTCAGCATAAAAAGGAATTCCTAGAAATAAAATAAATCCCCTAGATATGTGATCGAATTTGATTGTTCACTGAATATTTTATGCTGAGATAAAGGTGGGCACATCTAAAAGAGTTGTTGACTTTTAAAATATTTTAAGTCAAAGAATAGACAAGAATTCCTTATGCTATCAATAGTGGGTATGTCCGGTTTCCTCCTAAAAAGATGTCATGATCTTGTTAGAGATATAAGGCCTAAAACAAAAACAATTAAAGAACAATATTAACCAGTATGTAATACAATGTTATACTGTATATGACATTTGTTATTATCACAGAAGCCCAAAGAAGAGAATTGGCAAAAGCTTCTCAGGGAGGTGAAACTTAGCTTGACTTAAAAGAGTAGACAAAAAAAAGGAGGATAAGGCAGGATATAGAACAGGCATGAATAAACACAGCTAGCTATGTCCAGTGAAGCTACCCATGAGACCACCTTCACTGGAATATGAATTTTTGTTTAAAATAAGGTTAGATAAATAAGGTGGGTCTAGATTATAGAAGGCCTCAAGTGGCAAAAGAAATAAGGAAATAATAAGAAGAAGATATTTTGGGAAAACTAATCTTTCAGGAGTTAGCAAAGTCAACTGCGAATCTCCTACAAGAACTAAGGCATAAAGTAACAAAGAGTATACCGGCAGTGGGACAAAAATTAGATACTTAAAGTAATTTTGACAAGAAGAATCAAGCATGGGGACACCTGGGTCACTCAGTTGGTTAAGCATCCAATTTTTGATTTCCACTCAGGTCATGATCTCAGGGTCCTGGAATCAAGCATTGCTTCGGGCTCCCCACTCAGCCCAGAGTCTGCTTGAGATTTCCTCTTTCCCTCTCCCTTTACCCCTCCCCCCATTACTCTCTCTTTCTCTCTCTCAAATAAATAAACAAACAAATAAATCTTTTTTTAAAAAAAAAGAATCAAACATGAGGGCTCAATTTGATGTAGGAGATGAGTAAGAGGTTGAACATCAAAGATGGCTCCACAGATTTGAGTTTTATAACAAACTAATATGATTAGATTCTCTGTAGTTTGCATTTCTTCTTTTAAGATATGATGTACAGACCTTTACAATGAAGTTAAAAGCCCTAAAATTTGGAAAACATTGCTCTTGTATTTGAGGTCAATTTTATTGACATAATTGCAAAGTTCAACCCAAGTAAAATGGATAATAACTTGATGATGATATTACAAAATGTATCACCACAATCACAGAACAGGTCAAACCTCTAAGTCTTATTTGTATCTTTCAGTTGATCCCCTTTAAAACCTATGAAATTCTTTCCATATTTCCATTCACGTACAGTGAGTTAATTCAGGATTTTCATCAGTGGAATATTGATTTGAATCATCCTTGAAATAAAAAGACAGTGGGATTAATAGACTGAGAACCAAAGGCCTCCTATGCCCTGTTGTCACTAAGCTTTGCAGAATCTTAGACTTTTCTGTAATATGAAGAGATTTCATAGCGCTTCTTCCAACAAGATGCTTCTATGGGAAACAAATGAAAATAACTCTTTTCCTAATGGCCACACCTGCTCTCTAATATCTACAAAGTGGTGGTAACTCTTGGCCCACCAAAGTAAATACAAGAATGCCAGTTAAGTCGATTGATTTTACATCAAGTAGGCAGGCATATTATTAATGGATATAATGATAGCAGCCACTGTCATATTTTTCTGTATCAGGGATGGAATGCTTGCTTTGAGGAAGTAGAAGGTAGAGGCAGAGCAATGGTGTATCACATACAATGACAAGGAGTTCAGCCTGAGCCCCTAATTGTTTGGTTCTTCAGAACTGTGGCAAGAAGAAGGCAGTGGTAATGAATGAAAGCAATGTGGTCTGCTTCTTTCAGGCTCTTCTAACCCCTCGGACTGATGGCTACAGCTGAGAAATTCCACAGGGATTGAGGAGGGGAAGTGCCCAGGGCATGATGCAGGCACACAAATCCCTCTGGAGTCCTAACCGCCCTGCCTGAGTACACACAATCATGAAGCACAGTTGTTTGATCTTGCTACACTCTCCCTCCCGCGTGAAGAAATGCTCAGAAGCAGGAACACTTCCTTTCAGTTACATCACAAGTTGTAATAAATCAGTAGCCAGTCTTTGTTCAGTTGTGTCAATTATAATCTAACCAGATAAGTTCTGTATTACAGAAGAGTGTAGAAAGCTGCATTACAGCTACCTGACAGAAATATTTTGTTGTATTTGTTGTGCTAGAAAATATTGATACAGTAACCCCCAAAATGCCAAATAGCTGGCAAATACCTTTTTTGTGCTTTATAGATGTATATGTGCATGTTTAAAAACAAATTTCATCCCAATCATATTCCTTACTTCTATTCTATTGGCTGAAATAACCAAAAAATCTAATCATAACTTAAAAGTAATTATACAAAGGTAACTATTGAATAACCTTTATTTTTATTTTAAAACAGTCTCTAGTTTAGTCATTAAGCCCAGATTTTTGAGCCAAAAGACTGACAAGGCCTTCTTCATGCCAATAGATTAAAGTATTCACTGTATGACAAGGTTTTTCATTTCACTGTAGCAACCAATGATGAAATGCAATATGGTCAGATTAAAGGTGGTACATAACTACTCTTTTGTAATAATAATATCTTTGGTAAACCCACACATGCTATCAGTCATTTAAATCCAGAACCTCAAGCTGAGCAGAGTCCCATCAAAGTCTTTACATGTCCCACCTGCCTTAGGGTGATACATACCTCATTTGAAGTAAAGCTTCATGACAGCTGCAGAAATGTACTCAATGAATTTAAAATAGACAGCAATCTAGATTAACAGTGATGGAAATATCTGGACATTCATTTTTAAATGAATTGTAACACTCCAAATCCAGAGCTGATTCGAAGCTGGTACGCATCAGCGCTACCACATTGGTTGTTAATTAGCCAGTTTTGAAGGTACCTCCCCACCAAGTGCCTCTCCTTCTAATACTCTAGCAACCCAACCTCTTCCTCAAAGCCCCCCTGGAACTCCACACAAAATGGCCACTAAAGGAGGCAAAGACCTGGCCCCACAGGAGATCTCTCAAACTCTATTCCAGCACTGAGGTTGATATCTACTCGGATTTGTTGGTGCATGTGCCATACTATTTGGTATGCCATACTATTTTGAATGCCACCTTGCCCACCTCCATCATCACTATAGCACTTCTCATGTTGTATCACAATTCTCCCTGTACAAGTCAGCTTCCATCTGTTCTTCTTAAGTACTTGATGTCAGAGAATCAATCTAATTCATCTTTGAGCCCTAGTGCCCAGGAGAACGATGCCATATCAATAGATGTTTGGTAAATCTGTGAATGAATGAGCCATAAAAATCAAATTTCATCTTGTCACTTTGGTAGCATAATATTCACAAATAAAATTATTCTCTTTCTTACACAGTATTTGCTATTTCATATCAGGATTTTCTTGGAGACACATGTGGCCTTTAAACTTTCTTAGGCTTCCACATTGTGAGACAGCAATAGAGAAGTAAAAATCCCAAGGGAGAACTCTTTTTTGAGGTGGTTGTGCTTTTTATCTTACTCCTGCAACTTTACAGAAAGTATAATAAGATTTATGAGACCATCCTATAAAACTACAAAAAAATTCTTTAAAAACCTCTCTCATCTGATTCACTATAGAAACCATCTTTAGAACTTGTGTTCTTCAATGTCCACACTTCTTGAATGTGTATGATTCCTGAGTCTCTACTGTTCCCCTACCTGCCTACCTGCCTCCAGCCCCTTCCCTACTTTAATGAGCAGCCTCTTCATCCAAACACAGTGTAACTCTTTTGGGGCAGGGGAGTCCTGAAAATGTTTTACCTTTACAGCATTTAAAAATTAAGAGCCACAGAATTCTTTTTAATGCTTTGGTGCTAGACGGGAACCCAAATTTTGTTTCATCACATTAGGAAACATTTAGGAGATCAGGAAGCACACAGGAAAAATCTCTTTACAGAAGAATACACCCTCCATCTCCTGGTGAACAATTTTTGTTTTCTTTTTCAGGGAGTAGTTTATGTGCTATGTTTAAGCCACACATGAAAGTAATATCTCCCTCGTGAGCCTGACTTTGGCTCATGCTGATTTTTTGACGCCAAGATTATGGTAATGATTTAAAGAGGGAAAGAAGCAAATGGAATAAGAGGAAAACATGGAAGAGAAAGGATTAGTGAGGGAAAATTTTTTCCCGATCTAATACAACACAAAGTATGTCTTAGGAAATTGAAAGGAGAGTCAGCCCTCAAATAAAACGAAAGATACTGGGACAGTGTCTTCATTAGGTAAACAAGACTGTGTATTCTACAGCCTGATATACCAAAGGAATGTGAAAGATTCCAACAATAATCTAAAACCAAAAAACTTGTTTTCTAAGTTTAGGTCCTATTCTACGAAATACTCAGAAGTCTTCTAGGGCACGTGCCGTTGCTTTCGGTGGCTTCTCCAAGGCCAGCTGTGCATATCTTCAGTAGCTTGGAAGCTGGCCAGTGCAGTAAGCCCCATGCTGGACTTGGGAAACTAATCCCCTCTATTATTGCCTTTTCACAGGTGGGACACCTGCCCTTTTCTTTTATCAAGGCCTTCCTAATGACATATTAAAGGCTCCCCAAACTCAACACAACATTTGGATCATTATATTTGAATGAAAAGATAAATGCAATGAAAAAACACTAGTATTGGGTAAGTAGGATATTTAGTCTAAGGACTTGGTGCACATGCAACAGATTTATCATTTTTGACAGACTGAAAAGGAAGGGACAGTGTGAGGGAGGGGACAGGGATGGAAAGAAGGGAGGGAGTGTAAGAGGGAGGATGGAAGGAAGGAAGGATGGATCGGGGCACTGTGCAAACCCAAACAAGCACACTTTCTAGGCTCTTTGTAAATGAAATACACACATATATCTATGGCTTTATTTTCTTTTCTGGGAGAAAAACAAGAGAACTAGGATGGTCTAGGAGATGTGGAAGCTGCTGGCTCTTAACCATCTGAAAATTCACTTTATTTATTCATTTATAAGGTAGGCATAATGCTATTTACCTTAAATAGCCAAGTTTTACAAGATGTAATTAAAAACATAAGAGCAAGATAATCATATGACAAGAAATTTAGAAATTTAAGAAAAAAATTTTTAACTCTCAGTTTCCTAACACAAGGATTATTTTGATTTGGTGTATTTTCATGACCATATATTTGATATTTTTATTTTACATGTATAAGATTATTTATCTTATTTTTTTACTTAATCTTACACAAAAAGCATTTTCCATGTTGCATCAATCATCATAATCATTATTTTTAATCATATTTGGTTAAGTAGGTATTTCATTTTAGAGTAAATTACGTAATCCTTGATCCTGTTGTACATTTTGGTTGCCCACACATTCTGTCTACTGCTAAAAATATGATGATGGACATCTCTGTACGTATGTTTTGCTATAGTCTGAAGGTTTACATCTCCCTGAATCCATATGTTGAAAGCCTAACCCACAGGGTGATAGTGCTAGGGAGGTGGGGCCTTTGGGAAGTGATTAGGCAGGAGGAAGGAATCTTCATGAATGAGATTAGTACCTTGATAGAAGAGGGTAGAGAGAGATCCCTTGCCCCTTCTACCACATGAGGGCACAGTGAGAAGTGGGCGGTCCGTAATCCATAAGAGGCCCTTGACCTAAATTCAACCTTGCTGGTGCCATGACCTTGCACTTCTAGTCTCCTCAACTGAAAAATAAATTTCTGTTCTTTAAAGCTACATGGCCTATAGAATTTTGTTATAGCAGCCCAAACGACTAAGATAGATATTTTGTTTTATTCTGTTTTCTTAACAGAGACTATTTCTTTGGGATAGAGTCTCAGAAATATGACTCCTAAGCTAAGTGAGTTGAAGATTCTTTTTGTGGAAGCTGACCAGAAACATGTGATAGTTCTGGTCTCCACATCTATGACAGCACTAGAAAATCTCATTAGTTTTGAAATTTTTAAGTTAATAGATGAAAGATGTTACCTCAATTTTATTCATATTTCTTTCTTTACTGATTAGGATCAACATTTTGGATTTAATACTTACATCTCCTCTTCTATAAACTCAGTTTATGTCCTTTGTATGAGTGAGCTTTGAGAGAGAGTGAAACAATGAGAAGCTCTTTGTGTTATTTTCAAAACTGGTATTTGAGGTTATTAGTATCACTAAGTTTTATTTCTAGTGTGAAGCATACCGTAGTCATTTTATAAGGATCCCATATTTTGGAACTTTGCTCTTCCTGCAATTATAGAATCAATATGAGTCTCTCAAATCTGGTGGTTGATAGTGATTTCACTGTTTCTGTCCTCCCTAAAGTCTGTATTACAGACCCACCCATATTCTCAGTTTGCAAAACCCTCGCAAGTTTTCTGTCTTCTTTTTAAAAACTTTTGATTACTCTGAAATGACAAGCACCATGACCACTACAGACCCCCAACCTCACCAAGATGTCTTATTTCTCAATAATAAATGTTGCAATCAGTGTGATAGTTGCCAAGCTATTCCTTGCCCAGATGTGCTAAATCAGTTACATAACTCTATAGGGGGCCCACATAAAACTTTATACTGCTCAGCACCATCCCATTCCAACCCCCAAAATGAGCAGCCCTGACTCTGCAACATGGTGTAGGATTTAATGGCTTATTCCATTCCTCCACTGTGTTCTGTGCTGGTACCTGCAATCCAGTTTTATCAGGTTGGGGCTCTTCTCTGTGGACAGATTTACCATTATTCACACCATGTTTTCCAGATGGGATCACTATACTATCATACATACAATCTGGGCTATCTCAGAGAACCTCTGATAAAAACTGTGTGTGTGTGTGTGTGTGTGTGTGTGTGTGTGTGCGCACGCGCGCACGCGCGTGCGTATGTGTGTTAGATGACTGGCAGAAGGGGTAGAGTGGTGTAGGAAGCAGAGAAACCAAGCCCTAAGCCTCCTATTTCAGAATAAACCAACACCTTAAACAGTTTTTAACTCCTGAACATAATTTCTGCTACTAATCTTCTATTAAAATACCTCAATGGTTTGGAAATGCCTGTAGAGATAACCTCCATCATGTACATCATGAAGATGTTGAGACCTATTAGACCAGAGATTCTATAAGGACAAAATTCATTTTCATCCTTTGAGCTGCCTCCTCTACCTGACATATATTTATTTTAAAAGAAAACACAATTGCAAAAGATCTTTAATAAATGTCCCCTGGAATTTTGGCTTTGTAATATAGCATTTCATTTTGATTGCTAGATATTTAAGGTTTAGCTCTAAAACACAACAAAATACATTCTTTGGAATATTTCAGCCTTATCTGTTTTTGTAGCCTATTGATAATCAATGTTCTTGTACTCATTCCAGCAATAACATATATTTTAAGATGCTATCATATCTTTCCTGGTTGCTTTCTGTCAAGGGTAGCAACATTCAATTTTTAAAAATATTTTCTCATAGATCATACCTTCAAGCTTCTATTCTGCTGTTCACCCTTGGATTCTAATTTTTCAGTGTCATTTCCATGACACAATAGCTACAACTAAAGATAGTAGTTTAATATAAAGAAAAACAAAAAAAAAATGTCCTTTTGCTCAAATCCTAATCATTCAACCCACAGAAAAGTACAATGTAGATAATCAAAGCAGGGTCAACAGTCAATATTTATGTAGTAACTGTTTGAACTACCTGAAAAATGAATGAAAGTGGCTGCAGAGAATAAAGCCAATTCTAATCCCCTCCTCCAAAGCCCCATACACACAGTATTACTGGCTTATTTTGTTTTAAAGAGGAAATAAGCAACTGCTCTGGAAAACAAAGTGTACATCATAGATATGCCAAATAATATGAAAATGTTAAGCAGGGTTAGCTAATATATAAAATCCAAAGTGTTTTCTCCAGCTACATAAACTGCATCCAGATCTAATTCAAAGGCAGATGGATTCCTGATGACATGACTTAGTTTAATAAAATTAACATAAGATCTGAAGGGAGTTCTGTGCATGATTAATTATGAGAATATGATTAAATGATTCACGCTGTAATAATACCATCATTTAGGCATTCAATGGAGACTTAGAGTTCAAGAAAATCACAAAACTCTGATTTTTAAGAACACTGAGCTTGTTTTAGCAAATTTCACAAAGTTACTAGAGTATCACTGATATTACTCAGGCCTAGCAGCATCAGGCCATCAACTCACACTTTCACGTATAATATTTTCTCATAAAAGTGTGGGAGAGTGCACACTTTTATATTTTCCCCTCAAAGGCTTTCATTAATATTGAAAAAATACAGCCCCAAGGGAAAAATAGTTAACACGATATGTAATAAAAATACATTAAATATTTTAATATGTATTTCACTTTCTGTATATATTTTACTCTCCAAATAATCCATTTAGACTTAGTCAAATCAACAATCTGCATAATCTTATATGTTCACTTGAAAACCCACTATAAATGCCAAAACATCATATGCTTCCTGAGAATTCTGGCAATGTAAAATTTAACTGTTTAAAACATTCACAATAAATATATCTATATTGTAAGCAGTCAGCAGAATTCTCTGGATAGAAGAGTCACACAGATAAAATTTTTCAGGTGTTTTAAACTATGTGAGCAATATCTGCTTTGTACTTCACAGTAAAATTATAACTCCCCCTTTAAGTAGAACTTGTTCTTTTGATCCACTGTCAACCTTTATTAGCTTTGGTAACATATTCACTTATTAATCAATGTAGCATTTTCTGAGTACTTATTACGTGCCTCACCGTAATGTTCTGTAAACTCCTAATTAAGGAAATGACAAAATTTTGTGTATCACCCCTAATAAGAATCCTTGTTATGCTAATAAGTAGAGCAATGGGTCCTGCAATGGTCCCTATTTGCTGTGTTTAAAGTAAATAATCATCATCAAAAAAAATTAAGTCATCAGGTAAACTAACTGGTACATTGCCACATAGTGAACAGTTTGATAAACAAACATGGGCTAAATGAAAATAGAAAACCAAATTAGGAAGTACAAAAGTCATATAAGGAAAAATTTTTAAACAAATTTTTAGAACAGAAATCTAGTAGAGAATGAAAGACTGGGAAATCAATATTCCTCAACTTACAGTGGAGTTCCATCCCAATAAATCCAACATAAATCGAAGATATCCTAAGTCAGAAATTTAATGCACCAAAACTTCTGAACATCCTAGTTTAGCCTAGCCTACCTTTAAGCATGCTCAGAACATTTACATTAGCCTACAGTTGGCCAAAATCATCTAACACAAAGCCTATTTTATAATAAAGTAGTAAATATCTCATGCAATTTTTTTAATGCTTTACTGAAAGTGAAAAAACAGAATGGTTACATGGCTGCAGAATGGTAGTTGACCCTTGTGATCCATTAGCTGACTGGGACCTGTGGCTTGTTGCCCCTGTCTAATATCACAATGGAGTATCATACTACATATTGCTAGCCCAAGAGAAAGATCCAAATTCAAAATCTGAAGTACAGTTTCTACTGAATGTCTATGATTTTCCCACCCATTGTAAAGTCAAAAATTCTCAAGTCAAACCATTTTAAGTCACAGTGTTTGTATCTGTGTGTGTGTGTGTGTGTGTGTGTGTGTGTACTCAAGCACAACGCCAGGCCATTGCTCTAGGGAGCATGGGATAAAGTATCAGCTTGTGGAATTTCTTTCCAGACCTATATTTCCATAATTCCATTAAAAACAACACTAGCTTCCCACCTCTTTCTTTTCCCCCACTTCCCACCAAGGAACAAAACTCACAACATAATCTTTAAATAGTTCAGCTAACACTGACAGCCACTATTGCACCTAGTTGTCTAGGTCTAAGAACTGCTTTAGTATTTTAAATAGCCATAGGTCCACATTAGAACCCTGCTGAACACCACCAGCCCCAGGCACTTCAGCCCCAGAACAATGGGCGGCCATTGATACATGATGTCAACTGTCTGAAGGGTAAGAATGAAACCATTTTAAAACGGAAACAGACAAAAAGGCAAACTCCCTCAAGCATTTTCAAACTATATCATAATCAATGGTGTTGAAAGCTGCCCTGAGATCAAGTGCTGAAGGATAAGACTGCAGGAGAAAGTGAAATCTGCAATGTAAGGAAGTCGTTTATAACCCTGACAAGGGTAGTCTCTCCACTCACTATGCTTTAGGTGACTGAATACACACTTAGAGTAGTTTGGTAGCTACATACACTCAACTCTGGCCATCACCCATAAGGGTAATTCTGAGAGGTAGGGAGATGGCTGTGGTGCCTGCATAGTAAAGGGTGGTGGTAGTGGGTATTCTCCTGTCTCTTCTTGACTGATCCTGGTACATCACCATTCCCTGAGTTTGTCTAGGGAGCCTCCTGACTTGTTTATATCTTAAGAAGCTTTTTGCAATGTTTGAGTTTCCCTGTTAAACTAAAACTTCCCAAATTTTTCTATACCCTCCAGAACTCAAAGAAACCCTGTGATAATATTTTCCAGAACTCATTTCCCAGAATGATTTGGAAGTTTTTGTTTTGCTTCATTTTTTAAACAAGATTCAGGGATTGCAGTATTACTTAAAAGTAGCCTCTGATATTTATAATGCTCCTTTAGAGCATTATCATGGTGTAATTAAATCACTTGTGCTGGTTTGGGAAATTTTAGCATTACTTCATGTAATTTTTGAGGTTAGCTATTTATCATTATATTGCCCAATGCTCTCAAATCTGTATTTTTTAGCTGAAGAATATAAAAGACAAAGCATTTGTATCATCAGAACTGTCAAGCAGGAGTTTCTCAAAAAATTTAAGAAACTAATAGATAAAGCACATTTTTAAAAAGTTTTTATTTTAAGTCTGCTTTTCATAGCTTTCTAGCATCAGATTAAGTACACATTTATTCAAGCAAAATGGATCAAGATTTAAGTGGATTCTGGGGGGGGGCACCATTTGCCATAAGCCCATTCAAATGTGTAAGTAGGGCTAATCTCATATGGGAGAGTTATTTCTAAGTGAAATGTTAAAATGCACAGGAGAAAAAAATAGAAGGCAGGAGTATTGTATGGACTGTTGTGATGCAAACAGCAACTGTAGAGTGCCTGCAACACTACAGAGTGCCTATAACTCAGCATCACATGTTACTTCTCCCTGGAATTCTGAGGGTGTTCTTACCTGTCTTTGTCACAAATCCTGAACACCTTCTTGGTGTGTTCAGCAGTTGCAGCATGCTGGCTCATTGGGATGGCTTTCAATGTGAGTGTTGGGGGAAGAGCAGCCTACAGAGCTTTTGAAACCTGATTTCTGCTTCTGCTTACTACATGGCACACCAGATGCAAGAGACAAGAAGAAAAATATGCATGTTTTCCCTGGCAAGTTTTCAGAGCCTCATGGTTAGAGGAATCTTGTAATTTCTGCTGATGCTCTTGGACACAGATTGATGATCTAGGTTACTGTGTGTGCGTGTGTGTGTGTATGTGTGTGTGTGTGTGGTTTTCAGGAAGTGAATGAAAGAATGGTGTTAAGACAGATCATTCTGAAATATAGTTTCATAATAATCCTGAGACTCAAATTAAACTGAATTAAAGCCTCACGAATTTTTAGGTGGATTTTCTTCTACCTAAGATTTTTGGTTGTTTTCATTTGTTCTTGGTGTCCAGATAAATTCCCCCACTATTCAATCGAATGCTCTCATTGTTCTATTGAAGAATATTCCCCATTATTCACTATTAACCCACTTAACTTGCATAGGATAGAGTTTAGTATAACTGAAAACATTAAAATTTGTGGGGCAATTCTATTGGATTGATTCATAAATTCATTCCTTCAACAACAAAAAATGCTGGCACTTTCTGGGTTAGGAACTATGCGACGCACTGGGGATGAAAAGCTGAAAAACAACACATTGCCCTTATCCAGAGGAGGGTTCCAGTACATACAGGGAAGCATACAAACAACTAAGATGATAAGAGGAAAAGTGTCATAAAAAATTCAAGGCCAGAGAGCTAAAAAATACACACAGGAATGAGAGTTAATTTGGCCTTATTGGGAGCAGTAGCTTGAAAAAGTCCTGGTCTTCCCACTGCAAAAAATAAGAGGAAGAACTATTTTTATTTATTTAAAGTAGAGTTTTCTGCATCTTGGAGCCAATATGCTAATTTTTATGTCACATGCTTCCAATGCTCCTGAAAAAGTCTAATTTTAAATTTGCAAGAATTGAAGCGAGTTAAAGCCAGCAGTTTTGAGAACTCGTCACATCTCCTGAAATAACTATTGACAACAGGGGCAATGTGGAATACCAACCCATGATATGGAATTCAAACCCAGATCACAAATGGGGTAGAAATGAGAAGTGAGTCAACTGGCTTTCTTTCCAGTCAGCATAGAGCTGTTTATATTCACAGCAGGTGAGTGCTTGCTTAACTCTAAGAAACCTGACCTGCCAGCTTCTGTTGGCACATCATGATCATCACCAGCACCCCACTCATGTAAAGCACCAAGCACTCTACTACCGTTCTATCACAAATGTCACTCATTTAATCTTCACCTGAACTTTAGGTGTTCAATATTACTATTATCCCTATTTTACAGATAAGTAAACTGAGGCATGAGGAATTAAGTAACTTCTTAGTTAAGGACTAGGGAACTTCTCAGTAAGTAGTAGAGCTGGGGAATGAACCCATAGTCTGGTTCCAGAGGCTTAGCTCCTAACCACTCTACTAAACTGATTCTCTGCAGATTTTTTAAATATGATAAATACAAGTACAGTAATAAAATATTTACCCAAGAGAGTTCATCCTAATAGGAAAAAAAATTAAGTTTATATACAAGAAGCAAGGGATAAATCACCTCTGAGACTCCATAAGTCTGTGATATCCTTACACAAACATGCTGCACTGCAAAAATCGACCAGTTCTTTCCCCTAAACTCTCTGTCTTTCTCACATAGTACCTAATTTTTTAAAGATTTTATTTATGGGGCACCTGGGTGGTTCAGTGGTTGGGCATCTGCCTTCGGCTCAGGTCATGATCCTGGGGTCCTGGGGTCCCTCCCCTGCAGGGAGCCTGATTCTCCTTCTGCCTATGTCTCTGCTTCTCCCTCTGTGTTTTTCATGAATAAATAAATAAAATCTTTTAAAAAAAGATTATACTTTAAAAATGCAATTCATTAAAATTGCCTTAAAAGCAGTAGTGAGCAGCCATTTTCTTATGTAACTCTCGAAAGATTTTAAACCCAGCATTCCAATGCATATCAAAATGGATTCCTGAGTTTTATGTTCTTTAAACATTTCAGGCCCACCTGCCTCCTATTTATTATTATTCTTTCACAACTGTGCTACCATTAAATTTTACCTCTTTAGTTTTATGAATATTTCTCAAATATATCCCTTCTTTCTCATCCTCAGTGAAAGTGCTCTCTTATCTTTCACTTCAATTATTGCAATCAACTCCCTTAAATTAAAGGCCTCTAACTACAGGCCATTTATTGTGCTAGAAGCATATCTTTACCTCATTTTATCCTCAAAAAAGTCTGAGCAGGGTAGTAGTATCCACACGGAACAGGTAAGCAGAACCTTCAGAAAGATAAGTAATTTGCCCAAGGCCACACTACTGGTTAAGTGGTAGAGCTGGAAGAACTCAAAACCGCTTCAGATATGTTCTATATTTTTCCCAAAATATCATCTTAATTGACTTTGTATCTCCTCTGCCTCACACATATGAACTGATAAATACATGTTCGATGTATAATAGGAAAAATGCACAAAGTCCTTCCAATCTATTATACCATTATAGCTTAGCTTTCAATACTCTATCATCCACCAGAGTTTTTACCTCATATCATATAGATTTGTTCTGGATCATCTACTCAGAAAAAAAGAAAAAATATGACTAATTGTCTTTAGATTTAAAGATATATATATAAAGATATAAAGATATATATATAAACAAATTTCATTTGTTTTCATTTCTTACTGTTATAATATTTAATGAGCATTAGGAATGAACCCAGATCCAACTGTACCATATTTTCAGGATATTTTCAACAAAATAATTTTTTTCTCTAAAGAAAAAATCTCTCATGAAATATTATTGGATGAAAAATACAATATGACGAGAAGGAAATTTATGAAAACTGTAGTATATAAAATGAGTCTAACAGAGGTTTCTAAAATAAAACTTTCTAAAGGAAATAAGCAGTTTTTAAAATCTGATATTGTAATGAAAATTTAATAGGACTTCCAAACAAAGAAGCATTCATCTTTTCCAGGACCTTTGGAGATACAAATCCAAAAAGTATTTGCCTAAGAAGTCCAGTCACGAAGTTTTAGATACTGTTAACTCCATAAGAGTCATCTCTTTGATTTACTGATAAAAGTTAGTTTCTTTAGTTACTGCTCCTAAAAATTAAAAAAAATATATGATTGACAGGCTAAAAAGGTCTAAATAATGCCTAAAAGCAGCTTCTAAAGAGAAGTATAACAATTTGTACCACTTTGTACATTCCAGATTGCTTCATTTCTTCTGTAACTACATATTTAGTATGACCAAAATATGTAGTTACATATTACAGCAACACCAATAATTTTCATTGTAAAATAAAATACTTACATGCAGTACTTTTATGCAGAGCAAGCAGATTTCTGTGATAACTGTCTATAAAGATATAAAACAAGGGGAAGAAAAAGAATAACTTTCATCTCCCCAGTTTTTCATGGAAGTTTCCCCTCCATCTTTCCTATCATCTATTCTAAAGTGAGCAACAGAAAAACTATTTTCTTTTTGTTTTTTTAAAGATTTAATTTGAGAGAGAAACGATTTAAATTAGAAAAGACTGCATGTACTTTTTAAAAGAGAAAACAATCATCTACCCATATTTCAAGACTTATCATAAGTGTCAAAAACTTTCCAAAGCTTTTTTCCCGATGACCCTAGAAGAACAAATTTCCTTTGTCATCCTCTTGAAATCATGTACATTCATCTTAGAGGCTACACTAGATTACTGCATTAATTTGTTTATTCTGTCCCCACTACAGCCCACTATAGAATTAAAAGTTCTTTGAGGGGCAGCCCGGGTGGCTCAGCGGTTTAGCGCCACCTTCGTCCCAGGGCGTGATCCTGGAGTCCTGGGATCAAGTCCCATGTCAGGCTCCCTGCATGGAGCCTGCTTCTCCCTCTGCCTGTGTCTCTGCCTCTCTGTGTGTGTGTGTGTGTGTGTGTGTGTGTGTGTGTGTGTGTCTCATGAATAAATAAAAAAAAGAAAAAAAAAAGAAAGTTCCTTGAGGGCAAGGGACAGGTCTTATTTATTCACCTTTGAGTCCTCAATGCTGAATACAAAGTTTGGAAGGGACTTCATTAACTGTTTGTTAAAAGAAAAAAATAATAAATGAGAGAAAAATAAATAAATTATACCTATGCTTCTTCCTCATTGAGGCCATAATATTAATACTATTCTTGCAATGTTGAAATTTATTTTTTTAAGATTTTATTTACTTGAGAAAGAGAGGAGAGAGAGAGCATGAGCTGAGGAAAGGGACAGAGGGAGAAGCAGACTCCCCCCCTAAGCAAGGAGCCCAAACTGCAGCTCGATTCCAGGACCCTGAGATCATGACCTACTGAGCTACCCAGGCACCCTACAACGTTGAAATTTAAAAACCAAAACTGTATAGAAGGAAACTGCTTACAAGTTACCTCATAAAAAAAAAGAAAAAAATCAGCAATATGAAGAAAAAAACCCACATTTTCCACTGTAAATTTTCAAGATTTGATCATTCCTGGTGACCCAGATGGTTGAAGTATGTTTATTTTCACATCACACAATCTCTATAACACTACAGGGGAGCCGAAACCACTTTTTACATTAAACTGAATTCCTCGAGAATTTATTCTGGTATGTTATTATACAAGCAATGCTTATACCAAGAACCACATTTATGCCTAATATCCAAGCCTGTATTCCATTATGTTCTGTAGGCCTAGCATGATTCATTTATAATGCAATACCAATCTCTCACTTTGGAGAAATCAGCAGTTTTCACACCTGAGACAGACCTGGTTGGTTTTCAGATTGTTTCATTTCAGTTTGTTTTGTTTTCGGGGACATAGCGTTTAGTGCTCCTCTGTTTTCTCAAATAGCAATCACAGTCACATTTTCATATGTGCCTTCTTCTTTCTTGCATTTTGATTTTCATCCCTACGGTTTTCAAAGAGCTCTCTCAAAATTCACCAGTTACTTTCCAAACTCGATGACCTTTTTCTTTCTTTGGTCTCTCTCCATTCTTAGACTTCACAGCAGCATTTGGCACTTCTCTTTTTGGCTTCTGTGACACCAAATTATCCTGGTTCTCTTTCTACTCCTCTCTGACCACTGCTTCTCAGTTCTCTTTGATGTCAGTGTGCCTCTCCACGTGCTGGTCCCTATCCCATTTTCTTCTCTGTTTACACTCTCGTCCTCCGCATCCTGGGCTCCACCAGCTCTATTTGACCTAGTCCTGGGCTCTATACAGATGCAAGTCTGCATTTCTAATTGTTTTATATGTCTATCTAGAAGACCTTCAAACTCCTCAAATGGATCTCATTTCTGTTAGTAGCCATAATATATTCCTTGTGCCTCAGGTTCCAATCTTGTGGGGATCCCTGGGTGGCTTAGCAGTTTAGCGCCTGCCTCATGCAAAAACTTTGGTCTAGTGTCCAGGATCCTCTGCTATATCGACCACTTTCCCAACCTTATCTCCCTCTGTTCCCTTTGGGTTTTCAGCATTTCAGCAAGACCAACTCAGTAAAGCATCTTTGTGCTCCAAGTGAATATGTTCTCTTATGCTGCTAGCACCAAGAACATTGCCTACCACATAAAAATGCTCAATAAATATTTGCTAAGAGAATAAATGATAGCATACAAGCATCCTTTACCCTGAAAACAAAACCAGTATACTTTATAAGGATGAAGAAGAACTTACTGAAAACTTGATTAAATGCAGAGAATAGAGTAAGCCAAAGGAGTAATGGGAGTGGAAGCTGCTAAGGAAGCCCCAGGAGGACCCTCTCCCTAAAAATATTATTAGCTTTATTGGAAAGCACTTGGGCTTTCTAGACTTAAAGTAAAAGGGCAATGGTAACTTGCCAAAGAAGCTCCCAATACTACACATACTACACATTTTTTAGAAGAAATTCAGTTCCTGCTGTTCTTTATTTACTTAAAAATGGGTGTGACCTATCAGGGTCATTTGTCAAGGGCTGAACAGTTGCAGCATAACAAATTTGAACCTTTCACTATGAATAATGCATAATTAACATACTAGCCAAAGGATGCTGAACGTTCAACTCAAAGCCATTCTGGTACCAAAAGAAAAAAGGAATCTTATTTAGTAAATTAAAACATATGTTGCATGTTTGACTCTCAAAATCCATAAAACTGAAGGAATAGATGCCAATTTGTCTAATAATGATGATAAAGTTGGAAGGATAGAAGGAAATCATCCCTTTAGTGACTATATTCCAGATAACCTTTCTCCTGTCTTTGCTTTGAGAATGACTTGTGATGAGATCTTTATAATAAGATTTGAATCATATAACATTAAAAATATTCAGAAAAAAACAGAAAACCTATGTGGACTGTTCTGTAATTGGCACTCTTGGTTCTATCTTTGTAACAAATAGAGCTTTTAAATGCTTCTAAATAAGAAATCAATGTTATACTGTGCCCTATGCTTAGTGTTGAAATTATTTCTTGACTATTAATAATTATTCATTGCCTGCACCTGGCTATTCAAATAAAATTCTTGCTAACACTTCTAGGAAGAGTCCCTTCTTACTCGTAACAGCCTAGTAAAGCTGGGTTTTCAGTGCAGCAGGCTCCAATTATACACCTTTAATGGAGTTACTTGATTATCTCTTAAAGTACCTAGAGCATTATCAAAATACCACAAATATGGAGAATGCAATAAGCATTACTTCAGCCAGGTAATTAAGGTCAAAATCAACAGTCATAAATCATGCAGTTAGTAAGTAAGTACCCTTGGTATGATGTGATGAAAATCATACTTTACCTCTCTGGTCTTCTTCCCCAAAATCCACAATCCCAGTCTTTATGAAAGATATCAGAAAAAAATCCCGACTGATGGACATTCTACAAAGTACCTGATAAGTAATCTTCAAAATAAAGTTACTCAAAACAAGACAAGTCTGAGAAATTGTCCCAGACTCCCCCGAGAAAAAAGCCTTAGGAGACATGATGACTAAATGCAACATGGGATCCTGGATGGGATCCTAGAACAGAAAACAGACATTAGGTAAAAACTAAGGAAATGTGAATAAAGTACGGACTCTGGTTAATATTCCCAAATCCCAAACACAATTAATGATTCATTAATTGTAACAAATGTGCCATGCTAATGCAAGATGTTAATAATAGAGGAAATTGTGAAAGGCAGTGGAGTATAAGGAAACTATATATGCAAAATTGTTCTATAAATCTAAAACTGTTCTAATAATGCCTATTAATTAAATGAAAATACCACAAATAAGTCCACCGATAGGATCTCTGACATGGGGTGCTATATTACATGGCTCAGAAGGGTGAGGTTGAGAGAGAGAGACACTTTCTTTTTTTCTCTCTCCCCCAATCTCACCCTGCTGAACCATATAATACCTGTGTGGCATCCCTCTTATTCAGGAGATGAGTGTGCGGATAATGAGGGCTGAATATAGACCTGCTTATCAAACACCAGTGTGGGGAAAATACTCCAATAAGCTAGTGGAGACACAACATTCAAGTCATCCAAGAGCCATGGCTGAAACCCAACCCTCAATAATGCTACTATTCATATTCATATTCATGCTGTGGCATTATTTTTTATCTTAGCAAAAACAAAACCCAAAAACTTTCTTTGGGGAAAACAGCATATACAGGATGATTAAATTCAACATCAATAGTCATAAATCCTGTGGACAGCAAGTATCTTAGCATCTTTACCTTTACATAAAGCTTTTGACTAGCCAGAGTAAATAAGGGGTTCTGCCCTTATAACATAAATTTAATCACGTTACCTGTCCCTTAACCCCTTCTTTCTAACTGTCCTCTCTTGCACCCCTCCAGCCACAGAAATATCATCAGGCATAAAAACAAAACTGCCTAACCTATGCCTTGAAGTCTAATGGCCTTCTCTGAAGTGATCCATGCACCACCCTTGCCTAAAAGAAAGAAGTGGATTCTAATTTAAATGCATCCACCAGAAAATAATGTTCAAGATCCTTGTTTCACATTCTATGGTCCTCTGCTCTCTTTGGCCTCTTCCTGTTTAAGATCAAATACATTACTGACGGAACTGATTGCTACACTTTCAGAAAGGCATGTTACTTTTCTTTTGCCTTCTTTATTTTAATAAGCTCTGTATTAAATATAGATATTCAAGTATACACATTAGGATTTATATTCCTCAAAAATTTATTGCTCTCTGCATAGTATGTCTCACCTGTATTTTTTCTTGAATAATTAGAATTCCCATAACAGTTAAATATTGGGTCAAATAGCTGCAGTGGACTGAGATATACACTGTTCTCTATTATTTAAGCTTCATTCTATACGCTATTCATATTATTATATTTTTAAAACAACACACAAATTGACTGGTATCCAAAAAGTTAGTGAAGGAGTTATTTAATACCTTAAAGCTTCCAGGTAATGAATAGACTCTAAGTTTCCTTTTTTTCATTGAAAATACATTTTGACAAAAAACATATTTGAAACTTAAAATTATGTTTTAAAAATAAGCAACATACATAGAAAGGCATATTTTATGCTGCTAATTTTAGTGTGAGATAAATGCTTTGTAAGTTTTAATCTTAGCAATCTTGTCTGATACTAGGGATGGTTGGTTTACACAGTTGAGAGGCTATCTCAGTTGAGTGAAACTGCTGAAAAGTATCTTATACAGTCTCTGCACAGGTATTCTTCAAAACACTATCATTCAGATAAAAAGAGAAGATGATTTATAAACTAGAGAAGAAGGTTTTCTTTTAAAAGAAAACCTTTTGTATTAGATACTAACTCATAAAAACATCTATTAAAATGCATTTGGGGAAAAAGGCATTTGGGGCAATGATGTATAGCATTTAGCTAGTGTCACAGATATTTTGTTTAGTCCATAATTATCAGAATTAGTGGTAATATCTGTGACCTTGCTTTTGATCTTGTAACCTCATCATTCTCTAAGTTTCAAAAATAGATAACAGGTATGCATCATTCATTAATTTTTTTTTCTAATCTGCCTAGGTATACATTTAAGTTTAAGGTCCCAAAGGGGAGTTAAATGTAAACAAAAACAAACTGAAAACATCTTTTATTTTCTTAGCTTCATGAGCCTACATTTCTAATATCATTAGATGACAAAAATAATTTGGAATTTCTTAATACTTGAAATAATTATGGCTCCCCAAGGGTCAGGCATAGGAGCACAATTTAAGGTTCTGATACCAACTGTGGCCAATGCGAATTGAGGTTCAAACCAGTGGTTCTGAGATCTTCGCCACATACAAGTTGTAAGAACAGCTCAAATTTTGAAAGTGCACATGAAATCATAAACTTTTAACTTTTTAGTATTACGAGGGCTGGATTGCTTTCAATCCATATATTTAAGATAGTTCTAAAGCCTGTTAATAAAGATTTCATCTTAAATATAATTCATAATGAAGAAATTGTTAAATAAGACCAATTTCACTTTTCCAATTTGATTGATCCAAAAATACAGCCTTCAAACTATATGTATGAGAATCTTTGTATCGTCAGAGTTTTAGGGATACTACCCAATCTTTAAAATACCTCATTTAAACTTTACTATAATCCCACAAACTAGAATAGACCAAGTATCTTACCCCATGGGAACGATGAGCAAATGTTTCTACATAGATTAATTCATCACTTTAGAATTGGAGACAGATCCAAGTCCAAGAATATATTTTCTTTGATCTAAATTGCATTGAAGATGTGAAATTAAGTCTACTATAAAAACAATAGTGACTACCAATAGGTTTAAAAAAAAATCTTTCATGGTTTTCCAGGAATAGACTTGAGATGTTTGTTCTTTCAGTGAGCCCACTGGATATCTCTATTATCACAAGAATCTTACTGTACTAAAACAGGTGATTTATCTGTCTGCTTCCCTCACATATCTGTAAACTTCAAGGGAGTAGGGACCTTGTCCAATTCAACTTGGTCTTGTGAAACTTCACAACTCTCTATTAACACAAAGTTGCAAAGAGGACTGAAGTGGTAGCTATGCCTGTACCTGACTGCACCTGAAGATGGGGGCCGGACACAGTGGGAAACCTGAAAGTGAAAGCTCACGGATGTCTTAAACAAAAAAAGACCTGAATTAAAAGGATCATTACATCCAGGAAAAACTGACACAGAACAATCAAATCGCAGACATAACCTTAAAAAGCTATAGATAAAGAATCATTTAATCATCCTGGCAGCAAGATCACGTCATTACTAAAAGAGAATAAAAATATCAGACTGAACTCACCCTTCCCCGTGGCAAAATTCAATAGTAAAAGATAACAGAGTCATGCCTATTTAAAAAATCCAGGAAAGAAAAGTTCTTTGAATTGAAACAACTTTAATCCATTTGGGGCAGGTCAGTTTCATTTCTGATCTCCAATTTCTTCACTAGAATGCCTACTCATAGGACATAAGGAAGAAACATGGCAACATTTCTTTATAATAAACATTAGCTTCTCTTCCTTTCTACAAAGTGGAGAATTCAAAAGTGCTTGGAAGTAAATTTATATACATAATTGTACTGATTTTATTTATTCTATTCTCTTATCAAAAATGCAAAGGTAAACTTCACCCCAGTTCTTATATGAATGATGGTAAGCAATGAGGTCAGACCTATTTGAGGCATTTAGGACAGTTAATATGACTTATTTGAATATATTTTAGAAATATACTGCTGAATAGGTAATGTTTTCTCAGAGATTCAGGGGATCTGACATAAATAGGAAGCACTATATTCTGCAAGTTTGAGCTTACAAAATGTATTATATATATGTAAAACATTTCTATTTCAGATTAAACTTTCATGAATAAAAATTATCAAATTTTTATTTATATTTAAAATATTGATAAAAATTATCAAATTTTTATTCATGAAAGTTTAATCTGAGTCTTCATCTTCTATTTCCCTGTTAACAGGTTTTCTTTATTTTTCTCCTATACTCTATCTTCACATAATAATTTTTCCCTTCAGTAAATAGCCTTGCGTCTTAATTAAACATAGAGGAAGGTATCTGTCATCAGTCATTTCATTACATTTATCAAGAATTCAAGAAACTGTTAAGAAACCCTGAAATTGTTATCAGAAATTAAATTTAAAATACACAGTTCTAGAACCTATAGAAACCAGAACTAAACAAATTGCTTGCAAGTGCTGAAATGTAGTTATGTTATGTCTGAATGTCTTATTAAAGATAATATACTTAAAGTAAGCGCTATTTTTTAAAAAAAACAAAACTTTCTTTCCTTCTTAGGTTTCATACACTTACTTCTGATCAGAATGCCAAGTGGAACATATCAGTTTTAAATTCCACTTAAAAGTTTATTTTCTGAATTAACATCATTGAGAACTATAGTGAGCCACATGATACGATGTAACAAGGACAAAAACAGTCTTTTGGACTCAGCATTAGTGATTGACATCTTTAAAGAATGGATGCACATCACCCAAGTTAAATCAAAGTTGCTAATATTTACGGCCTGTGTTGAACAAAGACACATTTTTTTAAATGAAATGGTCTGAAAAAGTCCCCTCTTCAGCAAAGCCTGATTTTTTTAATGTACAAGAATAGAATCTAAATTTGCTGGTTTTCTCTTTTTTCCCCACTATGAAGTGCAAAATACAAATTTGGCAACATCATCGGAAGACAAAGAAACATGCAAATAATTGAATAGGAAATTGGAGGTAGTATTTTTGAAATGCTTCGGGATACAGTCAGGTCCTCAGTCTGAGATCTAAAGGTTTATCTAATCTGGCCTATAGCCTTAATTTCTACTTTGTTGCTTTGATCCTTCTTTCTGTAACCCCTTAACTATTAGACTCTTCCCTATTTTTCTAAAAGGTTTCCCCTTTTCTGATTTTCTCCCAAAGACCTACTTTTTTCCTTTTGTCCCTCCAGATCCTATCTCTAAGATACAGCTCAAACTAATCTAAGAAGTCTTCATCAGTGCAAAGTAACCCCTTGTTCTCAAAACCCTATGGCAATTGTCTATACAGTTTAATTCTCAATTATCATGCATTTCTTTCTGAGACATCCCATATTATGCTTAAAAAGTTATTTTAATCCAAATTGTCTTTGTGTGTGTATGTGTGTCTGCCCTATGCTTTTATGCATATACACAACACTTAACACAGAGTTCACAATAGAGTGCTAAAAAGCATACATCTCTTCCTGAGAGCTCTTTTAGAAGTCAGCCAAAGCATTTCCAGGACAATTCTTCCCTTTCCTGCTTACTAGTAGTGGCTCACATGTCTGACTAATAACTCTTTGGGTGAAAAAAGCCCTGTGCAATACTGTTGTCCTTAACACGAGACTCAGAGGGAATCCATTTTAATCTGAAATAGGCCAGGACACATCACCACTTATTTGGAAGAGTCTGGCTGCTTTTCATGAACACACAAGTGCAGGAGAAATTTTCCAAGATTCATTGAGATGTGAGCCCATGCTGTATACCTCAGATTAGAACCAAACCCAAAGCTGAAGAGCTGCAGACTCTTAAAACATTTATGACATGTTGGTCAGGGGCAATGGATGACAGCCCAAGGAAACAGTAATGTGATACTGAGCTTTTCACCTTGAGGTGACTGGTTAAAACTCAGCTTGGGATCACGAAAAATTTATAGCCCTCTAATGCAATAAAGGAAGCTATTCGTGACCAAGGGAAAGTGGCCATTGGACAAGTGACTAGCATTGGTCCATGGTGAGATCTGAGACAGAGGCACACAGCCTGAAAAGAAGTAAAACACATATAGGCACATATGCGTGCACACACAATGCCTCCCTACACACACACAGTGGAATAAATATTGCTTTCAGACAAGAATAGACTTCCTTTAGGGCAATCCTCAAGGTTCAATCTCTCACCCTTTTACTCTTTTAGAAACTGCCTTGAGCTTCAAGGTATTTGTACTAAATGACAGATAAAACAAAACTGCTAAAATGTGTTCTCTTCAATCAATCAAAAACAAAAGTGTGAATTTAATAACTGTATAGGTAAATGACAATGTTTACAAGACCACTCTAGCACCTTCTCTATGCATGACATTTTTATTAAGTTCCAAGTTTTCTTGAAGGTACCTAAGTTGCAATGAAAAAGAGCATACAACTTGGCATGAATGGATCTAGTTTGAATGGGAGCCCCAGACTTCTTATCTGTTGAATGGGAATGACAACTCAGAGACTTGAAGGTTAAATGAACTATTGTTAGGGAAAAAAATGTTTAACTTTGACAACCACTTTACAATTCATTTAAATTACAGTCACTTTTTTTAATCCTTACTAGAAAGTTACACTGAACATTGGTCAAATTTCCCACTCTGGGCTGAACAAAACAAGAAATCTTAGACTTAGGACTTCTTCCAGGCACATGGAGGGCCTGGATGATAAATTAAAAGGTAACTATCACACATGACTTTAATAATGCTTTGAAAAAGACAAACTAAAACTAAAATTCATATTCTCCTTTCCCTCATTAGTCTAAGATGAAGTTCTCATGCCTTTTGTGAATTACAACTACAAATTTTTTGATATATCAACTAATTTAACCTCCCTCTAAAAAAATACACACCCAAAAGGTAGGTTTAAAAATAAAATGCTGTGATCTAAGGACTAAGAAAAATTTCCAGAACTAATAACAATTCTGTAGAATAATATCTAAGGCAAAGACTATTGGGGCCCCAAATTTTAAAAGCATGTTTTTTCACTAATTCTTAATGTAATCTAGATGATAAAATTTTGGCTACTTCAAGATTATCATCAAAAGACTTCAACATTTCCTAAATCCATAGCAACTCTTTCTGACTTTTTTCAGTATTCCTCACTACAAAAATGTTTTTAACTACTTAAAAAAACTTTATTGGAAAACATCCAAAACAAATAAAAAAGCCATAATTTTAAAGGCCTTATTTTTTTATACTATGTCTCAAACCAAATTCACATAATGCCTGAAAGTGCTTTAAAAATGTCTGCATTATAAGTGAACAATGAATGAAGTAATGAATGAGTGAATGATGACTAAAGTCTGTCTTCTAGGGTTTTGTAAGCCTCTCTACATGTGTAAAATATATTTTCAGAGAGGGACAGTGATCCTTCCTTTCTCCATCAACAGTTGTGTAAAAGTACAGAAGAAATCCATCCAAACCACACGCACATGTTGGATAAGAGATAATATTTAGGGCTGACCAGTCAAACAAGTCCTCATTCAGATTCTGCCAGAAGAACCGAGGTTTCACAAGGCAAACTCTTGAATTTAATTTTCTTCATTTCCATTACATTTGCTTGGCCCAAACACTGAACTCCATCATGAGAGCCAGCCATTAAATATATCACCATAATCGTCTTGAACATTCAAGTTCACTTTGTACCACGATTTTTTTTTACTTTTCTTTTTCTAAAGTTTACAAAATAATTACTCAAAGATAATGTGTGCCTTTATATTTACTAACTTAAGAATCTTCTATTCTTTTACATATCACTAAAACTTTCCTTTGGAATTAGCTTGATTCATATTCATACCTAGTGCATAAGCTTCTTATGTTTGGTAGCTGACTATCAACTCAATCAAATCATTTACATCACACACCATTAGGATACATTTGGGCAATATACTTCATGCCACGTGTCTGAAAACTTTAAGATTTCAAACATTCATCAGTGGAAATGTGGATTGTTGATGATTAGTTTGCAAATCCTCCTCTGAAGTCAAAATAAGCCTTCCTTTAAGTTATCCGATAAGTTATAAAGACAACATTTGAAAACAGGTTTCTCAAAAACCACAGAAGGTAAAGCGGAGGCTTCTAACAAATTAGACAACAAAACAGCTAAAACATATACTAATCATGCATTTGAATCATTAGCCCATAATTCTATCTTGTCTAATTTTTTCAAGTTTTTAAAGAATACCATTTATTTTATTTCTATACAATCAACCATTCATTGTTAATGTGGCAAAACATTATCCTAAATAAAACTGCTTTCAGCTTGAATATTGCTGCAATATACTAGAAATTTTAAGCACATGTGACAAAATGAGTTAAATATTCTAAGTGATGAATTAAAATTTCTGATACTTCTTAAATCCTACTTCTTAAGATGACAGTGAATAGACATTATTATTATATTGATACTAACTCATAAATGATTCTCATGTGCACTGAGAATCCATTCTGTTTTACATCTGTCAAAACACCAAAGACATACTTTCTGAGAACTCCACTTCCATTAGAACAAAGAAGATGATATATGCATTTCTTCTCTAAAAATACACTGATGGTTTTTTTTAACCTAGAAATAGTGAAAATTTGGTGCTCAGACATGCTTTGGGAAACAAAGGAAACCCACTTCATTATTCTTTATTGGAAGAGGGCATAACAACGCAAAACCAAAACATCAGGAAATGGATAGAGACTGTGGGTTCTTTCTGACTTATCTTCTTAGCACACACTGCTGGAGTGCAGCACATGTGCAGCCAATATGTCTGGGCACAAGGGCTTCATACCAAGAGATCATATAAAGACACTGCAACTCATGCTTCTCTTGGGAAAGCTTGAAGGATCCTGGACCAAACCCTCCCAGATTCTGAAAATCAGCTGCCCTCTGAAAACCCTTTGAAAATATTATTCTGAGGAAGAAAACAATAAAATGAACCACGATAGGGTAGGAGACCATAATATTTGTAAAACAAGGCCTATATGGACTTAATATGGTTACTTTCTTACTTCTTACAGGCCCTTATCAGAAAATGAGAAAGGAGACCATGTTACCACATCAGCCCTGGCAACCCCTCATGGACATGCCCACATGCTCAGAATTACATAAAGGAGCATATCCAAATCTTTGCATACCCAAGATTCAGATTTGTACGGAAGTTGAAGATAAACTCATTAACTGAATGGAAGTTTAAGAAACAGAAACAGAGTGAAAGTATGTGGAATTGGAATAAAGCTATAGAAAACTGCAAATTGGTGACATGAGAGCCAAATAGACGTTGCCTTCATCACTCAGCATGTAATGCATGCTTTCTTCATGCACATTAGAACACTGTGGTGGCTTTAGACAAACTCTGTCCTATTATCATCATTTTCCCAGGAGAGAATAAAACTTCTTCTTCTATAGTTAACTACCAAGAGACTTGCCTTATTATTATTATTATTATTATTAAAAGTTCTATAGGTTTAAAATTCCATTTGCCAACTCCTTCACCTAATAGAAATATTTTACAAGTTCAGCTTTTTCTATTTACAATTTTGTATAAACACACCAATCAATAAACAGGCCTGTCAAGGCTGCAGAACTTCTAACACAGCTCTTTCTCCTATCTGATTATGGGAGCAGTTGCTGACAGATAAACCATGTTAATCAAAATTATATTATCTTAGGTAAACAACCAATTTCACTTTTTAAGATGTAAATAACAATCCCCTGAAATGATGAAGTGTTCGCATTCACTAGGGACAGATGGTATATCAATTTTGTGAAGGCCTCTACTTCAGTAAACTATATTTCTATCACTATATGAATGCGCCTACATGAAGGACTTTTTGTTGCTATAGACAGCACTTTTGTGACCCTACATCAACATCAGATACTTCCTGAAAACTTTCTCAATTTATGGTGTGCTACTTTTCTTAAGAAAACACAGAAGTACTAAATTGCTTAAGCTGATGCCTACTTCCTAAAACCCAAGCTATCTTGCAGATAAAGCCTCTGTGAGCCAGAAGAAGGTCCTGGGTAATCTGATGCAGAATGTGGTGGGTAAGCAGAGGTGCTCCAAAACACAGGGAGACTGGGGCTGAGAATCCACACCTCTGGATAAATTCATGATATCAACACTTGCTTTAAGTGCAGAGCCCTATAATCCATGCAGATGTAAGGCTTTGGATAAGATGGTAAAGTAACCTGTCATATTTAGTTGAATAAATATTTTTCCATATGGTAGAAGCAATTTAAGTATAATTCAAATATCTTTGATATTATTAACCATTTTCATTCTCTGAGTGATCACTAAACCTTCTTCTCAGAAAAACACCAAATAAAAGTTTGATCTTTAATCATTAAAGTTTCATCAGTTTTCTTCACTTATATTTGTTTTGTTTACTAATTTAAGTAGCTATACTATCTAGATAAGATAATTTCACCTGATAGAAAAAAATATAATTCAACAATAAGATAAAAAGCAAAATGATTCATTCTTCTCAATCTACTTCAAGTACAGGACATTTATATAATCACTGCCAACTGCAAAATGTGAGAGATTAGAAAACCAAATGAAATAATTTAAAGGCCATATCAGGTAGTGATTAATAATATGCATTTTGAAATCAGACTGTCATGACTCATTTCTGGATCCAGCACTTATCAGTTTTGTGAAGTTGGATAGGTATCTCAACCTATGAAAACCCAGTCTCCTTGTCTGTAAAATCGGTATGGTAACAAACTATTCCAAGGGAGGTAAATCATGAAAGCATTCAGGATATACAGGGCTCACAGCAAATGCACAATGAATGTTAACTCTTTATTATTTTACACTATTTCCTAGTGATCTAAATATCTTTAACAAGATGCTTTCCTGTAAGTGGTTTTATGTACAGTAGGGAAGATATAGTAAAGGCAGAAGTACCAACCTAAATCTTCGGTAGAATGTTATAGTGAGATAGAGGAATGATGGCTTTGTTTGGGAAAAGGTAGATTTAGCAAGTTAGGAAGTAGAAATCCATGTTAACATGAAGGTTATGTCAAACTGATTTGGAAAAGTCAGCAATAAGCAAATTTCCAACTGAAGTCTTTGATTTCTAGACAAGAAACAAGCATATAGTTAATGTTATATTAAAGAGAAAATGTAGCAAAAATACAGTATTCTGTTTTTACCAAAAGTTCTATTTAATTTCTATGAAATTAAATTCCATGATGCATTGGCTATATTTCAAATGGAATATTTATATGTAATGTCATAAAGAAATGGTGAGAAAAATTCAAGAAATTATGACAGCATAAAAAAATGTCAAGATTAGCAAAGAAATCATTTGGGGGGGGAATGCAGCTTATGTAATCACAGCTATGAGGGTAAAGACTGTTTACAATGAAAGTAAGTTTAATTAGATTTAAGTTACATGCAGCCACTTTCACCTTCAAATATTGTTTTAAAGTTCCCTCAGTCAACTTTAAAGTCATTATTCTTATTACCAAAATCTTTATAGTACACAGTTATAACTCCTCTCTTTTCCAATCCTACCATAGAATTTTTAACACCCACCACTGTTTAGGTTCCCACTTTGTCTTTCTCTCATGTATATTTCCTTATCAAATATAATCCATCAGAGCATGATGACTACGTGTTTAGTCAATCTTCAGTCTTGAACCTCCAGCCTCACCCATAAGATCTGCCCACCTCAGTTCCTAAGTGCTTTCAGATCATTTTTTACACTTTGCACATCTCTCAATTCAAGAACTTTTATTTAAAAAGACTGGGGGACGCTGGGTAGCTCAGTGGTTAAGTGTCTGCCTTTGGCTTAGGCCATGATACCAGGACCCCAGAATCAAGTCCCACATCGAGCTCCTTACGAGGAGCCTGCTTCTCCCTCTGCCTATGTTTCTGCCTCTCTCTGTGTCTCTCTCATGAATATATAAGTAAAATCTTACAAAAAATAAAATAAAATAAAATATAAAATAAAATAAAATAAAATAAAATAAAATAAAATAAAATAAAATAAAATAACTGGGAAATTGCCACAAATTCCTGCATAAGGGAAATAAAATAATGAGATACTTAAACCCCATGCCCTAATTGCTCTTCAGGGCTAGTGTGTCCCTTTGCTATCAGGAAACATAGTTCTAGCATCAGTGATGACTTTTTTCTAGATCAGTAGAAGGTGCAAGTTTCAATGGCCAAAGGTTCTGAAAAGGCACCTCTCTTCAACAGAAACATGTCTCTTGCTTGGCCTCATATCTATCCTATTAAGAACAATAGAAGATATAGAGTGGGTACCTAATAAATATTTACAGAATCAATAACTGAATATCAGACATAAAGCAGGGTGGGGAATCTTTTAAAGGTTTGCTTTATTTATTTTAGAGAGAGAGAGAAAGAGGGTGCATGAGCCAAGGGAGGGGCAGAGGGAGAGGGAGACTCCCAAGTAGGCTCTGCACTAAGTAGGGAAAACTAGACAGGGGGCTCAATCCCATGACCCTGAAGCTTCATGACCTGGGCTGAAGTCAACAGTTGGACACCTATCCGACTGAATCATCCAGATGTTCCAGATGGGTATCTTTTAAAAATAAATTCCTCAAAAATGAAAAAAATCCAAAAGAAAAAGAATGATAATTTGAGCACATGAAAGTTATATCTTCTACATATCTAAAAAACACTGTAAATAAATGAAAAGTCAAAAACTGGAAGATAAAATATAATGAATATATAAAAAGCTCTGATGAAAACATAAATAGAAAAGTAAACAAAGAGATGAACAGCTTTTTTTTTTTTAAGTTTTTATTTATTTATTCATGAGAGACACAGAGAGAGAGGCAGAGACACAGGCAGAGGGAGAAGCAGGCTCCATGCAGGGAGCCTGATGCGGGACCTGATCCCGGGACTCCAAGATCACCCCCTGGGCCAGAGGCAGGCACTAAATCGCTGAGCCACCCAGGGATCCCCAAACAGCTTATTTTTTAAAAGCTGAAAGACCAATAGACATTTTTTAAAAAGATTTGAACTGCTAATATTTGGGTAACTATCTTTTGATCAAATTTTTAAAAAAATACTATTTTTTCTTATCAAATTGACAGATTAAAATCATAACATAAATTCACAGGAAATTGAGCACACTTATGCATTATTAGTGCGGGTAAAAAGTGCCACAATTTTTCTGAAGGGCAGTTTAGCAATTTGTGCATATTCTTTGATATTTTATTTTTAGTAATTTCATCTAAGGAAGTAATTCGGATATATTCAAAGATTTGTCTATAGGATTTATCACAATAAAACATTTAGTCACAAAAAAGAAGAAACCACTAAATATTCAACAGTGAAGCATCATTCAATAAATTATTCAAAGAATACTAGCTCTTATTAAAAATTACAAAATAGAATGCTAATAATGATATGAAAAATATTATCAAAATATTGCTAAATGATTCAAAGCCAGCTAGAAAAACTACATATGACGTAAGTCCATTTTTGTTAAAAGAAAAAGATTAGAAACATAGGCTCATAAGTTAATAGTAGTTCTCTTTGGGCAAATGAAATAAGAAGAGTTGTTATTTTTTTAATCTGTTAATTTTATTTATATAATCTAAGCTTTTTACCATACAAGGAAAAAAATACATATACATATTTCCCCTATAGTATTTCTAAACTTAAAGAACAAAAATACTTGTAAAAATCCCCTTAACACTTTTAACACCAGGTTTATCTTCTCCAGTGAAAAATATTAACTTATAATTACTGCTAATCATGAATTCCTATACAAATATTCTTAGAAAGATTTGTTTTATAGGGCACAGAGCTTGAGATGTGATACTGGAGAGGGGTACACTGCAATTCCAGAGACAGTGAAATATTCCCAAATTCAACTGTCTCCTAATCAGACTTCAGAATGAAGGCTAGAAGACCACATAGTGATAGCTATGAAAAAATGACCTCATTCACACTTAGGTTGGTTTTCTCTGACAATTTTTTTTTTAAGATTTTACTTATTTATTCGACAGAGAGGGAGAAAGCACAAGCAGGGGAGTGGCAGAAGGAGAGGGAGAAGCAGGCTCCCCACTGAGCAGAGAGCCTGACAAGGAGCTTGATCTCAGGACCCTGGGATCATGACCTGAGCCGAAGGCAGATACTTAACCAATTAAGCTACCCAGGTGCTCCTTCTCTGACAATTTAATAAAAATTTGGTAATAGATATTTCTGGCTCCAGAATGCTAGAGTCCAAATGCAGGGAAATATAATAGTGGCCACTTCAAAGGGGCCTTAAGTCAAGACCTAAGTGAAATATAAGAGAAATAGGCAACAATTCATAATTTCCCTTTTAAATCACAGAATTGCCCCAGACAACTTGAAAATATTTCAAAATAGAATTCAAAGGGAGTCATGAAAACCCATCGCTATTCAACAAATTTGTTAAACACTATGTGATTTAGCCAAGATAGCGATTGGAAAGGTAGAAGTTGAGGAGGAATGGACAGGTAACACCAAATCCTCAATGATTACAGATACAGATACAGGTAACACCAAATCCTCAATGATTACAGATACAAGAGAACTAGATTGGTGAAGAAAAGCTGCAGTCAATAGCAGCAAAGTCTGCTAAATAATCTACAGTAAATGATCTTGATGCCCCAAGCCTCAGCTTATCTGATCACTTGGAAGAAAAACTTGAAAAGAAATTTTTGTTAAAGAACCATGTTATTTGACAAGGATAGTCCTTAAGATAGAAATATCAAAATACATAGCAATGTAAAAAGTGTACAAAATTTAAAAACCCATCTTTTTCAATATAACCATTTTGCTTGCAGAAGCTAATAAAACCCTCCTGCTTTCCCATAATACTTATCAATTTCCTTTTTCCAGAAACAAAACTAGGTGTCTCCTGAACTCGTCTATGCTCTCCTCTGATTGCCTTCCTCAGTAATTTATTCCATATGTTTCTTGTCTCATCATGACATACTCTACCCAGCTCAGACGGCAGACACAAGCTACTCTTCAGGCTGACATCTGGCTGTCTCTTTAACAAAGCTAAGACTCTTCCAATGCTTCTCTTAGATTTCCCCTTTACCCCCAGTGAACTATTTGAGCCACTGCTGAAATCTTCTATGAAAACCCACAACCAGGGGTTCAGCGAACTTCATTCTATAAATAAACCCATTACACATTGTCCAGGCTATTATTTTTATAAAAAGCTTAAAGAGTAACATGAAATGCATTGCATTTATATTTTTGTGATATTTTGTTCCTCTTGGGAATTAAATTCCTTGTGAGGAACATTTCTAACATACAGAGCTGCTGCATAATTATCATGTTTGCCCTCTAAAAATCAGTCATGTTCAAATACTTTATTTCATTCCTTTCAAATGTATGAAACTTTCAAACATGTATGAAACATGTATGAAACTTTCAACTATAAATGCATGCATATGTGCATTTATATGTAAAATGTGATACATAAAACTATACATGTGTAAGTAATCATTTACACAGGTAGATGATTAATTGCCTTGTGATTTTTTCTTCTTAACTTTTGTGTAGTTTAGAAGTGTTCTCTAATATTCATATATCTTTTATGATTAAATTTATTAACGGCCAAAAATATTCTGTATGGTTTCAATGCTCTTCAGTTTATTGAACCCTGTTTAATGACTCAAAATATAGTGTAGTTGGTGAATGTACACAAGAATACTTGTGCTATAAATATGCTATAAATATCAATAAAATCAAGTTAGTCAAAAGTGGTTTCCAGGTCTTCTATTTACTTACTGATTTTCTGCCTACTTATTTCATCAATTTCTGAAAACTAAGTGTGGAAATCTTTAATGTTGTGGAATTTTTTAAAATTTTCTTTTTGCAATTCTATCAATTTTTGCTTCATTTATTTAGAAATTCTGTTATTAGTTGCATATATATATAAGGATTATTGTGTCTGTTATGTGTTGTATAGATATAGATATAGATAGATATAGATATAGATATAGATATAGATATAGGATTATTGTGTCCTTTTGATGAATTGACCCTTTATCATGAAATAGCCCTCTTTATCCCTGGTAATCTTCCTTATTTGAAAATCTACTTTGGGGCAGCCCGGGTGGCTCAGCGGTTTAGCGCCTGCCTTCAGGGTGTGATCCTGAGACCCAGGGTTGAGTCCCAAGTCAGTCTCTCTGCGTGGAGCCTGCTTCTCCCTCTGCCTGTGTCTCTGCCTCTCTCTCTCTGTGTGTCTCTCATGAATAAATAAAATAAAATCTTAAAAAAAAAAAGAAAATCTACTTTGCCTGATAATAATATGGCCATTCCAGCTTTCTTTATATTTATAGTGGATTTCAGAGTCTACACATATGGATAAGTCTTGTTATTTATCCAATATGATAATATCTGCCTTTTAACTGAAGTGTTCAGACTATTTACATTTAATGTAATTACAATGTTTGGGTTTAACCTACCATTTTGCTATGTATTTAAGTAGATACTTGTAATCATATAAATAATGAAGTCATCTCATTGGTTTGATCATCACACTACCATTCGAAAAACCAAAGACTTAACACAAAGAACTTTAAGGGTCATAAAAACACACTGATGTTCTGAAACACTCATTCTTATATTTAGAGGGTTGCTGCAAAGAGATATAATTTCATCAACCTCAATTAAGTTCCTGTATCACTATGCAAAACAAATAAGAGACCATGATCAAAAAAATCTGTTTTCATATATAACAAATGTTGGTGAGGTACAGAGAAAGGGGAGCCCTCTTACACTGTTGGTGGGAATGCAGACTAGTGCAGCCGCTTTGGAAAACAGTATGGAGATTCTTCAGAAAAGTTAAAAACAAAAGTACCCTATGATCCAGCAACTGCACCACTAAGTATTTACCCAAAAGATACAAATATACTGATTCAAAGGGGCACATGCACCCCTATGTTTACAGCAGCATTAACAACAATAGCCAGTTTATGGAAAGATCCCAAATGTGTTTATTGACTGATGAAGGGATATGACATATCCATATGTCCATATGACATATCCATATCCAATGACATATGAATATGATATATATATACCATATACCAAAATACCAATCACACATTTGTCCATATGACATATCCATATCCAATGACATATGAATATGATATATATATACCATATCTTCATATATAATAAATATATATTATATATATAAAATAAATCACTACTCAGCCATCAAAAAGAATGAATTCTTGCCATTTTGCAGTGACATGGATAGAACTAGAGTATATTTATGCTAAGCAAAATAAGTCGGAGAAAGACAAATACCATGTGATTTCACTCATACTTGGAATTTAAGAAACAAAACAGATGAACATAGGGGAAAGAGGGAAAAAGAGAGAGAAACAAACCATAAGAGACTCCTAACTATAGAGAACAAACTGAGGGTGCTGGAGGGGAAGTGGATGGGGGATGGACAAATGTGTGATTGGTATTTTTTTTAAAGATTGATTGATTGATTGATTCATGAGCGACACACAGAGGGAGGCAGAGACATAGGCAGAGGGAGAAGCAGGCTCCTTGAAGAGAGCCAAATGCAAGACTCATTCTGGATGGCAGGATCATGCCCTGAGCCGAAGGCAGCCACTCAACTTCTGAGCCACCTAGGCGTCCCTGTGTGATGGATATTAAGGAAGGTGCTTGCTGTGATAAGCACTGAGTGTTATATTTAAGTGATGAATCACCAAATCCTACTCCTCAAGCCAACTAGAATTTAAATAAAAACTTGAAATAAACAAAACAAAGAAATAAGGCACAAAAACAATGTTAAGAATGAAAAGAGGGATATAACTTTAGATATAAGAAAATAATATGAAGCATTTTATGCAAAAATTTTTGAAATTCAGATGAAATAAATCATTTTTAAGATGATTTTATTTATTTGAGAAAGAGGGAGAGAGAACATAAGCAAGGGGAAGGGGCAGAGTGAGAGGGAGAAGTAGATTCCTTGATGAGCTGGGACCCCAATGAGGGACTCAATCTCTGGACCCTGGGATCATGATCTGACCTGAAGGCAGATACTTAACCAACTGAGCCACACAGGTGCCCCCAAAATAAGTGATTTTCTAGAAAAAAAATTTGTTTTCATAGAAAGCTCCTTCTTTTTCTTAGCAGCCAATTATATTTTCTAAATGATAGTTTCACAAATCAAATGTTCATATAAAAACATAAACTCTCTAGACAAATTCAAGGGAATTTGCAATCTGTGGTCCTTTTGGCACCATTACCAAATACTTTTATTTTCTGCCTCCCCTTAAGTAATGCACCCAGTGTCTGCGCTGGTCAGTTCCATCACTAACATAAAAATTAATTATCCACCCAACTTTTAGTATCACAAAGGAAGTCATACAAGTCTGCCTATAAAGCACTAATATTCTATTTGCATACATAGCCCATATCTACTCTTCTATAATTAGCAAAAATTTAAGAGTAATTGTTCTTCAAAAAACAAAACAAAACAAATAACCAGAATTGTAGGGTTGAAATACCATTTCACATAAAAAGGAACCAGGATTCTTTGGAATATTGTCTCAATTTAGGCCTGGGATAGGAAATGAGCAAGATGAACCTGAAACATTTTGTCATATTATGTAACAAGGAAGCTATCAAGGCTACCAGAGTTCAAAGACTAGGAGCCAATCTAGATAAAGGATGGTGCAATTTAAGCACTAATAAAGATTATCACTACAAAGTATTGATACATTAAATTCATGAATTTTTATTGTTAGTAAAACAATAAATATTGATTTACTATATTGATCACACACATATTGATCATTTTGGGCAGATGTTAGGAAACCAATTCATTATCGTGAACAGAGATAAATAAAGGGAAAGAATTGCACACTGATCCTTCCTTTGTTATAGAAATTCTAGCTCCATGTAACTTTAACAGATGATGGTGGGAAGTTCCTCTTTAGAGAAATATTTCAACTAATAAATGAAAAAGAAATATTAAAACTAGAAAATCACTTTTTCTGCAACCCCTACTTGAATTAACAGTTCCAGTGAATGTTCATCCAAGTCAGATAATGAGAGACAGTGCAAAAATCAGACATTATTTATCTCCTAACAGAAGCCCAAAACTCCCATTATGACATAGTCTTGCCAAAACATGAACTTTATTCTGATCAAGTCTCTCGCTCTAACTACCAACTTGAAGGAAATACAGGGAACAGAGGGACACATTAAAAGACACCTTTGGGAATGCAGTAACAAAATCCAGACTGTGGGAAACTACAGGACAATTACCTAATTTCTTCATGACCAGCAACAAAGAAAAAGGAAGAGAGAGAGAGAGGCAGCCTATAGATGAGAGAAAACTTAAGGGACATATCAACCAATTGTAAGAAGTTTGAGTCCTGATTCAAACAAATTAAATGCTAAAAATTTACAACATATTCAGGGAAATGAAAATACTGTTTGGATATTTAATGATATTAAGAAATGATTGCCACTTATTACATGATAATGGTATTGTAATATGGCAAGGGAAGATTCCTAGACTCTTAGAGATAAATAGAAACATCTGTATATGAAATGATATTTTACCTTGATTTTTTTTTCAAAATAATTCTGGCAGTGGTAGAAAGTAGGTAGGGATAGACACTATATATTGATCATTGTTTAGGCTGGTTGAGGACAAACTCAATATTTTTGCATTTGTTTGTAGTCTATAATAAGAAAAAATTCTTTAAAAAATGTGCTCTCTCATTTTATTCAAACTAAATGATAAAGCAATTGAAAGTCATGAAATAATTTTATTTGTGATAATTTCATAACATGTAACAGAAGGAAAAATGGAGTGCTATGAAAAGGTGAAATGGAAAGCTATGAAATGTCTCCACTCCTTGGAAATATGCCATTTTCCTTGTTTTAAAGATTGTAAAATGACCCTAGGAAGAGCTCTGCTACTTGTCCTTAAGGCAGGTTCTCCCAAGAAAACAGAAGGTAAAGATATTAAATAAAAGTCCAAATTCTCTTCAGCAAACTTTAATGTGCCAAGCAGCAGCTTTTCCTTGTAAATATGCTTCAGTTTCCTTCATAAAACCTATCAATTTTATTTCTATTTATTGAATATGGTTAATTCTAGAAACTGTAAAATTTTCTGTCAAAACTCCTTTACTCTATAATAATCCTAATTACTAATTTTACTCAAGAACCTGTTATTACTCAGGATGTCAGTCATGATCTTCTATTACATATGATGAATGAACTTTTGTACTTTCTACATTTCCAGTGTGAGTTGATCTTCTTATACAATTGGGATGAGAACATAAAAGAGGGAACATTCTTTTTTTTAAAAAAAGATTTTATTTATTTATTCGAGAAACAGATATAGAGAGACAGAGACACAGGCAGAGGGAGAAGCAAGCTCCATGCCGGAAGCCTGACGCGGACTTGATCCTGGGTCTCCAGGATCATGCCCTGGGCTGAAGGCGGCACTAAACCGCTGAGCCACCCGGGCTGCCCAAGAGGGAACATTCTTAATCTCCATGTAAAAACAAATTTTTAACATAGAAATGAGTTACATATTATCTTTCTTCTTTGTCCCTCAATCCCATCCCACCATTTCCCATTAGAGATTACTGTTATATGTCCTATGACATAGGACATATTTTTATATTTTTGATTAAGATGGAAAGTGAAATTTCTGTTTCAATTCCTCTTCATTCCTCAATTTTCCCACAAACTACACCTACCTAAAATCAGTAAATTGACATTTATATTTACTTCAAGAATACAAAGGTTGCTTTCTTTATCTTAAAATTTGTCTTAAAAATAATCCAGGAAATTCTGAAATTATACATTTTCTTGTAGGAGAAACTGGAGGAGTTTCTCAACTTGTCATAAAGAGAGACTTGTCATAAAAGAGAGAGACTTGTCATAAAGACTGATATGTCTTTTAATCAAAACTACCTTACATATTATTCGTGATACATGAATACCTTGAGGAGACAGGTATTCAGCAATTTCAGAAGCTATACAAAATCAAATATGAAATGCCATGTGGGAAAGGTATGATTAAAATGACTAACAGTGAACAAGAGTACCTGGGTGGCTCAGTGGGTTAAGCGTCTGCCTTCAGCTCAGGTCATGATCCTGGGGTCCTGGGATCAAGCTTCACATCAGGCTCCCTGCTCAGGGGGAAATCTGCTTCTCCCTCTCCCATTGCCCCTCATCTCTGCTCATCCTCTGTCTCTCTCACACACTCCCTCGAATAAATAAATAAAATCTTTTAAAAACATTTTAACAATGGACAAAATATATTAAAGTATATAAGAGCAGGAATTAAAAGTTCTCACCTAAATGGGGCAAAATTTCAGCCCAAAGTGTACTTTGGGACAATACACATTGATAATTATCAGTATCCATTTGAAATTTGATAAATGCTTCAATAAAAGCGTTTGTAAAGGCAGTTTAATATAAATCCTAAGATAAATTCAGTATCCACCATAAATCCCAATGAAACAATTTAGAAAAAAAAAGATATTAAAGAAAGTAAGGGGCAGTTACTAAAAATACTTTTTACTGCCTCCACAAATTACCCAAGGACGGATTTTTTTCTAGGTTTCCATATACCTTAATGAAGTCTCCAAGAGTTATTTTCCACAAAGTCTATATTTACAGATTTTCCCCATTTCATCCTCAAAGATGACTAGACAGTTTAAAGTTTACACCTCAACATAACAATGCAGAAGTGAGTAACATGCATTATAATTCTCTTGAGGCAATATAAAATGTTTTACCTATTTCTACGGAGAAAAGTAACCATTTGTCATTTAGTGAAATAATAGATTTTTTTTTCACCATTGACAAGTGAAACTTGGAAATGTTGGGCATGGAGAGAAGAAAAGAACAGAAAAATGGAACAAAATTTCACCTAAAATAAACAGAGAAAGCAAAGAGAAATATCAGGCAGCCCTGGTGGGTCAGCAGTTTAGCGCCGCCTTCAGCCCAGAGCCTGATCCTGGAGACCCGGGATCGAGTCCCATGTCAGGCACCCTGCATGGAGGCACCCTATCTGCCTCTCATGAATAAATAAATAAAATCTTTAAAAAAAAGAAAAGAAAAGAGAAATATCAGTCCCTATTCAGAGAATAATGCTGACATCTCTAAAGTCATACTAACAAATATAAGAAACAAAAGAGGTCCCTTGATATGACTACTACTGACTTATTAAAACAATAACATACTTGAAAATAAATCCAAGGTCTTTGTTCTTTTTCTCACTATGGTTGCCTCCTGGATATACAACTTACTAGTGAGCAGAGTAAGGGATCAATATGTAACAATATATATATATTTTTATTCCATTTAACTTTGAGTACCATGTGATCAACTCTTCCCAATTTTTCCTTTTTAATAAAATCTGAAAGCTATCAGCATAAGCTTACTATACATAATAAAAACCTATTTATGCACATGGCCAACTGTCATAAACTCTATATCTTAAGTGAGAATATAGATAATTATTTATAGCAATGGTAGGAAGCCTCTTTTATTTTTATTTTATTTTTGTATTTTTAAAGATTTTAGTTATTTATTTTAGAGAGAGGGAACATGCACACATGCACGAGTTAGGGTAGGGGCAGAAGGAGAAGAGAAAATCCTCAAGCAAACTTCCTACTGAGTGCAGAGCCCAACGCAGGGCTTGCTCCCAAGACGGAAATCATGAGCCAAAATCAAAAGTCAGTGCTCAACTGACAGAGCTACCCAAGCACCCCAAGAAGCCACTTTCTAACATTTTATATGTTAAGTTTAAAAATGCCTACATTTATCTATGGACAGAGAAATCAAATATTGTGTTTAGGTTGTATTTATTTCTATGTACAGTCTAATCCACAATATACATTCATTTGCATAAATTATAGAAACATTTAAATATATACATATAGTATTAAATAGTCCATATAATTATTTCTGATATAGACATGCTTTGAATAATATGAAAAGATATAGAGTCATTACTTAAAACACCTTTTGTCTTATAGCTTTGTGTGAATTTATCATCCTTCAGGATAGAAGTGGGTAGTAGCTATTAATCTTCAAAAGTGTCAAAGATCAGCATTATATCCGTGTCTTCTGTATTTCTTGTCTTTCCAACCATACCACATTGCTTCCTTGAAAGTATAAACTAGAGAAAATCCCTTATTCCACCATTCAGTGATGAGCTTGTGCTCTTGAGAATGCACAGGACTCCCACTGCAAAGGGCAGAGGCACTGCATGCTGTCACAGGAGCACTCAGAGATTTGCAGGAGCACTCACTGCATTTTTTACCTTCTCTATTCTTGCTAACTTATAGGTATGTGTGACTTATTTTCTGTTGACCAAAATCTGTTACTACCCTTCAATTTGGGGTCTTTTTGTTTGTTATATTATAAATAACCCCTCTCCTTTCCTCTATCCGTCATTAAATTGATTTCTTAAAACATAAAATGGCACTCATTATTGTTTCTTTTTATATTAACTAGTGGCCATGCTTCTTCACACTCTGAATCACAGGATGGAGGTAAGCAGGTACTCCCAAAACGGTAGCAAACGGGTGTTGTTTGATCTGTCGTCCAGGGTTGAATTTCAGCGGCTACTTCTCCAGGAAGCCTTATTTAACTCTCTGTAGTTTAATTTTTTTGCAATCTCCTTGAAATTTCTTTACTCTTGGTTTCCGTAATTCCATTCTGTTCATTATAGACTCCAGCACACCACTTGTTCTCACTGTGCCTGGAGTGCTAATGTTTCTCAAAGTTTGTATACTTTACACTCTTCTCTATCAATGTTTCTTCTTGTGGGAGTTTACCTACCTCTAAAGCTCATCCTAAATATTCATGCCTTCCAAACCTGTAACTTTAACTCATATTATCATAGTTGATTTCCAGGTCACTACTAGGGATTTCACATGGGCAAATTCTCCAAATGCCTCAAGTATAAGATGCACAAAACTGAATGTTTCAGATTATTCCTTCACTCCTCCCCTTCCTTGCTCGAAACTCACGCTCCCCTAGTTTATCCTGCTAAATGATAAATCCTCTAATTTCAATCAAGTGTAATGGTACCACTGTCCACTGAAAAATTGGAGACTTATCCTGGGCCCTTACCTCTGTGTCAACTCACATATCTAATAGGTCTCCCAAACCTAAAGTGTTTGGATAGCATATATTTCCTGTTCCCCTTTCCCTGTCTACTACCGTTTCTCAGCTTAGCCCTCTATCTGCTCTTGTCTGCACTACTGCAGAACAACCTACCTGGTCTCCAGCCTTGTCTCCCTGAAGTTTTCCTCCAAACCAGGAACAGAGTGATCTTTCTAAAAGCCAAAGCTGGAAACCCTCATCCCTCAAGGATTCCTCATCCATAGGATCAGTTCAAAACTCCCCACGATACACTGGCCCCTCAAAATCTTTCCCTGGTCACTGTTCCTCATATTTTTCTCTAACATCTCCTTGTACATCTACACATGGGATCTTTATTGAGCCATAAATTGTGTTTCTGCAATATTTGCAACCACTGTTATGTATGAAATGTCCGCCCATCCACTTCTCTGCATCCAGCAGGAATTGACAGCTTTACAAGTGCGATTCAGAATCTAGTTCAGGAAAATGAATCCTGAGCTGACTCTGTGCCACAGTCACTCTTCAGTTGCCCTTTGCTTGCTCTGAATTTGAAGTGCCAGTGTATCTCCCTGACTTCTCTTTTATATTTAGTCATCTATCTATGGTTGTTCTTAGCTTCACAAATTCTTGAGCCTACAACCCACCACTGCTTGTGGAGTATCTGGCAAGGGATTCCTCTTTACTAAGAAGAGAGCTCAGAGAAGGACTTTTCCCTCTTTTCTCTGCCTGGTGACAAAGTTTTCTGTCCATGATGCCTGAAAATGTGGCAAACATCTTAGAGGGTAGCTACTCTGCGATAACAAGACAATTTGCTAAAAAGAAGAAATTAGAAAGATGTAAGGAAAATGGGTCTTCAGTGATGTCACAGAGTTAATCAACCCTGGAGAAGCCCTATCTTTAGACTTCTTGTTAGGTAAGATAGTAGATGTCCTTATTATTTTGGTTTCTTTTACTTGTCATGAAAGCATAGTTTTCTATGAAACTATGAAAGCAGGAAAGCATGGTTTCTTTTACTTTTCCAAGCATAGAACTTGAAAAAGTTTCTTAATTTCTTTGTTTCATTTTCTCTTCTAAAAAAAAAATAAATAAAAAGTTGATTAATCCTCCTAGGATTCTTGTGAAGATTAAATGAAACAATATATGCAAAACAGAATAGTTCCTACTTATAAATATTAAACATTCGATAAAATTATTGTCATTATTACTATTAGTAAATTTAATTATGAAGTTTTAAGAATTTTTTTCTCACTTAATGCTTTCAAAGGTTACCTAAATGGATGATAAGTTATAAAAACTAATATTATCAACTTGCTATGCTATTTATAAAAAAGCAAATTTTATCCTTAATCCCTTGAACAATCCTCTTCAATCTCTATCAAATATTTAAGTAAAACTAATACATAAATATTTCCTGTTAAGAAAACTTATCCTCAAAAAAAGGAAAGAAAAATAAGTCATTTCAAAGAAAGTATATTTTAGGTATGTAACCTGAAAGATTCATATCATTACAGAGCAAAGAGAAATGAATAAGTGTATGATATAAACTACTCCATCACTTCCACAAAGGTTTTTCTATTCTCTATGTAACTGTCTTTCTGTTTTTATCCCAGATCTCTTCGAGGTGGAATCTTGCCAAGCATGCAAAAGTCTGTTGAACTTTCTAGCAGTTTTACAAAATTGGCAAATGTCCACAAAGACTTGAAGAAGGACCACCAAATTCAGCTGAGCTTTGAACTAAAGACTTCTATACAGTCAAGTTAAAATCTGATTATATAGGGAAAACCAAAGAACTGAATCAGCAGTAGTGGCAGTACAGAGGAGTAGTTTTTCAATTTCTTTGATAAGTGGAGAATAGGAAAGCCTTCCACATTGGAGAGAGAAAAAATAAACAATTGTTTTAGAGCACTGGGGCAAATGTGAATAATCTCCTTTTCTGATGTGTTTCCCTGATCTCCTAGGGAAAAAAAAGTCTCCCAACAGCACAGGAAGAAAACTGCTTCTTTAACCCCCTGATGACAGAAACAAATTGTTTTGCAGCTTTGGGAAGAGATTTGTCACAAATGTGCAAACCAGACCCTTGTATCCTGGACACTATGCAGAGCTGCAATATCACATTTTTAGGGAATTCCAAAGTGATCCTCTAATAACACAAGAGATTTTTTTAACACAAAATTCTGTCTTGATGGTTTAGCATGTATGGAGTGTGTATTTGTGTGTGTGTGTGTGAGAGAGAGAGAGAGAGAGAGAGAGAGATAACAAATGCAATTTTGGCTTTAGTTTAAGTGTTATTATAAATTTGATATAATTCTCAAAGTATCTAAAAGACTCTGTATCGATACAGTTTTTGAAAATGCCCACTTTATTGTTGCTTAATGGATATGTTTAAAGCCAACTGTATTTAAAACTAAATAGTTATTCATGGTAAATTGGGCAATGCAGAAGTGTTAGTGACAGAGATAACTATTCCATGAGTCCTTCTTTAATGTTATTTCCATAAATGAAAATGTTCTTACTGTAGCCTTTTATAAGCATTTCCTAGGCTTTCTATATCCATCTAAATAAATGCTACATATATACATAGTACAAAAAATAGAACTCTAAATAATAGATAGACCTAAAGCTCAACTCCTGACTCTGCCACTTAGAAGATATACAATTGAGCAAATTACTTAATATCCCTTAGGGCTTAGTTCCTCAATTGTATAATGAAGAAGATAAAAACCAATCTTAAAGAATCATAAGCATTAAATGAGAAAATATACTGAGCACCTAGTAGAAGGCCTAACATGCAATAGATGTTCAATAATTATAAATTTCCATTCCTCAAAAAAATAATAACAATGATAATAGTTCTAAAATAAGATATAAATATATTAAGAAATTAAAAAATCCTTCCCATAGGAATTGTAAGTAAACTGGTATGACAGCAAGCTCTGCATACATCATCTAGATACAATAGAAAAACCAGAATAAATAAAAAAGTATCCACAAGTAATATTCAGATCCATTCATCAAACATTAATTGTCCAATTACTATCTGCTGACAATATGGAGAAAAATGGCATGGCCATAAGATCAATAGGTTCACAATTTAGGATAGAGATTTATAAAACTATATATTTGCAAAGATAATAATTATGTGTAAGTCTGAATGCAGGATGGACATTCAATCCAGCCTGAAGGAGAGTAGAATTTTAAAAAGGGTTTCCTAAAGGATATGATATCTGAGCTGAGTTCTGAAAGACAAGGAGTTATCCAGGTAGAAGGTGATGGAGAGTAAGTTTGAGAAGTGGAATGTGACATCTAGGCTGATGGAGCAGCATGTGAAAGTCATGAAGACATATAGAAGTAGTCTGTACCCTGGGAACTGAAAATACCTCAGTAAAGCTAGAGCACAGGATTCAAACACTTTTACCAAGAAAAAATATGACACACAGGAATTACATTTTTGGCAGGTATTTGAGTGTGAGGTTGCCAATGCTAGATAATAGCATCTTTTCTTTACAAGGCATGTGCAGTACTGGTAGCAAATAAAAATGGCAATCTGGATGCTAAAATTACTCTTGAATTTAAATTGTGTTAGTACTACATCATCAGGACCACCCAATATTTTGGTCTTCTGAAAAAAGGAGTGGCTATATATTTCAGGCACAAGAAAATTATCAGCATAGTAAAAAACAGCTTCAATAAAGTATTTATTCAGGCAAAATCAAACTGCAGTCAAATTAGACAGCTAGACCACTAATTGCTAGAACAGTAGGAAGCAGGATATCATTAGAAATTTATGAATATAAGCATCCAATGAAATACTTGTAAAATAGAAACAAAATGCACTGAAATGATTTTGGTCCAAAATCAAATTCATATGTTTAAATAAGTCAAATAAGTTATAACATTCTTGTAATATTACATAGAATCATAAAATTATATATCAGAAAGTACCTTATAAAACATATGCAGTAGACTTTAAAGAGCTACTGAAGAATACCCCACCCCTACTTCTGGGGGATTTGTTTGAACAGAAAAAAAAAACTCTTGTTTATCTCCTTTCCACTTCCAGCAATTCATAACATTGCTAACTCTAAATTTGAGATGCATAAGCTATGGAAAAGTGCAATTTAAAGACCATTCCAAGAGAGCCAGGGAGCAGCCATCAAGTGACAGGTAATCCATAAGCCTGTTACTTTTTAAAGAACATGGTAATGGACCCATTCCTTATGCAATATTGACCCCTGAGTACAAAATGGCAGTAGGCGAAATTATGGGTACAGGAATCTGCAATTTAGACTATATCTAGGGAAATATATTTGTTTGGTATGGATCTCTACTGCTCTTCAATCAAAATCACTTTTACATTTGGGAAATGGTATCCCTGTGTGTGGGCATGTGTGGACATGCATGTGTGTTTGACCCAATAGTTGTCCACTTTACTATAATCAAGAGGGAGTAGAGCAATACTTTGTATTAGCAAGGACCCTAAAATAGGTACAGAATTGAATTAGAAAAACCCACCTTGAGAAAGCTGGAGGATGGGTAGGAGGGAAACAGCCTATCTATAGATGAGCAAACAATCACATCCCACTTCTCAGAAAACATGCAAGTTATAAGAGAGTGGAGTGAAATATTCAAAGTGCTGAGAATCCTATATTCTTTGAAGTTACCCTTCTGAAGTGATGGAGAAACAAGGACTATCTCAGACAAATAAAAATTGAGGGAATTTGTTGCCAGTAGACTTGCCATACAAGAAATGGTAAAAGAAGTTCTACAAAGGGAAGGAAAACTAAGTTCAGAAACTTGGATATACATTAAAAAAAGGAAGATCATCAGAGAAGGAATAAATGAAGGTAAAATAAAAACTTTTATTTTTCTAATTCTTAATCTGATATATAACAGCTTATTCAAAATAGCATATTCAATTATGTATGATTATGTATATATATGCTTATGTATATTTATGTAAAAATGAAATAAATGACAGCAAAGATGCAAGGATAGGAAAAAGAAATTAGGATTATGTGGTTATTATAAGGTATTTGAACTATCCATAAAATACTATAATATTATCTGAAAGTAGACTTAAATTAGTTTTAATGTATATTCTAAATTCTGGGGCAGCAACTAAAAAAAGTTTTAAAAAAATTTAGAAAGAAGTATAACTGATATGCTAAATAGGAAGAGAAGGGGCACTTGGATGGCCCAGTGGCTGCCTTTGGTCATGATCCCAGGGTCCTGGATTGAGTCCCACATCAGGCACCTAGCAGGGAGCCTACTTCTCCCTCTCCCTATGTCTCTGCTTTTCTCTGTGTCTCTTGTGAATAAATACATAAAATCATAAATAAATAAATAAATAAATAGGAAGAGAACATGGAATCATATAAAATGCTTAATTCAAATCAGAAAACAAAAAACAAAAAGTATGAAATAAGACAAAAATAGGGCAACAAACAGAAAACTGTAACAAATATTGAATAAACACACCAATTAAAAGGCAGAGATTATGTCGAAAACAGAGTGGATCACAAAATAAAATTTATCTATATGTTGTCTATAAGAAACAATTTTAATATAAAGACACATAGCTTAAAAGTAAATGGATAGGGAAAGATATACCTTGTTAACACTAATCAAAAGAAAGCTAGAGTAGCTACATTAATTTCAGACAGAGCAAACATCACAGCAAGGAAAGTTATCAGAGATAGAGAGGGTCAGCCATTACACAATGATAAACGGCTAAATACGTCAAGAAGACATAACAATCCTTAATGTGTGTGCACCTAGCAAAAGAGCATCAAATAACATGAAGCAAAATCTGATAGAATTGCAAATAAAAATAGAGGAATCCACTATTACAATTGGAGACTTCAACACTCCTGTATCAGAAATGGACAGATCCAACAGGAAGAAAATTAGTAAGGCCATAGTTGAATTTAACCACACCAGCAATCACCTGGATATAACTGACATCTATAGCTACTTTATCCAACAATAGCACATTACACATTCTTCTCAAGCACACATTCACCAAGTTAGAACATATTTGGAGTCATAAAATCTACATTAATAAATTTTTTAGATTTTTTTTAATTCATGAAAGACACAGAGAGTGAGGCAGAGACAGAGGCAGAGGGAGAAGCAGACTCCCTCCGGGGAGCCCAATGCAGGAGTCAGTCCCAGGACCCGGTGATCACGACCTGAGCTGCACGTAGATGCTCAACTACTGAGTCAACCAAGTGTCCCTACATTAACAAATTTTTAAAATAGAAATTATATAATGCTTGATCAGACTGTAATGGAATTAAACTAGAAATCAATAACAGAAAGATACTAGAAAATCCCAAAATGTCTAAATACTAAAAGATATTTCTATACTATATGAGTTCAACTATATAATGTTCTGAAAAGGCAAAATTATGGAAATAACAAAAAAATCAGTGGTTGCCAAAATTTGGGGAGGGAGGGGTTGGGAGATGAATAAATAAGCATTGAAGTGAGGCTTTTTAAGGCAGTATGATGAAACTACCCTGTAAGATGCCATAATGGAGAATAGGTGTTATTCATGTGTTCAAATGAACAGAATGTACAATACCATAATCATAATATAAACCATGGACATTGGGTGATTATGATGTGTCAATGTAGGTTCATCAATTGAAACAAATATACCTGGTGGGGGAGAATATGGGGGAGACTATGCATGTGTAAGGGCAGGAAGTATACAGGAAATCTCTGTACTTTCCCCTCAATTTTACTATGAACTTAAAACCCCTCTTTAAAAAACAGTCTTAATTTAAAAAACACTTCTTTTTTTAAGGATTTTATTTATTTATTTGAGAGAGAAAAAGAGAGCATGAGCAGGGGGAGGGGCAGAGGCAGAGGGAGAAGCAAGAGCCCTGCTGAACAGGGGCCCCTACATGAGGCTCCATCCCAAGACCCTGGGATCATGAGCTGAGCCGAAGGCAGACACTTAAGTGACTGAGCCACCCACACACCCCCAAAAAACACTTCTTTTTAAAAAAAAAGATAATTTTCTGGAGTACATGGGTGGCTCAGTCACTTAAGTGACTGGCTCTTTTTTTTTTAATTTTTTATTTATTTATGACAGACACAGAGAGAGAGGCAGAGACACAGGCAGAGGGAGAAGCAGGCTCCATGCAGGGAGCCCAACGTGGAACTCGATCCCGGATCTCCAGGATCACACCCCAGGCTGAAGGCTAGGCTAAACCGCTGGGCCACCAGGGCTGCCCCAAAAAACACTTCTTAATAACACATGCGTCAAAGATGAAATTGCAAAAGAAATTAAGAAATGTTTTGTAAAAAATGAAAATAAAAATCAACTTCTCAAAATACCATATGATTTCACTTAAATGTGGAATCTTAAAAAAAAAGAAAGAAATGAACAAACAAAAAAACCCTCAAACAGACTAATAAATACAAAGAACAAACTGGTATTTTATAGAAGTATGGGAGTGAGGGGATGGGTGAAGTATATGAAGGTGATTAAGAGGTATAAACTTCCAATTATAAAATAAATAAGTCATAGGGATGAAAAGTACAGCATAGAGAATATAGTCACTAATATTGTAACAACATTGCATTGTGATAGATGGTAACCACACTTACTGTTTTGAGCATTACATAATATATATAAATTGTTGAATCAGTATGTTGTACACCTGAAATTAATATAACAATGTATGTCAACTATTACTTCAATGATAAAAATTCAAAAAAGCCAAAAACAACAACAACAAAAAACAATGAGCCTTACTGGGAGTGGATGGAATGTTTAGGGAGAGGAGTGAAATAGTTTTTTGTTTTGTTTTGTTTTGTTTTGTTTTGTTTAAAACTATTCTTTACTATTAAAACAGTAACATCAAATGATACAATAAATGGCAATTAACACTCAGCACCTGTGAGGGAGCTATAGGGAGTAGTGAAAACTGAGCAAATTAGAAGTTCATCTCAGTTCAAAGGGTAACTGCAACTAAAATAATAATGATAATAATAACAGGAATTAATAAAATTGAAAATAAGAAATCAATAGAAAAAATCAATACACCCAAAAGCCAGTTCTTTGAAAGATCAATAAAATTGATAAGCCTCTCAGACTATTAAAAAAAAGAAGACACAAATTAACATCAGAAATGAGAGGGGGGACATCATTACACTATCATGGATATTAAAAGGATGATAAATGAACACTATCAAAAAAGTGATGTCAACAAATTAGTAACCTTGATAGAATGGGCCAATTTTTTGAAAGACACAATCTTCTAAAACTTACTCAAGAAGAAACATTCAATCTGACTTGGTCTAAATCTATTATAGAAACTGAATCAATAATTAATAACTCTCCCAAACAGAAAGCAATGGTAGGTTCACTAGTGAATTCTACTAAATACTTAAGGAAAAAAATTATACCAGTTCTCTATAATCTTCCAGAAGATATGGGTAGGAGTACTTCCTAGCTCGTTTTATGAGGCCAGCATTACCCCAATACCCAAATCAAAGATGTTACAAAAAAAGAAATATCTCTCATGAACATAGATGTGAGAATCTTCAATGAAATATCAGGAAATTGAATTTAACAATGTGTATAAAGAATTATATACCATGGCCAAGTAGGATTTAATCTCAGATATAAAGGGCAGGCTTGGGCAGCCCGGTGGCTTGGCGGTTTAGCGCCACCTTCAGCCCAGGGCCTGATCCTGAAGACCCAGGATCAAGTCCCAGGTCGGCTCCCTGCATGGAGCCTGCTTCTCCCTCTGCCTGTGTCTCTGCCTCTCTCTCTCTCTCTCTCTGTGTCTCTCATGAATAAATAAATAAATAAAATCTTTAAAGGGCAGGCTCAACAATTGAAAATCAATTAATGTAACCCATCACACCAACAGGCTAAAGAAGAAAAATCAGGCCATCATATAAATAGGTGCAGAAAAGCATCTGACAAAATCCAATACCCATTGATAATGAATGAAATAATTTCATTATGAAATTTTCATAATGAAAATTCTCAGCAAACCAGGAATAGAGGGGAACTTTCTCAACTTGTTAAAAAACATCTACAAACAAACTTACTGATAACATCATCCTTAGTGGTGAAAAACTCAGTTTTTCTACCAAGACCATAAAAACAGCTGCATATCTCCTCTACTGCTTTTCAGAATCATATTGGAAGTACTAGCTAATGCAACAAGACAAGAAAAGGAAATAAAAGGTATATAGATTGTGAATGAAGAAGTAAAACTGTTTTTGTTCACAGATAGCATGATTTTCTATGTAGAAAGTCCAACAGAATCAACAACAAAAAATTCCAGGCATTTATAACAACCTTGCAGGATATAAGGTTAATGTAAACAGTTAATCACTTTATTTATTTACTAGCAATGAGCAAATAGAATTTGAAATAAAAACTCACTACCATGTGTTTGCACTGAAGAAAATAAAAATACTTAGATATAAATGTAAGAAAATATAAAGATCTATATGAGGGTCACCTGGGAGGCTCAGTGATCGAGTGTCCACCTTTGCCTAGGTCATGATCCCAGGGTCCTGGGATTGAGTCCTCCATCAGGCTCCCGGCAGGGAGCCTGCTTCTTCTAAACTTAAACTCAGACTGTTATACCCCTCACTAAAATTAACTCAAATTGGATCACATACTCAAATGCAAATTGCAAAACTACAAAACTCTCAGAAGATAACATAGGAGAAAACCTAGATGACCTCAGATATGGTAATGACTTTTCAAATTCAACACCAAAGGCACAATCCATGAAAGAAATAATTGATAAGCTGGACTCATTAAAATTAAAAACTCTTCCCTGCAAAAGATAATTTCAAGAGAATGAGAAGGTGAGCCACAGATTGGGTGAAGATAATTGCAAAAGAGATATGATAAAGGGCTATTATACAAAATATACAAAGAACTCTTTAAAGCAACAGTAAGAAAAATAAATAATCCAATTTAAAAATGGGCCCAAAAACCTGAACAGATACCTCACCAATAACATACAGATGGTAGGTACACACATGAAATTATATGAAAATAGGCAAGTGCAAACTAAAACAATAATGAGTTACTATTATACTACCTATTAGGAAGGCCAAAATTCAAAACACTACAACACTAAATGCTGACAAGGAAGTGGAGCGATAGTAACTCTCATTCAGTGCTGATGGGAATGCAAAATGGTACAGCCACTTTGGAATCAAGTTTTACAGTTTCTTACAAAACTAAAGATACTCTTGCTTTATGATCCAGCAATCTCACTACTTGGTATTTACCCAAATAAAGATGAAACTTATGTCCACACAAAAACCTTCACACAGATCTTTATAGCCACGATGTTCATAACTGTCAAAACTTAGAAACATTCAAGATGTCCTTCAGTAGGTGACATGATATATTGTGGTATATCTAGGCAACAGAATATTATTCAGGGCTAAAAGGAAATGAGTTGTCAAGCCATCAAAAGACATGGAGAAACCTTAAGCACATACTACTAAGGAAAAGAAGCCAATTTGAAAAGGCTCCATTTTATATGAGTCCAAAAATATGACATTTGGAAAAAAACAAAACTCTGGAGAAAGTGAAAAAATAGTAATTTTCGGAACTTTGGAAGGATGGAGAGATAAATAGGCAGAGTAGAGAGGAATTTTTAGGGCAATGAAGCCATTTTGTATGATACAACAATTGTGGTTACATATCATTATTCACTTGTCAAAACCCGTAAAATGTACACCACCAAGAGTAAGCCCTAATATCAACTATGGACTTTGAGTGATAATAATGTGTCAATGTAGGTCCATCAACTGCACCAAATGTACCGCTCTGCTGCAGGATATCCATAGTGGGGGAAGTTGTGTGTATGGGGAGTGGTGGAAGGGTGAACAAGGGTATATGGGAAACCTCTGTATTCTCCACTTAATTTTGCTGTGAACCAAAAACAGCTGTAAAAAATAAAGTTGTTAATTAAAAAAAATAAATTCAGGGGCAAAAGTAGACAGAATGAGATGTGCTCAAAAAAATTAGGAAAGGAAGACATTTCTTAAATTTGCTATATGTAAATTACAACCTACAGTAATTTTGATTACAGAATTGAAGTGAAGAATTCCCAGTGAACTTTTTAAAGGAAAATATTCATATTATAATCAAGAGCTATTTTGGGCTGTGAGTGTATAAAGGATAGGAAAATACAAAGAAATATATTTATGATTTTTAGATATGCCAGAGAGTATATTTGATACTAAATCTATTGAGCAATGACTTCCCAGAAAAAATATGTGAACCATGAACATGGAGAAATATACTTCTTGAATTATTCACCTACTTTGACAATCCTCAAAAAATAAGGTAATTCCCAGGAAAGAGGGTAGAGTAGAAAGGCAAAAGGACAGCATAGATTTCTGAAAGATTTCACCATGTGTTCATCTCTACTCACGTTCATCATACACAGGCAATAGTTAGTCATCTGCAATTAGATTATTTTAAAAAGAAACTAAAGTTTAACCATTGCAGACTCTCTAAGGCTAAACAAGAAGAATCAAATATTCTCATAATTAAGCCCACTATTTAAGAGTTGTGAAACTTCTTCCCAGGGATCCCAATCATATTTTAAGCATGGAGCAGAGTATAATAATTGATGTGTAAGGTGTTTAGCCAACTTTTCTCTGCTAACAAGAACTTTAATAAGGATGTCTTCCCACCTCAAAAAAATGAATAACAGCTAGAAAAATAAGGATCCAATGTTAGTGGTATCAAATTTAGAGTCCCAAATCACACTCTTTGCTATAAATTTAAATCTAGAGATCTTGGGATCTAGAGATACAAAATCAGGGGCTCCCGTGTGTCTCAATTAAGGATCTAATTCTTGATTTTGGCTCAGGTCATGATCGCAGGGTTGTGAGACTGAGTCCCACCACTGTTCCATGCTCAGTAGAGAGCCTACTAGAGATTATCTCTCTCTCCCTCTCCTTCTGCCCCTCCCTTGCTCACATTCTCTAAAATAAATACTTTTTTAAAAAATAAAACAAAATCATATCATTCTATTAAATATTTCCTTCTAAATGAAAACATATTTTTCATTACATTCACAATCTGATCCATATTAAACCAAGAAATAAGTCCTAACCCATATTAATAATGTTTATTGAATGGATTAATAAATTAAGTTGCTAAATTGCTGATTAAATTGTTACAAAAACAGGGCTGGCTTAGGTAAATCAGTAAGTACATGGAAATACAAAAGTAAATATATCAAACTTCTCCCAAACAATATATGTATGTAGTAATATTTTTATTTGGGGGCCAAAGATTAAGAAATAAGGCATTACATATTACAAAGAAATATTCTATTGATGATACTGGAATTGAAGACTGAAATTATTTCCACATTTGTGTAAAGAACCATGATATATTTATAATTATTCTAAAGTACTTGATGGAGCCAGCTGCTGCTCTTGGACATGGGCCTGGGCCCTAAAGCCATCATGGATTACTTCTGTCTCTCTAGGATTTCTCCTTCATCTTGAAATCCCTGTTTATCCTGATCTTTACTCACTGCTTCTGACACACAAATGCAAACAAACAGCAAGGCAAGTTTATATAAATTGAGGGATTTATAAATATATAAAATCTACATGCTACTTCAACCCATTCTCTCTAGTACCAGATTTTATACTTATGACTTAATATTAAAAGCTCAGAGTGTGTTTGATTCATGAAGAAAGAAAGGAAAGGAGGAAGGAAGGAAGTAAAGGAAGGAAGGAAGGAAGGAAGGAAGGAAGGAAGGAAGGAAGGAGAAGGGAAGGAAGGAAGAAAGAAAAGAAATGAAATGAAATTCACAAAATGCAAAACTAGAAATACAGGAGGGAAAGCACTACTTTCTATGATCATTTTTATCATGCTGTTTCAGGCACTGACATTGCCTTTAAAAGATATCAAATCAGCATTTTACTTTGTGCAAGATGGTATTTTTTATAATCTCTGCTCCGTATTTAATCAGTTTTTAATTTTACATAGTAAGATAGTTACTCAGCTTCTACCCACCTCATGTATTTCTCAGCATTTTATCCTGACTTAAATTGATGGTTTTAATTGATGTCCTAAAATGTAATGTTAAATTACACCATGTAATTATGTGGGCAAAATACTCAGTGGAGGCTACAAATTATTAGCTATAATCATCTTCTAAAATAAGTTTAAAATATATGATTTTGTGAAATTTTACATCCTGGCTACAATTTCTCCTTAATGATGCACAAATTTTTTAATCTTATTTTCTGTTCTAAAAGATTTGTTTGAAAAAGAATTTCACATGAGAGAACATGAGCTCACAGAGAAAGACAAAAAAAAAAAAAAATTGAAATGTTTTCTTTATTTTCCTTCCAGAAGCCAATGTTTTATTGCTAGTGGAGAATGAATAGTTATCATATCTTTTTAAAGAAATATTTATTTGAAAGATAGAGCAACCAGGAGAAGGGGCAGAGGGAGAGGGAGGGAATCTCAAGTTGACTCCCTGCCAAGCATGGAGCCCAATGCAGGGCTTGATCTCATAACCCTGAGATCATAACCCAAGCTGAAATCAACAGCGGGACACTCAATCAACTGAGCCACCCAGGTCCCCCTATCATATCTTTCTTAAAAAGGTATGTTAATAGATGAAAATAATAAAACTTTCCTTCTACAGCAATTAACAACAATAAATGCGAAATGGTCCATCTCTACTTCAACTGTCTTAATTCCAAGAGAGGAAGATTTCTACCTAACATTAAAGAAGCAAAATATAGACTTATATAGCCAAATAATCTAGTTCTACTAATTTATCATATTTGAATAGAAAAACACAGCAAAAGATAAAAAATATTATTTTTATTCCCTCTTTTACTGTAACTGGGATTTTCTTGAGGAAAACATTTAATTGTGTTTGATTCTTGGCCAAGTGTCCTGAAAGCTTGGAGTAGCCTATTTTTTTATCATATTTGCTTAACACTTAGAGATTTTTTATTTAAAAAAAAGGAAAACCTTAATTTTTCCCCTAGAATAACAACAGATTAAGCAGAAGTATTCTGAGATATCATTCCACCTAACAAGACCTCACTTTCTTTCTTTCTTTTTTTTTTAAGATTTCATTTATTTATTCATGAGAGACACACAGAGAGAGAGACAGAGACACAGCCAGGGGAAGAAGCAGGCTCCATGCAGGGAGCGTGACGCGGGACTCGATCCTGGGTCCCCAGGATCAGGCCCTGGGCGGAAGGTGGCATTAAACCACTGAGCCACCCAGGCTGCCCAAGACCCCATTTTCAATAGAAGCTATATCTACACGTAGGAAATTGCTTTCTTAAGAGCTATCAAAGGGCTGTGTAATTTAAACTTTATTCCTACAATGCATGTGTGGAGGGATGGCAGGGAGCAGAGTGCTATTCCTTGGGGAAAAATCCATGATGGCAATTGCAGCACTAATGATCACAAGAATTTTTTCAAAGCAGTTGCTGTCATCTAGGTAGCCCATCCAATACACAGATTTATCCCCAGTAAAGGGAAAAATAGTATTCTCAGGAAGTAACACTTCTAAATTACAGGAACTTTGCGCTAAGTGCAGCTGGAAGGGTACTGAACACTCAATTTCTCTCACTGAGTATATTTTCATGCTCAGTCTAAAGCTGACCTGAATTCATCTTCAATAATTGAGACTAAACTAGGCAATTGCAATACATCTTCTTAAATGAAGTACTTATGGAGTATAAAACTATCCGTTTTTCACTTCATTTCTCTATAAAATTATTAGTCCTATAGTTTTTCTGCCCACGATCATTGTCTGAGAAAGCTGGTAGTTTTTAGTAAAGGTATTTTAGCATCATTATTTTTGTTGTGATCACCATCAATTTTAAGTACTTGAAATTAATAATCTGTTTCTATTACAGAGTAAAATGGAAATAGAAAGATACGTGAGAGTTGTCTCACTATTGAAGCCCTGGAAGGCGGATAAGATGAAAATTGCAACTGATAGTAGATATAAACATAGAAAGAATGAGTCGTTGCACAAGATTTCAACATCAAATAAAAACATTTGCCGTTTTTCTGGTAAGATTACTCAAAAGCAATATTTACTGATTTTAAAAATACTGCATATTAACAGATCCTCCTTTGAAGGAAACAAAAAGATGAAACAAGATGTGCATAGTGACCCCAATTCCTATTCCAATATAAGTTTTGCTCTCATTCACTGAACTCTATCGTTATTTCCTATGTGCTTTGTTATGCAATAGTATTCATTTTTAAGAAAAACATAAGTATGTGGGAATTTCATTATTTTGTTAATTGAAATGAAGAGAGGTATTTTAAAAATCCTAAATTTTTTCATAAGTCTTGTGTAAAAAACTATAGAAAAGAATCCAAATGGAAAACATACTTTCTTTATAAATGTGGACATTCTTGTGAAACAAGATAAATTGACTCTTTAGAGGCCAATTCATTTCATTTTGTATATACCTTCTTTTAAATCGAGACTTTCAAGGAACCAGAATATATTTGCAAACAGTGAGATTCAACATCTTAAATTCATTCCTGGATAAACAAGAAGTTAAAACAACATTTCCTAACCTGGTCTGCTCTGATTTGAGAAAAGAATTCAAGAATATTTCATTACCATATCACCATGTCCTGTACTGACAGTAAAAACAAAGCACAATAATGATGTTAGAATGCAGTATAAACTCAAACCAGTGTACATTCTGATAATGTTCCAAAATGTAGCAGCTTTTCTTGTTTTAAGGACAAAGGAAACTAAACTGTACCATCCATCTGTTAAAGTCTAACACAGTGTTTATTGCATTTATTCCAAAAAGTAGATAAGATGACCTGATAATTTTCATTTTAAAGCTATGGGACACGACCTCACAGGATACTTCTCTCTTCACTTCCTTTCGGCATTCTTACTTTCCCAACTCATTTTTTCATTTATTAAAGAGTTAAATGAAAGCAATAACGGAAATGGAGAAAGAGATGAAAAGCCTCAAAATACTGAATAAGAATCATTTATGTCCAGGCAGAACAGTACGCTGGTACAGGGTATTATTTCCTAGCCATTAAATATTCTCAAGCGTTTTGATACATTTGAGTATTAGGATCATGCTTTCATTCCTTAGTATGTGCTGCTTGAATTAAACATTTATGAAGCATAATGAAACCTCAGCATAGTTTGATCATAAGTTGGTCCATTATTCTTTCCAATATTCAAAGAGAGGATTAGTCATTTATGCATAAGTAAATTGTAGTTGAAACAGTATGCAAAAGTAGAAAAATCATTGATTTTGGATTCAGACATGTGTGGCACGTAAACACAGCTCCATCATTTATCAGTTGGGTGACCTCAGAGATGTTACTCTCTGAGCCTTATTCTTCATCTGTAACAGGGAAGAAAGTAGGACAGTAAAACCAACCTCAGAGGGCTGGTATGAGGATTAAGTGGACTAAAAATCACTCAGAACTTAACAGTAAAGTTGGTTCCTTTTTTTTTTGAGCTATTGTATATTTATATCATGTACCTATATACAACATGGATCTAGTTAGTAAAAATATATTATTGAATGTGATGATGGTGAGGTGACCATAATCAGCATGTTGAGTGGGGAACATTGACAGTATATTGATCTTGTCTGTATGCACCACAAGCTTGAAAACAATTCCCAAAGATTTGTGTAAACAAAAGTATAAGTATGGCAACACTTATAATTTATGTTATTCAATTTAAGTGACTTTAAACTTTGTGCGAAAAAACTTATATAATTGAAATTGTCAAAAATGATGAGAAATGGCAAAATTAGTCCATGAAATACCTCCTCTGGTATCTAGAGATATGCTATGCTCTGTTTTACCCCTCCGAGGAATATCTCTGCCAATAAATCATGGTAAGGACTTCACACTGCAGTTGAGCTTGGGAGTTAAGCTATTCCTGGGAACTGATCATGAGACTCATCTTGTGGGGCATCCTAGAGTAGGCCAATGACTACATTCATGTTAAACTAAAACAAGGGCCCATGGTACATTGAAGAAAACTTATAGTGGTGATTTCTGGGGACTGTCTGCTATCCAATCACCCAAGTCTCCTTTGAAGAAGAAAGAATCCTCCAAGCTCCTATCCAAGGATTTTTCCAGCTTGTCTGCCCCAGACCAGTATTCCTTCTTTTAACTTGTAAAATCACGGTAAGAATCATGTACTATAACAATATGCAAAATTGGAAGTGGGGGAGTAGGGGATTTCCAAACTGGAGAGATCATAAAACACAGACTCCAAGGCTGCAGAGTATGATTCAATAGGCCCAAGTGATGCCGGGAGATGTGCATTTCATGAAAGTTCTTCAGGTGATCTCGATGTACAATCAAGTTTAAGAGTAAGTGAAAAAAAGTATATTTTTATTTAGTTATATTCTTTTTTTGCCTTCATCTTGTTTTTTTTAATTGTGGTAAAATACACCTAACATAGATCTTACCACCTTACTCATTTTGAAGTGTACAGTTCAGTTGTATTAAGTACATTCACAAGTTTGTGTAAACATCAACCATCACCCATTTCCAGAACTGTTTTCATTTTGCAAAAATTAAACTCTGTACCCATTAAACAATAAATCCTCATTCCCCATTTAGTTGTATCTTATTTTGTCAAATAATTTCTATAATTTTTCACTCAAATCCCAATTGCAATGTGCAAATTTAACATATATTATAAAATAACTTCTCATTTTTGTCAAGACTAAAAAAAATTAATGTTTTAGAGAGATAACACAGAAGTGTTTAGAGAAGACAATTTATGATTAAAATAAGCAAAATGTGAGTCAAATGGTGATTGTACAATGTGATGACACCAGAACCTGGGCCAAGCTGAGCTTTGATTTATGAAATTGGTCCCATTCCTCAAATGCTATTTTTTCACTTACACAATGTGACAGCATTTCTGCTACTAAACTATACTATATTTCCATTCCTTCTGGATTGTCATACCAAAATAACAAGTTATGAGAGATTATATAGACTTGGCCAAATGTAGCAAGCCCTTCAGGAAAAGTCTTAATTGTCCCTGTCTCTTGCAAAGAAAAAGTTGTGTAGGAATAAAAGAACTATGGAGTTCTGAGATGAGATAACAGAAAATCCAAGCAATTAATTATTTATTAAACCCATCTTTCCACAAAACGTATACATATTAATCAATAAAATCCCTCAAGACCACAGAGATTAAGATAGGTCCTACTGATAAGGACAATTAAAGTAAAAAAAAAAAAAAAACAGGAGTATTTAAGTTCTAATTCTGTTTCAGGTAGTATTTATTCATATAATATTATGTAGTTCTCTACACTACAATAGGCACTAAGAGGTCACACAAAATACATAGGAAGTCCTTGCTTTCAAGATACTTAAAATTTATTTGAGAAAACAGAGCATACACTAATAATAATAGTAATAATAATAGTAAAGATAAATAATAGTAAAGATAATCTATAAGTAGGGGTCAAAAGAAATGGCACAGAAAAATAATATAAGAATTCAGGCAGAAAGACAGAAATATATGATGGCGTGATCACTCAGGTATGATATCCAGGAAGTGGAAATTGTGCTGAATCCTAAAGGATGAACATTATTTCTATAGCTAAAAGGTGAAGGAGAGAATCAAACATGAAAATAAGTTTGAGCAAAATTATAGACATGAGAAATCAGTATGTGAGGTGCAAACAAACAAGAAGTAAAATCTGTCATTCACTGGTAGACTTATTTTGAAGAACCATGGAGGGAAATGTTGGTAGCTTCAATGGAGTTAATATATGGGCAGAGAAAAAGAAACTTAAAGACTAATCTGAGGGCAGCCCCAGTGGCTCAGAGGTGTAGTGCCACCTTTCGCCCAGGGTGTGATCCTGGAAACCCAGGATTGAGTCCCACATCAGGCTCCTTGCATGGAGCCTGTTTCTCCCTCTGCCTGTGTCTCTGCCTCTCTCTCTATCTCTCATGAATAAATAAATAAAATCTTAAAAAAAAAGAGAGAGAGACTAATCTGAAATATTTGGCCTTTATCCTCTATGCCAGTGGTCATCAAACATTTTTCCTTCCATCATGTATCCCTTTCAATTTTGAACCTGCACTCCTAACATGTACTTATTAATAATTTATTTATAAATATGTATTACTGAACCATTGGTTTGTAATTCATATACAACAGTAATTTTTTTAAAGAAAATATATTTAAAAAGAAATAATTTTAAATATCTTGCTAATCACAATAGTTTTATACCATCATTACTTAATATGTCAAGGTACAATATCTCTAGGAATGAGTATCAGCGTAACAGTAGTGATTGAAAGTTCTCATTTCTAACAATTTTATTTCAAATTTGGCAATAAGGTCTGATTAAACAATCACATTTATCTTATATGACAAGTTCTTAACAGGACATATCAAATCACTATGTTTTATATCTGAAACTAATATAACATTGTGTGTCACCTATACTTTAAAAGAGAGAGATAAAGAGGTGGCTCTGCTATTTTTGAAGACTTAATACAAAATAAAAGAAAAAAAATATCATCAGTAATGTTTTTTCTTGATTGTTAAAAAGAATATTTGCATTAAATAAAATATATTATTAAAATTAATTTCACCTGTTTCTTTTTACTTTTTAAACTGTAGCTATCAGAAAATTTTAAATTGCACTTGTTGTGATGATCACCCAGTGTTTTATGTAAGTGATGAATCACTAAATTCTACCCCTGAAACTAATATTACACTCTATGTTAACTAACTGGAATTAACTAAATTGAAACTACAAACAATAACAGTAATAATAAAACAATAACAATTTTTAAAAAGAAAGTTTTAAATTGCATATGTACTTAACATTGTATTTTATTGGACACCACTACTTTAGGTAATGAAGAGGCTGAAATGTAAATGATTGAAAGTAAGATTATTCTGAATAAAAGCAAACATGAAAATAAGTTTGAGCAAAATTATAGACATGAGAAATACACTGCTGTATTCACTGTCTGACTTAATGAGATTATGTTTGGTAGGGTACATGTTTTATTTCTTAATACCACATATTTTACAGATCTTCAATGAAAATATATGAAGAAAACAGATTAGAGGAGTCCCTGAGTATGGTACAGGGAAACAAAAGATACATTATCAATATATCGTCAACCAGGGCGATAAAATCTTTCCTCTTATATATCATTATCTAGATGTAATCTATATTTGGGAGAGGAAGAGTACAAGGCATATGGAAAGGCAAGGTAGCACATACCAGCCAAATCCATCACAGAAGCCAGCCTTCCTTCACCTCCACCTCTACCAGGAATTCAGCCAGTACATGTGAATAGTGACAATGCATGACTAGACATCCTGCAGGGCCAGCAAAACATGTGTCACTGCTGGACAATGTCAGCATACTTGCCAATGACACCATTTAACAAAAGACAGACAGTGATGCTTGCTATTCTCCCCTAGCTGTCAAGCTACCATGGAGTCAAATAGGAAGGAGCATTGTCCTTTGATAAGAGATGAAGGTCACTAATTAAGTTCATCATAACTAAAAATGGAGACTCATGGTGCCGAAAAGTGCCAGTAGTTAAAATTAAGATTAAGGGGGGGTGCCTGGATGACTCATTCAGTTAAGCATCCAACTCTTGATTTTGGCTCAGGTCGTGAACTCACAGTTGTGGGATGGAGCCCCAAGTGGGGCTCTGCACTCAGTGGGGAGTCTGTTTCTCTCCCTCTCTCTCTCTCCTTCTGCTCCTCCTCCTGTTTGTGATTTTTTTCCCTCTCTCAAATAAATAAATAAATTAAAAAAATAAAGATTAAGATGTAAAATATTAGATTTAACAAGGAAAAAAAGAACAAGGGTTAAAGGATGGCTAGTCACAAATGCACCAATAGACAGTTGACAGAGACTGGTTGGTGTTCACTCAAGCATCTCAGAGAGAGAAAGCCATTAGAATTTAAATAGTCTAGAGTCATATATGTGCATATCTGTTTGTGCATATATATATATAGTATATATATATACTATATATATATATTATATATAACTAACTTATTTTGAAGCCAAATGCTACTGGATTGGTTATGATTGGTAAATATGAAATTAGGGTCTTATCTCGGATTTGCTTTTATCCACTTTTGTTCTTGACAATATGTAAAAAGATTTTAATTTAAATAAAATCTCCAAAAGTTGTTTAGTAATTTGATTCAACATTTTTAATGAATTATATCCCAGTATTAACTCACGCATAGAATCTATTTTTTATTTTTATTATTTTTTTTAGAATCTATTTTTTAAAGTAAAAAGATAAAGGCCTTTTTTTTTTTTAAGTAAAAGGAGAAATTTCAGTTAGCTCTTAGAAAAACCTATTAAATTCAAATAGAGGTCTTAATACATTAGAATGTGGGGTTTTTTTGGGTTACACATTATAATGAATAAGGAATGCATGGATTTTTTTCATTTTCAGGAAAAACAAGAATGGAAAAGATAACTTTCAAAGCTCCTTTTAATAATGTAATTCCTTAAACCTTCCACAATCTGACATTACTTTCTGGAAATATGTTGTTTTTATTTTTCCACTTGCAAATACTGAATAGTAGTATTTAGAGCTGTGAGAATTAATTCATAGTGACATACTGTAGTGCAAAAATAGTACAGTTTTACATATCCATTTACATTTTTCCCAATAAAATACTTGATTTTTGAACCTGACTTTTTCCCCTCTGAAAATGACTATATTCATTGTTTAGAAAGACAACTTTAGAGTCCACTTACAATATTAATTAGAACAGGATCTACTATCTTTAGACAGGAGCTATGGAACTATCAACAGGATTATTCTACATTCCTAGCTTCAAAGATAAGACAGAACCCTTCTCTTTCTTAACACAATATTTAATATGAATATCTGTAAGGAAACAAATTTCACAATTTTCTTTGTGCAATTCCCGAAGAAATAATACATTGTGTAGTTATATGATACTAAAGGAAGATTTGCTCCTGTGATGCATTAGTAGTAAAAACTTAACTGAAACACTAGATCTTATTTTAATATTATTTTTCACTATTGTCCAATGCTATCTAATATTTACTATTATGACTGATATTTTTTTGCACAACTCCATCTAGCAAGTACTTGCCCTTGAAGAAATGTTGAAGGAAGAAATATTCACAGTACAAACTGAGGGAAAATTAGCAGAGATTCAACTATTCAACATTAAATGGACTAACTTGTTCAATGTTTATCAGGAAAGCCCCTTCTCCTTATACAAATGTTCATGTAACTACCAATGGTAATTATAGTAATCTGTATTAGCAAAATAATGTAAGATCTATGGGGCTAGGGATTTATTACCTTTTTAAAAAACGTACTATCATAGTACTCAGAGTTCAGAATGGTGGTTGGCACAGAGTAGGAACACAATATACACATGCATATTTTAAGTGAAGGAATGGATAAACTGCTTAAATTTATTAATTCACTCTTTCCTTCAACAAATATGTATGAACACACAGAGATACTATATAGACACTAGAGATAAAGATGAATAAGACATGGTTTTAAACATCAAAAAAACTCTCATTCAATGGAATGAAAATAAAAAAAAATAATAACAGTGAACTATGTGAAGAGCAATGATTGTTATTTTCACAAAATTCTATGTGCATGCATTTAATATATCTTGGGAGGACTGTGTGGAAAGGGATGGGGGCACTAAATATTTTTTGTAAGAAATAAGTATTAAATGAGCAACTGTCAGCCAAATAAAGAACAAAGGAAGGAGCACTTCAGACAAGGGGAATAACAAAGATGAGAAAATGAAGGGGACGCTCAGAAATGACACATTCCACATGGCTGTGGATTACATGAAAAGCAGAAAGTTGGAAAGGAAGACAGAGGCCAGATCACAGAACTTGTTTTTGCTTTCTTATGGGTAATGGGGAGCTTTTAAAAGTGTTAAGTAGGAGATGATAGGTTTTTATATTAGGTAATTACTCTGGCAACTATGTAAAAGGTATACTAGATTGAAGTTGAAACAGTGTTCCAGATGTCAGGCAGAGAATTGATAAAGACTTGAAGGAACTAAAACAGTAACATTTGTAAGCAAATGGTGAAAATCTGATTCCCACAATGCTTAGGGCAGCAGTTCTCAATCTCAGGAATCTCTTAGAACAATGTAGAGGCCTGGGCCCTTCACCCACAGTGAGGATTTCTCCTAAGGAGTGCACTCCCTTATTTCAATGAGAATCACTGACATTATGACCTATTATTAATGATGTCTATAAGTGTGTCATAGCTCTCAGGTGTCTGGGGAAGAAGAAAGCTGGGAACCACATATGTAGAAGGTAAGAATCACACAGATTTGGTAATCAAATAACTGCATGGAAGAATGGATGATGGAAAATAAGGACTCTGGGATCATGGTGTGAACTGTATGGATGATACAGCCATCAGCTGAGTTGGGCAACAAGGTACAGGAAAGAATCAAGTTTTGAGTCTGAGATGCTTGCAGAACATCTAAGCAGAAAGGTCAACAGAAGTTAGAAATGAAAGCCTGAGACTTGGAGACATCTGAGCTGGAGATCTGAAGTCATCAAAACACAGAGGGCAGATAAAAAGCAAATATTCTTGTAGACTAAAAGTATAAATGAAGGATCAAAATAGAACATGTAGAGTCTATGCCTTAGGGAGTGGGCAAAAAGGAGCTCAAGAAGGCAGATGAGAAGAAATTACCAAAAACAAAATGTGAAGAAAAAGAAAGAGGAGAACCACCACCAGGAGAATGGCATTCTGAAATCTTCTGGAAAGGAGAGTTTCAAAAATGTGGTCGTCAGGAGTGAAGTACAGTAGAAATGTTCAATTAAATAAGCACTTGGAGTACCCTGTTTTTGGCAGTAAGGTGGTATTGGATAGTCCTGCCAAAATAATTCCATGAAGACATGGAGGTGGATGACAGGTTAGATTGAATTAAGGAGTGAGTAGGAATTGAAGAAATGACTAAAGTGAAAACAGACTCTCTTTGATTAATTTTTGCTTGCTGCACTGCTTCATTGTGTTTACTCACTAAAGAGAATTTGTTCTTCTCAAATTAAAAGATATACCATGCTCATGGATTGGAAGGATTAATATCATTAAAAATATCCACACCACCCAAAGCAATCTACATATTCAATGCAATCTCTATCAAAATATCAACAAGAGTTTTGACAGAACTAAAACAAATAATCCTAGAATTTGTATGAAACCATAAAAATAGCCAAAGCAAACATGAGAAAGGAGAAGTATCATAATCTCAGATTTCAAGACATACTACAAAGCAGTAGTAATCAAAACAGTATGGTACTTGCACAAAAACAGATACATAGATCAATGGAACAGAACAGAGAGCTCAGAAATAAACTCATGCAGTTATGGTCAATTGATCTATAATGAAGGAGGCAAAAATATATAATGGAGAAAAGAGTCTCTTCAACAAACAATGCTGGGAAAACTAGACAGCTACATGCAAAAAAATGAAACTGAACCACTTTCTTACACCATACACAAAATAAATTCAAAATGGATTAAAGATCTAAATGTGAAATCTAAAACCATAAAACTCCCAAAAGGAAACATATGCAGTAATCTCTTGGACATTGGCCTTAGCAATATTGTTCTAGATATGCCTACTGAGGAAAGGGAAATAAATGCAAAAAATAAACTGTTGGGACCAGATCAAACTAAAAAGCTTTTGTGCAACACCCTTTTTCAACTTGGCCACAGCAACTTCTTGCAAGATACATCCATGAAGGCAAGGGAAACAAAAGCAAAAATGAATTACTGGGACTTAATCAAGATAAAAAGTTTTTGCACAGCAAAGAAAAATCATCAACAAAACGAAAAGACAACCTACTGAATGGGAGAAGATATTTGCAAATGACATCTGATAAAGAGTTAGTATCCAAAATATATAAAGAATTTCTACAACTTGGGACACCTGAGTGGCTCAGCAGTTGAGCATCTGCCTTCAGCTCAGGGCCTGATCCCAGAGTCTTGGGATGGAGTCTCATATCAGGCTGCCTGCGGGAAACCTGCTTCTCCCTCTGCCTATGTCTCTGTGTCTCTCATCAATAAATAAATAAAATCTTTTTTTAAAAAAAGAATTTATACAACTCAATAGCAAAAAACCCAAATTATCCTATTAAGAAATGGGAAAAAGATATGAGCTGACATTTCTCCAAAGAAGACATACAGATGGCCAACAGACACATGACATGATGCTCAACATCATTCATCATCAAGGTAATGCAAATCAAAACCACAATGAGATATCACTTCCCACCTGTCAGAATGGCTAAAATCAAAAACACAAAAATACAAGAAAGAAGTGTTGGTGAGGATGTGGAGAAAGAGGAAAGAAACCCTTGTGCATTGTTAGTGGGAATGCAAACTGGTGCAGCCACTGTGGAAAGCAGTATGGAGGTTCCTCAAAAACTTAAAAAGAGATATATTATATTTGATTCTGTTACTGGGTATCTACCCAAAGAATATGAAAACACTAATTTGAAAAGTTATATGCACCCCTAAGTTTATTGAATCATTATTTACAATAGCCAAATTATATAAGCAACCCAAGTATCCATCAATAGATGAATAAAGAAGGACGCCTGGGTGGTTTAGCGGTTGAGCGTTTGCCTTTGGCTCAGGGAGTGATCCCAGTGTCCTGAGATTGAGTCCTACAGCAGACTCCCTGCGTGGAGCCTGCTTCTCCCTCTGCCTGTGTTTCTACCTCTCTCTCTCTCTCTCTCTCTCTCTCTGTGTCTCTCTTGAATATATAAGGAAAATATTTTTAAAAAGAATGAATAAAGAAGTGATATATTATATATATATGAAATCTTTCCATTTGCAACATGGATAGATCTAGACAGTATAATGCTAAATGAAACAAGTCAGTCAAAGAAAGGCAAATACCATATGATTTCCCTCATATGTGGAATATAAGAAACAAAACAAATGGACAAAAAATAAAAAAAAGAGAGAAACCAAAAATCAGACTTTTAACTATAGAGAACAAACTGATGGTTACCAGACAGGAGGTAGGTGGGAGGAATGGGTGAAATAGGGGATGGGGATTAAAAAGCACAATTATCATGATGAACACTAAGTATAGAATTGTTGAATCACTATATAATACACCTGAAACAAATATAACACTGTATGTTAACTATATTGGAATTGAAAATAAAAATAATAAAATAAATAAGTTGTGGAAATGAAAAGTACAACGTAGGGAATGTAGTCAATAATATTATAATAATGTTTTATGGTGACAAATGGTAACTACACTTACTGTGGTGAGCAGAGAGAATTGTATGAAACTGTTGTACCCCTGAAACTAATAAAACATTGAATGTCAACTATACTTCAATAATAATACTTTGTCCTTCTCATTTTTAATTTTAAAAAATGCGCAATCACATAAAGCTGCCCCAATTGTCAAGCCAAGAAATACAATTTTGCCCACATTTCCAACACAAAAATTTTAATGCCACCTAAGATTCCATCTAGATGGAAAGAAAATATACTGTGTTCAAACTCAACTCTTTTGATCCTTCTTAATTTAATTGACTATTAACTGTCAAAACAAGTGAGAGCAGTTTAACTCAAAACAAGGACTAACTAAACAAGGACTCAAAACCAACTAATTGCAGCTTCACTTAAATAGAGCTTTTCTTCTTAATCTTATTCTCTAAACTCCAAATTCAATCTGCAACACAGGTCTACCTATTTAGTCATAAGAATGAGAGGAAAAAGAGTAAAGTTATATAAAGCAGAAATCTGGCTTTTTTTTCCCAAAGTAACAAACTTGAGACTTGGCTCAATAAAATGTAGTCTGCAGCAGTTACATGTAATGACTGTCTGATAGACCCGTATGTGTGAGACCAAATGGTTGATCGTGTTGATCATACTGACCATATCTTATGTATATTGATATTCATTTAGCCACTCTTTCAACAAATATTAATAAGTGCATATAGAAACATCAAGCAGAAGGCATAGTGTTAGAGCTTACAATCTGCAAGAAAAGGCACACAATTTAAAAAGCAATCATCTTTTTTATCTAAGATTTATTTATCTTAGAGAGGGAGGAAGTGCGTGTGCGTGTGCGTGTGCCCATGAAGGGGGGAAAAGGGGGGGAAAGGAGAGGTAAAAAAAAATCTCAAGTAGACTCCCTGCTGAGTGCAGAGCCCCACACGGGGCTGATTCTCACAACCCTGAAACAATGACCTGAGCCAAAATCAAGAGTCAATCATTTAACCAACTAAGCCACCCAGGCACCCCAATAATCTTTTTTAAAGTAATTTCTGCACCCAACATGGGGCTCAAACTCACAACCCTGAGATCAAGAGTGGTATGCTCCACCAACTGGTGGCCCAAAAAGCAATAATCTGAAAGTCTGATATACCTAAAATTGTGGAATAAGCAAGAGTTCTTATTCTAATTTGGGGAAATGAGAATAGTCAGAAAATGATTCCCCAGGAAGTGATACTTAAGCTGAAACCTATGGGACACATGAGTTAGCCAAGTGAAGAGGAAAGTTCTAAAGGCAAGAGTGAGTGTGGAGCATTTCAGGAACTGAAAGAAGTCTGATTTGGCTGGAATCTAGTGTGAATGGAAACCTGGCAAAGCATGAAGCTAAAGAGCTGGGAAATTTGGATCCAGACAATGTGAGCTGCATGTGGTAGGAAGCCTTTGAGAAGGCCACAAAGATCCCCCACTTGTGTAGGTTTCAGCCCTGGGGCATAGGCTGAATTATTGCCTCACTGCTAATGAACGGTATATGGCAAAAGTAATAGGCCATTTGTTCCACAATCAGGTTATAACAAGACTGTAGTTTCTGTCTTGAGAGTTCCCTCTCTCTAGATCAATTGTTCTGGGGAAATCCCTGGGTGGCTCAGTGGTTTAGTGCCTGCCTTTGGCCCAGGGCGTGATCCTGGAGTCCCAGGATCGAGTCCCACAGGCTCCCTGCATGGAGCCTGCTTCTTCCTCTGCCTCTCTCTTTCCTCTGTGTCTTTCATGAATAAATAAATAAAATCTTAAAAAAAAAAAAAAAGATCAGTTGTTCTGGGGGAAGCCATGTGCCATATCATGAGGCAGTCCTTTGGAGAGACCACATGTCCTCTGAAGCTCACATGAGTGAGCTTAGAAATAATTTTTCCCCAAGTTCACACTGAGATGACTATAGCCCTATTGGATACCTTGATTGAAGATTTATGAGAGACCAGAAGTCAGTGCCACATACTCCTGGATACCTGACCAACAGAAACTGAGATAGTAAATGTGTACTTTCCAGCCACTAAGTTCTGGGATAATTTGCTAACATAGCAATAGGTAGCTAATTTACCATGTTAAAGAATTAGATTGAGCATTAACCTAAAGGAATAAGAATTTACTGAAGGGTTTTAAGCAAGAAAGAACATTAAACACGTCCATATTTGCAATTTTAAACATTCAGTAAAACTATCTAGGAAGCTTGAAAGAATAGTCTAGAACCATCAATGAAAATAAACATTTAAGCCAATCAGTTTCTGCTACAAAAAAAAAAAAAAAAAAAAAAAAAAAAAAATCTGCTACAAAATTCTGGTTCTAAAGTTCAATATCCTATATAAAATTTCTACCTCACTCCTCAAACTCGTCAACAATTAACCTGATTAATCTCTTAAAAACTGTAGTATCTCTGCTTTCCTCTTCAGATCCACTGGCTCACTACCCTAATTTAGGGTCTATCACCTCCAACCTAGAACACTGGTGATACCTTCCTAACCATTTCCCCACCTAGAGTCTGGTGTCTTTCCAATTCATCCCGTCTCCCCCCAAAAAGCATAGGCTAAAGGGTTGGCTAATTACATTATACCCCATCAGATTATAGGGAACAATGTGATTGCTATGCAAGTCATACATACACTGCAATGACATGCCTTCTGCCTCTCCCTCCATCATCTCCCAAATCCCAACTTAGTACAATACTCCAGATTTAGGCTTTCAAAAAATATCTATGGAGTGCTTAGTAAAACTTTCATCAAATTAGAAGAGCTAAACCCATTAATCAATGAGTTTGTCCTGCATGCATCCTCTCAAAGAAGGAGCCACAGTGTTGAAGTACTCTTGATTATTATCACTGTTTTCAAATATACAGTCTAATTTAGTGAAATTAAAATACTAGGAGAGGGGCACCAGGCTGGCACAGTTAGTAGAGCTTGAGACTCTTGATCTTGGGGTTGTGAGTTCAAACCCCATGTTGGGCCTAAAGCTTACTTAAAAAAAATATTGGAAGAAAAAAAGCAATTTTATTCTTTTTTATTATGCAGCCAAACACGTTGGAAAAAAAATTTCAGACTCACATCTCATCGGAAAACCATTCCATTTGCCGGTTTGACACCTCTGCGTAACACTTCACAACATAGGATAAGTCCATGGCCCGCTCAGGGAGACATATTTTGTAAGTATTTAGAAACAAGGCAAGATTAGTACCTAAGGAGCCATTAGCATTTCCAAAAGCATTATATGAATTATTCCTGTGTGAGACATTTCATTGTAAAAAGGAAACTGGTAATTAATTCACAGTCATTTCAACTGCATGATTATTTCAAGTATTACTTGATGTCATAAAATCCTTTAGCCAAATAACAAACTGTTAAGTGAATTTGGAAAGTTCCTATAATCAAGAAACGAAAGTTCTCTTTTTCCCCTAAATCCAACAACTCTATCTATGCAATAAAAGTAGACAGAAGTTTTCAACTAAAATCTGTGTTTATTTATTTAAATAATATAGCCACATTCTGTGAAGTTTAATGAAAAAGTAAACCTAATCCTTTACCCTTAAAAATGCCTTTCACTGAACAAAACTCCAATTCTTTACTTCATTCCTTTTATAATTTTTGAGAAGATCAAATACTGTAGTTCAGAGGTACCTCTGAGATAGAAACCAAAAAACACTTTTTTCTTTTAACTACTTTGATATATCTCCAAACATGAAATAACTCTCCATGCTAAAGTAATATTAATTAGCCTGTAAGGTAATTTTGCACATTGAAACCCATATTTTTCTAATTTAAGTATGTAGGTCAAAATTAATATCAGAAACATCTTCTGTAACTTATTAAGTAAACAAGCAAATAAATTCTTCATTAACATACAGAAATATTAACATCAAAAGGAAATGTTACTTGCTGTGAATTCAGTTTAGAATGGTTTTTAAAAATCTTCTCGTGTTTTGTTTTGTTTTGTTTTTCTAATCAGGATCAGAATAACCATAATAAAGAAGTTAAGATAACTGTTAGGTAAACATATATATTCTAACATTTTGAGAAACTGTCAATAAGTAGTAACACCCCCATAAATACAACATAACAAGAAAAATTCATTTACATCTTGCAATTTACACTTCACTTAGATGGTTTGGAATCATAAGAGCATCCGTAGAGAGAAATTTAAAAATCATTTTACAACAATATTTGTTTAATAGGAAGTGATGGCTTAAATGTTACAATATGTTTCTTGAATATCTTCACATTAAATAGTAATTGAACAAAAAGCCCCCTGGTTCTGCTCAAGGGCAAGTTCCACAAAGCTCCTCATTATTGGAATGTCCAACTTGGAAGCCAAACTAAATAACAAGGAGCAATTTGCCAATTAGAACTTCCTGCTCTTTTCTCTTTATTCCTTAAACACCATTCAGGGGCTGAACTGGTCAAACACTTTTAGCTTCAAAACAGCAACTGAAAGGATTTAATTTGTGTCTCTCCAAGGTGAACCTGTCAAGAGGCAGTGGTGATGTAGTCCATGTTCCCCTGCAGCAATTTCCCTTAAAGACAGAGAAGTGGGTTTCCACTCTTGCAGAGTATGGAGTTTCCTTTTCTCATTTCCCATTATTTCATTTCAATTAATGACCTCCAAATTTTATACTTGTGTAACTACTAGGCTTAAAAGTGTTGAGTCAATATGTCCCTGGAATCTGCTCACATCTTCAGACCAAACCTGCTTATACACTGGAAGTAAAACACTTCACAGGGGCTGGACACAGACTGGAATGAGAACCATGAAAACTGTGTAAAACCCAAAACTGTGTGGACCTAAAGAGAATTCGTGCAGGCCAAGGCAAGAGAAGGAGTAAAATAATCAGAACTCACAGACCCTTGGCAACATTTGCATTCCTTACCTGCCTTTTCCTAATTGCAATCCAAGCTTACATCTTGGCTTGTTATTCAATTTAAAATGTCCAGTGATTAACAGAATTTAGATGCAGACTTCTAAATTGCAAACATATTCACAGATTAACACTAAATCAGTGAAACCCAGTCCTCTTTTCAACCTAAGGAGACCTGACATGAGACTCTGGGCTTCCTCATCAAAGACCCACTAGCACTAGAACAAGAAGGTTCGCTTTGCTCATTCTGAGCCTGTACATGACCCCAAAAGAACTGTTCACTCCTCTGAACCCTGGGCCAGGAAAATTAGTGAAGGAGAAACTGCTTTTCAAATGTTTACTTGCCAAAACTGTCTGTAATCAGGTGTTTGGTTGTTTTGGGTCTATACTGACAATCCATTGAAAATGCCGTAGAGTATTCCTTTTTGTATATTTAAAAATCAATCTTAAAAGGAGACTGTGTTGCTTCTATCAATGGATTGCTCAAATGATGACCCAGTTCAAGAGAAGAAATTGTTTTTACTGTAGAAAATAGCAGGATCTCTGATCTAAGAGGTGACAAAATTCTCTCCATGACCAAACTTTAGGCTCCTCTGAGCTCTTTTTTAACACGGCCCCCAACCTTTGGGCTTTCATGTTCATCTCTGCATTGTTCAATTTTAGCAATAATCATGTTAAGTTGGTTTGGCCAGAATCCCCCATCCTCTCTCTGATGACTCTCAAAATCTGATCTATCATGTGTGATCACTCTGGCCTGCCTTCAGCAAGAATCCCCACCCTGCTCCTGGGACAAATCCCCACTTTTATTAGGGCAAGCTTCTATGATTCCTAGGCATTTTTAAAAGGATCCAGGAGATACAAATTAAAGTGAAAATAAATATGGTAGATATAAAGAACGTGAACTTCATAGCAGTGTCCTACTATTACTGCTCTACTATGGGAATGTTTCAGTTCAAATAAACTAAATCAACAAATTTATTGTCACAGAATTTAGAACTTTAGCAAATCTTAATGATTGTTTAATTCTTAACCCAAGCCACACAATTTTCCAGATAAAGAATAAACTCGAAGAAATTGGATTTAATAACAACATCTTAAGACACTAACAAAGGTTGATTTTATTTATACATATGTTGCAATCAATTCCAAGTATTACTTAACATGCAAAAATAGTTTTTTACCTTTACAAAAAAAAAAAACAAAACCTTCAAAATCAATTTATCCAAGACAAATATCCAATCTACCATCTCACCAGGTGCCCAAATTAGAAAAATTGAAATTCTCTTAGATGGCTAATCATCTGTCACCACTTATAGAATGTCTCCTGATTCTGTCACTTGGTCTCTCTTCACACCACCTGCTCTTTCCCAGGACTCATCATTTATCTCCCTGCCGCCCGACTTGCTCAGTTCCAGTGCTTCCTCCACACTGATGGCAATCATTGTTTCTCATTTACAGTTTTGATCTTGTCAATCCCTTACTTTCCAAGCTCCAAGTGGCTCCTTATCACCATGCTTTAAGATTGTATTCAATGATTTTTCATGGTCTGGCTGTAGCGTCTGGCCAGTCTCCTCATTGCCCCCACTCCACCCACATTTTGGGAAGTAGCTGCATCTACCTTCTCACCATTTCACAAATATCCATGCCACCATCACTTAACTTCTGCTTCTCACTCTTGGAATCTTTCTCCCACCCACTTCTCTTCTCTTCCTCTTTCTTGCATATTTTCACACATCTTCACCTCTTTCTGAAGTTTTTTTCAAAAACACACAAACTTAATAAATCGATTATTTCTCCACAACAGTTCATTATCATAGCACATTTATTTATATTATCATATCCACCTTTCTGAAATATCTTCAATTTCCACATCCCCCTAAATTGTGAGCTATTTATTTTTGTAGTCCTGCCTTCCAGCCAAGTGCTCATATACAGTGAGTATGTAATAAACGTTTGTGGAATCAAATCACTTTGGCAATTAATCCATCAGTTGTCAATAAACAGTGCTCAAGTCATTTCAGAAATGATTTCCTACAGGATCTGTTGCCATCATTAAAGAAAAGTTGAATAATATTAATTAACTTAATGTATATTAAATTTCAGCAACTGAATACTGAAATACATGGAAAACTACACTACTCTTTTTTTAAGATTTTATTTATTCATTCATGAGAGACACAGAGAGAGAGAGGGAGGCAGAGACATAGGCAGAGGGAGAAGCAGACTACTGATGGGGAGCGAGCCTGATACGGAACTCAATACCAGGACCCAGGGATCATGACCTGAGCCAAAGGAAGATGCTCAACCACTGAGCCACCCAGGTGGCCCAAAAACTACACTATTCTTAAATGTTCATCAGTGAATATTGATTAAGCCTACTGAAGTGCATGACAGTGCTGTGCACGAAGGTGATTTTAAATAATATTAATAAAATATTATCTCTACCCATGGAAACTTACAACCTAAAAATTATGACATTGACAATATATATAGTTCTATCTGGAAGCCATAAGGATAATATTTTTGTTGGGTCATTGAGGTGAGGAGTTGCTAAATATGAGTGAGTCTACAAAGCACAGAAAATCAGACATCTATATGGATGTTGAATTGAGATCATTGTGAAACATCTGGCTCAGTGCTACCTGCATTTTACTTTACTTTCAGCATCTTTCTTAAATAACTAGGATTTGTAATTGGATATAATATATATATATTTATGAAAAAATGATGGAAGGCATACAATAGCTGGCTGTTCTGCAGGATTAGATAGTTGATACTGTTGACACATACAAATGATAAAGAAGCCATTTCTGGTTTTTATACTTAATGAAAGTCTCTAGATGGATAGTCTGCTGGAAGTAATTTTATATGAACATGTAATGAACATGTAAACACACACACAGAATCTCTAATTTATCTAAGCTATTTCAAGCAAATCAGCTGCTATTATTTAGAGATACAGGAAGTAAAGCCACACATAGGCCATCACAATATGAATGATCACATTCTGATCTATTTTTCTGTGATTTTTCTACAATTTGCCTAGCCCCATTGCGATTCTTAAAAAGAGAAATTCTTAGGCTTCTTAAGTTTCTAAGGTCTTCGGCAGTTCTCTCCTGTCTAGTTAATCAAGTAATACCTCCTAAGGGTACTTATGAGATGAGTAAAAACTATGGTCATAATTTCTAGACTGTCAAGAAAATGGGAATTTATACTTTGGATAAACCCCAGGGATGTTACGTAGCAAGAAGTTCTATTTCAGGCTGGGACGGGGGAGGAGAAATATAGAAATATGGTGAAAAGTCTCTTGCAGCTATCTAATTTATTTTAAAAGCATGTTTCAAAAATAATTATCATTAATATAATCAATAGTTACATAAAATAGAAAAACTGCATCTCTAGTTAAAGTGAGAAAAACAATTGTCTCTATGAGAATTACAACTTGACACTGGGACCTTGATGTCTACTAACAAATTTTAATACTGAAATACATTATGTATATATTGACATTCTTTACCATTTTTGCCATGAGTGATCAATTTTAGATTCCAAGATATTCTACATATCAAATTATCACTGAATTTTGTGAAAGAAGCTACTTACTCTTGAGATTATGTTTCTTGACTGGAAGCTTTGAAAAAAGTAAATTATATTCTCTATTCATTTATTGATTTAATATTTCTAATTGTATTAGCCCTACAAATGCAAAAGGAAATGATTATTATATATCTATCTCTATTTTCCTTACTTCTATTTTGGTTGGTTGAAAATTAATTAGGTATGGGATGCCTGGTGGCTCAGTGGTAGAGCGTCTGCCTTTGGCTCAGGGTGTGATCCCAGAGTCCCAGGACTGAGTCCTGCAATAGGCTCCCTGCAGGGAGTGTGCTTCTCCCTCTGCCTCTTTCTCTGTCTCTCATGAATAAATAAATAAAAATTTTTTAAAAAGAAAATTAATTATGTATCACCTGCAAAAAACAGAAATTTGAAAATTTTTAGAATCTCTAACTTGGCAAAAGTACTTTCTAAGAATGCCATAGACATTAATATTATTCAGCACTTAGAAAAAAAATAATACAGTTTTCACAACATTGTGAATGTACAAAATACCACTGAATTGTATGTATCAAAATGCTTAATCTATGTGAATTTCACCTCAGTTTTAAAAATGATGAATGTTGATAAATGTCATTGCTATTCCATTAACATTTACCCACAAATTAAAAAGTTCTCTAAAGAATGATGTCTTCCTAACTATAAATAACCTTCTAGAATCATTGACCATTTAGTGTCTTTCTAAGACACCCTAGACTTAGCTGGCATTGCCTTCAATAACTCTGCCATAATAATGTAACTGATATTAAATACAGAATAATCATGGAACAATTCATTACTTTATGTCCATTAGAGTTTCAGCATTATAGTTTTACTAAAATTCCTTAGTGAAGAAATAATCTACATAAGATACATGATAGATAGATAGATAGATAGATAGATAGATAGATAGATAATAGATAGGTATTTCCAGTAACCTGATCTTTTAAAAAATCTTTATTTTCCTAAAACACAAAATTTAAAGTCCAAGAGCACCATCAAAAATTCTTTAGTTAGTATCAGCTGGTTCTAAGAAGTCTCTAGTTTCTCCCAAAGAATCCTAGAAATATTGGAAATAAAATCTCACACTCTTAGAATATATGAATCATCATTTTCTGTCTTATCTTTCAATTGCTCCAAAGCTGGCTAATCTCTCATCAATTCTTAGAAATAGGATCTTTTTTGTTTCTAAACATGTTCCGGATATATGACTAAACTTTTATTTAATTCGATTACATCAGACAAAATAGGCCAATACTAAAGAAATGGTTACTATTCCGTGAATAAAGCAAACTTAGCCTGTATAAGAAGGTATTCATTACAATTCTATGAGTTTAAGGCCGGTTGCTAAACTCCACTTAATTGGGTGCTTGATCTTGCCCAGTATTCCCTAATGATATACCTAGATGAAATATATATGTTTAGAAGAACTGCAATTTCAAGCTTACCAATTCTCTATATATGAACAGGTAATTTCTAAAAGAAAGTTTGACCTTTTAATTAAAAGGAAGGGGAATTTGCCTTACACTAAAAGGAGAAAAAGGACTCATTTTTTTCTTCTTTCTTTTCTTTTCTTTTTTCTTTTCTTTTTTTCTTTTCTTTTCTTTTCTTTTCTTTTCTTTTCTTTTCTTTTCTTCTTTTCTTTTCTTTCTTTCCTCTCTTGAAGAAGGACTCAATTTCAAGTGTATTGTATAACTTAAAAAAAAATCTCAATAATGAACCCAAAAGAAGGGAGCCCGTAGCTTGTTGAGTACATGAATCATACAGTGTTTGAGGGAGGCCTGCCTGCCTGAATCTGTACCACCAACACATGACCTTGCTCTTTGGCAATCAGAAACCAACAGACTTATACAAATGAAAATTTACAGCAGTAGCAAGAAAATTTTTTAGTCTGTTTGCAAACTAGGAATATTACAAGGACTTTGACTATCATCATTACAGTAAATCAAATCTAGGTTAAATATATTTTATGTGTAGGTGGCAATGAAAGGCTACCCAGGGTGATGGGGAATTTCTACATATGGGACTCTTTAAGAAGAGGCCATAGACAAAAATAACCATCTGTCTTTCATAGCTTATACACAGTATTACCTAAGATAGTTTCTTGAGGTCCTTAACCACTCAAGAACTCTCTCTAGATTTCTATTAATCAGGTATGCACTTAATTACACCTTAATTACAGCCCAACCCAACTTCTGTGCTTTATCCAGTTTTTATTTCTTAAATTTTTTTTCTCTTTCTCTCTCTTTCAGTTCCTCTCTCTCTCCTCTCCCTCTCTCCCACATATGCACAATTACACATTGTAGTTGTTTCCAAAGCCCAAAGGGAGAGGGAACTGCAGAAGGGAAGGTGGGGTTTAGACAAGGTAAGGGTCTGTGTGATGTAACTGTGAGAGCATGACTGTGGGCACATAATGGAGACCCTGACAGGACAGTTGTTCATCACCATACCCAAAGTGATTCCCTCATCAGCAAGAACATGAAAACACCACTGAACATGCGTGGGAAAGAAAACATTCAGCAGCAGCATGAATAAGCAGATGCAAAAAAGCAGCGGGAAAATGAAATCATGAGCAGAAAATGAAAAACATCTTCCCTAAAGAATTAAAATCCAAAGTGTGTCAACTGAAACAAAGTATACAGAAAATTCCTCTTCTTTTAATTAAACTTTCTTCCTCTTGAGATTTAAATCGGGAAAAGCCCTTTCTAATATTCAGATACTCTGTCTTCTTTCTTTAGTGGACAAGAGAGAAGGGCCTGGCAAATGTATCCTTAGCTAGCAAGCAGAGGGGGGAAAAAAAAGATAATCCTATTCTACTCTTCTGAAACTCTATTCCCCACCCCCTTCCACAATATACTTAGATCTTTCTGACCACAAAGGAAGCCCTGATATCATTCAAAGTATTTCAAAGCAAGGCAAGGAAGATGTTTATGATGTTAAGTATATTCATAATACTAAATTTTCCCTTTTTAAATAACTCTGGTCAAGGGAGCAGAATGCTAATCAAACTTTGCAGTACTTAAAGATAAGAGTCACTTGGCACTCCTGTGTCCACTGTTCAGAAACAATTCCTCTCCTTCTTCTACAAGAACACTACAGAACTCAAGAAAGAGAAACAGACTTAAGTTGTCTGACCTCCCCTGTTATCCCTCAGGCTGTTGGGAAAAAGCAATACATACTTCACTCTCCAATTTATCACCCTTATTTTCACCATCATAAATTATTTCTCAGGCTTTAAAATAACTGGATTCTAAAAGGACACTGTAAGTTACTTAAATTCCAGTAACTGAACTCAGATGTATGAGGCAATTTAAAATCTTTATAAGAGCTTCCTGTTTCAAAGTTACCCAAAATGGAATCCTAGGAAATCTGCGCACCAAAATGCTATAGAAATAGGATTAAAGTTAATGCATTAAACATATCTTTAAAGAAATTCTGGTACATGGGAGCTAATCAATGAATCTTTGAAAGAGCCTTAGATCATATCCTGTCTTTGCTAATCAATTATTTTTGGTTGTTATAATATTCAGTATAAATTATCACCACCTAATCTACCATGCATTATCTTCATCACTAGACCAACAGAATAACTCAGGTGTTCAAAGTTCAATTTTGTTTACTCAGGCAGAATGAAATTTCCTAAGAGGTTAAATTCAGGAGGTTGATTAAGCCAGGCACCATTATGCTGTATGCTAGGTATGATATATAAACAAGAAAGTTAGCAAATGCTTTTGAACAAACTGAATCATGGCAAACAAAAGGCAAAAGCAGAGAGAAGCAAAAATAAGGTGCTTGAGGAAAAACCATGGTTTTGGCACTGATCCAGAAGAAAAACAAAAAATGTCTATGAGGTACACAGTCAGAGTAGGGCCATTTGTCAAAAGTCTGTAGGAACAAACCCTAAGTGGCTGTCTTGCATGTCTCAAGAGGCACAATTGAGCTGACGCTGTCAACTGCCAGTGTTGTAGCTCCAACCACGGGAGCTCTAATTTGACCCTCCTGAGAAGGAATCCCAATTAGAAACACATAAAGGAAGCCGTTTAGACATGGTGCTTTGGGACAAGTCTGACCCAGTGTGTCAATGTCAACTGAAACAAAAAGCTAAAGGAACTTTCTCAAGCACGTTGTCTGTTCTAGATAAAAGCTAAGGACCTTTGAGACCCAGTTTTTGAAGTAGCCTCCCCAGACTAAAACAAGGACAACTAAAATACTGGCTTACATTTTTTTTCCATGCCTGCTAGTGTGCTTTGTAAAAATTGAGTACTATTCAATCTATATGTCACAGTCTAGCAAAATTAGCTAGTTAAAAATGTTTACTTTTTAGTGGTGTAATAGCAAACCATGAAGAGTAGGCATCTGTAAGATTTTAAATCTGGCTTTCTATAGAAAGTTGCCATCACTCAAATCTATATTACATCAGTATTATATCAACTACAAAGCAAAATTATTTATTGAGATATAAGACTTAGGGCCTGTTTGGGTATTTAAGAGGTAAGGAGTATAAGGAAAAAGAATAAGAGTTCAACCGCAAATCACAAAGAAACAAGAAAATATTATGAAACAAAGCAAATTTTTATTTCATCCAGTTCTTAATACCAGTGAACCAAAGATCAAAGGTTCTTACACTCCAGCAAGTCTTTTAACCTCTTAGGATTACAGTCAAAAAGTTGTACATTTGGGGACGCCTGGGTGGCTCAGCGGTTGAGCACCTGCCTTTGGATCAGGGCATGATCCCCGGATCCAGAATCGAGTCCCACACTGGGCTCCCTGCAAGGAGCCTACTTCTCCCTCTGCCTATGTCTCTGCCTCTCTCATAAATAAATAAATAAAATCTTTTTTAAAAAGTTGTATGTATGTACTTTTTTCTGTATACAGCAGGACCATAGCTTTCACTAGATTCTCAAGGAAGTCTGTGACTCAACAATCAAGAATCACTGTTCTAAATTTAAGTGAATTTACATGTGGATTCTAACTACATGTGATAACTTCTGGAGTACCTCTTTCATTTTCAACCTAAGCTTGACAAAAGCAAAAGCACTGTAGCAAACAACTGCACAAGGCCTAGTGCCAGATCATACACCTACACTCAAGTTTTTAACTGATAACTGATTGCCTTACATAGCTCCTGAATTTGAAGAACTTACAGTGCATTTTCAGGAAGGACCAAGTGACCAGAAGAGAACTGTGTATTCCATGGGCATTTTCAATTGATAAGGAAATTGAGATGAAAGTTCACAAAATAAATTTTGACTTAACAAAAATTAGTGGGATTTTAGAAATCTCATGTTTTAAAAATCAAGACTCAATTTACAAATATGAGGTAAGACAACTAAAATCCAAAGAGCACATTCCAGTAAGATCATAACAATTTTCAATTAACTCAGCTTAGGAAACTATCCTTGGCAGATGACCTCCAGAGAACAGAGCAGACAGTCAAACTGTTCCATAATGTAGTCAACAAAATAAGTTCTGGGGCTTCCTGTGGGGTTTCTCCAATATATTCACTTGTACTATTTCATAACTCCTCGAGGGAACCCTGAAGACAATATGTACAATGTGTTTTAACTTCCCTAAAGAAAGGTAGCAATAAATTCAAAAGCATTTTGGTACTATTGCTGGCTCTTGATATATATTCTTACACATAATCAACTGAAGTGAAATGAAACTATCACTGCAATTTTGTTTCATATTTATTTTAAAATCACCAATCCTGCGTTGTAAGAGTTTTGAAGTCTATTGGTAAAAAGACAACCATCTAGTATATAAAAAATACTACTTTTACAAGTACAGCTGCCAATTTCTGCCCAGGAGATGCAGTCTCAGACATGAGAAACCATCTTGCTGGCACTAAGCATACAGCCCTGCTGCCACTGCTGCCGAGCACTGCGTGGAGTGCCGTGCCATGCCCGACACCAAAGCACACACCGGATCAAAGGCATGCACATAACTGACATGCCATCATCTACAGTGCTAAAGCCTCTAAATACTTCTATATAAAATTACATGGATGTTGACAAACCACCTGTTGGACTAAAGAAAAAATAAATTGTGTACTACTTTTCCTTATATGCTCCTATAAAATTTGTCCTTTGATTCTTTTTTTCATTGCATATGTTCTATTTTAAATGCTTTGCAGTATCCAATTTATGGAAAATCATGACCACTTAAGAACAAAAGAAAGAGAGAAAAATAGTTTTAAGTTTTAGTTTATCAAAATGCTTTAAAGCTGGCAGAGGGAGGGGGAGGTGTGGGGGCATCTCTCTCTGTTATTTACCAATCTGTGTACCCTCCTGTGAATGGCAATGTTTTAAAGTTCATGGGGAAAAAAAAAACAGATAAAGCATTTTTTCAATAATGCCTCCAACTATCCCCACTAAAAGTTTCTAGGAAATACTGTCAAAAAGTTACAGTCTTCTATGCTAAAGTCTTTAATTTAGAACATGTTGAATATACAGAACAATGATAATAATGCAAGGTAAAAATAAATATTAAAAATAATAAAATAAAATGTTTATTCACTCATTAAGCAAATACATATTTAAGTACTGACAACATTCTAGGAGCAAATCTGGGATCCAGGGATAAAAAGAAGAATGAGTCATGGCTCTACCCTCAAAACTATCTGTAAAGGAGACAGAAATATGAACAATTACTGGAATTAAATGTAATCAGTGGATTAATAGAGGTATGTGCATGGTGTTGTGCTTCTATGATTTATGGAAGGCTTTAGAGGGAATGAGCATTCTCTTTAAAGAGAGTATTCCAAGTTCTAAAGTTTTAACACTATTTCTAATAGGTTATATAGTCACCTGGTTCAAAATTCAGAAAGGACAAATGGCTAGATGATGAAAACTTTCCTTGCCACATCTACCCCTAGTCATCTAGTTGCCTTCCCTATTAACATCCAAAGTTAGTATAGGGGTTGCTTATAATGCCTAAATATTGCCTTGCATAGACTTTGCCTACCAATGACACTCTTCTGAGTCTACTGTATTTTATTTTATTTTTTTAAAGATTTTATTTATTGACAGAGAGAGAGCACACAAGCAGGGGAAGAGGCAGGCAGAGGCAGGAGAGGGAGAAGCAGGCTCCCTGCCCCCCTCAGCAGGGAGCCCAATGAGGGCTTGATCCCAGGACCCCAGGATTATGACCTGAGCAAAAGGCAGACACCTAACTGACTGAGCCACCCAAGTACCCCTGAGTCTACTGTATTTTATTATATGTTGATATGTTATGCATTGTTACATGATTAAAAGCAACTCTAATTGTCTGTGTTAATTAACTAAATAGGGGAACTCCTTTCATAATGTATATGTATATCAAATCATCATGATGTACACTTCAATTATTTTACAATTTTGTCAATTATACCTCGGTAAAGCTGAAGGAGGAGGGAAAAACAACTCTGTAGTAACTGATGGATGCTTAAAAACAGACTTGTAATGCTACTAAATATCCAGTAAAAATCTCTCTGTATTATTAAACATGCTAAAATTTCTCATAGTATTCCAAAATAGAGAAGATAATGAACAGGAAAGAAATAGAGGAAAATAGAAGACACATTCTAGATTAAAACAAAAAATGGCAAGAACATTGTACAGTATTCTCCAATACATGAAGCTTCAATTAAATCTCGGGTCATTGCCACAGGCTCAGTTGAATATATTTATTACTCAAGTGGCTCTTGCTACAATATCACAAAATGTTTTCAATGCTAGCAGTGATTCTGATAATAGTTTTTAAAGATACAAAAATATTTTTACAATGAGTCAGTTCTCACTTTTCTTCCTAATAGACGCATGCATTAGAACATGAAAGTATGAAGCCTTCTGCTTCCTACTGCCTCATCTCCAGCCGTATCCTACCATTCTTCACCAGGTCTTTGCCTCCCTTATGCCATCTCCCTTCAGGCTTTTCTCCAAATCATTACAATGGCTGACAGTTAAGTAACTGGACAATGTGAAGCAGGGTACGTTGGCCAGAATAGGTGATTAAAAGAGAAGGAGTTATGAAAGCATTCATTGTGAAGAGAATGATCAGGAAAATATCCTACTCTTAGATATTCTAAACTCACAAGATAGAATTCTGGATATGGGGTGACATGACGGCAGATTTGGTGTATTATCAACATTTCTGGCATTTTCCAAGTGGAGGAGTAGAATCCTCAGGAACAGAAGAAATATTCATGAGCTGACAGGGTCAAAGGTATGAAAGTAAGTAGGCCTGTCCTATCAGAAACAGAATAATCTACATAAAATAACAAGGTAATCAGATCAAAGAGATTAGTATCAAGGTAGGAAATAAAACATTATGAAAGTATAAATAGAAAAAAATAAATATTTGAAATCATGCACTCTCAAAAAGGTCAGAGTGTAAAGTAACAAACATTGTAACTAACTAGACCAATTTCTCTTAAAATATGGAAATAGAAACACCATAAAAGGCATCATGCTTGGTTAGGAATAGTGTAACAAAGTCATGACTATAGTTTAAACACAAAGCCAAAATCCATGTTGCTTTTGTTCTATTATAGAAATTTATACTGTTTAACAGTGTCAAGATGCATTTATAAATACATAAAGGTCTAAGTAAAAATATAATTTCATTGCTCTTATCAGAGTTCCCTAAAAATCAACAATTTGTGTAAAGTTGAAGAGAAGAAAAAAATCTATTTGGTTCATTTTTAGTTATGTTTGAATTAGCAAAATGAAGTAAAAAATTTTGTTATATTTAAAAATAGAGAAACTATTTGAAGAAAGTAACATTGTCTTGGAAATTGGCCATAATTAATCCAAAATAATATTACCACAAGTTTCTGTTATTCCATTTTAAGGATACAGAAGCCAAATTGTCTTTAAATTCAAGGTGAAGAAAAGCAAAGGAGATTTTTGCTCACTTTACATTTTTATATTATATTTATATTTAGTTAGCCCTGCTTCAGTCTATCATGGATAAGACATTACCACCTAAACATTCTCTTGTGACCAGGCTCTGTCCATCTGCACAATCAAGCATATTTGCTCTAATTACTACAAGAGTGGCTTATTGTTGGTCTAACAGACAGTCAGTGAGCCAGAGGTCAGCAGGAAGGTCTGTATGACCCGACCACTGACCCTAAAGGGACAGCCAGTGACCTGTTGGCCTGACCTGTAAGTGAGGAAAGGACTAAATATTCTCATTAGGATTCAGTTTTCAAACTTAAAAAATAAAGTTTTAAAGTGAGGATACCCCAAGTCCCTTTACCATCCTACCTACTATATATATATATATATATATATATATATATAATTGGCTTACTTTCTTTCATAACAATAAATCAATTTTTATAAATTTGAATATTGTTAGACTCTGGACATCCTATATAATCAATATAAGAAATATTTCTAATACTATAGATATTTCAACTTCTTTATATGGATTTCAAGTAGAGCATGTTCTAGTTCAGTGGTTCTCAATCAAGATAATTTTGCCCCAGGAGACATTTGACAACCTCCAGAAATATAGACTGTCAACTGGAAGGTGCTACTGGCATCTAGTGGGTAAAGGCCAAAGATTCTGCTTAACATTCTACCATGTACAGAGTAGTGCCCACAATGTTCTAGTTGATACAAATTCAAACTATTTCTTGTTACTGATTTGCCTTATAATCTAGTAAAACAATCTTTCTTCCTTTATCCCTAAATATCTACATCAAGAAATATTATAGTATACCTGTAATGAAATTACCTGAATTGACTGTTTAAATATAAGCTTCCTGAACCCTTAACAATGAATCTAAACTGTTAAGGAAGAGATAATAGAATTCACATTTATATCTAGAACTTACTGCTTCACCTATACTCTAAATTTTGAAGGCCAAAACTTTTCTTCGATTCAATAAAGCATTTCTTTCCTACACTTAAATTCTAGAAGTTATCATCTATCTCCTTAAACATCTTAGAAAAACAAAAACAGGTACATGATTCCAGTCACTACATTAATATTAATATTTTAAAGTTGTACTGAAACTAGACAAGAAGTTGGAGTTCACTAATAAAGCATTCATGTTCTATATGTGAGACTTAAGATGGGAAGTGCTTGAGTTCATCCAGCCAGGTATCTCATGCTAACTAGTGTAAAGTGTGAAGAAGTAGTTCACTCAAAGCCTCAAGTAACTGGTAACATGTAGTCAATCTTCTCTCTGTAGAGCCCTGAAATTTCATGGGTGGTCTCTGCCAATCATTCCAACACTTTCTTCCAAGGCTCTTCTTATGGAGTCAAGAAGGCAAAATTAAATAAAGAATATTTAAAAGAGACTTATAAACTTTTTTTCCCTTTCACCCATTTCAGCCATTGTATGAATACATACATACATTGTATTGTACATTGTATGTACTATACATACATACATTGTATGTATTTACATTGTTATTGTAAATAATGCTACAGTAAACAGATGTATGCAAATATCTTTCCAAATTAGTGCTTTTGTTCTTTTGGGGGTAAATACCTAGTAATGGAATTACTGGATCATATGCACTTCCATTTTTATATTTTTGAGGAACCTCCTTACTGTTTTCTACATTGGAGTTACCACTTTACATCCCCACCAACAGTGCACAAGAGTTCTCTTCTCTCTACATCCTTGCCAACACTTGTTTTTTCTTGTCTTTGTGATACTAGCCAGTCTGACTGGTGTGAGGTGATATCTCCTTGTGGTCTTGATTTTCATTTCTATACAATTAGTGATATTGATCTTTTCATGTGTCTAAATGTCTTCTTTCAAAAAATATCTATTCAGGTCTTCTGCCCATCTTTCAATCATATTGTTTTTCTGGGTGAGCTGTATGTTCTGTATATATTTTGGACACTAGCCACTTACAGATATATCATTTGCATGTATCTTCCCCCATTCAGTAGGTTTGTCTTTTTGCTTGATCATTTCCTTTGCCATGCAAAAGCTTTTTAGTTCTTTTACATCCACTTTGTTGAGAATTTTTAACATGAATAGATGTTGAGTTTTGTCAAATGCATCTATTGAGATGATCACATGGTTTTTATCCTTCCTTTTGTTAATGTGATGTATCATGTTGCTTGATTTACATATATTGAACCATCCTTGCATCCCTGGAATAAATCCCACTTGATCATACTAAATGATTCTTTTAATGTATTTTTGAATTTGGCTTGCTAATATTTTGTTGAGGATTTCTGCACCTGTGTTCACCAAGGATATTGATCTATGATTTTTCTTTTTTTTGTAGTGTTTCTGTCTGGTTTTGGTATTAGGATAATGCTGACTTTATAGAATGAATATGAAAGCATTCCTTCTCCTATTTTTGAAATAGTTTGAGAAGGATATGTATTAACCCTTCTATAAATGTTTGGTAGCACTGGGGCATCTGGGTGGCTTAGTGGTTGAGCGTCTGCCTTTGGCTCAGGTCGTGATCCCAGGGTCCTGGGATTGAGTCCCATATCAGGGTCCCTGCAGTGAGCATGCTTTTCCCTCTGCCTATGTCTCTGCCTCTCTCTGTGTCTCTCATGAATAAATAAATTAAAAATCTTTAAAAAAATGTTTGGTAGCATTTACCATGAAGTGCTGGACTTTTGTTCATTGGGAGTTTTTTGACTACCAATTCAATTTCATTACTAGTAATTGTCTATTCAGATTTTCCATTTCTTCCTGATTCAGTCTCAGAAGATTGTTTCTAGAAATTTATCCATTTCTTCTAGGCTGTACAGTTCACTGACATATAATTTTTTATATTAATCTCATATAATCCTTTGTATTTCTGTGGTGTCAGTTGTAATCGCTCCTTTTTCATTTCTGATTTTGATTTTTTATTTTACTTGATGAGTTTGACTAAAGATTATCGATTTTGTTTATCTTTTCAAAGAAACAGCTCTTAATATCACTGACCTTCTCTACTGTTTTTTTAATCTCTATTTCATTTATCTCTGCTCTGATCTTATTTCCTTCCTTCTATTAACTTTGGCCTTTGTTCTTCTTCTCTAGTTCCTTTAGGTGTAAGGTTTGATTGATTGAGATGTTTCTTATTTCTTGACATAAACCTGATTTGCTATTAACTTCCCTCTTCTGGAATTGCTTCTGCTGTGTCCCAAAGATGTTGAACTATAGTATTTTCATTTTCATTTGTCTCCAAATATTTCTTGATTTCCTTTTTGATTTCTTCATTGACCTAATCATCATTCAATAATATGTTATTTAGCCTCCACATGTTTGTGGGGTTTTCTTGTAATTGATTTCTAGTTTCAAATCATTGTGACTGGAAGAAATGCTTACTATGATTTCAATCTTCTTAAATTTGTTGATACTTGTTTTGTGACCTATTATGTGATCTATCCTGGAGAATGTTCCACACACACTTAAAAAGAATGTGTCCTGCCTTTTTTGGGGGGTGAAATATTCTGTTTATATCTGTTAAGTCTATCTGTAGTCTGATGTGTAATTCAAATTCACCATTTCCTTATTGATTTTCTGTCTGGATGATAAATTCACAGATGTAAGTGGGATGTTAAAGTCTCTTACTATTATTTTATTACTGTTAATTTCTCCCTTCATGTCTGTTAATGTTTGTTTTATATAGTTAGGTGTTCCTATGTTGGGTGCATAGATATTTATAATTGTTATATCCACTTGTACTGATTCCTTTATCCTTATGTAATGAATAAGATAATACAGAACTCAGTTCAAATTAATGTAATATAATGAAACTGAAATAAAATCAAGCAACTGAAGATATAACAGAGGGAAAGTATATCAGGAAAGTCTTCATAGAAGGGGAATTTTTAATCAGATTTTGAAGGAGGAACAGGAGAAAAATTAACTAGGAAGAGGTGGAGGCCATTTTTTCTTTAAGATTTATTTATTCGAGAGAGAGAGAGAGTGAGCACAAGGAAGGGGAAGAGGGAGAGGGAGAAAGAAACTTTAGCAGACTCTGCACTGAGCATAGAGCCCGACATGGGGCTTGATCTCACAACCCCGAGATCATGACCTGAGCCGAAGTCAAGAGTTGGACTCTTAGCCAACTGAGCCTCCCAGGAACTGGAGGTGAAGACCATTTCTATTCAAGGACTCATACATGCAAAAACATCAAATTAGAAATTAGCCAATGAAATTCATTTAAACAGTTTTAAATTTCTGGAGCAGAAAGACCATATTAGATTGTAATAGAAATTGATTTATTGAAATTAGCAAGGCTGTCTGGACTAAACTCTTGAGGAACTGGTATCCTAGCAGTCACCTGGAGATTTAAGTGACACAACTTGAAGGGGCAGAGAAGTTAACACTCTTCTCTCAGGGAGTGGAGGGGGAAAGGAGTGGTGAATTCTAACTCAAAGAAATTTTAACTAATTTTAACAGGAGAGAGCCAAGTCTCTCTTTCTCTCCCTGAGAGAATGTCATACCATTCCGACATGCAGTAATCCATATGTCCTCTCAGATGACAGCCTGTGAGACTGAGAAATCTTTGGGGAGTTTGTTAGAAAGCTGTGGCCAGGTTGGGAACTCACCTCTTGTATTTATTTACCTATCTCCCACCCTCCCTGCCTTATTCCTCTTTTTGTCCTTACTTCTGCTTCTCTATGTTTACACTCCCCATTAAAGTGATAGCATGGAAGTTTCTCCTTCAGGCTGTTTCCTGGGCATCCCAAACTAAGACAAAAGTTATCCTTTCTAGTAAGTGAAGTGCAACCTACAGACTTAGCTATATTGATTTCCAGTCCATTTGAGCAAACCCAGCAAAGTTTAGACATTAAGTTGGTGGCACAGATTTCAGGTTGCCAGTTCATCAGCCAAAAATTGTTTCCACCAGACTTTGGCCTTTGCTGAAGCCATGTAGCAATCAATTTTCCAGACGTTTTTTGTTTGATATGACTAGAAGATATGCAATATGGGATTTGAAGGAACTGAAGGTGAAAAAGAGGTGGGCTAACAACATACAGAAGAGAAGCAATGGGGAAATTGAAGGAGACTAATTGCAGAAGATCAACCATTTCCCCTCAGCAGGAAATTCTTCTAGGAGTGTTGCACAGCAGCCTTTGGAAGCCTAAACAGCATAAATGGCTAAAGGTGTTTTCTGATGAATGAGGCTTTACTTCTTTGGCAGGTAAGTGAGTTCTGACTTTGGGAACAAGAACACCTGGAAGCCAGCTCAGTTCTTGAACAGCTCCGAATTCCTCATATCGACTTCATTACGAGAAGCCACCTGTGCCTCTGCTCATCAAATCTTGCCAGTTTCTGGTTCTGATCTGTTGCAATACACCAGAGTCATTTCTAATTATAAAAGTAAAATAAATAATTCATGGGGATTTCCTGACCCTTCAGCTTAGAGCCAATCTGAAATTGGTCCATGTTGATGATCACAGAATTGCAAATTGCTTCAACACTTCTGCTAAGTAATCACCTAATCCAAGTAGTAAAACCTAAGTAGTATAGATTAACAAGTGGTATGGCTCAGTTTTAATTAGTGAAAATTATGAATTGCAAAATGTTTTCCTAGGAAATGCTTATGGAGGAGGATGCTATGTATTTACCAAACATTATTTTCCTTTAACTCTTAGGCATACAATGGAATGTGGGCAAAAATAAAATGGACCATGTTTAGACCTGGCTTGTGCAAAAAGCCCTCTATGCAAATCCTCTATGATTTTTCTCCTTTCCTATATATTGCTTGATAAGAGAGGAAGACAAGGCCCTGAAGGGATGTTAGCCCAGACAATGAAAAGAGCCTGGATCCCTGAATGAACACATTGAACAGACAATCCCTCTACCTCACACTTCCATCCCCCACATTGGAGTGTGACCTCTACAAGAAATACACACTTTTATGTTAAGAGACTAGATTTGAAAGAATTGTTGGTTAAAATAGTGAGCCTATCCTGACTAGTGCAATCCAATTTCAGATTGATAACTCACATTAGGTTAATAACATTTATTTGATCATTCATTTCACAAAGATTGTTCACCGCATCCATTCATCTATTCAACAGGTCTTTAGGGATCATGTTTTAATGAATGGATGAGACAATAAAATTACACAAGCCAATTTCTGTAAATGGTTCTATGTTGTATTACAATGGTTTTTTTTTTCTTAAACATTTTAAGCATTTCTACAACAATTCAGTTTGGTGAATTTGGTAAATAACTTGGTAAATTATTAATTTACAATATGAAACTTTCAGCCCAGTCTCTATCTGAATAATCAGAATTAGGTCTAGACTGATATATCAGCATCTTCCTGCTTTTTAATATTTTGTTGATTATTAAGCCTGGTTGGATATCTCAGAGAAATATGATCCCTGAACCTTTCAGCTCCACTTCATATGGTTTTTATTTTCTTTAAAGATTTATTTCTTTATTTTTGATAGACATAGAGAGAGAGAGAGAGAGAGAGAGAGAGAGAGATAGGCAGAGACACAGGAGGAGGGAGAAGCAGGCTCCATGTCGGGAGCCTGACACGGGACTCGATCCCGGGACTCCAGGATCGCGCCCTGGGCTAAAGGCAGGCGCTAAACCGCTGAGTCACCCAAGGATCCCCCACTTCATGTGGTTTTTAGACTCCATACTTGAACTCAAAAAGGCATCTTTCAGGGATCCCTGGGTGGCGCAGCGGTTTGGCGCCTGCCTTTGGCCCAGGGCGCGATCCTGGAGACCCGGGATCGAATCCCACGTCGGGCTCCCGGTGCATGGAGCCTGCTTCTTCCTCTGCCTGTGTCTCTGACTCTCTCTCTCTCTCTCTCTCTGTGTGGCTATCATAAATAAATAAATAAATAAATAAATAAATAAATAAATAAATAAATAAATAAAAAAGGCATCTTTCAAATGTTTGCAATAAAAACCATTACCTCCAAATGGAAAAACAACATATGATGATATGTCGATATGATATGTCGATATGATAGTTATGTAACATCATCTGCTTATAAATTCGATTGTATATTCTCTGAGTTTAACAAAAATAAGAATTTAAGTATGGGGATCCCTGGGTGGCGCAGCGGTTTAGCGCCTGCCTTTGGCCCAGGGCGCGATCCTGGAGACCCGGGATCGAATCCCACATCGGGCTTCCGGTGCATGGAGCCTGCTTCTCCCTCTGCCTATGTCTCTGCCTCTCTCTCTTTCTCTCTCTGTGACTATCATAAATAAATAAAAATTAAAAAAAAAAAAAAAGAATTTAAGTATGCATATTGAGTTTGGGCTTTAACTTCAATAGTTAATAAGCAAGAAATTTTAAATTTCTGAAATAAAACTTTAATAACTTTCAAGTAGAACATGTAAAGTGGTCATACACTCCCTATGCATTAGGCTGAACATTAAAAAAGTTCTCAGTTCTATATAACAACAGTCAAAATTATCAGGGTCATCTCTAATAATTTCAAACCATCAACATGAAAAAAACACAAGAAAACATAGAGAAAAATTAAAATTAGTACATAGATGTAAGTCTTAAAGATCTTTAAAGGGAATTTTGGACATTCTACTGTTAAAAAAATAACCAAGATTAGTGGTCATGATGGTGTAAACTAGTGAGAAAAATAACAATTTACATTAAGCTTATGCTATTTCCATGGCATTAGGAACTTTTTAAATAAAGTAAATGTAATATAAATATTATGTTCACAGAAGGTTTGTTTCTAGATGAAGAGTTGTACATAAAAAAGGTGTTCAATATAAATATTCCTTGAGCAGAAGCATCTTCAGCATCTGGAATTTCCACATTAAAAATATATATATATTTCTTGGGTCCTTACTTTAAAAAGACAACAGTTTTTAGTTTAATTAGATTAGTTTAGATTTTTTTAAACTACACAAAAGATGAAATTAGCTCAAATTTTCTATTTAGTAAGAGTCATAGTACAAATCAATGCAGTCTATCTATTCAATAGGAGTTATCTAGGAGTGTGTCAAAGTGTATGTATTTTTAGTTACAATTTATAAGAGAGCTACAGGTATTCACTGGTGTATTCCAGATCACCCACCAACAACAAATGTATTTCATTTGGCATGTCTGTTAGATCAATTATCCCAATCTCCTTCCTTCCATACTACTTATGCTTAAAAAACCTTAAAGCTTTTCATTTAAATACAGCTGGGGCTCATTAGCTCCTTTCTGCCAATCTAACTCCTCATTCTGTCCCTTTTCCCTCTTTCCCTTTATGCCCTCAACCAAGTAAGTGTCATTTCCCTGCTTTCAGTTTGGCTAGAAATTCAACTGAATCAGCTTTCTAACAAATCTGGTGTGTAGAATTCTGATCTTCCCTGTTACTTTTGGCTCACCAATAAAAACAACTAAGCCATCTTCTAGTGGTGCTGTGACTCTGCTGTTTATTTGGGTTCTGCATTCAGAGTTGGAACAGGTGCCATTTCTTCCTAGGGCCTAAACATCAAAATATTTGTGAACTGCGCTTTGCCCTCTACTGATCAGAGTCAATTCATAGTTATATGAAACACATTTACAGCAAAAGATTTTCTGGCACTGTGAGAACACAAGTCTTGTTAAGGCTCCAAATGTTTCACTTTACCAATGTTTTTGTTCCTGGAAAGTAATGCCAAATAATGCACTCATTGAATATGAATCAAATATACACATTATAGCTCATGGATTTTTCAAGAAGTCTGAATTCCTTTTTTTTTAATTGTTGAATGATATTAGATCTCTCTACAGGATTTGAGATATCTGACAGTTTTCTTTGGTTCTACTTAGTGATTGGGAAATCTGCAAGAAGAAAGTTACTTATGGATATTAGAAATAATATGCCTCTAAAATTGGAAAATTAATTTTAATCAACTTTCTAGAAAATAGGTAAGTTCAATGAGGTCTTTTTTTAGTAATTTTTAAAGCAAATACACTATTCATGAATCATATAAAGTAGAAGGAAAATGAGAACTTTATTCTATTAGACAAAAGTTTATAAGGGGGGAAAACCCTATAGGAATTTGTATAACATCTTAAGTAGGTTTAAATAATCCTTGAAATTGAACCAGAAGTACATTTTATAAAACTCATCTTTCTCTCTCAAGAGTCCCATTCAGGATAACATGTGTGCAAATCCTATGCAATATATGGCTGCAAAGTGAGGCAAGGGACGCATCAAGATTTGAGCCAAGTTCTTTGAGTTATACCCCATAATTCCTCTCTATATTCAATCACTAATTCCACCTAGATAGCACAAGATAAAGTCTTTTTGTTTCTGGTTTACAGAATAGATAGAGAACAATTTGGGGAACATTCAAGAAAAACAAATATTTATTGTGCCAGCCAGTTGTTCTTAAAATGTATCATTATAATGTTTTTCACATTTTAAGAGTAATGTTAATATGACTACACTTGGAACTGTAATTGAAGTGATGAGATTTTACCCTGTTTTCTACTCTCTAAAACCAGCTTCCTTCTTTCCTCTCTCCTTCCCTTTCTTTTGAGATGCATTTAATGAGCTTTAGCTTGGGGATGGGCAATGTGTTCAGTTCTGAATATATCCTACCAACCAGATAAGTATAGTCTCTTACAGTCTAGTAGAAAAGACCATCACTGAACAAGTAAAAAGAAAAGCAGTTAAAGGATATAATGGAGCAAAGAACAGAAGGGGATCATCTATGGTGATACGACAATTTATCAATGATTTCAGATAATGGGGATGGAAGGTAGATTGACTAATGATTTCTGAAATGAGAGAAAGCACTTAGTCAAAGTTGTTCATCTTGGCCTCCATTCATAAATCCTTAATACCTTCATCCAATAAGTTTGGGCAGAGATAACATGGTTAACAGTAAGGAGTTGCACTTAAATGTGGCTACTTCTGAGGATCCTAAAAAAGAATGATGAACTAAGAACTGAAAACCTATCTCTCCCATAATGGTTCATCATTTCTTCTGAAAGAGGTTCTGCATCTTGAGGAATCACTATATGGATGTGACAGTCCCTTGGCGAGGATTGTATTCAGGGTTATGTGAAATTTCAGTGATATCCCTCTGAACTCTTCCTTCATATTCTTGCTTTCTCTTCTGACTTTAAAATGCTGAAGATTTGAAGTGAATTTACTACAACACTCTCACCATCATGGACTGAAGAAATACTACCAAATAAATATGAGATTAAAAGCAAGTACCAGCAAAAGAGGGGGAGTCTTTGCTCATTCACTTTGGAAATGCAACATATTTCTCTAGCTTTACAATTTTTCTAGAAGTTACAGTTTTCCCTTAAAGTTACCAAAAAAAAGAGAATTATTATATTATGCCAATACATTTTATTGCATCATTTCACATGCAAACATATACATAAACAATATTCAGTCATGAAAAATTCAAACATTTGTATTATTATTTATGGTATATTCTTTGCTAAACTCAAAATATACCTATGAAGTTCCAGTTCTTGTTGACATATATGACTCTCAGGAGCTGTTATATATCATATAAAAGTTTCCTTGCAGGGGAGGCTATTTCAAAGCTGTGCCAAAAGTTTATCTGGAACCAGACTAAACTAAACCAAGCTGTGATTCAAACTACTACAAAATGTGAGTTAGAAAGCTTCACAAGCTTATAAAACAAATGAAATATTAACCATTCTAAAGAGAATCAAAACTTATGGTTGCCAGAGGGAGGGGGGTTAGGCAAAAAGGGGGGGGGAGTGGGAAATACAGGTTTCCAGTTATCAATAAATACGTCACAGGAATAAAAGGCAGAGCAGAAGGAACACAATGAATGATATTATAATAGCAATGTAATAGGACAGATGGTAGCTATATTTGTGATGAACACAGCATAACACAAAGTTGTAAATCACTATGTTGTATACCTGAAATCTAATGTACCATCGTGTGTAAGCTCAAGTTAAAAAAAAAAAAAAAGATATCTTGAAAAAAATTATAAGATTTACAAATTTTAAAATATCTATTAAAACTTGTGTTATGCAAGGAGACCTTTTATCTTTATCCATCAGGGATGGAGTTGCCTTGAGTATGCTGCAGTTTTAGCCTCAAAGTCTGGCCTACCCTGCCTCCAAGGGTTAGTCCTCCAGAGATAATGAGGTGTTTACTAGGGTTCCTAGCTCCTCAGTGGGTTCTGAACTACAGTATTTGTTTCCTAAGCCCTGCAAAACTGCTGAAAACTGATTTTTCAAGGTGTCACAGCTTATCTTCTTAACCTTGTGCCTCTCTGCTACAGAATCTGGTAAAGGACTTGAGGAGAGAACCCAAAGGTCACCCTCACTTCTTTACCCTTCCTGTTTCTCCAGGAACTTGGCCTCTCAATTCCAGGCTGCCTTGGAGACCTTAAACTCCAATTTTTGTCTCTCCTTTATTGAGAGACTGACAGAGCTCTGCTGGCCTTTTTGTGCCCCCTGGCCTAGATCTTCTACTCCAGTTTTCACCTTTCCTCCAATGCCAAGAATCAGCAAACCCCAAGATGAAAAACAGGTCATAGAAGTAGGCTCATCTCTTCCAGGTTCCCTTCTCTCCAACAGCTTGGCTTCTCAACTCCCAGATGTCTCAGGAGCTTTGTGGTACCTTCAGACTTACGAGTTGTATTTTATCTGACTTTCCCAATTGTTCTCAGTAGGAGCATCCTTCTAAGGATGTGCTGAGCACAGTCAATAGTAGAAAACTTGGCACAGCTAACAATATTTTTCACTCAGCTTTTTTGAGTGATACTTGTAGTGTTAAAACCTCTTTTTTAATTTTAAAAGAAGGTGATTTTATTGCCTTATAATTATAACTTGGATGAATATTGTGTTACACATAATAGTGAACATACATTGTCTAATTGTATAAACAAGAGCCTAAAAAGCTTTATGGGTAGATTTCAAAACATGATATGTCTTGACATTTATAAAATCCCTATCCATATACATCAAAACATTTTAGTCATAGACCTAGTTTTATGAAAACTAATTTTTACCAAAAAGCCACATACAGATTTTTATTTGGGGCTATGATTATTGCTAAAACAACATTATTATTAATAAGCCTTGTTCCCATTCCAGCATCACTATCATATCTCAGTCATTACACATTATACACCAGGAAACTTCAATCTTTGATTTTTAATAATAATCCATTAAATCTACTTTATCTATATAAATAAGGTATTTATCTCAGGCTCATTGACAAATTTTGACAGTCGCATAAAGTGATAATGGAAAAACAAGATTTTCAAGCCAATTAGACCTGAATATAGAATTTGGAGGTAAGGCTCTGGTGAAAAAAGATTACACACCCCTATGTTAATTCAGCCAATAGCAAAGCCCTACTGCCTTTGTTTGAAAAATACTGACTGAAGCTGATTGATAGACTTCATGGATGAAAAGAGAAACAGATATGGAAACTGAGTAGATCTACTCATGAAGCTAGGCTCATTCATTACAGAGATGTGAGTAAAAGTTTTACCATTTCTTTAAAAATAAAGAGAATTAAATACTTTCAAACTAAATTTCTTTAAAATGGCTTTATAATCTCTTGATGAGTATTCATTGGAATGTCCACATTTGCCATTCTCCATCTGCACACCTGGTGGCTTAGCATCTTTCTTGACACCTCTCACCTGCACTACTGCATGTGTCTCTAGTCTACTCTCCCCACCTTCTCCCTCCTCCACACATGCTAAAAATCTGATAACATCATCCTCCTGTTTAAAAGCCTCCACATGCTTCCCATTCTCTACAGAATACATTTTAATTGTTTAACTTGGCATAAAATGTCCTTCTACTAATGTATGCCCATGCTACCTCTACAACCTCAGCTACTATCCCACTTCATTTACTCACTGTGTCCGGCCACATATAATGTTTCACTTCGGCCTATATGAGCTTCTTAGTAAATCCTGTCCTATACTTTGCTAAAATTTTCCTTTCCCTTCATTCTCTACCAGGAAAACTCCCTAACCCATTCTTGTCTAAATTTAGCCCAGAATAGTTAGCAATATTGTCACAGTAATTTGTTCACCTCTGTTAGGATGCTTACTCCAATTCCCTTCTCCTTTATTTGCTGTAGCCTTCATACTCTGAGAGCAAAGTCCATGTCTTGATTACCTTCTTGTGTGTGCATATCTATCTACATCTGCATCTAGCTATCACCTACCTAATACTTAATATAAGTATTAAATGACAACTGAGTAAACGAATTTTCCTAATGCTTATTTAGACTGAGTTGAACCATTCTGGCTTAGCTAATCAGATTCCATCACAGCTGTAGAGACTTTAAGACTAAGTAGTCCAAATTAATCTATATGACAAATTATGTCATTGTACTGTAATGATGAGACTTTAAGACTAAGTAGTCCAAATTAATCTATATGACAAATTATGTCCATTGTACTATAATGAAGTATACCTTTTCATCAACTAGCTTATTTGGATTTATATACATATTTACCTGAAGTCATAGAAATATTTTTCTTTTCCAAAAGGTAAGGAATAGTATAGACAAATCAAACCATTTTATATTTTATTATTACATAGCATGTATCTTTGCAGCATACCATTCATTATACTGGTATTATATAATTAACCACAAGAGCTATATAACTATTTAAAATTCCTTGACTTATTTAAAAACTATGTTATTCCATGTATTCATGCATATAAAAGTATATTATATAATTGATGACTTAACCTCCATATTAATTATACAAACCAATAAATATTAAAATTAAGAATTTGCTATTTCTAGCTATAAACATGAGTTTGAAAGAAAATGTGTCTAAAACTATGAATTCATACCTTATCTTCCATTGGAAAAAATGGAAGTAAGGAGGAAATCAAAAAGGAAATCAAAAATCTTTCTTCTTGATATTTTATTCATAAGGGAGAAGAGATAATTCCCTAAGAGAAAAGATGAAAATTATAGATAAAATTTTGTTCATATGCTAAAAACTATAGTTCTCAGAGTAGTAAATCCATATCAGGTCCCTCTAATAACATTATATAGTAAGCAACTTTCATATGCTTTTTTGTCTAGTTCAAGTACAGAGCTGAATTTACTATGCTTCAGTATAGGCTATGCAATGCACCCATCTTTTTAGGTGTTTGAATACTTATATCCCATGAGAACTTTTGGTATTGCCAGGAGCTGAGGGGAGAGGGAAATGGTGAGATTATGGTCAAAGGGTACAAAGTTTCAGTTATACAGGATGAGTAATTTCTGGAGACCCAATGTACAGCATGGTGACAAGAGTTAACAATATATTGTATACTTATAATTTGCAAAGAGGATCACAAAATGGTAATTAGAGTTAATGAAAATATAATTTTCCCTCAAGGAATTAGGACCTGACATAATAGCTCCAGGCATTTTAAGGACTAATATGTCCTTCAGGGTCACCTGAACCACCAGCTCTGGAAGCCTGAGACTGTAGGAGATAGGTTTACTGAGCTCACTTCAAACATTCCATGGTACACATACTTTTCTTCGCTTCTCTCTCATCCAATGTTCAGCAAACATTGTGCAAGGCACTGTGCTAAGAGATGGGGAAAAAAACATTAAACCATACAATTATAGTCTTTTCCCTCATAAAGCTCATAGTCTAGCAAGAGAAATAGATATTTAAGTGTGCAAAAAAAATGAAATGTGATTTTAAAAAGAATAGAGAAAGAATGAGGTACTTGGCAAGGACACAACCCCAAGGGATGGAAGAAGGGGTTAAGAAAGGCATTCCCAGCACAGTAATGTTTAAGTTGGGACTCGAAGATGAATTTAATTGATTTAAGTCTTTCTACAAATGCACTTCCTGACCACAATCTGATCCTCCTTGCCTCCTGTGGTCTAAGTGTCCTGCCGGTAGGACCATAATCCATCTTGATTATAATCCATTTTGATTATACCACTTTGCCACAAACTATTTAAATTCTCCAACTAATGACTGGACTCCTATTTGTTCTATTAGGACACTAAACTCCAGAATCCCTCTCGGAGACCAAAATTCAAAAGTGTCTTTAATGCAGTTCAGTTGAGTAATCAGCATTCTAGGATCTCTTACGGCTGAGAAGAGCAATACAGTGTTGTGTGGACCTTTAAACTAGCCACATCTCCTTCTATCAAGCACTCACTGTAAGTAAGTAGAATAGGAAAATAAATCAAACTTATGTCACAGAAAGGTCATTATGAGCTGTAAACATGATGGGTCAGCAATATAAGATATTATGCAAATACTTAAAATTTCACATTTAAGCATTTGAAACATCTTAGGGAAAAAATTAAAAAATATAATGTCTTAGGATAGATGAACATTCTATCTAGTAGCTTTCAATGTAGTAAAGCTTGATCCTTAAGAAGATACTGCTAGAAGTTGCTAGGGTTCTTCAAATTGAACACGATAGAAACCATGCAGTGAGATGTAAGACATTTTTTTGATAAATGCTTTTTAGTTATGGTCCTATCTAATATATTATGAGAAATATTTTGAATGTATCAGTAAATTGTATTAAAGAAATGTGTAACTTTACTGCATATAAGAGCATGCAATTACATTCTTTCTTAGTAAGAAATTTAAAGTGATTGCTTTCCATGAGCATTCTCTGTGAGCTTCTCTATGAGCCACCAAATATCAAGTCTAACTGGCAAAAATACCAATGTAAAAGAAATTTAATTTATAGAAATTCTCACAAAGAATTCAGTTTGTTATAAAGTATATCAATAATTATAGTAAGTCTAAAATAAGTGATTCAAACTCAAACATAATTATTGTCAGGTATATATATATAAAGTATTACTGTATTTTCTAATTTTATAAGGATTAAAAGCTAAGCAGTAGAAGTGCTTGGAACATGCAAAACATAATCTTTAGGCCACTTTCTCAATTCTATCTATAGACTACAAGTAAAAACGCATCACCTTTTAAGTCTCTGAAGTTTATGAGAAATGAACACAACTCTGTACCTAAAAACATTATAAAAGCCTATGAATCATAAGTAATAAGTGTTGTATAAGAACTAAAGTTAAGGGCATCCCTGGTGGCTCAGCGGTTTAGTGCCGCTTTCAGCCCAGGGCATGATCCTGGAGACCTGGGATGGAGTCCCATGTTGGGCTCCCTCCATGGAGCCTGCTTCTCCTTCTGCTTGTGTCTCTGCCTCTCTGTCTCTTTCTGTCTCTCGTGAATAAATAAATAAAATCTTTAAAAAAAAAAAAAAAAGAACTAAAGTTAAGGCCCAATATTATATGTTGCCTTGACATCTGGTAAAAATGGGAGGGCCACAAATGGCCTATTTGCAGGTTCCCCTCAAAACTCTGCCCCCCCGGAACAATTCCGTAGCCAAATAACCCCTTTTTATCAAGAGAACCAGGCACAGTTCTTACTTATCCCTGAGCAGTGGGTTTCAGTTACCTGTCAATCCACAGAATTTTCCAAGCAAGCCAATCACATCCTTCCATGAGAACCAGGGGCACTCCACTCCACTGATAAATATTTCTCTCACAGACTTTGGTTATACAACCCCTGTGTGGTCCCACACGGTATGTGGTGTCCTCCAGCTATGAGAATATGTGACTAGGAAATTGCTCTCGATCTCATCTATTCAGTGTTAAGTGTTGTGTGCTCAGCCATCCCTAAAACTCTAGGGCAAGAATCCTTCCTTCACCAATGGGGTGAAAGGAAGCAATTAAAACAGCAACTGACTGGCTGTTCTAATGCAAAACTACACCCTTGCTTGTCATTCATACAGACCACTGTTTTAGTTGAGTGGTAAACTCTATTGACAGAAGAAGATATAGAAGCTTCAGGGGTTCTACTCCTATTCAAGGTCATGAAAAATGACATAAAGTTTCTAGCATTACAAAGCAAATCAGTCTGTACTAAACTAAACCAGGGCTTTTATGCAGCTAATATATTTTCGTTTAAAAAATGGGGTTCTAGGCAGCCCGGGTGGCTTAGCGGTTTAGCGCCACCTTGACCCCAGAGCCTGATCCTGGAGACCCAAGATAGAGTCCTGAATCAGGCTCCCTGCATGGAGCCTGCTTCTCCCTCTGCCTGTGTCTCTGCCTCTCTCTCTCTCTCTGTCTCATGAATAAATAATAAAATCCTTAAAAATAATAATAATAATTAATATAATAATAATAAATCTTTACCACTCAATGAATATCCCATGAAGTTTATTAACCAACTTTAACTAGTTTATATTAGTAGAGTTTCAGGTGAGTCTTGTCTAACTGAGCCATAAGATAGTACTCCAATAAGAGTTTTCTTCATTCAAAATATACAATTGTGATTATACCTCAAAAACATGTGACTTTTTTCTCCTCTTACTTTTTAAGATTAAATATTTCCCTGCTGGTACATAGAGTTAAGCTGCCCAAGTATTCACAAAACATGAGGTTTTATTTACTTATCCCAAGATATTTAATTTTTACAAATAATTAGTCTCAATTTTTCTGAGAATAAAATACTTCTGTATCTACTGAACTTCTAGTCATTCAATGAATATCTCTAAGGCCACACAAAATGGCATGGTAGAACTAAAATACAGGTCAAATCCTGTCTAATGAAGACCTACAGATGTCTAATTACACCTAATAAATTGTTATAGGGGTCCATAGTCTCAATATTTCCTAATTTTAAAATATTTTTACCTTATATTTCATGACCTACCAAACGTCTTTTCCAGTACAAGTCAATCCCTATATTGAAGATGGTGTTTGATATAATTGCATTAGAGAATAGTGAAACAGGTCATAAATGTTTGAAAAGTTACTAATTATCATACCTTCATTCATCTAATCAACATTTATTGGACACCTACAAGGACCATCTACTGAAACTACAATGATAAAATATACAGCCCCTGCTCTTAAAGAATTCACACTGAATTTAGAGAGGGGACTTGACTTCTTAGAGGATCCAAGGATTATCATAATTAATGCTTCTCCCAGGCACTAGAAAGAATTAATAAATACAGTGTAAAAAAAGTGAAAATGAGAAAGTTCCTATAAAGAGGAAAGTGTGGAAGGAATTAAGAGAGCCTAAGAATGGTATAGCAGTTTGAACTGTACCCCCTCCCCTCAAATATATGTCGATGTCCTAAACCCAGTACTTGTGAATGAGACGTTCTTTGGAACAAAAAGGGTCTTTGCAGATGTAATTAATGAAGAGTCATCTTGGGTTAACCAGACAGGCCCTAAATCCAATTCAAATGTCCTTATAATGAGAGGAGAAGACAAGACAAAAGAGAAGTTCAAGGCCAAGGCAGAGATAGGAGTTACACTACCACAAGTCAAGAAATATCAAGAGCTGGAAGAGGTAAAAAAAAGAATTTTAGCCCAGAATGCAGAGGCAACATGCCCTGCTGACACCTTGATTTTGGACTGCTGGCCTCCAAAAGTATGAGAGAATACATTTTGGTTTTAAGCTACCAATTTTGTGGTAATTTATCACAACAGCCTTAGGAAACTAATCCTATGTACAGATGTCCTATGTCTGGGGCATAGAGCAGAATCAAATATGGAGACCAACAAAACCAAATTTCTAAATTGGAAAATAACATTCTCTTCTTTAATGACAAGAGATGGATGTAGAGGAGTCTATATTGGCCTAGATCATAAGTCCCATCTGTCACTGCCTAGCTGTATCACTTGGACACATTCCTCTCAGAGCCTCAATTTCATTGTCTGTACAGTGAGTGAGACTAAGAAAGAAGATGTTAAGGTTAAAAATGTAAGATAGGGATGCCTGGCCAGCTCAGTCTGTGGAACGTGTGCCTCTTGATCCCGGGGTTGTGAGTTTGAGATTGGGTGTACAGATTACTTAAAAATAAAATCTTAAAAAAAAAAAAAAAAAAAAAGTAGCTTAAGAGTGCCTGGGTGGCTCAGTTGGTTAAGCATCTGCCTTCGGCTCAGGCCCTGATCCCAGGGTCCCAGGATCAAGCCCAGCATCAGACTAGGCTCCCTGCTCGACAAGGGATTTGCTTTCCTCTACCTGCCACTCCCCCTGCTTTTGCGCGCTCTCTCTCTCTCTCTCTCTCAAATAAATAAATAAAATCTTTTAAAAAAAGTAATGTAAACAAAACCTGAACAATGGTCTACAGAACCACCATCACTGCACTTGGGAATTGTTGATAAAAACCTATACTCAAAAACATTAAATGGACAATCTTGTATTATTCCAGGGACCAAAACATACTATAAAATGTTTATTCCCACAGGTTTCCTTCTAGGGCCCTCTCCATTCCCCTCCCTTTTCCACCATTTTGATGCTGAAACTTTAGGCCAAATGTAGTGGGCACCATCTGCTATCAATACAGCCTACACTCTTCCCAGCCAAGATGAGTTCCAGGCCAAGTTTATCTTGTGAGTTAACAGGAGGTGACAAGCCTGGCAGGACACGAATTCTCCCTGCATGATTGATTCAGCCTGGCTGACCAACTCCATGCTAATAAGGATGTGCCAGAGCTCACAACAAAAACGCTTTTGAATAATTTAAAACTCTGGAACATGATTTGCCAGATAATGTGTTTCATTGTGCATTTATAGCCGCAGTTGAATCTGCTTCTGTGGGTGCCTCCACAGCAAACATCAGTGATTGCAAACTGCCTGTTATCAAAATTAACTATATAAATAATGCAAAAAAGCAGAGATATGTTAATCTTGTAAGGGAAGGCAGTGAGAGCAAAGCTGGCCTAAGCTATCACAAACCACTGCTTTATAAAGAAATGAGCAGTATTTCATATGTAGTACTTTAAAAAGTATAAGTGAATAAACACAAGTAAAATATATTTAGATCTATTATAATAGGCTTAAGTACAGACTGCTACTTGAAATTTCTGGGGAACTGACTTTAATTTCTTGCCCTAATTCAGTTATCTTTTTAAGTAAGTTTCTTTCTGTCATTCTGGCAGTTTATGTTCCCTTCTGTATACATCCCCATGCCAATGACTCAAATAAGGTATAACAAATTCAAATATCTGAAACATTCCTTAAAAGAGGGAATCGTTAAGCAACTGTCTTCTAAGGAATGGAAACTCAAAAATTTCCTCAACAGTGTTCGGTAAGGTTTTTATTAACTACAGGCCCAGAGTTGTTTTTAAAAATATGTTCCTTTAAGGGGCACCTGGGTTGCTCAGCCAGTTTGGATCAGGTCATGATCTTGGAGTCCCAAGACTGAATCCTGCTAACCACGCTCTTCACTTAGCAGAGTCTGCTTGTCCTTCTGTTCCACATCCCCCTTGCCTCGTCCCCTGTTCATGCTCAGGCTTTCTCTCTCTCTCTCTCAAATAAATAAATAAAATATTTAAAAAACCACATGCACACATGTTCCTTTACCCTGAATATTGGACAGTTAAGGGAAAAAATAATAATAACCAAAACATTCATCTAGACAGAGCCTAGAAAGAGCATGGAACTAAATGTGGAGGCAAATGATTCAGATTTACATTTGACCTTGAATTCGCTGGCTCTGATGAGGCTAAGGACAAATTGCCTTATCTCTAAGCCTCAGTTTCTTCATTTGAAAAACAGATTTCATAATACCTAGGCAATATTCAAGCTTCAAATCTAATGGAATATTATATGTAAGAGTTTTTCTGTAACAACAGGCCTTACTAGGATGGTAGGATATTAATTATTCAAGAAGATAACATTGAGGAAAATACTCATTTAAGCAATGTTAAGCTTGCATTTTAAAAAAAGGGTGGGGGGGGGGACAAGAGTTGTCTAAAATGTTTCTACTGGTAACCACAGACAAGAATTTAGAAATTACATCCTCACTTCCTAGTCTGAAGGCACAGCAATCATCTGCCACTAATGACAAGAGGATCTTCAAGGTGACAATCACCACCTGTGTCCCTCTCTATTAAATCGACATCTTTGAGATTCCTCCAAACTGGCAAAAGCAGCACATCCTCTACTGAGTCACAGAAAGCCTTCCAAGCAACCTGCCTTCACTGTCCTTACCTCCTCCCTACCCTTCCATCCCCCCGCTGCACCTGACACAACAACTGTTTGGGCAGCTCCCACAAGAGCTGCTGATTTCAAAGCCCTGTACTGTTCAACTATGCGTGTCCATCCCATCCTGTGACACCACAGTCATCTGAGACTTCTGATATGCATTCGTGATCCTAAACATTTGCTCCTCACTTCAATTTCTCTGAATCTTAGAATTAAACTCCCTGTTAGAAGCCCTGCATGATAGGGCAGAGAAAGTTGCTCCCAAAGAAATATGTAATCATTTATCCCAATTTGTTTTATGAATCTCATTATTTGAAATAACCAGTCCTAAAAGCATTTAACAAACACCTGTCCTATGGATTACTTTCTTTGTTATAAATCTATTTTTTTTTCATATTTTCTTCAAAACCAAGTTTGAAGTTTTTGAAGTTGTATTTTTGTTAATGCAATCTTCGGTAGAGTTTGGAAACCTGGAAAGTTACTAGAAGACTTTATCAGAATACTGCTTTATTTTTAAGTAGATGTTTAGAAAGTTCTCATGTTTGTTATTTAATCAACAATTAAATGCTTCACATCTGAAATCAATAGGGATTTTCTATGAGCCATGACGGTAAAATTCGCCCATTATGAAGAGATTTGCATATTTTAATTCTTATGTTCTAAAGCTTTTGTCAAATAGATGCTGTAATGCACTAAGCACCATGCAGCTTTGGTAAAATGTTAACTCTGTGTGTCTGTGTGTGTGTGTCTGTGTGTGTGTGTGTGTGCGTGCGTGTCTGTGTGTGTCTATAGTTAGAAGCATAAATATGTTAAGATAGGAACATATCTTGTTAGAGTGAGGCCTTTATTTTAGCACAAATATTTAATATCTTATTCTCAGAATTTCTTTGGAAAATGGAAAATTTAGGAAGATTAAAATGTAGGTAAATGGCTTGTAGCCTCAAGTTAATTAGTAAAAACATACAAATGATCATAAGATAAGACCTTTGGCAACACTGCCACAGTAGCCTCAAATACAAAACTGAGGGGTGCCTAGGTGGCTCAGTCAGTTAAGTGTCTGACTTAGGTTCAGGCCATGATCCTGGGGTCCTGGGATCGAGTCCCAAGACAGGCTTCCTGTTCAGAGGGACTGCTTCTCCTGCTCCCTCTGCTCCTCCCTCTGTTCGCCCTCTCTCTCTTTCTCTCTCTCTCTCTCTCTCTCTGTCAAATAAATAATTAAAATCTTTTAAAAAAAGGATACAAAATTGAATTCTGAAATGTTTGACTTTGAAGCACAGATACAGAGTCAAATGCATAAGCATTCAGCCTTTTAATACTCCAGCTGTGACCAAATATAAAAAGAAAACAAAAGGATAGTGAAATTTAACTATTTGCTCATTCACTCATTTAAATTATTTGGAGATGGGCAGCCCGGGTGGCTCAGCAGTTTAGCAACACCTTCAGCCCAGGGCCTGATCCTGGGATTGAGTCCCACGACGGGCTCCCTGCATGGAGCCTGCTTCTCCCTCTGTCTGTGTCTCTCCTCTCTCTGTGTATCTCTCATGAATAAATAAATACAATCTTTTAAATAAATAAATAGGGGCAGCCCGGGTGGCTCAGCGGTTTAGCACCGACTCCAGCCCAGGGTGTGATCCTGGAGACCCCGGATCGAGTCCCACGTCAGGCTTCCTGCATGGAGCTTGTTTCTTCCTCTGCCTGTGTCTCTGCCTCTGTGTGTGTGTGTGTGTGTGTGTGTGTGTCTCATGAATAAATAAATAAAATCCTAAAAAAATTTTTTAAAAAAATATAAAATAAAATAAAATAAAATAATAAAATAAAATAAATAAATAAATTGGAGAGAGCATGTTACGCAAATTACCTACCCTCTCTTTGCTTCAGTTTTCTGATCCATAAAATGGGGCTAATAGTACTATCTACTGCACTGGATTATTATTATAATTAAATGAATTAATACATGAAATGTACTTAACAGTGCCTGGAAGAAATGGAGGTGGTGATGGTTACACATGAGACTTTCAGGATTCAAGGATTTTTTTTGAAAACCTCTTATATTAAGGTTTTCCCTAAGAAGTTTGTAAGACAAGTTTCAAAAGTATATTTTTAAAGTCTAAAGATCCCTTTGAAATAATGTCATAAAAGTCTGGAGTTTGGGAAAATCAAAGCAGTTTTTGCAAGTTACTTAAATTTTCGTGAGAAATAAAATGTTAGTTGCATAATTATTAAATATTTGTAATACACTAACAATACATTGATACACACATTTGTAACATCTCTAGAGATGTGTTTTTTCAGAAAGAAAGAAAATTGAACACATAATATTGTAATTCTTAACACTAACTTTGTGCAAAGTAAGTTTCCATGAAGACCTTGCAGAAGGTCTGACTGAGGGAGGTGACTTCTGGACACCAGGAAGCACTTACTCACTGAACTCTGGGTCATTAAATAATAGGAAACTGGGAAATAAATCCTTAAAGCTTTTCACCAGCCCACCAAGTTTTGCCAGCCCCTTCTACTTTATATTAGTCCCCCAATTCTTGAATATTGTATGTGTCCAAGGGGAGGGACAGGGGACAGAACCTCTTAAACAAACTGACAAAAGTCATGGATGCTTCCCCCAGAAAATTCACATAACATCATTTCACATTCAATTTCAGGGGCTTCACAGAGCAAAGTTCCATCCATAGAGCTCCCAATTACAAATGGTGACAATTTGATTTTACCCTGAAATTAAATTAAGTAATTCAGCAAAACATCATTTATCCAAATGAAATATGTATGAAATTAATTGGCATATATTTAATTTCTATGTATTACATTATTTTTAATCTATTTTTTAAGATTTTATTTATTTATGCATGAGAGACAGAGACACAGGCAGAAGGGAGAAGCAGGCTCCATGCAGGGAGCCCGATGTGGGACTCAATCCCGGGACCCCAGGATCACTCCCTGAGCCGAAGGCAAGTGCCAAACTGCTGGGCCACCCAGGGATCCCCTTTAATCTATTAAATAAGACTATTTGTCTTAAATTGTTTGTGCAAAGTACAGAGCAAGAAGTGTGGGCAAAAGGGTAAGTTCTGTTCAGCTCTAAGTAAAGGAAACCCAAAAGAGTAAACTCTAGTAAGATCATATTGATCCCAACTATATAATATATTATAGTGTTTGAATAAAATAGTCTCCATTAAAAAAAACTAAATGCTTCAAAATAACATATTTGACAAATATGGTAAAAGTGTGGGTACTTTTCCCGGTGAATAGGTTCTTGCTATCCTCCCAGTAGCACTAACTGGGTAGAAAGCACCAAGAATGGCCAGACAATCGCTACAAAGAAAAAATTTTAGATAGCACTACATCAAATTTATCTAAAATTTGCCTATGAAACAAAATTGGAATTACAGACAGAGTTCTCTCACTTCAGGGTCAAGTGACTAAAGCCACACACACCACAAGCCCGTTAGAATTAGAGGCAGATTCAGAGCCTCAGTGGCAGCCTCAGCAGGTGTTCAGATAAATTGCAAACTTGCAGCCTAAGAACTTTTAGTATTATAATATAGAAAAGATTTCCTATTAGCCCGTCAAGCTTCAAGCTGTTTTTCTGGGAACAATAGAGGTAACAGTACAAAAAAACAGAACCAGCCTAACTTTAATCAAAATCTTTTTTGGTCCTCCTTCAGCATTCATTATACCACAAATTTTTCACCTGAGTATCAGGAATATTTAAAACAAAGATTGGCCTCGTTTATTACATTCAATTATTAAAACTATCAAGTATTTATCTTGCAGGACTATTTACCTAAGTAATATGGTGACAGTTGGAGAAGCTCCTCACCCCTCCCATGGCTACAAACATAATAAAAGAGGTTGTAAGCTGCATGAACAAACCAAGTAGTTCTCTGTTCGCACCAGCATTTTGATTATACAATATCAAGGATTCTGATCCTTTGCCCCCATACTCACCTGCCACAAATCTAGAAAGGAGGAAAAGAGGAGAGAATGTAAGGCAAGATGAGGAGGGAAAACTGATGATGAAAAGTTTGCACCCATACCAAATGGGGAACAGAAACTCAAGTTCATGGATTTCCATTAATCAACCACATCTCAAGCTCCACAAGCAAAGAACCAAGCATTTATTTTGACATCAGTGGAAGAAATGCAAAGACTTTTCTTTCATTTTACAAGTTTACTTTTCTATGCTTTTCTCTTTCTTTTGCCCCTACTCCAAGTGACTTCAAATATAAAAGGTCATTTTAAAGATGATTTGGAGATAAAGCAGGCAGCTTTTTATCTTTATATTAATCAAGAACTATAATGAGGCATTTCAGATTCGCTAGGGCATCCTGAAAACTTTTGAAACTTGAATATGAAGAAAATGCTATGTACTTTTAAGCATTCTTTGTCATTACCAACAAATGCAGAACCCTAAAAGCTAAGTTTTTAAGGAAGGTACAGCACATATGCCTATGTGTACATTTCCTTTGTTGGATTTTAGTAAGACAGTTAAAATGTTCAGAATAGCCTGTGATTTACATTGTCCAAGTTGAAATTGTAAAGAATAAACTGATTTTTAAATTTAAAGTATTTACGAAGCCCATATTACTAATACCTTTGAAAAACACAGCAGCTTTATAAAATGATTGAGCGCCGGAAACTCTTTCAAAGGTTCTTTCACAAGTCTCCTTTGAAGCCCACTTCATGAAGAAAATGCTGCTGTCTAAAATTCTTTAGCTTGAGAATACAATGTTATTATTGTCTTGCACTTCAGGGCTAGGAAAAGCACATATTAGTTTTCTTGGATCTAATGTTCCATGCCTGAACAAGCATATGGCTTTGTTCCAGATAGAAGTTTTCAAGGAATTTTGCTTACAAGGAAGTGCTAAACCAGATATTTTAATTAATATTCATATTTACTTTGTTGCTATATGAAGTTAAGGATTCTACTGGCATGGATTAACTGTCATTTCCATAAATCCAAAACCCTCTGGAGGATTTTACTCTGGGAAGAAAGTAAGATGCATTAACACCCCATTAATATCTTCCTTGGAAACATTCTTTTTAACATTTATCTCGTCATCATTTCCTGAATCTGTAATGAAATGCTTGTGCTGGCATTTAACAAAAGGATCATGTCCAGAACCTAATGAAGTGTTAGACACCAAGGTAAGAAGCGAGTCCGCTGCACTGGCTCCTAGTATCGGATACACAATGGTACTTTCTAGACTATATTTAGTTCCAAAGTCATGGTCAGTAGCCCCAAGACATAAGGTACAATCTGAAAGTTCCAGGGCTGCCTGAACAGGCACACAGAGTTCTATTTTCTAAGTCATAAGCCAGACACTGAGGTAATTTCCACTTGTACATCCTTTTTTAAAGTGAGAGACTTCCTGAAAGTGACATTCTGTAATCACAGAATTTTAGGTGGAAGAGATCTGAGGTCACGTAGAGCAGCTTCCTGTGCATTTCTTGCAACCCCTATCACAATATTCATGCCAAGTAATCCTGGTTCTGAGATGAGGAACTCACCACCTCATGAGAAAACTCATTCCTTATCAGTCAGCTCAAATTGTTCTACCATTTTTTCCTTGGTTGAGATTAAACCTTCCTTCTGGGGAATCCCATTTCTTGCTTTTGACTCTGTCCTCTGGGACCCCCAGGACAAGATGAGTTGGTGGAAATCTTCACTGATATAAACAGGCTTGGCATTTCGATATTCAAAGATTTGCAGAGAAAAAGTGTTATAAGTTGTCAGAATTTTGTTACAGTTAAAGGAAGTCATTTTTAAAGGCAGAAAAAAAAGTTATATGTAGCTTAGTTTCTTCCCTAATTATATACTTTATGATAATAGCTTTACTTCTACTAAGATTATTCATATCATAACACAGCCAAAGACTAGGAAATATTTGCTTATGATAGTTTTACTTGGACAAGGTAAATGGTGTCCTTGGGCTATACTGAATTTATGGGCTAATAATAATCGCTTTCATATACTGAGTACTTTACCATATGAATGATATTGTGCTGGGCACTTTATAAAATAGTCCTGAAGTATTATTTACAAAAGAAAAAACTAGGCTCAGAAAGATTAAATAGCTTATCCCTAGTCACGTAAGTACAAAGTAGAGGAGCCACAGGTTCAAATCCAGATCTGCCTAACTCTGAACCTGTTTCTTCTGCTAATCCAAGCCCCTCTTGCCCATTTTTTTTTTGAAGAGTTTCTCTAGGACTCCCCAGTCCATTTATTAGAAGATACTACATGTCTATTGTGGACTGGATGTTTATGCCCCCCCCCCCCCAATTCATATGTTGAAGCCCCAGTGTAGCTGTACTTGGAGATGTAGCTTCTAAGGAAGTAAATAAGGTTAAATAAAGTCATAAGGGTGAGGCCCTAATCCGATAGTATTAGTGTTTTTTAAGAAGAGATGCCAGAGAGCTCACTCTCTGCTTTCACCATGCAAGGACAGAGCAAAAAAGTGGCTATCTATAAGCCAGAAAGAGAGCTTTTACCAGAAACCTGCCCTGCAATCTTGATCTGGAACTTCTACCATCCAGAACTGTGAGAAAATTAATATCTGCTGTTTAAACCGTCCTGCCTGTACTGTTTTGCTATGGCAAGGTCTTTCTGCCATTTGCCACAATCTACCAAATATATAAGAGAAGAATAGCAAAAAGGCCTCTGTGTCACCAGGACCTTGATTGTTCTCCCAACCTTCAAGTGACTGTGATCCGGTGGAACCAAGAAGAACCACACTGTAGTCTCCTTTCTATGGCCCACTTACTCACTTTAAAAAAACTACTTAAATTCTTTATGATTCTATCTTTCAGTAAACTGAAAGATCTCAGTTCTAATACTCCATTATCTTATATGCATGAAAACAAAACTTTTTCTAATCTCTATTCATTTCTTGATCATTTTTGCATTATTTATCCCACTTTTTTCTTAGATATTTGTTAGTTCTTTGGATTTTTAAGGTAAAAACCTTGAAGAAATACTTCATCTGAATGGTAGAAATTTTCAGGAAAAAAGCATCTCTAGCTTTAAAGTTCATTTTGCTTGTGAATTTATTCCAGTCCTCATCTTTTACATTATTGTAGGACGCCTATAAAAACATCCCAAAATAATCTTTTAAAAAGCATCCTAAGAATGTTCTAGTAGATTCAGGAATTCTTGAAAATGCAAAAAGGCTCATCAAAGACAATAAAAGCCCTTCTGTGAGAACCCTTTCAAGTGATCCCCTCCAGAAGGGTAGCTCATTCCATAGTCTGACAAATGAGACATGATTACTCCACCCAGGAGATAATATAATGTAGACTTCCCCAAATGGGGATAATTCTGAGTCCCTCTAAAGAAATGTGGGAAGAAGAAGCATTTACATAATGCTTGCCTTCCAGATGTAAATAATCTTCTCCCAGGAGCTGATTTGATTAGAGAATGTTTCTGAGGAGATCCAAGGTCATGAATTCAACATCAATGTATGATTTGCTCTCTTCTGTAGCCAAAAACTAGACTCAAAACTGCTCATCCATCCCACAAATTCAAACTATTGATGGTCTGTGGAAAGTGGTATGAGAAAGTGAAGAATGAGCCAATGCAATTTTATCATTGTTTCAGGGGAAAACTCTTTTAATGCTAATGTATACAGTTGTGTGTTTCTGTGTAGATGTATTTCTGTGTGTGTGTGTGTGTGTGTGTGTGTGTGTGTGTGTGTGTTCTCTCTGTAGATAGACAAAAGAGAGATTTAATGAACTTTTCCATTATTTCTTCTCAGTTAAAGACTTCTCCAGGTTTCTTTACTTGGATTTAAATAAAGACATTCAAAAATACTTGAGTTCGGAATTTTAGGATAAAAGTGCAGTCATTTGGCTTTTGGTTTTCTAACATTTTGATTAAAAGCATAGATAATGGAGCTGTACTGCCTGATTACAAATTCTAATTCTAACACCAGCTATAAAACTTAGAGCAAGTGAGCCGACTTCTCTGTGCCTCAGTTTCCTCATCTGTTAGACTTTGAAAAGAATACTTCATAAAGTTGGTTAAAGAATTAAATGAGTTCATATATACAAAATGTTTAAGACAATACATGGTACACCATAAGAGCTACAGTAGTTAGTTAGCATTATAAAGTCATACATCATGCCATAGCTTCAAAATGAGGCTACAATATAATTCCATATAATTGTGTTTTTTCCACCCTCTGTGGTTGGCAGCTTCATTTGATTATAGTGATATAACATGGCAAAGTCATTTCAGTGAAGAAATGCAGTCATTTTATTAAAATCAGCTGGACCGCTTGTCCAAGCAACGGAAGTATGACATCTTCTCTCCCATGCCATTGCAAAGTAAGTATATCAACTGAAGAAAAAAAAATGGCTTAAGGGTTTTTTAAATATTTTCTTCCTCTTCCTACTTAAAATTATGTTTTGTTAAGCAGCCCCTGAAGCAATCTTTTCCAACTTCATAATAAAGCACCTATGGAGACACCCTCCCAAAAAGAGAAAAGTCACATAATTTAAAAATGAGAGTAATGGGAAACCTAGAATAAGAATCAGGAATAATTTGCCACTAATTACAAAGCCAATGAAACAAATGAGGAATCAATCAATATATCACAACTGCAGTGTCAACTTTAATGTGGGTCTATAGAGCCCAAGTTCCTCATCTATCATCTCTTCTTTGGTTTATAAACACAAAGGCTACAACAAACATAAAATTGGCCAGCCACCCTTTCTATCAGCTGCTTCTCAAGCCAGTCCTATCCTTTTCTCTGCTCAATAACTCTCTTTCCATGGAAACCAAGCTAGAAATAATTGGGCAACAAATTTGGGAACAAGAGGTTGGGAACAAGTGGTGATATACTGCATCCTATAAGTGAGACAAACATAGGAAGCTCTCTGAAAGCAATGAACTCCATATTGCAATTTTTCATTATTTCATTTGTTCACAGTATCAGAGAAATATGGGCTGGAAGAAAAATATAAGAGAAGACAGTATTTCAACTCAGCTGAGCTATACTAGATGAAAACCAATTAGACATGAAAAATCGGGCAAGAAGATATATGTATCAAACTTCCGGGGAGTTGCAGATTTGAGAATGGAATTGCACCTATGCGGTCTGAGAACGGGGCCAAAGGCAACTCCTTGGCAATCATCAATTATAGGCTGATCTCTCATCACACAACTGAGTAAAGAAAAATCAAATGTGTAATCTAAGGAAAAAGGTACTGCAAAACAAATAAGGAGACCATCTATCTATAGAATGAGAGACATCTAAACATTATTAATCACAGGAAATCCTCCCTAGAATGTAAGACAGCATGTCTTCCATGTAAGAAAAGAAATCCAGAAGAAAAGACGGTGTGATTAAATGATTATAGGATGAACTAAATAGTTGAAGGTCGAATGTTTGTGCGTTTGCTTACTTGTGTGTGTGTGTGTGTGTGTAAACAGAGGAAGGAAATTAATGATAATCATGCACAATTTTTATTCTTTTTTTTCAGTTAACCTTAAAATGAATAAAAGTAATTGTTTTCCCTACATCACTAAATTCTCTTTTAAAACAGGGTTTTTAAAAAGGTGCAGAATATTACATTATGTGTGCATTCTATTATGTATGATTCTCCTAACTTCGGATATTTCGATTTTTATATTTTCCAATTTTAAGGCATAATAAGCATTCTCATACTTTCAATTTTCATAATATTTTTAATTATTTCTTTAATATAAAGTCTCACAAGTAAGATTCCTGGGTCAATGAATTTTCTCCTTTTTAAGATTCTTAATACAAATCAACAAATTGGTTTTAAGAAGTTTGTTGAAGTTTGGTCTCCTATCAGCAAAATTTGCAATTATCCATCCGCATCACTAAAACTACTTCAGTATTGTATCTACCTTTTCAATCTTGAAATTTTATATTTAAAAGTATTAGATTGGTTAAAAATTTTTACTAATTAGGTTGAACACTTGACTTGTATTTATCAATTTGTCATCTTCCATGAATAGCTTGCAACTGCCTCTTCTAGATTTTCTCTTAGGGTATTGTGAAATAATAGAATAAATATTGGTCTCTACCCCTGGTTCATGGCACAGGTTCCTAAAACCTTTGTAATTCCTAAGTGACATCCTAGAAACAATTTTTGTTCTATATTTGGTCTTTGTGGAAGTCAAAGACACAGGGCTGACACAAGGCTCCTGAAACTCTTGCACTTTCCTGGGTAATAGAAATGTCTCTTGTCCTAATGAGACAACATGGATGGGCTCCTGGATAGCTCCTGGTCGGGAGCTAGTCACCAGAAAGACCAAGCCACGATTAGAAGCTTGGGATTTTTAGCCTCACCCCCATTCTCTTGAAAATCACCATTATCACCATGCCTATGTGATAATGTCTCCAAAGTTGCAATAATACCCATTTAGAAGAGGTTCCAGATTGAACACATACAAATATTAGGTTTATAACCAACTCCATGAGGACACAAGGTACTCAGGACCCTCCCAGACCTGACCTTATATATCTCTTCATCTGGCTATTCATCTGTATCCTTTATCATATCCTTTAATAAACTAGTAGACATAAGTTAAGTGTTTCCCTCTCTACTGTGAGATGCTCTAGCAATTTAAAACAAACTGAAGAGGAGTCATGGGAACATCGTTTTAGAACCAGTCAGAAGCAAAGGTGACAACCTGGACTTACAATTGGTATCTGAAGTGGAGTGACAGCAGTTTTGTAGAACTGAGCGCTTAACCTCTGGGATCTGATTCTATCTCCAGGTAGATAGTGTCAGAATTCAGTTAAATTGTAAGACACTCAATTGGTGTCAGAGTATTATTTGGTGGAGGAAAACTGCCACACATTTAATGATCAGAAGTGTCAGCAATGAAGTGTTCTGTGTGAGTAATAAAGGAGACACACAGGCTAGAAATACAGGAGAAAGGACTGAGTTTTTCCCTTTATAGGGGGAAAGGACTGTAGGTTTGTTTTTGTTTTTTTAAAAGATTTATTTATTTATTTGAGAGGAGGAGGGAAAAAGGGAGAGGGAGACAGAATTTTTTTTTTTTACATTCATTTTTATTTAAGTTCGATTTGCCAACATATAGTATAACACCCAGTGTTCATCCCATAAAGTGCCCTCCGCTCAGTGCCTGGAGGGAGACAGAATCTTAAGCAGCCTCTACGCTGAGCATGAAGCCTGACACAGGGCTTGATCTTAACCCTGAAATCATGACCTGAGCCAATATTAAGAGTCTGATGCTCAATTAACTATAAGTTCCTTAAAATACGTTTGAGGGGTGCCTGGGTGGTGTAATTTAGTTAAGTATCCAACTCTTGGTTTCGCTCAGATCATGATCTCAGAGTCCTGGGATCAAATCTGCAATGGGCTCCACACTCAGTGGAGAGTCTACTTGTGGATTCTCTCTCTCTTCCTTCTGTCCCTATCCCTGCTCATGCGCTCTCTATCTCTCTCTAAAATAAATAAATAAATCTTTAAAAACAAATATATAAAATTGGTTTTGACACTCTTTTCAGTTGAGAGAGCTTCTTAACATTATATATATAAATATTGGTAGCATTTCGCCCACCAAGTATTTGTCCTTTGTCTTTTATTTTCTTTGTAGTATTTTTAGTGGTATTTTTAAATTTCATGTTACAAAGAACTAGTAAAGCATGAATAAAATAAATTGAGCCTAAAGGAAATAAAGAAGCAAAAAGTATGCTTAATAAAATATAATCAGAGTTACAAAAGAAAAACTTGAGATGTTCTCTATAAATGCAAAAGAAAACAAACAGAAAAAGAGAGAGAGAGATGGTATGTTTGTAGACAAAAGAATGGAGAGACAGTATTATTGTGGTATTTCACCAAAGCAATAAGAACAGAAACAATAACAAAAGACATAACCAAAGAAAAACTTTCTTAGACTGAAACAAATGACAGACATTCAAATGAAATGAGCTCATCGTATTTCAGGAAAGAGACTAATACCAAGAAACATAACGGCAAATATTTTAATCACAAGGAAAACATTAAATAAACATTTAAATAGAGAAAGAAGAAAGGAAGGAGGCAGAGAGGGAGGAAGATACATAGATATATATATTCAGCACAAATATATAACCACAACCTCAGGATCTAGGCAATTCCAATATGGGAATCACCTGATTCTCCACAATGCAACTTTGGCACGAGCAGATGAAAGATCAAAGTTTTAAGTAGGGCAATAGTTTGGCCAGACTCTAAGAAAAAGTCATATTAGCAAACTTAACAATAGGAGTGGGTACTATGGAAATGTTTTAAGGAATGATGTTTTACAGGCCTAAAATTATCTGATCAGCTGAGTCAATTTCTTTTTGCAGAAAATATAGAATAGATAGACATAATAAGAATTGATCAGTTAATTAGGAAAGCCTAAATATTCTAAATCTTGCAATTTCATTACTGTTTCATGTCTTTTCCTTTTATGAGTCTGTAGATTTTAATGCTAACTAATAACATTGGGTACACACATCAAACCTGACATTTAGAGCTGCAGAGAGGCATCTTTCATCTGTTGTTTCACATTAGGAAGAAAAATGATCCAAAGTAAGAATATGAGAATGGCCTTACCTTATGAGTTCTGAAACTATTTTATGACTGTTGCATAAGGCATATCACCTTTCTGGGTTATGGTAATGTTAATTTTAAGGGAAAATAGCAAATTGCTTCAGCATTTTCCCACAAGGTTGCTAATATACACTAGATCACTATCCCAAAGCAGGCAGCTTGCTGGAATAGTATACAGAAATAGTGTTTTAAATGAGCCACAAACCATGCTTCTTGGTTTTGTTTACATTGGTTCCACACATTAGGAAAACAATTGGTTTCACAGTAAATTCAGTGATGAAATAAATTATCCATTTGCCCATCAGGATAGGGAAAATACTGTCTTGTGGGAAACCAAGGACGATGCAGGAGGAAGGAGAGAATTTGTGCTATTTGACCAGGGTAACAAATTCAAACAGCTGAGGCCATGAACCCCAAACTCTCATTTTCATTCCCTTGCATGCCTTAGAGATTTGGTACTTGTCACCCACAAGAAAGGAACACACGAAACACAAAGAGCTAGCAGCTGCTCAAAAAGGTTGAGGGCTTAGTAGGCCGCTCACATTCAGCCACGTTTTAAAAGTTTCTTCCTTGGACCAACCACCTTCAGCCTGAGGACTCCTCTGTTTTCCATAAGAAAATGCATTTAACCCTCAGTCTCCACATATTTGGGGATAATAGATCCAATAAGCCAATATTTGTTGTCCAAAAAATGGATGACATTGTTTATATTATTCACTGATTGTCTATAGCAATAAGAACTACGAGCACGTGCAGCAATATTCTGCCTTTTAAAATTATTGAATCTCTAAATAAGATACTACAGAAATAATATCTAAGTAGTTTATACTCTACCAACTATATGAAAGCACTGTGGGTAACACAACATTCAATCTCTACACTAAAGGAATTTACACACTGGTACCAAAGGTAAGTTACTTTAATCAAAGGAGAATGTAGCAACTTCTCTAAGAGAAATAAAACTAAGTATAACACAGTAGTGGTCAGAGAGGAATTCATCCCAACAAAGAGCTTCAAGGTGAGCTATGTAAGTGTAGTAGCCATTTAAGCTGAGTCTTATGACTAGAACAGAGGAACAGTGGCAGCCAAACCTAGAAAGACAGACATGGCCCCATGATAGATGGCCATATTGTTAGGCAAAGCAATCAAGGTGTCATTGAAGAAAACAAAATCTTCGCTTTAGAGAGCTCAATCTAGAGATCATGGTGAAATGATTAGCAAATCTTGGGGGTAAGGTTGTACAATAGACTTTGCAATAACCAAAATAAGAAGTACAGTTGACCTTGACACTTGAACAACCTGTGGGTTAGAGGTGCCAATCCCCTGCCCCGTCAAAAATCAGCATATACCTTTTGACTCCCCAGAAACTTAACTAATAGCCTACTGTTTAACAAATTGGTTAACCTATTGGTTACCCTTACCAATAGCATAAGTCAATTAACACTTATTTTGTATGTTATATGTATTATATGCTATATTCTTATAACAAAGTAAGCTAAAAAAAAAAAGAAAATCATAAGTAGAAAATACATATACCATACTCTTACTGTATGTATCAAAAAAATCTGTGTGTAAGTGGAGTTATGATGCTCAAACATGTGTTGTTCCAAGGGTCAACCCTAATAAGTTGACTAAAGGTTATCAGTAGGAATGGGCAGTGTTACAGACTGAATTGCATCCCCCCACAAATTCATATGTTGAAGTCCTAACCCCCAGTATTTCTGACTGCCGCTGTATTTGGAGATAGGATCTTAAAGACACAATCAAGTTAATGTAAGTCATTAAGCTAGGCCCTAATTCAATAATGAATGGTGTCCTCATAAAAGGAGGAAATAGGGAAACAGACACAAAGGGAAGATCATGTAAAGACAAAGAAAAGATGGCCATATAAGCAAAGGAAAGAGGCTACAGAAGGAACCAATCTTATCATCTTGATCTCAGATTTCTAGCTTCCAAAATTGTGAGAAAATAAATTTCTGTTGTTTAGGACACCAAATCTGAGGTATTTTATTATGGCAGTCTTAGCAAACTATATAGGCATAAATAGACAGATGTGAGAGATTTGTAAAAAAGACCAATTTGGAGCTCTGCAAAACAACCAGAAAGAACTAAGGGAGAAAGGTAAAAGTTCAGAAGATGTGAGTTTGGACTGCCAGGAAAGAAGAAATGGCAGACATTTAGGGTGCCTGGGTGGCTGGGTCTGTTAAATGTCTGCCTTTGGTTCAGGTTATGATCCAGGGGTCCTGAGAGCAAGATCCACATCAGGCTCCCTGCTCAGTGGGGTGTCTGCTTCTCGCCCTCCTCCTGCTCATTCATATTCTCTCTCTCTCTCTCTCTCTCTCTCAATTTAATTAATTAATTTTTTAAGATTTTATTTATTCATGAGAGACATAGAGAGAGAAGCAAAGATATAGGCAGAGGGAGAAGCAGACTCCCTGTGAAAAGTCTGATGTGGGACTCAATTCCAGGACCCCACGATCACTCCCTGAGCCAAAGGCAGATGCTCAACCACTGAGCCACCCAGGTGCCCCTATAAATAAAATCTTTAAAAAAAAATAGAGAAATAGCACACATTTAGGAAACCATAAGAAGCTAGTTTGAGGAAAAATGGTAATTCAGTTTGAAAAAAACATTGTTTTAATTCTGACAGGACATCCTTACCAAAGCATAAATTAATTGCAAATGTAGCAAAACAGCTCAGAAAAGAGCTAAATTTTGGAGTCATTCTGATGTAAGTGGAAGTTGAGGCTATAGGAATAAAGAGGGTTTTCAGTAAGACTAAGAAGAATGAGAATAAAAAACTGAGACACAACTTGGAGGAGAACCTAAATCTCAACAAAATGAAGGGTCAGAGATTGAGGAAAAGGCGTGGTCACTGAACACTGAAGTCTTCAGGTTTTATGGCTTCGAAATACAGAAGTGGCTTACTCACCACTTCTCCTTTGTTCTTTGTTCTCCTGAGGTACAAACTTCTGTCAAAGACATGACATATTTCAGTGCCTTTGTTCACATGTTACTGAGTAACAAGATGCTGAGGAGTTCCTCAGTGCTTCTATTAGACTCCCAGTTGAGCCCAAAGAGGGACTAAGTATGTCATGTAATACAGCTGTCACAACCAGGGCTGGATGGCTTCCCCTAGGTCCTACTCAGAGGCTGTAGAACCAGCCCTGCTTTACCCCAACAGATACTCCCCCAGCAAACAACTCTCACAAACACTGAAAACTAGGGATGAGGGTGAGAGAAGGAGCTGAGTCACCACCTTTTTAGGGACTGACATGTTTGTGGTAAAAGGAAGAGGGTACCTCCCTACCCACCTGCATTCAGTGTTCCATAGGATGAGACTGGGGATGCAATACAGGAAAAAAAGGCTGGTGTTCTGTTCTTCAATTAGATATCTATATAACCGTCATCCTTACCTGTGCCTGCCCAAACAGAACTGAAGAGACCTAGTGTATAATGATAGGGAGAGACAGGTACCCAGTGAGGCAGCTGGACTTCACACCATCCAGGGTAGAAGAGGAAGCATGAGTTTCCTGTGGTCCAGTGGACACTGAATTAGGCAGCTATGCTTGAGGCACCTTGCTGGTTCCCACCCCAGAGAACTACTTACTGGATGAAGGAACCTCATCTCTAGAAACTTTTTTCATTCTGCATTTAGATTTATTAACCACTTATTATGTCCTCAACACTATGAGAGCTTCCTAGAATAAACAGATGCATGGAACACAGTACATGGCATATAAGGATCTGCATATAAACTAGCTTATTGGACAGTCACAACTTGTGAAAATACTAACATAAAACATGGGGACCTAACATCAATAGCTGTGATGGTGAGAACTATTAAGGAATGCAAGAGGTTGATTTATCTGGATCTAGCATCTCAAAGTGGGGCAGTGAAATAAACTCATACCTGACCCCAGGAGACAGCCAACATTTGAACCCTGGCCACATAGACAGCACCAAATGTCAGTCAGTACTGGTCAGAAAAACAATGATACCAACAAAGTGAGGATAAGAGCTGTTTTCTCACTTCAGGAGAGGAAAGAGTAGAGCTGATGAGGTTCAGGCCACACTGTCCCACCACCACCCAAAGGTGAAGAAGTGGGATAAGGAATAAAAAGTAGATGACAGCTCCCTCCTACTTCAAGTCCTGGGAGCAACTTGTCACGTCATCTATAGATAGAGGAGACAAGATAAGATTTAAATCAAGTTTGAAATTAAAGTTCTAAACTAGACTAGATTGTTAAACAAAAGTTAACCAGAAAATTATGATATTTTTCCAAGTTATCTTTGAGAAATTAGAAAAGAAAATTTAACAGGACATTGAAGGTAGTGACTGGAAAAAAAATTAAGCTTCATGTTGGTATTCCCACAAAGCTGTGATACCTCAATAAACTAGTTTTGAAAGCAAACATTTATATGCCAGGCATTGTGTTCTATGCACCTGTTGATTCCAGGAAGCTTGCATAATATTGAGAACACAATAAGTGGTTAATAAATTTATGTGCAGGATGAAAAAAGATCCAAGGGATAGTAATTTTTGGCAACCACTACAGAGAGGCAGGGATGACACACCTTAAGAAAAGATTTAGATTAGAAACCTGATCCTCAGTGAGCAGGGGCAGAAGTGAAGTCAGAGTCTGGAATAAGAAAGTAAAAGATGAAGTGGAGGGTGGAAAAAGAAACACCCTGTAAATATAAATACTTTCAAGAAATCTGATAATATAAAGAAGAGATATGATATGGCCCTAGGAAGCCAAGAAATCAAAGACTTAGGATATAATCAACTTGAACCTTTTTCACATCTAAAAGAAGAAACCACTAAAAGAGAAAGAACAAATATTTGAAGAATAAAGATAGTAACAGATGTACAACATCTTTGATTAATATCATTCTCTTTCTTACATAATTAGACTATTTGTGCCAAACAATTTGTTTTAAGCACTATTAAAGTCCTAACTCTGGGAAACAAAGGGTTGCAGAAGGGGAGGTGGATGCAGGATGAGGTAACTAGGGGTTGGACAATGAGGGCACTTGATGGGATGAGCACCGGGTGTTATACCATATGTTGACAAATTGAATTTAAATTTAAAAATGTAAAAAAATAAAAATAAAAAGACATAGCACAAATGGAAGGTTAAAAAAATCAATTATTTTAGCTATATTTAATTTAATTATCCATCTCCTTAATGACGAGATCTCGATTATTTGAGCAAGAGGGAATGATTTTCCTAGCAGTAAGGTCAAAACTCCTCATCCTGCCAGATGTTTCTGTAAACTGCAAAGAAAGGACTGTATTTGAAAAAAAAAATGTAGAAAAATGAATATTTCTACATGTATTTTATTTCCTCTCTTTGAGATCAGAAGTTATGCTTTTTATAATGTCATATCCCACAAGGTACAAATCACAGTGTATTATATATCATAAGTGCTTAATAATAGTACAAATCAGTTAATCTGGAAATTAAGAAAACCGTCCCATTTTAGCTGTATCAAAGGGAATAAAATATCTAAGAATAAATTTAAAGAGGTAAAAAGCCTGTACATTGACAATGATAAAACAATGATGAAAGAAACTTAAAAAGATACAACAGGTATCTAGGTTCATGGATTGGAATAATTAACATTGTTAAAATGTCCATACTATCCAAAGCAATCTACAGATTCAAAAAAATCCTCATCAAAAGTCCAATGATGTTTTTCATATAAATAGAACTCCTGAAATTTGTGTCGAACTACAAGACTCCAAAGAGCAGAAGCAATCCTGAGAAATAAGAGCAAAGCTGAAGGCATCACACTTCTTGATTTCAAACGATATTATAAAGCCCTGGAAATCAAAATAGCATGATATTGGCATAAAAACAAAGATATTTATATCATTGGAACAGAAAAGATAGGCCAGAAATGTACCCACATATATATGGTCATTAATTTATGACATAGGAGCCAAGAATATACAATGGGGAAAAGACAGTCTCTTCAATAAATGCTATTGAGAAAACTGGACAACCACACACAAAAGATTGAAACTAGACCCTAAATCACACCACACACAAAAGCCAACCGAGAATGGATTGAAGACTTGAACATAAGACCTGAAATCATTAAGCTCCTAGAAAAAAAAACAAGTGGTAAACTCCCTGACATCAGTCTTGGCAATGATTTTTTGGATTTGACACCAAAAGCAAAGGCAGCAAAAGCAAAAATAGTGTGGGACTACATCAAACTAAAAAGCTTCTGCACAGCAAAGAAACTCATCAATAAAACGAAAAGGCAACGAACTGGATGGGAGAAAATATTTACAAATCACATATGTGATAAAAGTTAATATCCCAAATATGTAGAAAACTCATAAACCTCAACAGGGAACAAGCAAATAATATGATTAAAAATGGTCAGAGGATCTGAATAGACATTTTTCCAAAGAAGACATACAGATGGCCAACAGACATGAAAAGATGCTCAATATCACTCATCATCAGGGAAATGCAAATCAAAACCACAATGAGATGTCCCTTCATACTTGTCAGAATGCCTAATATCGAAAACTTAAGAAACAACAAGTGTCGGTGAGGATGTGGATAAAAAGGAATCCTCGTGCACTGTTGGTGGGAATGCAAACTGGTGCAGCCACTATGGAAAACAGTATGGAGGTTCCTAAAAAAAAATAAAAATTGAACTACCATATGATCCAGCAATTCTACTTCTGGTATTTATCTGAAGGAAACAAAATCACTATTTCAAAAAGATATCTGTCCCCCGACTCCTCGTTCACTGCAACATTATTTAGACATGGAAACGGCATACATATCCATTGATAGGTTAATGAATAAAGAAAATGTGGTGTATATATACACAATGGAATATTATTTCACCATTAAACAGAAGAAAATATTGCTATTTGAGACAATGTGAATGGACTTGAGGGCATTATTCTAAGTGAAATAAATCAGACAGAGATCTGCTTGATCTCACTTATATGTGGAATCTGAAACGAACCAAACTCATAGATACAGAGAACAGATTGATAGTTGCCAGAAGCAGGAGATGGATGAAATGCATTAAAGTCATCAAAAAATACAAACTTTGAGTTATAAGATAAATAAGTCTTAGGGATATAATGTACAGCATCATGATTATAATTAACAGCACTGTATTGTGTATTTGAAAATTGCTAAAAGAGGAGATCTTAAAACTTCTCATCACAAGAAAAAAATTGTAACAATGTGTGGTAATGGAATTTAAACCTATTGCAGTAGTCATTTCACAATATGACAAATCATTATCTTGTACACCTAAAACTAATACAATGCTGTATGTCAATTATATCTCAATTTATATATCAATCACTATATTATTTCAATTGATTTTGAGAGAAGCTTAGCTTTAGATAAAGTTCACTAATTCCTTACAGTAATATAATATAAGCTGAGCTTTCATGCCAAGAACTATTCTAGATTCTAAGAATAAATGATGAATAAAGATGTCATCTTTACTCCATGGAGCATTTAGTGGGAGCCGAGAAGAAGAAAAATATATATAATCACACAAGTTTATACTCAATCAAGCAACAGATTCAGATGCATTACTTTATAAACTGCTTCTTTTGGTTCCATCAATTCATTCTATGTGCTTTGTTCTCATCAATTGCATGAAAATAAGTTAAAACCCTTGTGATACATTGTGTTAATGGCCTCAATTCTCTGCCACTCTCTGTATTCATGTACTTTGCAATTCCTCCAGTAAAGAGAATGATATTTCTCTGTTCCTTGACTTTGGATTTATTCATGTGACATGCTTTGACCAAAAGAACACTGGTGGGTGTAATGTGATTCTCCCCATTTAAAATAGTGGTGTGCACATGTATGATTGAGCTTCCCCTCCTACACTTCTACCATTGCCATAAGGAAAGTATACAAGACCAGCCTACTGTCCCAGGAGAAGAAAGAGAGATGTATGAAGCAAAGTAGTCCCAGCCAGTTACCCCTGATGAGCCTAATCTAGATCTGCTGACCTCCATCTGACCCACAGACACAGGAGTTTATTAAGTGTTTTTTGTCTTATGGCATTGAGATAGTGTGGCTGCTTGTTACAGAGCATTATTATAGCAATAACTAATACAATTTTATATATACTTATCTTAATAGATCCTAATGCTGTGTTCATCTGATAGAATAAAACAAGCAATTCACTGTAGTGAATAAAAAATGCTATAGGAAGTGAGGATGTGCCTGAACATGTAGTTAAGTGCTACAGTCTCAACAGTGAGAAACAAAAATCCAATAATATGAACTGCATAAACAGAAGAACCAAGTAGAATATTAGTCCACTTCTCATTACCAGACTTCCTATCCCAACCAAAATGAAGTTCACGACTTAGCCCTAAGACCTAGCTAAAATTTACTGTTCCCAGACTGTCATATTGAACAGATCATGACATACAGAAGCCAAAGAAAATATATGAAATTCATGTTTTACTGGATCCCACATGCTGTGGTGTTTTTAAACCCACATGCATCCACCAAGAAGCATTCAATGTTTGATTCTGAAAACAAATTCATAACAAGAATAGAGTACAGAACAAAAATCAACTCAACAAGTCACCCCATATGTTTTTCATTTTCTTGTATTCTATAAAGGAAGTGAATGTGGTATAGTATAGTTGATTCCCAGCATAGAAACTTCCAGCTATTCTTTTTAATTTCATATTTAAAGCAAGCCTTGTGTTACTTTCTGCCCTACCTCTGAAATAGCAACAGAAGTGAAAGAGGTAATCCACCAAGAAGTAAATGTTGTATCTTCCCTAGTGTAACTGGTTTAAACTCAAGCTCCATGCCTAACACAAAGATGTTATCTATGTATTGTACACAGGTTGCCAAGATCCACCAGAGAAGATAATGTACCTCTATTATAAGGGATAAGACCTCTGGCAAATCACTATTGCAGTGTTAAAAGGAAACTCATTCAGACAGCCTTCTTTGCTCTTTAAATCCAAAGTAATATTTAAAGATATGCACACAGTCTGGATGGCTATTTAAAATTGGCTATCTAGGGGCACCTGGGTAATTCAGTTGGTTAAGCATCTACCTTCGGCTCAGGTCATGATACCAGGGTCCTGAGATTGAACTTGCATTGGCTCCGTGCTCAGTGGTGAGTCTGCTTCTGCCCTTCCCCCCAACTTGTGTGCTCACTTGCTCTCTTTCTCTCTCTCTCCCAAATAAATAAAATCTTTAAATTTAGTTATCTAAACAAACAAAAATTTCTCTTGTAGTTTGGATTGTATAAAAAAAGACATGTATTATATGTATGCATATGCGTATATAAATACATATATATTATACATATATGTTGTATGTTAAATGTGTAAACCCTAATATAGCTATAAAAGCAGACACAAATCATGTATCTTCAATTTCATTCTACCAGGATTTTACAATGACTAGGACAGCACTCTACACTTCAAATCTTTCAAAAGATGGTTGTTAGGGCTTTTTTAAAAATTCTCCTCAGAAATATGGAGCCTATCATTTATAAAAATTTAGTACAGCCCATGGGTAAAGTGAAACCATTTCAAAGCATTCTTCTATGCTTGTAGAAGTAAGAACAGACAAATGTACTCTATCTTACATATCTTATACATCAAAACTATTACTTATATAGTGAATTTAACAGGAAAGCTATGTTGTTCCTGAGCAAAACAGAAAATCAATCCATTGTTGAGACATTTTGATTATTAATATGCAAATACTGATAAGTGCCAGAGCTATTTTAGAAAGGCTAGTCTTTAACATAATTATCAGAATGTTAAATTCAGGTAATGTTAAAATTCAAAAACTTTTGGATAAATAGTATTGCTTCTTGTAACTCATGGCCCATTTAAAATCTATTAACCAGATATATATAAGTCCCACAAACGTATATTTAGTCAAACTGTATATGCTCAAATATTAAACATTTGAAGTCAAACAATATTTTTTAAATTTCACCTTAAAATTTGCAAGCACTCATTGGGAAACATCTAAATTCAAAGCCTATATCTTTTTTTCATAAAACTAGTAGTATAGAGGCTCTTCCTAAACCTGCATTCCATTAAAAATACCAATCTAACACCTTAATCCATAATCTTTAACTAATAACTTCTAAGAGCTAATACTTAACCAATATGCTAGGTACTATTATACTTCAAACTGACTAGATTCAACAGATAAGTTGTTCATCCTGTCAAAATATTTTATATTCCATAAAATTAATTAACAAGGATTAGTGGAATGCCACTCTAGTATAGGCTGTTTATTCATTATGCACATGAAATTTTAACATGTTCCCAGTGTTATATCCATCCATTTTTTCATTAATAAAAATCTATCTTAAACAAGCTCTGATCCTCAACTATACTTTTTATTTTTGTATATGTCTTAAAATTAAATTTTTGTTATACTTGCACATCAACTATTTGCTTCTAGTTTTACCTTAGCCCAGTTGTTTCAAAGATGAGTGTGGGGGCTGATAAATGCTTACTTTTTTTGTAGGCTCTAACCCAACACAACACTTGCCTGAAGGCCTTCTTCAGAAATAACTCATATTTCTCAGCTCCCTTAACCATAAAGTCTACTTTATTAAGTACATCAGACTCTACCTATGCATATACACAAAAAAAACTTACGTGTAGCTATTAATATTACACACTAATCAAGAGAAAAACAATGTTGAAGACAAATTATCCTTTATCTCCCTAGCAGACTTCTTGACACTTGGTTTCACTCTTTTTAAATGTTCCAAAGGAACTCTATTAGTACTGTAGAGAAACACTCCTTTTACCTTTTAAATTCACTGATAACTAGATAAAACCCATTAAAAAAATGAAGTCTTACAGAGACTTGTGAAGGATTACAGAGGACATCAAGGAAATAGATATCACCCAACAGTAATAATACCCTAATTGCCTTCTACTTTACCACTGGAATCTCACCCTTTAACAGATACAGAAAATTGTTACAGATAAATCGGATTCAGCTGTAATGAGAAAAATGTTTCATAATCCATAAAATTACTATTCCTGCCATGCCCACACTTAAAATGGTTTACAATTTAAATCCTTAATAATGCTGCAAAAGTCTAGAATGCCTCCCTAAAGACTTCCTATATGTACATTCATGAAGAATCTGTCAAATTCATGAAGTTGTGCTGGTACTTGAAACTAGGATAATAAAGTATAGCTCTTGCTTTGAACACTAAACACTTCCCTGAACAGCATTTATAAATCGCAACTGGTGACTGAAGCTATGCTAAACCAAACATACATGGTCACTTATTCAAAGAAAATGTATCCTGCTGGGATAACTAGGAGTATTTTTACACTGTGATAACTATACAGTTAGAAGGAGCTGAACTTCATATCCTGAGAATTTGATTAGTGTGGCCAAGTTCAAATCTTCATTTCACCTTTTATTTTATTCCCTTATAGCACCTGGTATTTATTTAAAAACTTTACCAGAATTATTAAAAATGAAAACGGTCTTTAGTCAACTGGTTCTAGGGAAAATATTTGTTAATAATTTTATTTAACAAATTTCATTATTTCTAACTTTAATTTTAAAGTGATAATTGGTAAAATCCAATGTATCCCTTTCACATTTCTACCACCATATCATGTACATAGTTGAAATTACATTTCCAAATATGGCATTTTAAATGTAAATCAGCTATAATTCATATTTTCTCCTTAGAAGCAAAGCTGTATTATATGATTATTTTCCTGAAGAAAGTATAATACCCAACTTTTTATAGACATTTTTGATAACTATAAGTCAATATAGTAATACAAGTCAGTATAGTCCTTATAGTAGCCATTAAGGATGTTTGCAAATACTCTGGTTAGCGCTCCTTCCCATATGTATTAAGACTGTACTCCTCCACCCTTGGGAAGGGAGCATGGTCATGTGACTTGATTTGGCCAATGAAATATGAGTGATAGTTGCTGAAAGTCACTTGCAATTGGAAACTTTAAAAGCCAGTATATAATTTAACCAGTCTTTTCCCTATGCCAAGGTGCCTAGCAATGCTCAGGAAGAAGGCTGCTCTATTAACCAGGATCCTAGAATACTAATGAAGTGCAACAAACCTCTAAGCTGACCCAGTATATAATTTACATGGAGTGTCAGCAAGAAAGACGACTTAGTTATTTTAAGCTGCTGAGATGTGAGGATTGTAAGTTACTGTGGAGCAACCTAGCCTAAACTAACTGATATTACACCTTTATATATTAAAGTAGTATAAAGCTTTCTAAAAGACATCTACATCATTTAGTAACCAGTCACATAAATGTTGACTAATTTTGAGGCAGCAATGTATTAAACAGTAACCTCATTCTATCTATGATTCCCTTTCAGACTTGCATCTTCAACACCTCTCTCCAGTAGCTCCTTTCACACAGCAGTCAGAGAAGCTAAAAGCGTCACTGTTGGTGAGATCCTTCCTTTAACCTTTCTATGTCTTTGAGTTAACTTATCTTCTCTCTTCTCTTCACTGTCAATATTTCTGAGAACATAGACTAAGATCACTCTCTCCACTTCTTTTTGCCTTATGCATTCTAGCTTCCATTCCTTATACTTTAAGGAAAAAATTCTACCAATGCACTTCAATTATCCAATCCATGGCTCTTTGCTTGTCCCTACTTTTCAATGTTTCTTTCATATTCAAGGTTGATTACCATCCGTGATCCCTGCAATTCTTCCTTTTACTTCTGTGATATTACATCATTTTAGTTCTCAACTCACATGTGCCCTCTTGGTCTCCTTTGTTGGTTCTCATTTTTCTTCTGTTTCTCTATACATAAGTATTCCTTAGGGTCCATTCAGATCTTTCATTCCTTCCCATCTCTCCCATAACAATGTCATCCACTTCCACAGCTTCACAATTGTCATTAATATACAGATGATTCCCAAAACCCTCTACCTTCAACTTGTTTCCTGCTTATAGAGTTACTTGATATATATTTCCTCCTGGCCATAATGCTGTAACCACAAAAATAAGCGTTTTTCTAATATCTTCATAAAATAATGTATTTTTAATATTCATTTCTCATCTTTTCTTTCTCCACTAACATCATCAACAAGTCTCAACAGTGTAGAGTGATCTTCAATAATTTTCTCTTCCTCATTAACTACATTCAATCAGTTTTTAAATCCTATCTGTATTTGGTATTAATTTAACACAAGACTACTATGAAAAAAAGACTACATTTTCTGTTGGTATGACTTGGCTTACTAATTTATCATAAAGAACAGAGTTACACATAATAGAAAAAATGAATCCAATAAAGCAGAAAAAGAATTATATGCCACAACCAAGGGGGATTTATGCTAGCTATGCAGGACTGATTCAACATTAAAAAATCAATTAGTATAATCCATTACATCAACAGGCTAAGGAATAAAGTTCATATCATCATATCAATAGATACAGAAAAAGCATCTGACAAAATCATAAACACTCCCAGAAAACTAGGAATAGAGGAAAACTTCCTCAATTTGAAAAAGAACATCTACATAAAACAAACAGCTAACATATTTAATGGTAAGAAACTAGAAGCTTTCTCTTTAATATTAAGAACAAGACAAGGATGTACCCTCTTATCATTCCTATTCAGTCAGTGTTATACTGGAAGTCCTAGTTCATTCAAAAGATAAAAAAAAAGATACAAAAATTATATAGATTGAGAAGAAACAAAAATATCTTTTTCATAGATGCAAAATTGTTAACGTAGAAAATCCCAAAGAATCAACCAAAACAAACAAACAACTGGGACTAACAATACAGCAAAGATTCAGGATACAAGGCTAATACACAAACACAACTGCTTTCCCACGTGCCAGCAATGAACAATTGTAATTAGAAATTTAAAACAAACATCATTCATATTTACCAAAAATGGCAAAAAAAAAAATGAGGTAGATATAAATTTAACAAAACAGGTACAAGACCTATGTTAGAAAAACTACAAAATTCTGATGAAAGAAATCAAAGAACTAAATAAATGGAGAGAGATTCCACATTCATGAATAGGAAAATTCAATTACTGTTAAGATGTCAAGTTCTTCCCAACTTCATTTGTAGATTCAACATAATCCCAATCATAACCTCAGCAAGCAGGGGTGCCTGAGTAGCTCAGGTGGTTAAACATCCAACTCTCGATTTCAGCTCAGATCATGATCTCAGCAATGTGACTGAGATCAAGCCCCACATGGGCTCCACACCGGGCATGGAACTTGCTTAAGATTCTATCTCTCCCTCCTCCTCTGCTTCTCCCCGTCTTCCCTCTCTCTATTAACAAACAAACAAACAAACAAAAAATCAAGTTATTTTATAGATATTGACAAACCAATTGTAAAATTTACATGGAAAGGCAAAAGTCCAGAACAGCCAACATAGTATTGAAAAAGAACAAAGTTGGAGGAATGAACTACCTAACTTCAAGACTCACTACAAAGCTACAGTAATCAAGACTGATATTGCTGAAAGGCAGATAAAAATATGAAACAGAACAGAGATCCCAGAAACAGACCGACACAAATATTGTCAGATGATCTTTAACAGAGGAACAAAGGTGGTACAATGGAGTAAAGGTAAGTTTTTCAACAAATGGTGTTGATACAACTGGATATCCACGTGGAAAAAAAAGAAGAATCTAGACACAAACGTTATACCTTTCACAAAAATTAATTCAAAATAGATCATAGACCTAAATGCAAATACAAAACTATAAGACTTCTAGAAAATAATATGGGAGAAAATATATGTGACCTTGGATTTAGCAATGACTTTTCAGATAAAATACCAAAAGCACAGTCCATAAAAGAAAAATTGATAAATTGGATTTCATTACTATTAAAATTAAAAACATCTGCTCCAAAAGATGCTGTTAAGAGAAGACAAATTAAAGACTGAGATAAAATATTTGTGAAATACATTATCTATATGTATCTATATCTATATTTTTATATATATGTGTGCATGTGTACATAGACAGGTGTAGGTATCTATGTAGAAAGATTAAATATATATATTTATGTATATAAATATATATATATGAGAGACAGAGTGGGATGAGAGAGAAAGTATGAATAATGGCAGAAGAGGGGCAGGAATAGTCAAATAAATACTCCCTCCCACCAAAAATCTCAGAACTAGGAAATTATAGATATAAAAAGGAAAGAAGTAAACAAAAATAAAGCAATATTTAATTCTATGTGGGAAATGTAATCATAGAACACTACATAACTCAGTGACAAATTTCCATGTAATCATAATAAGATAGTCAATGAATAATGATTGAACCACAAAAAAATAAGACAGCTATATTAAAGGGCAGGAGGGAAATATACCTGTGTGTTGTGGGATGAGCAGTTAAGAGAGTAAAATCTTCATCTTAAAAAGCTAGATATCAATGGGAAATGTGTGCAGACTTTTAAAATAAAAAAATAGCCCTACAAGCATACATTACTTAGAAACAGGGAGTTAAATAACAGAAATAACAGCTAAAAAGTTTCAAGTGGTTGCTTCTATGGAATAGAAATTAAGGGTGGAGAGAGAATGGGGCAGAAAAAAACTATTTTATCAAACATATTATGATTTTTAAGCTATATACTTATATTAGAATAATTTATTGGTATTTATTGGTTATCAGTTTTGCTTTACAACTTGAGCTTCTTTTTTGACAACACAAAATGGAAAGAGACAATATTTTCATAAGTTCTATCCTGCAAATGAAGAAATTTTGTAAGATATGTTGAAGACTTATTTTTAAAAGGTATTGTAATACCTTTAAAAAAAAAGAGACAAAAGAAGGAAAATATATACCTACACTCTTAAAAACCACTCCAGGTACCCTATCCCCGTAAGAATTTGTTCATTACCTTCTTTTGCAGCTAAGTGGTACTTCTGATTGTACCATTACTGATAAATTTGATTTTGGAATAGACGAGATGAGTAAAGACTAGATTAAGATAAATTCTTTTTTAAAAATATTTTATTTATTTATTCATGAGAGACACAGAGAGAGAGGCAGAGACACAGGCAGAGGGAGAAGCAGGCTCCACGCAGGGAGCCTGATGTGAGACTCGATCTCGGGTCTCCAGTATCCCGTCTTGCGCTGAAGGCAGGCGCTAAACCACTGAGCCACCAGGGCTGCCCTGATTAGGATAAATTCTTAATGCTTCCTCCAGACTTTACTAGTTTATGTTTGAGCATGTTTAAGTAATTTAAGTTTTTAATTTCTCGCAAGTAATTAAGATTATGCCAATGCAAAGTATTAAGGAACACGGCAAAAAGTAATGGACTTGTATTTGAACCTTTAATATAAGAAATACATAATTCATTATCTTTCTGATTTAGTTACATCTTTAGTCTCAATGAGTTAAGGAAAATCTCTTAGAGAACATGTATTCATCAGCAATATTGTCTAGAAAGTATGCTGGGCAGCATTTAGTGTTAAAACAATCATAAAGTTGACATATCTTAAAATAGATTAAAACTTTGCCACAGTATGTTTCTGTGCTGGAGACTGCTGGTTTTTCCTCACTATATCCATTATCCCCACCCTGCGTTAGTCATCAGCTCCGCACATTTTAGCTGGGCATATGGCTACCTGGCTAAAGACTATTCCCAGCCTCTCCTGAAGCTAGATATGTCCGTGGACCACTGAAATGTAAGACTTCTGATTTGTGAACTCAAGAGTAAGGAGCAGGTTTTTCATACTGCCCACTGATTAGAATACTGACATGATATGGGAAAATAAGAACCATGAGATAAAAGCTCATATCAAAAGTTGAGGACAGAAGGATCCTGTGTCCTGATACTGTCAAGCTGCCAGACCACCCAGACCTACAAAAGAGAATAAAAACTTCTATCTTGATTGTCATTGTATTTTTGGATTCTCTATTGCCCTAGAAAAACCTGTATCCTATCTAATAAAGTTCCACCCAACAATCATTCAGGGGCTCTTGACAACATATTTAATTTATCAAACACCTTTTTCCTAAAGAGTCCAATTCACTTTCCATAATTTTTCATCATTTCTCTTCACAGTATCTCTGATGTAATATAGTAACAATGCTTTAAATTTGGCTCAACCTCTATATCCCATGACCAAGGTGCTCCTGTTGGGCTGCTTTCTGTCCTGGAAAATAACATCTGGTTCTATTTCATTACTGCTAGGCAAACTAAATTTCCAGTTTTCAAGAACCAAGAACAAGATTATTTTAACCCATTTTTCAGACAAATTTATTTTCATTCATAGTCCTCTCAATTCACCAAATATAGATTTAACATACAGGAAAAGTGATTTAACAGATAGCAACTTATTGCTTTTCCCTAAAGTTATGGCACAAAATGGTTAATATCCTTCTGTACTGTACACACCCATAATTAATAGCTTCTCATGTAAAAAACGTTTAAAAAATAGTAAGTTTATATATCTATCAAGTATTTTCATCTATTTGGAAAGAAAAACACTACAAAACATAAACATTCTTTCCTTTTTGGTTTCCCTTGGCACCCCATTTCTATCTCTGAAAAAGCGGATAATTATACCTGCCACAAACTATTTCATGCTGATGTTATGAAGATAAATGAAATAACCTATATATGAAAGCATTTTGTGCTTTTAGGAAGAATAAATGCATCTAAATCCAAGATGGTATAATTCTTTATAATGTTTTCCAGGGACTTTCGGAACAGCTCCAGAGAGGTCATCACCCACAACAAACTTTTGGCACCGAAGGACCACCTTTCTAAAAAAAAATCTCATCCCCTGCACCTGACAACACTTTTCCATTAATTGAGGGTAAATCCAGATGCTGTTGTGTTTGGTCATCTCCAATGTTCTAAAAGGATCCAGATTTCTCACTTCAATTTCTTGTACCAATGAAATGAACAAAAAGCCCTCTAAATCACAGAGGTTTGAGTTGACAGGTTAACAGTGAGACCCATTTCAATCAACTTGAAATGTAAAGCAGATTTGGCAAGAACCAAGGAGGGGATAAGTGAGAAAAGGAAAGCCCCAGTGGCAGTCTGACAAGTCCCTCATGTCTACCGTCTGCTGTAATACATCAGCGACCCCCAAGGACTGGTCCAATCAGCTGAAATTGGCCTCAATCTTGACCAAATGGGGTTCTTTTAGTTGATAATCCTTAGCCGTGTGCGGAAATCTACTTTAGGAACCTATTTTCTGCAGAGAATTTGGAAATAAAATTTAGGATTGCACACAAAAAAGCCAGAATTTTATCAATCTGACCCATAAATTACACACTTTAATCTATTACCCAACACATCAGTGACCCTAGCTAACATCCTATTTACCTTCACGCTGGGTTAACTAACAGACTTCTTTGCTTTTTGGTGAAGTGCCAAGTGTTTCTGCATGCCCCATGCTGCTTTAGGAAGTTGCCAAACAAAGAAATCAGCAATGAGTATGCCAGCTGCCTCTGGACCTCACTGTGTGTAAATGTGATATGGCTGAGTCAAGGCATCCCATATCAGTTCATCAATTAGCTCTGGGGGCTGGAGGGGAAAGCTGCAACATCTTGGCAGTCTTCCTGGAGCATGGCTATAGTGATGTAAGGTAATATCAGAGTCTGAGTGAATTGGAGACAATCATTGAGGTCCTCAGTACAGTTCCATTCTCACTCCTGATGGCTTGTCCCTGAGGTCTCTATCACTGACAAAATACTTAGGAAACAGCTCAGGTGTTAAATGTCACTTTTCATTGAAATTTCTCAAAATGCTAATTTTCTATGACACAGTTTTTTCCTTAAGAAAACGTTGGCAAGGAAACAGCTGTTTATCTGTTTCGATAATGTAGAAGGAAATAGAAATCACTGGCTAACTATTGTTTTAAAATAAGCACTAAACATTGTGCCATAATTCAAGGTTTGTCCTAATCTTATTTATAGTGACTCAGTGATCACTAACCATACTTGATATTGCTCATTAAAGAATATCCAGGATGTTGAAAAAGCTAAAAACAAATGAAAGTGAATATTTAATTTACATCCTGTCCAAATAGACACAAAGAATCGTGTTTTGCAGATCAGTACTACCTACACAGTGCTATGAATAACAGTAGTAGAGCATGCTCTATTGAAAGGGCTGGTTTTCAACCATGACGCCAATTGATAAGACATTCTTAAACTCCTTCCAAAATCATTGAAAGGCCTTGCCTAGTCTTTCTAAAGCAGGCCCATTATAATTACTAATTTTCCCAGTCATAAACAAGATGTTTTGTGGCTTAAGAGAGCATGATATAAAGCGGCACCCATACACTCTTTCTGTGTGTCCTCAGCTAATTAGAATATACCATGCAATAATATGAAAATTATATCACTAGAATAGTTGCAGTGTAAGTGATGACTCTGCAATGAGCCTTTCATTTTATCTACCATGCATCAATCTGGGCAATACTGCTTTGACTAGAGAAATGGATTCCTCCAGCTCTTATTAGCTAGTTCTTACTTTTCTAAATACAGGCAATGCAATACAACAAAAATAATGAAATCACTTAGCGTACTATGTTCTTTTAATCTGCCTGCAGTCATTCCCCAAACACCAAGACATTTCTTTTTAGCAGACACTATTCCACACCTTGAGGTCATACTCTCTACCTCTGCCCAGTAGAACTTGCAAACACTTGCAGGCAAAAAAATTTTTTCCAAGAAAGAAAATATTGTCCATAAGAAAAACATACATTTTTAGGTCTCATTCAGGTGGTCTAAAAACGACATTTTTCTCAAAAAGTAATCAGTGTAGTGATTTTAGAATTTTTTCCAAAACCTCCAATATACTGTTTTGTAAAAAGACTATTAACTTTATTGAAGACACTGCAAAGAATCATATGGAAAAAGTGATAACTGAAATATTTTTGTTTCCATTTTGGAGAGAAGTGGGTACACATATACATGAGCCACATAGCTTTCCTTCATCAAACCACATTTGATGTGGTTACATTAATAGTAAGCTATAGATATGATACAACCATCTCATATGGGATACAAGGTGCTCTGCACAAGATCATTTCCCTATCTTTTATATTCTCATTTATGCACACAAACATAAACCAGGCTACATCTTACACTTATCTACCTCCTACTGTTAGCACTATCCTGAGAAAATAAATAGTATATGATAAACAACAGTTAATTGAATGAAGTATTTTATTACTGTACTATTAATTATAGTCAGTAAATATTTCTTCCATTTCTATGATGGAGAATGTTTGAAACAAATACTCTTCTACCAGATATGTTATTAAAGCAAGATGAGTTTTTATTAATTTTTTCAAGTAAATTTAACAGCCTAAGTGAGAGCAATGAGTGTATGCTGCTCCATACATATTCAGAATAAGCTAGTATCTATTTCTGTTTCCAAAAGCAGGTGAAGCTAATCACATAACAATACTGAATGGTAAAGACGTTATTTTTATTATACCAAACAGCTGATAGGAGATTATACCAGAAAAAAATGGGAGGTCTTGATTGCTCATATTTGACTGGATAACCCAGTAAACTCCAAAAATAAAATCTCGTCCAAATCAGTAAGGGTATTTTCCTCAATAAAAATAAAGGCAGCATTAAAATGTAAAATAAAGCAAAAAAGATTAACTGATAAGCTGTATTTCTTTCTAGATATGTGGTAGTAAACTGTGACATATTTGGGGAAAATACTTCATTTACAAATCCAAAAAATCAAATAGAAAATGTTATCAGTAACATTAATCCATTTTTATACTCAACTAAGAATTACTGAAAACTACATCTAAAACTAATGATTTACTATATGTTGGCTAATTGAATTTAAATTTAAAAATTAATCCATTTCTTTTGTTTTCTCTCAACAACCTTTGACAAATAAAACATAATTATTATCTTTCTAAGACAGCTCTGAGAATTTCTATATAATGTATCTATCTCACTGGAAAGATTATATGATTTTCCACTCTTAACTAATACTAATCTCTCAACAGAAACACTTGCTCTCAAGAATAAATATTAATATATAATGTGTTCCCTGTTAGATATGAATTTTATTTTATTTCATTGATGGACCAATTCAGAAAGGAAAAGGGAGGGTACAACATAAAGGAAAGAAGTCTCAAAAAAATTACTTGAAGAGCTGCAAGGCTCCTAATAGTATAATTATCAAAATAAATTGCAAGTCACATAACGTGGTCATTAGAAGACTCCGTTTTATATTGAATAGCTATAACAGTTTATATTGACATTTTCACAATTTTAATAAAAGGGTATAGATTCTCTGAGTTCTCTGTTTATAGAAAAAGATCTTCCTTTGCTTAAAATTTTAAAATTTGCTTCTATTCCAAGAGACCGTAGAATAACCATGTTCAAAATAGAAGCTCTCTCTTTTAGTTTTCTGTGTAGCCTGTCTAGCTACCTCAGATAACTAGATACCTCAGATGACAAGTGACTTGGACTGGCTTGATTCAACAGCATCAAATGGCAATATGAACTAAAAAAAAAAAAAAGTTTCCCATGGTTTCCTTAGAATTTTCACAGTGGATCAAGCTCTTGCCCTGTCCTAGATGGAAACTCAAACAATCATGACCTTTTGGATGACGCTTAAGTAATAAAAATGCCTATATTTTCTGTAAGTTTAAAAATGTCTCGATCTGATACCTAGAAAGTAGTCCCATAGTATAATTAAGGCTGCTAATATCACCGCCCATATTCCAGCTAGTTCACTTATACCTAAATAAAGCCTACTTCCTGGGAAGGAGATGGGTGGGACTTCTCTCTTTCCAGTTCACTTCCTATCCTTTCTAGCTGCTTATTCTGACACATCCAAAGTGGTGGTTTGACTGAGAAATGGGTGATCATAATTGCAGAATGCTACTTAACTGGCACTGTGATAGCTGGCTGTATGGCCTCGTCTATGGACCTGGAAGATGGTTAAAAGCTCTTTCTTTTGCAGGTTGTCTATTGGGGTTTTTGGATTCACCCCCATTGCTGTGGGTCCCTGATGCTTCTGAATATATTTCTAGTCTGGCAGTTTGTTTTATCTCTTTCCAAGACCTAAGGAACCCCAAAATCCAACTGGAACTTCTATTTAACATCCCAACTATGTTGGCAACTATGTTGAATAATATCTAATATTATTTCACAATGGCATGCACTTGACCTGAAGAATGCTGTAGTAGAAAGAATACAGGCTTTCGTATCCCAAAGACTTGCAATTTGGATTCTAAGGCCTTTATTTCCTGTTTGCCCTTTAAGAGATATAATTAACCTCTCAGAGCTGCAGTTCCCTTGTCTACAAAATAATACACAATTTTCAGTATTTTTAGTGAGGAGTCTTTAGTCATGACTCATAGAAGGACATTAATAATTGGAAGACCTAGTAAAAGAAAAAGGAAAAATTGTATTCTGGTTATCTATTGCTGCATAACAAATCACTTGTAAACTTAAGGATTTAGAATAATTTATTATTTTCCTTATGGTTCTGGAGGCTCAGCTGGGTGGTTCTCTTATGTGGTTACACCTGATGGGTGGGACTACAGTCATTTGAAGGTTTGACTGGACTGGACATCCAAAATGGCTCACTCATCTGGCTGGCAGCTGCTGTTGGCTATCAGATGAGTGTTCAGCTGGGCTGACAAGTAGAGCACCTACACATAGATTCTCTGTATGGCTTGGTATTCTCACAACATGGAGGCAGAGTTCCCAAAGCCATCATCCTACAAGCCAACATTCTAAAAGGCCTGAGGGGAAGTTGTAGGTCTTTCTAGAATCTAGCTTCAAGAAGTCACACAACACCACCTCTGCCACATTCTATTGGTCAAGAAATAATCAAGGCCAGTCTAGATTAAAGAACAGGGAAATTGGACTCTACTTCTTGACATGAAGAGGAGAATGCTCATAACAGAAGAAAAGGGGTTACTTTCAAACTATCTGACACAAATGGATAGAAAGTAGGAAGTGAAAGGAGAAAAATAGTACTCTAGTGTTCTCTAAAAAGATGTACAAACCCAAGTACACAAGGTTAAAATATTGTGACATCTTAAATCTTTATCTTTTACCTTTTAATTTCTGTTTTTATTAAGTAAATGCAACATTAGTACTCTGATGCATGAATGGTGTATACTCAAAAAATTTCATTAACAAGGATGGAAGGAGTTCTCTGCTCTCTGCTGTAAAAATGATAGAGTATAAACATTAGTGACATAAAGAGTGTTTGGGTGGCTCAGTCACTTAAGCGTCTGACTCCTGATTTCAGCTTGAGTCATGATCTCAAGGCCATGAGATTGAGCCCATGTTGAGCCCCAGGGCGTGCATGGAGCCTGCTTAAGATTCTCTCTCTTCCTCTCCTCCTGCCCCTCCCCCTTACCACTCATGCTTTCTCTTCCTCTCTCTCTCAAAAAAAAAAAAAAAAGAATTAGTGACAGAAGTCTCTACTTAAGATTCTTCGCCATTTAAATAGAAGAAATAGGGCACTTGGATGGCTCAGTTGGTTAAGTATCTGCCTCTGGGCTCAGTTCATGATCTTGGGGTCCTGGGATCAAGTCCCACATGGGGCTCCCTGCTCAGTGGGGGGTCTGCTTCTCCCTCTCCCTCTTCCCCTCCCCTCCATTCATGCTCACTCTCTTTCAAATAAATAAATAAAATTTATAAATAAATAGAGTAAATATTTTCTTTTTAAAAGTACTAATAAAGATGCATATTCAAAAACACTTTGAAACCACTGACAAAGGGTGGCCTATTTCTACTCAGGAGTGGTGATGACTTCAAGTTTACCAGGAAATTCATGTGTTAGGATGTACTTAGAAAAATACTAGAAAATCTTAGAATGGATTTCTAGAATACTATCTAACAAATCATGATTCTTTTGATTTAATTCTATTGTTTTGGGGTGTGAATGAAAGATTCTAATCTAAGATTATGGAAATGTCCAAGTACCTACCTATATTTTCACTGAGACGTTGATAGTCTTCTCTATTCATTGTAAGAAATGTTTGTGATAAATTATAGATAGCTGCAAATTATTTGACATCCCTCCCATTAAGATGCCAGCCCTTAATGACATCTGCCTAAATCTGAGTGAGCCCTGGAACTAACTGATGGACTAATAGAATACGGTCATGAGAGATATTGAGCCAGCTTTAGACCCAAACCTTAATATGCTAGCAGCCTCTATTTCCTGTCTTCTGGAATACCTGCTCTTAGAATCCAGTTGCCATCCTGTCAAGGAAGCACAAACAGCCCAATAAGGAGGTCCATCCAGAAAGAAACTGAGAACTCTGGACAACAGCCCCAGTTAAACTCTTCACCTACAGTCAGCACCAATTTTCCAGCCCTGTGTCACCCTAGAAATGAACCCTAAAGTCCTGGTTGAACTATTCCAGTTGATTCCACATGGAACAAGGACAGGCTTGGTAGAAACTACAGATTTGTGAGCAAATGAAATAATGGTTGCCATTTGGGGGGTGGCTTACTACACAAAAATAGGTAACCAGAAGAATGTCCTAACCTTAGTTGTCAAATTGTAAACTTACTGTAATGCCACCTTTGCTCCCCAATAAATTAAAGATAACGAGTTTTATTTAACATGAGAACCCATCATCTCTTATTTTATGACAAATAGTGCAATAGAACTCTGCTATAACATGACATTCTATCATACAAATAGGAAAAAAAATAGTGTCCTTTATACAGTAATCTTCATTCCTGAGAGTGGCCCCATAGTCATGATGAATTAACCTCAAAACAGTGTCACCCTTTTTCCTGGATTCTCTCTGTAATCAATAATACATATTTGTGAGATTGCTGATGTGTGATTAAAGGGACAGAGTGCAGTCATGAAAGACAATAAAACTTGAGATTCAAAGGGGCCAAATTTGTTTCCTTGGTCTCATAAATGGTCCATTTTAGCCAACTTAATCCCAAGCAAAACAAGAAAACATAAAAGTAACAGCAAAATGCATTGAAAATTTCATAATATCAACTAGGTTGGTTCAGACAACAGCATTAAAATGAGATTCTACAGTAGCAAATCAAAAAGTTCTAGGGGGAATAGTAGTATTCCCTGACTTTATAATTAATATTTCATATACATAATCCATAGGAAACTGGAAGTGACCACAAGAAGCTACACACTGTTTCTGTGAAAGATCAATAAGACTAAACAAAGTTCTAGATTATCAACTGTACTAGAAAAACTAATAAACAGTAGTTTTGCAATTACTAAAAAGTGTATCTTTTATTTCCTAACAACAGGACTTCGACAGTCTCAGCTTGGACATAAAAAAATCTGTAAAACAAGTTGCATATTGAAAGAGAGCCAAAGGAACAGAAAACAAGTATCAGCGTGAGATAAAACACACCACTAAAGGGAAGCAAGGATGCATTTCTCCTCAGCTTCAGTAAAGCCAAAGAGCATCAAAACTGGGTGATATGAATTTGTCAAAGATGTCAGACAGAAGCCTGCCCTTCGATCATAGCATACTGGCACAGCACTGGTAAGAAAAATCTTGTCGGGTTCCAGTCTGGTTTAATCTGGTTTATGGACTAGTGACAGATGCAATTCATAATCTTTGTTTTAACATGATATACAAGAAAATCTAAATGTACAACCTGCCTGTGTGTCTGGAGACTTTTCCCTTTCACTTTGATGCACTGCCTTTTGATGAATATTTAGCTCAGCAATTTTTATTTCTGTACACTAAGGAATTTTATAGTTCTAAAAGAGCTTTTAAATCCTTTGGCAGCGATTCATTCATCTTAGTAAAACAATAGCTGGCAGATATATACAGTCTACAGGAAGTCAGGGTAACAACTTGGGTCATTTTTTAGGTGAGCTTCTCAGCAAACTTTGATTTGTCCTCTACAAAATGAAGATTTGTTTTCTTAAATGAAAGTACATGATTTCTTTTTACTTTATATTCTAAAGTCAATAAACAAATCATCAAATAAAATCTGATCCACACCAGCTTTCATAATTCACATCTGGGGCTGCACAGCTTACAATATTTTCCACCATAATATTTCTATAAAAATAACCCTATAACATATTATAATCAAGGAAAACAATATAGTTTTTCTGGGACCATCCATCAATATTCATACTAAAAATTTGCTTATCTCCCAATTTTGATACTTGACCTTTAGTCATAATAATAATAAGGTATAAATATTTAGGAAATGTCTTTTAAACAGCTAATGAGATTATATTCAATTTTTTTTTTAATTTTTTATTGGTGTTCAATTTACTAACATACAGAATAACCCCCAGTGCCCGTCACCCATTCACTCCCACCCCCCGCCCTCCTCCCCTTCTACCACCCCTAGTTCGTTTCCCAGAGTTAGCAGTCTTTACGTTCTGTCTGTTTTGCCTAAAGATTAGCAGAAAGGATATAAGTAGTGTCAGATTCAAATTGATTCTTTCCCAAATAACAATCAGCTGCTGGTATTTGCACCACTCCTCTGGGTTAAGGGATTATTTCTAGAAAGATTTTTTTTAAATACACTACATAAGTGAGTCAACACATTGGGTTACTGATAACTAGCAACAGTTTCAGATATATTTGTTTAGCATAATAGATAGCTGGTATTGACCATCCTATCCTGAAATGTAGCTCCTATGCCATGCCTATCTACCCCTATCTCTCTTGATGCACTTTCTATATTCTGTCTTTTTAGAAGTTATTATCAAAGATGTCTTATATATTTGATGTCCTTTTTTTAAGATTTTATTTATTTATTTATTTGACAGAGAAAGAGAGAGAGAGCACACAAGCAGAGGGAGCGGCAGGCAGAGGGAGAAGCAGGCTCCTTACTGAGCAGGGAGCCCAAAGCAGCACTCGATCCCAGAATCCCAGGATCATGACCTGAGCCAAAGGCAGACAATTAACTGACAGAGCCACCCAGGCACCAACATGTGATGTCTTAATTGTCTGTCAACCCCTATTGGAATATAAGTGCATGAGGGCAGAGATTTTCTTTTATTCTATCCTGCATTCCCAGGGTCTATGATAATGCCTGTCACACAGCAGATTTCATTCTATTTGTTGAATGGGTGGATGGATGGGTAGATGGATGGATGGATCGATAGATCAATCAAACAAGATCCAAAGGTATCTTGGATCTTGGAAAATAAGAAACTCAGTGGGCTACTATAAAAGAGTTTAGGAAATTAAAGGTAATATGTGAGTGTTATGGGTTGAATTGTATCCTCCCGAAAAATAAATGGTCAAGTCTTAATCACTGGTTCCTATGAATGTGATTTTATTTGGAAATTAGGCATTTGCAAATATAATCAAGTTACATGTTAAGACAATTAACATTAACTCACTCTAACCCAGTATGACTGTTGTCCTTTGAGAAGAGAAGAGACAGACACATACAGAGGAAAGAGCCACATAAAGATGTAGGCAGAGATTGGGAGTTATGCTCCCCCAGACTAAGGAATACTTGGGGCTAAAAGCTGGAAGAAGTAAGGAAGGATCCTCCCCTAGAGGCTTCGGAGGCGTCAGCATGGTACTGCCAACATTTTGACTTCTGACTTCTAGCATCAAGAACTGTGAGAGAGTACATTTCTGTTGTTTTAAGTCACACAGTTTGTGGTACTTTGTTAAAACAGCCCTAAGAAACTATTACTAATACTATTGCTAATAATTTTAGTATTGTTACTAATATAACACTAATAATTTTATTTTCTGTTAATTTTCACTACCTGGAGATATTTTATATTTTATTAATGTTATTTTCAATTAAACCATTAAAAAGCTTTTTCTTTTCTTTTTTTTTTTAATTTTATTTATTTATTTATTTATGAAAGTCACACATAGAGAGAGAGGCAGAGACACAGGCAGAGGGAGAGGGAGAAGCAGGCTCCATGCACCGGGAGCCCGACGTGGGATTCGATCCCGGGTCTCCAGGATCGCTCCCTGGGCCAAAGGCAGGCGCCAAACCGCTGCGCCACCCAGGGATCCCTAAAAAGCTTTTTCTATTCTAATAAATTCAAGTATTATTTTTCATACTACTAAACCTATAAAAATAGTTAGTCGCTGCTTTCAATTAAAAAGAAAAAAAAAAGCTAAGGGTGGCTCAGTAGTTTAAGCATCTGTCTTTACCTCAGGTCATGACCCCAGAGTTTTAGGATCAAGCACCACAGCAGGCTCCCTGCTCAGTGGGGTGTCTGCTTCTCCCTCTGCCCTTCCACCTCTGCTCGTGCTCTCTCTCTCTCTCTCAAATAAATAAATAAAATTGTAAAAAATATATATATATGATACATTAAAAATAATAATTTAAAAAAATTAAGCTAAAATATACCCTTAGACAAAACAGAAGGTTGTTAGTTTTATAAAAGATGATTCATTTTATGATGATTGTAATCTCTGAGTGGTGATCTCAACTGATGTATTTTAAATTATTTTACTTACAAAACTTTAATCTGCAATTTCCAGGAATATCACCTCTTTAGGTATAAGGTACAAACATGAACTAGACATATGTTCAAGCCACTCCCTTAGCCATTACCAGACTCATTACACGGAGAATTAAATGAGATCATGAAAAGAAAATCAAGACTGCAATAAAAAACTAGAGAACTAGTTTTCTGGATCCACTTAGCTCCAACTAATGAGGTCCTTGAGAATACTTTTATCACCAGCTTCTTCGAATTCATAAAGGTTGTCTGGGGAAATGAATTTTAATCAGTTAAATAAAATCCAAAATAATCTAATATTTCCAAGGCATTACTAACAGAGGAGTAGGGGAGTGTGCAAATTTTATTTTATTTAGATTTTTCACTTATGTCTCTAAAAGGGAGAAAGTTAGCTTACCTTCACTTCACATTTCACTTTCATTTTTGCTAAATCCACACAAAATCAGAATGCCTAACAGAAATTTTGCCAATAACATTAGCATGTCAAGACATGAAAATATTAGAGGTTTTAATAACTTAGAAAACAACAGATGTTGGTGAGGATGGGAAGAAAGGGGAACCCTTCTGCACTACTGGTGGGAATGCAAACTAGTATAGCCACTCTGGAAAACTATATGGAGGTTTCTCAAAAAGTTAAAAATAGAACTACTCTATGACCCAGCAATTGCACTACTAGGTATTTATCCAAAGGATACAAAAGTGCTGATTTGAAGAGCTACATGCACCCCAATGTTTATAGCAGCATTATCAACAATAGTCAAATTATGGAAAGAGCCCAAATATCCAACAATTGATGAATGGATAAAGAAGATGTGGGGATATATATATTTATATATCTTGTGTGTGTGTGTGTGTGTGTGTGTGTGTGTGTGTGTATCCCCCAATGCATGTATGTATATACAGTGAAATATTACTTAGCCATCAAAAAAGAATGAAATCTTGCCATTTGCAACAATGTGAATAGAACTAGAATGTATGGGCAGCTCCGGTGGCACAGTGGTTTAGCGCCGCCTGCAGCCCGGGATGGGATCCTGGAGACCCCGGATCGAGTCCCATGTTGGGCTCCCTGCATGGATCCTGCTTCTCTCTGCCTGGGTCTCTGCCTCTCTCTCTCTCTCTCTCTCTGAATAAATAAATAAATAAATAAATCTTTAAAAAAAATGGAATGTATAAGTGAAATAAGTCAGTCAGAAAAAGACAAATATGTGACTTCACTCACGTGGAATTTAAGAAACAAAACAGATGAACATAGAGGAAGGTAAGGAAAAATAAGATAAAAAGAAAAGGGGATGGAAACCATAAGAGACTCTATAGTTAAGAGAACAAACTGAGGGTTGCTGGAAAGGAAGAGTGTGGGGTGATGGGTATTAAAGAGGCACATGTTGGGATGAGCACTGGCTGTTATATGTGTGTGATGAATCACTAAATTCTATTCCTGAAGCCAATACTACACTTTATGTTAACTAACTTGAATTTAAATTAAAAAATATATATCAGAGGTTAAATTAGAAGTTGTAATTGACACTATGATCTTGGTAAGCCCAAAAGATGGGAGGAAAAGGTGGGAGACTACAAGTTGATATCAAAATTTTAGCAACTGAGTCAATTAAACATATGTTGCTTCTTTTTATAGATAAGACAATGTTTCATAAAAATGAAATTCTGAGGAATAATAGTAATCTGTAATTCAAATGTATTGAGGATTACAAAAAAGATAATGGGGAATATCTTTAAATTTTAACTCTCTTTTGTAAATTATATTATGTTTTTTAAAGATTTTATTTATTCATAAGAGGTGCAGAAGGAAAGGCAGAGACATAGGCAGAGGGAGAAGCAGATTCCAAAGGGGAGCCTGATGCAGGACTTCATTCCAGGACCCTGGGATCACGACCTGAGCCAGAGGCAGATGCTCAACCACTGAGCCACCTGGGTGCCCCTATATTAGATCCTTAAATGAATTTTCATCTAAGAGCTGTGAAGATTTTCCCAATCTCTCTCAGATTTTGTTAATATAAAATTATTTCATAAGTCTCTTTGGTTATATAACATTTATCTTTTTGGTTACTAAAAATATCTGTTGATTGTTATCCTAATGTTAGAATATTTTAGGTGTTTGTTGTTGCTATTTGTTAGAAGGGATTTTTTATTCTTATTTGTTTCTTACAAATTCAACATTTTAATTTTCTAATCCTATACAAGCAGATATTTTATCCTTCTATTTTAATTCTTTGATTTAAAAAAAAAAAAAGCCTAGGACTTTTAGAGTGAGGTTAGAGTATAATCTATACAACTGAGATGTTAGCCAAGAAAAAAAGAATACACTAGATGGAAAGGTTACAAGTAAAGAAAAACAGAATTCAAGAATTTAAACTAACAAAACTACATTGCTTTAAATGAATATGATATTTGTGAACATTTTAATTTAGTTTACCACAAATGAATTAAAGAACTAGAAATATAATGGATTAGTAACTCAAATTCCTTTGCTAGCCACAACTTCCATCCAAATTAATATTTTTCCTCTGAATGCAATAAGTAATATCTAAACAGAAAATTTAGCAATGTATTGCAAGGAGAACAAAAATTATTTGACTTCTAGAAATAAAAGAAAGTTAGTTTCAGGTAAGACAAAAAAAATTGGTATAGTAATAACAAAAACTGCCCATGATAATAAATTATCAACTGAATGGGGAAAAAAAGACTTTATTATTATATAATATCTTTAAGAAAAATCATACTCAGTTTTCCACTCAATTGGAACAAATAGATAAAGCTCAGATTTTGAAAAGGATATGGGACTTAAATTTACAGGTGACTGCTTTTTTAAGAATGCTAAAACCATTCAATAGGGAAAAGAAAGTCTTCAATAAATGGTGCTGGGACAACTTATATCCACTTCAAAAAGAGAAGAAGAAAAAGAACGAAAAAGAAAGAAAACGAAAAGAAAGAAAGAAGAAATAAAGAAAGAAAGAAAAGAAGAAAGGAGAAAGAAAGGAGGAAGGAAGAAAGGAGTGAGGGAGGGAGGTAGGGAGGGAGTCTTCACGTACTTACTTCCGTGCCTGTCACCACACGACCTACCTCCCCCTCCCCCCCTCCCGCCCTCCCTACCTCCCTCCAAGAAAGAAAGAAAGAAAAGAAAATGAAGTTGAACCTCTACTCCACACCATATACAAAAATTAGTTCAAAACAACTCATAGACCTAAGTGCTTAAGAGCCAAGTATAAATATTTTAGAAGAAAAATCAGAAGCAAATCTTCATGACCTTATTAGCTGATTTTTTTTAATATGACACCAAAGGCACAAAAGACAAAAGAAAAAATAAAGTAGACATCATCAAAATTAAGAACTTATGCTTCAAAGAACATCAAAAAATGAAAGACAATCTACACTATGGGAGAAAATATTTGCAAATCATGCATCTCATAAGGGATGTGTACAGAATTTAAAAATGTTTAAAAACTGACAATTTAAAAAAATCTAACATTAAATTAGGAAAAGGATTTGAATCAATATTTCTCCAAAGACATTATACATATAGTCAATAAGTACATGAAAGGACGCTCACTACCAAAAGAACTCTGTTTTCTTTCAAGTGATGTAACCACAATCGATGTAGAGTTCTCTCTTGTGCTTGGAAGCAGCCTTCCTTGCTATACTTGGCCATCAGGATAGAAAACAGTAATATTTAGTATGGCTTGTACATAAAATGATTTTAACAATCAGTCCTCTACATTTCTTTGAAATGAGATTTAGATTTTCTTCAACCGTATTTTAAGGCTAATTCTATTTATTCCTTTGGCTATTTAACCTTAATGCAATATTTATATGATAATATAACAGCTAATATTTTTAAGCACTTATTACATGTTAGACACACATGTAAGCCTTTTTATGGATTAGTTTTTTAAGCCTCAAAATAATCCTAAGAGAAAGTCACATTATAATCTTAATTTAGCAAATAGAAACACCGAAGCTTTGAAATGTGTAATACAATGGTTTCAAAGATGTCAACTTGGCTATACATAGGATCTGACAGCCAGGAATTTAGGCAAGTGAAATTACATGTAATCTGTCTACATTCCCATAGCTAGTAAATGGTGGAGCCAAATTTATGTTCGGGTGATCTGGCTCCAGAGCCTACATCCTTTTGCACTATTTTATATTCACACTTCTTTTTGGAGGTCTGTGTTTTTCCCAAAGTTGGCTTACTCATATAAATACTTGACAGTAGTACCATAGATCAACTAAAAGTTATACAGTATGATCATTTATCAGTTGCCAGTAATGATGAAGATGACACTTCCTTTTAGGATAAATCCTGTAATAGGGGTTGGTCTGTTTGACAAAATGTGATTTTGAGTCTCCACGACACTTGGTATATTAAGAGAACTGGTTTATTGTTGTACTATAGTAGAAAGTGCTCCTAAATACTAAAATTCTGTAGAATCAATTGCTACTTTTTTTTTTTTTTTTTTTGGTTTTTTGGCTTTTGAACTAAATTTACTCTTCATGGCAGCTAAACAAGGGAAGCCCCATGAAGGTTCTAAACTCTATCCAGACTCAGGACAATCCAGCCTCTGTCTAGATTTTGCTTCCACCCATTTCATATTTTGATATAATTTGTCACTCTGCCATGTCCTTGTTCAAATCACGTAGTCTGTATTCTCAGCTCTTATGCCAGAAACCACCATAAATTCCAACTTTAGGAAAATGTCGGATACATATTCTCACCCAATAAACTACTTTCAAACTTTATTTGGTTTGATCCTAATATATACACCACTAATTTTCACTTTATTCACTTCAAAAAAAATATTCACCTCTTTAAGCACATATTCCTGAATACATAAGCCTTGTACTTGTCTAGTAAAGACCAAATTTCAGTCCATGAAAATGGGAGGTTTTTGTTTTGTCTTGTTTCAAGTTTTTATTTAAATTCAAGTTAGTTAACATACAGTGAAATATTAGTTACAGAGGTAGAATGTAGTGATTCATCACTTACATACAACACCCAGTGCTCATCACAAGAAGTGCCTTCCTTAATGCCCATCCCCCACCGACCTCCCCTCCAGCAACCCTCAGTTTGTTCTCTATAGTTAAGAATCCCATAAGGTTTGTCTCCTCTTCCCCCCCCCCATATTCATCTGTTTTGTTTCTTAAGTTACACCTATGAGTGAAATCGTATAGTATTTGTCTTTTTCTGGCTTGTTTCACTTTGCATAATACATTCTAGTTCTAACCACATTGCAAAGGACAAGATTCCATTCTTCTGATGCCTGAGTAATATTCCACTGTCTAAAGGGGTTATATCAATCTCTACATTTTAAATCTAAAATAGATTTGGATTTAAGACCAAAGTGATCACTCTTCTTCCTCCTTTATAATATTCATTACCAAAATAGGTTGAGCTAGAATATCTCCACAACATTCTATATGCCTTACAAGACTCCTGTAATCCAAAAGGGCTCAACATGTCAATTTAGCTCTAGGGGGAAACTGACTAGCCAGTTATAAATTCTAGAAATTAGTCAGGGGAAAACAAACTTAAACTTAGATTATTGACTTAATATAAACTTTTCCTGGGCAAGTTGTTTATGACTCTCAGTTGGAATCCTGCAAGTGGGAAAGCAAGTACACCTGTCCAGAATCTTTTATAAAATGGTCAAATCATAAAAGACAGAACTAGAAGGAACTGCACAAAAAATCTATAAATTTTTTGTTTTACAGGTGATCAAACTGCAGCCATAGAAGACTGATTACATGTGACTGGATTTCTGGGTCCTTTTATTTCTAGCCTAGTGTATTAACCACTAAATAATACTGTTTTTCACTTCTCAAAGACCTATGCTTTGAGGCAGGTACTGTTATTGGTCACACAAAGAATGAATTTTGTTTTGTTTTAAAGGACAAAGAAATACTGAGAACAAATCTTTTAAACCTTTTAATTACCAGCTTTTGATCTCAATACCTATTCATTCCATGTTATCTGTTCTTGTTCCTACTCTCTCTCCCATGCCTACCCCCAAGCCTCCCACATCATCACTCTCTATGCCACCCTCCCAAAAGAAAACCTAAAGCTAGGTAGACGTTTTTAGGGTTTTTTTTTTTTTTTTTTTTTTTTTTACCTCTTGTATGCCGTGCCTTTATTTTTTTTATTTATTTATTTATTTATTTTTATTGGTGTTCAATTTACTAACATACAGAATAACACCCAGTGCCCGTCACCCATTCACTCCCACCCCCCGCCCTCCTCCCCTTCTGCCGTGCCTTTATTTTCATTTACACCTATCTATCATTTTTGACGAGCTGAAGAGGAGATTATATATTCTAATACAAGAAATCTCTTATGACTTTGCATAGTTTAGTTTTACTTAGTCTGAAGGAAAGGCTAATAATTCCTTGATATCCAAGCTATAGCTATAATTTTAGTTTCTTCCTGAGATTGCCTTTTATATAATATTACAAAATTTCAGAAGGCCTATTAGCTTCCAACAAATCAAGTTCCTTTGGTATGCTACTCAACAAAAAAGTCATGTTAGAAAAATGTGGTTTTATGTTCATTGTTTCCATACTATTATAATCTCCTGAAAAACAAGTCATGTTTATTTGTATTTGTGTTCAATAACAAAATGGGAAATCTACATATATTTTTTTATTTTCTAATTTGAAAGTAAGCTAGAAGATACCATCCATCATTTATCGCCTTATTTCTAATCTAATAAGGTAACAGACTCATATCATAGCCACCAGTTGTTTTAAATTCTCAATCGAGTCTTTGTATATTCTATGAGGGAAAAATTCATCAAAATCATACTATGAGAAAATCTGTTTTCTGGAAGACATTTAGTATGATGTCAGCCACTTGAACTGTAGGTTCTTTTATTGGTTCATTACATTTTATTTTAAAGATTAACTGATTTTGCTCTTCAGTGAACTCATATTTCTGAACCTGAAGATTCCTTGAGATTAAGCAGACATCCAGTTCACTTTAGGTACTTGTGGTTTATATCAACGGCTGAGATATTCAGAAATAACTCTACACAACAGATTGTTAGGAACAAAAGCAACTCAAACTAGACACAAAGACTATCTAAAAGGTTTTCACCAGGCATTCTGTGATTCCCTCAATGGAATGCAGAAAATTTTAATGTTATTTTTAATGAAGTTTGAAGACTGAACAAATTGTATTATGTATCAAGCACAGCAGTAATATTTTTAATATATACACAGACTACCTATAAGAAGTAGAGTTTTATTCACAAGTATTATAGAAATATGTTTTGCTATTAAGACCAAATGAAATCCTACAGGGATAACATCACTAAGATTACAATAATATTAAAAAGTTCAAAAAAGTTTCAAAAGTACTTTATTGAAATCTAAATTCTGGAAACTAAATTCAAATTCCCTTAGACACATGGAAACAATTTTCTCTCTTTTTAGTAACCAAACATATGATTTATTTCCTGTAATATTGTTATTTCATTGTTTTTGGTGTTACATTGTTTATGAGTTTTCTTCATTCATAATTCCTCTGAAAACAATATAAAATAGGCAAATATCTTACTGGTATATGTGAATATTTTTCCAGAAAATTTCTGGCTGAAATACAGAACCAAGACTAAATAACATGCAAATTGAATATGAGGGTAAGTCTTTAGAGCCAAAAGTTCCTGGGAAGCAAGAGTTTCCTAACCTAGCACAATGTCTTATATACATCAAATACTAAATAATTTGGGGGAATAATTGAAAAAATTCTGTAGAGAAAAAAACATCTATATTATCCTCTGTGTGATAACTTCTCAATGAAAGCTGACATAGTTTCAATTTTTTTGTACTAGAGTGTATAATTTCCTCTTTAGCTCATCAAGAATGACAGGTATAAATGAAAATAAAAGTATGGCATAGGAAATACATACTGCAACTTCTAATTTAAGTGATATTACAAAAGTGAAGAAATCTTTGGCAAAATAAGTCATTTCTCCAATCATTATCCAAATCTTTATGTCTTGGTGATTTATCTTTAAGCTTTTGTTATTTTACAATAGGATACAATAGAATAGAATAGAAAAATAGAATAGAATAGAATGTGAATTCATGTAAATTTTTCTGATGAGTTCTCAAAGTGTCAACCGAACTTTTAAAATCTTTATCTGTATGGATCACTTCAAATCACTAAACTTGTTTGAAATACTAACATAAAATCACAGTTAATGTTACAAGAGTATGAAGAAAGATATCTGAACCCTGCAGGCTTCTGCTGTCCTTAAAACACGTTCTTATAAGTGCTTCATTTTTATCCTCAAAAACAAATTCATACCTGTTACAACAAGAAAGTGGGGTTAGAAGGCAATTGAGACATAAATACAAAATAATTATTTTAAAATTTCTATCATTTTAAGCAATACTGTTTTTGAACATTGGATTGAAGGCACTGCAATGCTGTCAACAGTTCGGAGACCCAATTCATACCCTCTGTTTAGTGTTCCAAGCCAAGTTAATAAACATCTAGCTGTCTTACCCTCCCTTTCGCAGATCAACCCACTGAATGTATTGGCTCATGATCACATCTAAAAGATAAAAACTTTATTATTCAGGATGCCTGGGTGGCTCAGCGGTTGAGCTCCTGCCTTCGGCTCAGGGCATGATCCCGGATCCCACATAGAGTTCTACATCGGGCTCCTTGCATGGAGCCTGCTTCTCCCTCTGCCTGTGTCTCTGCTTCTCTCTGTGTGTCTCTCATGAATAAATAAATAAAATCTTTTTAAAAATACACAAAACTTAATTATTCAGTAACTGTATCTTAATACTCCTTTTATTTTGGTCTTCAGCATTATAAATTTTAAGAACTTTGTATGGAAAAAAAATAAGGACAATCATGGGCCAATGTTGCTACTATTATAATCCTTAAGTGGGGCGGGGGCAGGATAAAGTGAGTGTAAATCTTAGCATAAGATGCGTAAGTGCTTCAAGAGAAACTTACAAAATTTAAAAATAAAATCAACCATTCAATTACGTTTTTGTAGTTTTACTTTGTTTTGTAATTATACTTATTACTATGTTTTATAATTCAGGCATAGTGTTCCAAATAACTCTTTATTCTTTAACCTCAATTCTAATACTTCCCAATATTTGAAATAATTATATTTTTTAGGAAGCTGGCTTTCAGAGACAGTTGATAAACTAAAAACTCAACTTTTTAAGCTTTGAGCCTGCTACTAAATACTTATAAGAATTTATGTTCCCAATATTAATATTAAACAATTTAATAATCAATTAAGTGATTACTATACAAATATTTTAATATGTTAAATTTTAAATTCCATCTCCCTTTACATTAATGCTAAATGTAGAATTTAGAATCCTTATTTTACACACCTAGTCAACTATTTCCTCAGTGACCCCGGAGAGTTTTAAAAGGTCATGCTGTCTTTGCAGCTATAAACCAGACATATTCCCAAAGGAGGCTGTCAGTCCTGGGCTCAAAATGAAGTAAATCTATATTGCTGAATGGAAAAGCTGCATTGTTGTTTTTTGCTTTTTGTTTTGCATTGTTTTAAAGAACTTCCTAGCTAAAAAGATTCTCTACAAATTTATTGTGTCAGTAACTTTGTCTTGTATAACTCTGGAAAGAAATGTGAATAGTTCCACTCATTAAATAAAAATGTTTGATTAAGTAAAAGTTGATTAGAACTTAAAAAATTTTTAGTGAGTGATTGTGTGTATATAAAAATGTGAGTAATTAAGTGTTGTACCCAGGAGGTTAACTGGGACTATAGAAGCTGACCCTTTTGCTTTCAGTTGATATTACACATAAACCAACTCAAAAGACCAAGAATTAAATTCTGAATGAGTGATATTTCAGTAATTTTTCTTAAAGATGCTTTAAATCGGGGTGTCTAAGTGGCTCAGTTGGTTAAGTGTCTACCTTCAGCTCAGGTCATGAGCCTGTGATCGAGTCCCATAATTTCTCCAAAGGGCACTTTGTTGCCTTCTTGTGCTTAGACTCTACACAGCACTTCAACACTACTCTTGGGGGCCCTATTAACAGTGAAACAACCAAGAAAATGAACAAAAACACAAAAAAATGACAATAAATGGACTGCAAAAAGGATACTTGTTTGCGGTTTAAAAGCTAAACCAATAAGGCCAAGAATCAGCCTGGTGGATGTCAGTCGGAAATGGAAGTGTGAGATGACTCAACTTTGTCATCACTATGTGCATGTTCACAAATGACTACAGGAATGATACAAGTATTGATTTGGAGTTACAAATAAATTTTTGCAAGTAGATGAAATGTAAATATGAAATCTGTAAATAATGAGCATTTACTCTACTTTTACTATCAAGGTGAAAGTCCTTAGGTTTCATACACACAGAGTAGCATTCTCTAAGGTCCTTTTTCAGTAATCTAATACTGAAATAAAATGTATTATTATACAATAATAATGTTATTTGCAACATTTTCAACAATTTCCTGCCTCAGGACAAACAACAGTTGTATTTCATCAAAAATTTCTAATATAGTATTAATTATATATGTACTTAACATTTTAAGTGTTTAAGTGCCCAGAAGATGCTATAAAAATTTACCAATATATGTTAATAGCCACATACAGGCTATTTAAATTGTCAAAAAGGGGAGCATCTTTGCCAATCTCAGTATGCCAATCCAAAGGTTCCATTTCAAAAGCAGTTAATCATACAAGTTTAAAAGATGGAAAAAGTACATTCAAACACACTGTTTAAACCAGTAACACAGAGAAGAAATGGAGGTTAGAGGACATAGAAATATATTTCTATTACTAAAAATACAAACTTGAGGTTGATAAAAATTAAAAGTTAATTAGTAAAATGATTCACTCTCATAAGCTAGTGAGAGTTGCTCAATATAACTACTGTTATTACATACTGATTACATTTCCATATTCAAAAACTACTAAAAATTCATAGTCAAGTCTCATTTGTCAAACTAATGCATACATCTTGTAATTTTACAATGTAGAATTTTCAAGATTCAGCTATTGTTCAGTTCAACTTCCTTATCTTAAAGACTTTAGTGACTACCAGCTCAACGTAAGCCAATCTCAAGCTGCACCACATTCTTATTTGTGGAGTGTGATATTATATATCAAAGAGGACAAAAATTCATAGAGAAATCCAGGAAAGACAACTGCTGGAAGACAGTGGGTCTTTTTACATGACATAAGGTGTGTGGTCAGAGATGCAATGAAAGAGGTCTATTTCGATAATCACTGTAGCTATTCTTATTTTTTGTAATCTAGTATGAATTCCATCAAATCACTCAAACTAAATGTGATTTTCTAACAAGATTTATCAGTGTTTATTGAGAGAGATGTCTATTGCTAAAAGGCAACATAACAGAATGGAAAAAGAATGGCCTTGCAATTTGGACAGACCTGGTTTAAACCTCAGCTCTTCCAGTAACTAAGACCGCAGCCTTAGGCAAGTTAGAAACCAACTGATCTTGTTTCCTCATGTGCAAAATAAGGAAATTAAGTCCTAACACCAAATGGTTGTGTTGTGAAAACTAAAAAAGGTTAAAATATAAACAGCATCTAACATAGAACTTAGTTACATATGATTACTCAATACCTAATAGTTCTTTGGCACAGGATAATGTCAAAGAATTCTGAAATCACCACCTCAATTTCTTAGGTTACCAGATGTTATCAAATATCTAAATATGATTGCTGTTGATTCCTGAAGTCATCCAGTTTTATATACAATTTGTAGAGTATGTGAATAAAAAGAAAAAATAAGCCTTCAACTCTTAAGTACAAACATCAATGTTTTGTCAATAAGCCACACCATCAGCAAGAGCACATATAATCCATGCTGACAATTTTTCCCTCTGGATTTTTGGCACAATAAACTCATAATGCATCATACCCAATTGATTTTCTAACATGGCGCACAGAAAAAGAAGTGAGATAGTTAAGCATTATTGTTTCAGTCAATAAAAATTACAAGATGACTTTAGATATTAAATAGAAAAGCATAAGTGATAAGCCATCCTCTGTAATTCTGGCTGAAATTTTTATTCACTTTTTGAACATATAGAGTCAATAAAACTGTCTTCAACAGATAAACTTTCAGACTAAACTAACCTGATAGTTGTGTCATCATTTCAAAGCACTTGTGTAGCTACCAAGAAAGACATCAAGAACCTTGCCCATAATTCCCTAGTGTAAGGCTGAATTCTCCTTTACTACCCAAAAAAAAAGAAAAGAAAAAACCCTTTCAACCCTTTCAATTGTTCTGCAGTTTTATCTTAGAATTTTTGTTTTTTAAGAAATATCCATAGGTAATCTCAGTGACAAATCATATAATTTGGTCTATACCAGAGTAACAATACACTATAAATCAGCGTCTCATTTTGCTGTAATTGCCTCCTTAAAATAGCTACAATGGGATCAATGTCTCAAATTCTTTTTTATTATACACACATTATTAAAAGCATCAATGACAAAATGCTAACTGAGTACAGCAGAAGAGCAGCTGGTTCCATGGCTCCATGAAAAGAATGTTCTGAAAACAGTTCAAGAATGTTTGATCCACTTCACAAGGATTCTGTTCTAAAATTTCAAAGCCACGTTAAAAAGTGATAATTGCTATCTGCAGTGGAAAAGAGGAAGTCCAAATGTTGGAATTAGGCCAAATATTATCAACAACTATCTTTTGGATACTTAATGAATTTGCTTTCTTCCGTCCTACCAAATATGGCTTTAACCTGCATATTATGAATTGAAAGACCTGGGGATGTTTTTATTTCTTTAAAGGAGGCCCAGGTTTTAAGGCTAATCAGCTATACACCACTCCGAATCACTCAGCAAGACAGAGGAATGTGCTGCCTAATGAAAATATAATCACTCTCATAATTAAGTACTTAATGTATTAGTTATAATTTTATTTTGAGACTGCTAAATCCATGTTCTCTTTCTCTTGTTCTTTCTTTGTCCTGGCATACTAATTACATTTGAGTTTCTTTCTATAGTACCCTGCCATATTCATTCTAGTTCAACTAGTACAAAACTATCTCATCTTATGAATATCAGGAAACAGAAAATTAAAAGATAGTAAGTGGATTTTTTTTCTTTTCATGAAAGAAAAAGAAAGAAATCACACTTAAGTCCGTTCACTGAAGGAAGCCTACTGAGCATGTTCTGAACACTAGAAAAACTGATTCAAAAACTTACTCATAATATAAGCTATGTGTGTTATCTGTGGTATTGTGATTCATATTATTGAGATTCAATTACTTCATCAAGTAGGAGACAAATAATGATTATAATATTGATCCACTTCAGCAAGATATTGTGACGAATGACGAATAAACGAGCCATCTGACATTATTATATAGAACATGAAGCTCCATTACTCATGCTGCAGTGTTCTGCAGTGGATTAATTATAAGCTTCTAAGAGCCAAAGAACATAATGTGCCATACTTAATACCACTTGATAGGTACAACTCTATCACCCTTTTCCAGCTACTGAATAATTCCATGCTCTGCAGACCGTACTACTGCTTCCAAACATAACAATGCACTCTTAACAAGCTCCCCAGCTTGAGTAACAGAATGCAACAGAATACTGCTCATTTTCAAACATATTCTGATCTCCGACTTATTTACTCTTCACAAACTTTTTCTCAGTGATGCATCCAAAGGAAGCTCCTGGGTGGCTCAGTGGGTTAAACATCTGCCTTTGGCTCAGGCCATGATCTGGAGGTTCTGGAATACAGTCCCACGTCTCAAGATCCTGGGATTGAGCCCCAGGGATTGGGCTCCCTGCTTAGTGGAAAGTCTGCTTCTCTCTGCCCTTCCCTCCGCTCATGCTCTCTCTCAAATAAATAAATAAAAATCTTTAAGAAAAAAATGATGTATCCAGAGCCCCACACAATTCCTTGAAGTAACTTCATTTAAAGTCTTACTATGTTACAGAAGAAAAAAGTGGGCAGAAACCTATTATATAGACAAAATTTTTAATTATTGCACACTGTGACTACAGTAAATATTCCTCCTATATAAAAATATAGTTTACATGAATAAAGATGAAGGCAAACGCTAAAGACAAGGTGTGGGCAAAAATACTCAATCATTGTCTCCAGTCTTCCCTTTCTGAGTTGTTTTTCTCCTATGAGACTGTGCCTTTGCCTTACCTAAAGTTATTTTCCAAAAGTAACCCTGCCTACAGTGTGGTTGACTCTTCAACATCCATCCCACCTCCAAATGTTCAAATAAAGCCAACTATGATAATTTCTTCCCCCATGCCAACAATTAACATTAGTTTCAGAGAAGAGTTGGTCTACATCAATTTGGTTGTTCAGAGAAGATAGTTCTCCCTCCTCTCTCTCCTGCCCCACACCCACCCCCCAACCATGTCCCTTGACGAAATATGTTGTTCCGTTTGCTGTGGGCAGCCACATTAGATCATGAGAAAATTTGCCTCAAAATAAAGGGATACATATTGGCTCAAGGTGTTTAAGGATATTTCTGCCAAATCATTAGCTGATGGCTATGCTGAGCTCTTCAGTGGCATCATATGAGAGTACAGACCTACAGAAGTCATTTAGTAAAAACATGAAACAAACAATAAGGTAGGGGTGAAACCCAATCTATGGCACAGACTGTGCAATGAGGTCTTGAGTTGGGTACAGATATAATCTTCTCTATGGGAAAAATGTTTATCATTTATTTATGGCAAAGTTATTTCTAAGTATAACCTCATACTTGGCACAGATTGGGCAATTTGATCTAGATATACTTTCTCTACGGCATAATCTACACATCCTATGGTGATTAGGCACAAGGCTGAATACAGTTTTTGCTTAGTATGTAATACTGATTTCTTGTATATTGCTTACACTTTGTATCTACTTCATTTGCATATTTCACAAAATTACTTGAAGATAAAGTACTATATCCTATTGTAAAATAACAAGAGCCCAAAAAATTACCAAGATACAAAAATTTAGATAATTATTGGGGAAATTTATTTTTCCAAAGATTTCTTCACTTTTGTGATATCGCTTACATTAGAAGTTGCAACATGTATCTAAAACAGCTAACTTAAAAAAAAATAAAAATAAAAATAAAACATCTAACTTATAAAACTTTATGTTACACAAAATGTTTCAAGAATATATCTGTTGGATACACCTGAAACTAATATAAAACTGTATGCTAATTATACTGGAATTAAAAAACAAATTTTTAAATGTATCTGATGAATAAAGTGAGGTACATTTAATAAGAAGCTAAGATAAATTTTCTCTAAAATAGTTATTTTAAATTTTCTGGTTTGCCAGGCATCAGAAGCAGAGATGCCAGGCAGAGAATATTTGTCCTCAATTGGATGAAACCCAAATACATTCCCAAACATCTATAACTTCTCCAGTTTATTATTTTTTTTAAATCAATGCCCAGGAATCAGTGGCATTTCCTTTTTTTTTTTTTTAATTTTTATTTATTTATGATAGTCACAGAGAGAGAGAGAGAAACAGAGACATAGGCAGAAGGAGAAGCAGGCTCCATGCACCGGGAGCCCGACGTGGGATTCAATCCCGGGTCTCCAGGATCACACCCCGGGCCAAAGGCAGGCGCTAAACTGCTGCGCCACCCAGGGATCCCTCCAGTTTATTCTTTAAAACTCCCATAAACCTTATGGGTAAAACTATAAATGGCCATTTTCCCCATTCAAAACTTTAGGAAATGAATAAATCTTGTTAAGTCTATGAGCCTAGCAAAAAAAAAAAAAAAAAGAAAAAAACAAAACAAAGCAAAAAAAAAAAAAAACAGTTAATTGCTGAATACTGCTTATATTGAAAAAAGTTATCTTAATCCAAAAAAAGACATTTTAACTGTGGTTCTCCTCCAAATAACTATTTTTTAGAAATGCTTTGTTATTTACCATCCTATAACGCTTTAAAATAAGATTTTTTGGAGAACATTCTTTGACTTAATGTTTCCCTCTAATAATTTACATTTTCTAAAATTGATTTATAGACCATGTTAAAAAGCTATACATGTTGGATATTTATCCTTTTTATTGTATTTAGTTCTCAACAAAAATTAATATGAAAGATAGCCAGACTGCAATGGGCTCTTTTTGCTCTTCTAAACAATATTTAGCGTAAAAGGAAAATTTTCTAAGAACAGCATTATAGTTCTAAATTATGTAGAACAATTAATAAAAGTGAAGGAAAAGCTTCAAAGTATTTTAAGAACATGTAAAATAAAGTCTGATAAATGAAAGTTTTTAACTAGCAGCTATACTACCATTTGGTCAGTTAAACATGCTAAAAAAGCTAAGTAAGTGTTATTTGAATTATGTACAAAGATATAATTTGCAATATGCCCTGTTTTGTAAAAATGCTACATATTACCCCAGTGCCCCAGGAGCAGTTTTTTGCTCTCCTTCATGAATACCAGAAAAGAAATAATAAAACATTTCTAATGTTATCTACACATTACGAAAAATAAATACTGAGACATAAGTGCTCAAATAAATGGCACAGCCAGAGAAATAGAAAGCAAGGGCAATTTATCCATCAATGGAGATGAATAACATATCTCATGCCTTGGGCATTTTGAAGAATTCTCTTTCAGAACTCAACGTATTTGGGGGGGAAATTAGGGTTCACTGAGATGAAACTTTTCAAATGCAAAATTTACAAGAATATAAACCTCCAACTAGGGCAGTAAAAAGAGAAATAAAAATTATATGAATAAACAAGGGAGTTACCCAAAGGACTATATAAAGCCAGGATTGGTAAATTTCCACTCATATTAATGCATAGAATGTACACTGGTAAGAGAATGGTGTAATGGCACTTTTTGAACCAACTATTCTTGAATTCATCCCATCATTGCTAAATGAAAATACAGCACCCTTAAACTTTCAAGGAACATTCTTCTCATTAATATATGTCTAAAATTCACCATCCTTCAAAGGTCATTACAAAGGCCACCGTCTTCAGCAGACCTACTTCCAACCCTGACTTCCATCTTGACCATAGTGATTTTTCTCCAATTGTTGAATTCCACATATAAGGCTATATACATCTTTCTTCAATATGTTAATATTTTGTCTTATATAGACAGAGGCACAGAAATGTCACAGTTATGAACTGACTCTTCAGACATACAGTTCAAACTCTAGAGCTAGAGATTTAACTCTCTGCTTCAGTGTTCTAAGCTGTTAAATAGGAACAATAGTAACAGCACTCTACAAGGTCACTGCAAAAAATAAATAATATACTTAAGTTGTCTGCCTAGTAGTTTGGCAGTCTATTAAGTTAAACCACTACTACTACATTGTGATCATTTGTACATCTTTTTATCCTATATTAAATCATAAATCTTTTCTGAAAGAAGCAGAGTATGAAAATATAATTCCGTGAGTACTCATTTGCTTTCCTTAAAGTCACTTTGCTATTATTTACTAATCTAAATGGAGATTAATTCTTCCAAAACAGTACACAATGCCTCCCACACTTGCTTTTTGAATAAGTTTTTCCTACCTTAGTATTCATACCCCTAGCCTTTTGATAGAAAAGCAGGCAAAAGAAAGGAAGACTTTTCTGAAGTTCAGAAGTTTTTTGTTTTCAACTATAAATATAAAGGATTGAGCTACATCATCTAAGGACATCTAAGATATCCTTCAATTTTAATATTCAAGAACTCTGTAACACCCATTAGAACCAAGTCATTCCTGCTCTATGCTGAAGCTTCTTCTGAGCTTTGCTAATATTCTTTGCCTTCTTGTTTCAATGCCCTCTCTCCAAAATGTCATCCCTGTGGTTTGTATTTTCTGGAGTGCCACATTACTTCACTTTCCCCTTTGTCCAGTCACTAACGTAACAGATACATTGTTATAATATTCCATCTCTGTTGCTAAAAACTATTAAGTCCTATAAACAAGGAGGGTGGTCTTGTTTTCTAGATGGTTTCTGAATACACCATCATTAAATCACTTGTTAGCCACTTTAATGGGAAATCTTTAGAGGAAACAGCTCATGTGCTAACTCAAATCTATGAAATATTTGCCTAGCAAAAAATATTTGGCCTGAGGAAGAAATGACTCATATAAACACCACCAGTTTTCACCTTGGCACTCCTTTAGTCCCCAAGTCCTTTTGAGCTTACAGATGGTCTTAATTAAAAATAAGTAGTTTTTAATTTACAACACAGGAAACATATAGAATTTGTTGTTGAAGTAGAGTTAGTGGAACCTAGTAACCCCAGTCTCACCCCCAGACAAACTACCTCTGTGACTTTAATTCATTTGTACAGATTCCTGATACGTTCATAAGTCTCTTTTATTACAAGTGTAATATACTTCTATTGCACTTAAAAAAAAAAAAGAGTTGACAGACATCATATCAAGTCTTATCTTTTTTCACCTTGTATCCTTGAGTTGTGTCAAGCTTATAATGGGAGCTGACTACAACAACCAAGAGGCCTGAGGTTAGAATATTAATGGCTGATGGGCTCCAGCTTTCTTATAGGCTACATTCTGTAACTATGACACCAGGGTCCAGGCCTTTACAAAATGTAATACTGCTTTGCACATTCTTGTGCGCTTGTCATCCAGTTACTCCCATAAACAATCCAATAGCTGCTGTGTTTCACAGCCATATTTCCTCAGCTTTGTATCACTTGGGTAACAAGAAGTCAATTCCAACAACAATTTTCCTAATAGTCTATTTATTCTGCTTAAAAATCTTTACCTAAAAAAAATAAAATTAAATAAAAATTAAAAAAAATCTTTACCTCTTTTTCTTGAAAGGCAAACCCTAACATTGGAACAATGAATGTCCTTAACCCATATGCACTCCACTTCACTCCCTGCAATAAACACACACACCAACACACACTTTGTCAAAGTTTGTCAAGAAGTGAGAGGATGAAGTTGAAGGTCAATTTAAGAATGGTAGTTTTATCATCTGGGAGACTAGCCAATATTAGTGTTCATAAGATGAAGCTTGAATTGGACAGGGCTTATGGTATTATCCCAGTAGACCAGAAGTTATATACTATGTTTGAATGATTCTTCCGTGTTACTTAAAACTCATCCTATATAAAATTTGAAATTGACATTTTTGCACTTAGATACTCACCCTTTCATTAAAATAATTAAAATAATTGGCTTTTTTATTTTACTAAAGCTTTCTGAATGCTCTTATTTCCAAATACTGAGGAGTTCATTACAGAAAATAGTTATTCATTATTAACTTAGCAAATATACCTATATTTCTTTTTTAAATTAAGAAATTTCTCTAAGTAATTTTCAGTATCTTTAAAAACTTTAATTTCTCAATATTAACCATCTACTTAAAATTTTCCTTCCACTAATAGTTAGATTCATAAACTAAAAAAATTTTTCAATGTTGGAAGGAAGAGAAAATAGGAACTAGAAGGAGTATGACCTTAAAATTAAGCCTCCATCTCTTTTTGACCCCACGAGTCGCCGTGCCATCAACACACATGAAAGAAATTGTTCTGTAAATTTGGAAGGTCTAAGAACCAACTCAGCTTCTGGGATGAAAGGGGCCTCTGGGTGCAGTCCAAAAACTTTGCAGGATCAGATACTTACTCTTTATTCTAAAAGTAACAGTTTTTTAAAACCTGTACCCAATTTGTAAGGTTCAAATTTAACTCTACTAAAATGGAAAGGAGCCACAAAGATGATTAAAGGGTTGGAAAGTAATATGTGGAAGAAAGATTAAAGAACTGAGATTATTGCGCCTGGTGAAGAAAAAACTGATGGATGATTTAATAACATTCTTAAGGTATTTGGTCAGTTATTCCAGTGACTAGATGCTCTCTACCTACAATGAGGACAGAACCAAAGAAAAGAATGAGTATAAAGGACTTGGGTTTGATCAAAGAAAGATTTCTCAGAAAATGAGGCTGTTTAATACTAGAATGGACTATTCTCTCCAGAAGTCCTCACATCTGACATAGATGACCATCTTGGAGTTGGTAGTTGTAGTACTAATGGAAGGTGAGAGAACAAATCCTCTTATGTCCCTTCTTTACCTATAAAATCTAGGACTTTATTTTATTTTATTTTTTTGGAAAGAGAGAATTTTAAGCACACCTCAATCTCACAACCCTGAGATCATGACCTGAGCTGAAATCAAGAGTCAGACACTCTACTTACTGAGTCACCCAGGTGGCCCTAAAATCTATGATTTTTGAGTCAGATTTTCTTACATCTATTTTTTTAAACGATTTTATTTATTTATTCATGAGAGACACACAGAGAGAGGCAGAGACACAGGCAGAGGGAGAAGCAGACTCCACATAGGGAGCCTGATGTGGGACTCGATCCAGGGACTCCAGGATCATGCCCTGGGCTGAAGCAGGTACCAAACCGCCGCGCCACCCAGGGATCCCCACATCTATTTTAATATACAGTTATATACATAAAAAGGTATAAGAGCAGTGAAGTTAGAAGTCAAAATCGAACCAGGTCTGGAAGATAGATAGACACTCTTTCCCATATAAAGGATTCCCAGGCCTTACACAAAGCAGCCCTGGAATACAGTAAATCCACCTTTGTTGGTTTTACAAGCATGCAAAAACACTATCCTCTCTACCTAGCTTGGAATAAGCAGGACATAAGAAGAAAAGAAACAGAAGCAGATTTTTTTCCTCATCTTAAAAAATAGCAAAACATAGACTTTAAATCTCTAGGTCAAAGTAAGAAAGACATGCACAATGGAAAAGCATAGTTTTTATACTGTGGACTTTCTCCTTTTTCTAGTATCTTACTATCCGTTGAAATGCTAGGAGAAACAGGATAGTGAAATCTGTAAAGTTTACAGAATTTATCAGAGATAGTGCTGTATCACCTTATAGACCTTCCTAAGATTATTTTTCATTTAAGTGTACTCACATAATCCCATTGTTCCCTTTCTATTGCAGCAATTTGCAATAACCTTAGAGGACTTTGCAAAATGAATAAAAAGGAGAGGAAGCATCTGTAACTCAAGGCATTTAAACTTTAATTCACAGATAGCAACCCTGAGAATAATTACCAGGCCTCATCATTTTCTGCTACACTGCTCATGAAAGACATGCTATCACTGTTTAAAAAAAAAAAAAATTACCACAGATGCAATATTTTTAGAATTGTTATCATTTCTCACTTGAGTGATTCAATAAACTGTAACACTTGCTTTATGGTCCCCAAAAGAGCTTACATAATAAACATATACAATTATAGCACGCAAAATTAAGTGTCTCAGGCAATGTGTTGCTTTACACAGTATTTGATGAAGGGCATGAAACAAATCTTTTAAAATTGTCTTCCCAGGAATTCCTAAGCCTATGATAATATAACACACAATAAATGTGTAAGCCTTGAGAAAAATTTTTGCATTGTGATTTGTCCATTTGGTATCTTTATATTTTATAATCTCTATTCAGATAGCTATAAACTCAAAATCACTTAATTCACTAGATACTTTATGTTATCTGATTTAAACTGAACTTTGCCATTTCTCAGTATGACACTAATATTGACACAGATAAGACCAAATATAAAAGTTCAATTACTATAATATCTTAGGAAGAGGATGAACATATATAATTATTTATCCCAACTGAAATACTTTTGAAAGTGGAAAGGGTTCTATTAATAATTAAACCATAATAGCAGGCGGAAACTAGAATTGTCCTAGGTGAACCAGGAAATATGGACACCCCTGTCATACAGCAACATGATCTAGTTTGTGACAGCCAAACACAGAAGCCTGCAAGGCCTCCAGGGAGTTGGCTATCTGGGTTGGAACTGGTATGCCGGAGATAATTAACTGGTATGAAGGAGTGGAAAGAAAGTTTATTTTGAAGGTCAAAGCATCTATCAAAAGGCCACTCCAAAGTAGCCAGCAATGATGGAGGTCCAGTCTGAAATAACAAAGGTATCCTACCATATGTGTAGAGCACAATGATCCACGTAGAAAAGGCAGGAAAATCTCAAATCTTCAGGGAAGCCAATCAGCAAGCAGCAGGTTTGACAGGAGTTCAAGAGCTGGACCCGTTCATCCAATCACTGTACAAATATTAAATGAACACCTACTATGCTAACCCTGACTACAGGTGCTGAGAACAGAGGGTATTGGATAAAAACACAGCACATGATAATTTACCAAAACGGCATCACAAAGTAAGGATTCAATCTAAAAGAAAAAAAGAGAAGCTTTATTTTTAAGAACTATGACCATGGGGAGGGAAGATATGCAGAGGTTGAGCCTGCTAGCTACTGTTGTTTTTTAATCAATGATCCTGTAGTTGTATTTTATTAAGTAACAAAAAAATATTTTTCTGAATAAGTATAATACCAAAATGAAAATATTAACAGCAATAAGGCCATCCAAAGTAGCAGGAAATAATTTTTTAAGCAGGAAAATAGACACTGCCATATGCAGATATTTCAGATTCCCTAAGGCTGCTCAGAAGTAACATTTAAACAGTGATGATTCTAATGATAAATATTCAAATTGTCCTTAAGTTTTGGTGTGCAAATACTCATATCTTAATATAAAATTTGGCAGACATATTAAACACAAATGATAAATCTATAGTAAGCACTATGGTAGAGCTGGAGATCTACTAGTTCCAGTAGTAAATAAATCACTAAAGTAAAATTAGGCTTTATAGTCTAAATCATTGTCATTTACATCAGTAAAATTCTGATCACTGATCAAACAATGTAAGGAAAATATAGCTATTCTAATTGGTGACAAGTGAGTACCCTATCATATATCAAGGCATTGTTTTCTCAGAAGTGATTTGAGATCTTACTCTGTGAACCTTATTAACATATTTATTATAATTAATGTATCTACATATCTATAACTGTATCTTTACAGCTAATATTCAATTATAGATCAAACCAAATACTTCTGAATAAATACTCAACAAATCTTCAAGTTTTATAAATGTTTTAGGATTAAATTGTATTCTAATTTAATTCTTTTATAAAACTGACATTACCATGCTCATTTTTTTCCATGTATGAGTATATCCTTTTTTCCTATTTATTTTTTCTCTCTGTTAAACTTTTTCATTAATGTACTTATTCATTTTACAAACTTGTTGAGGTTTGTAAAATAAAGAGACTTCTGGTCTGGGGTCTGTGAAGTATACAAGGATGAAACCACATGTGAGTCTTACCTTCAAGAAGCTTATATGGAAAAATACACATAAGTAAGCACTGGAATGCCAGGCAGATTATAATAACTGTCATTAAAAAGAAACAGAATATATGTCCTAAAGTTTCAGATGATGAAGAAATTATTTCTAAATTAGGACGGCTACATTTTTTTTAAAGATTTTATTTATTTATTCATGAGAGATGCAGAGAGAGAGAGGCAGAGACACAGGCAGAGGGAGAAGCAAGCTCCCTGATGTGTCCCTGACTCAATCCCGATCCCGAATCCTGGGATCGTGCCCTGAGCCAAAGGCAGAAGTTCAACCACTGAGCCACCCAGGCGTACCGGGAGGGCTACATTTAAAATGGGCTCTAGGGATCCCTGGGTGGCGCAGTGGTTTAGCGCCTGCCTTTGACCCAGGGCGCGATCCTGGAGACCCGGGATCGAATCCCACGTCAGGCTCCCGGTGCATGGAGCCTGCTTCTCTCTCTGCCTGTGTCTCTGCCTCTCTCTCTCTGTGTCTATCATGAATAAATAAATAAAATCTTTAAAAAAATAAATAAATAAATAAATAAATAAATAAATAAATAAATAAATAAATAAAATGGGCTCTAAAAGTTAGAAATACAAAAGAAGGATGTAATCAAAGCCCTAGATGAAAAGGCTTGATGTTTGTGTGTTTGAGCAATTTAAAGTCTCCCAATTAGTTGGAGCATATGGTCTTTACAAGGGAAAGCAAATAAAGAGAGATAAGCCCAGGGGTACGTGGGTGGTTCAGTTGTCTGTCTTTGGCTCAGGTCATGAGATTGAGCCCCACGCTGGGCTCTCTGCTCAGCAGAGTCTGCTTCTCCTTCCACTCTTTCCCCTGCTTGTGTGCACACCGCGCACTCTCTCCCACTCTCTCTAACAAATAAATAAAATCTTTAAAAAAGAGTGAGAGAGATAAGTAGGAAGGAGCCCAATCATGGAAGGCTCTGGAAATCAGGTAAGGAAAGATGAAGGGAGAGAAGTCAATTAATGTTTTTCTAGATTATCAAGTACAACCAGCTCAAAGACTATTAAAGGATCCTATAAGGGTAATGTGGGCCTGAACTAGGGCAGATGTAATACTGTTTAGGTAAAACTGCAGGGACTTTAAAACTGATGAATAGGAGAATCACACAAAAGGAAGAGCTGGATGTTGTCAACAACTAAAAGCCAAGAGGACACTTGCAGGAGGAGTAGGTTTAGCAGATGAAGTTAATCTTAGACATGCTAAGTATTAGAGGAAACTAAGGCATTCTGCTGGATAACCACCAGGTAGGTAAAAACACAGGCTTCAGCTCAAAAAATCAGAACTGAAAGCAAAGATATGGGATTCATCTGAACATATGACCCCAAGAAAAAGAATATAAAGACATGAGATATATAGATATAAGAAAGAAGAGGATTGGGGTGCCTGGGTAGCTGGGTTGCTTAAGTGTCCACCTTTGGCTCAGGTCATGATCTCAGGGTCCTGGGATCGAGCCCTACATTGGGCTCTCTGCTCAGCCAGGAGTCTGCTTCTCCCTGTCCTTCTACCCCTTCCCCCCATTCATTCTTTCTCTCTCAAATAAATAAATAAAATCTTAAAAAAAAAAAAAAGAAAGAAAGAAAGATGAGGACCTAGAAGAGAGAGAGATCAGAGAAAGAAGAGATTCATCAGTTGACTGTCATGAAAGCCAAGGGAACAGTTAACAGAGTCAAATGCCAAAAAAGTTGAAAAGAATGAGAACTGAGAATAAGCCATCTTATTCCCCAGTCAAGGTAATATGTGAGAATGTTTTCCTGCCACAAAACCCTATATAAATTTTTTCTTATGACTATAAATACTATTATTCTCTAGTCCTCACAGCCAGGGTAATCTGAAACCTTTTATTCTTCATCTAGCTTGTTCAAAGTTATGATCAACCAAAAGATGACTGATATTTCCCTTTCTCAGACTCTCATAATTTCTATCATTAAACATGTATATATTCAACTTTGGCAAAGGTTTATTTTGCTACAAGTGTGTCCAGCATATATCTTGATTCTACATGGAGGTTGGAATCTTCCTTGGTTATCCAGAAGTTGTGTTGGGCAAGTCCCTTGCACCACTACTCTTTAAATTAGCAGCAGTAAAGGTACATGAATCTAGAGTGGTACTGTACTAGGTTCTGCACTCTACCTGCCTCCATGAAAAACAGCATTTCAGAACTGTCCCACAAAAAATTAGCATCTTTCTAGCCTCATAACTGGCATGAAAATAAATATTCCTCAATCTCCACCCATGCAATGCAATAAAGCCAAGCCAGAGTACCAGTCACCCCCTCTGCTACCACTCCCCCCACCCCCCAGCTGCTGAGCTACTCCTCCTCTCATTCCTTGCAGGCGATCATCTGTTTGTCAGACATCAATCCAGCTCTCTGGGGAACAGCTGATTAGTGAAAGATGGATGAAATACCCACCAAGCAGCTGCACCATTTTTTTGGGACAATGCATGATGGTTAATGTTTATGTGAAGATGAATGTGTGAAAACTAAGCATTTAAAGCCCTTGATAAGTGTAGAAGCACTGCTGAAGTCAGCAACTGGGTAAAAATTTTCCAATTATTTTTTTTTAATTTTATTTATTATTTATGATAGTCACAAGGAGAGAGAGAGAGAGAGAGAGAGAGAGAGAGGCAGAGACACAGGCAGAGGGAGAAGCAGGCTCCATGCACCGGGAGCCCGACGTGGGATTCAATCCCGGGTCTCCAGGATCGCGCCCTGGGCCAAAGGCAGGCGCCAAACCGCTGCGCCACCCAGGGATCCCAAATTTTCCAATTATTTTTCTGACTGTACTCATATAAGGAAGATAGTTGGCTAGTGGCATACAATTAACTGTGAGGTTTATGCACTTATTCAGCATACATCTATTGAACACCTACGAGGTGCCAGACTTTGTAGTAAGAACTAGATATTTCAACCACCTTGACTAATTCCTATACATGATGGAAAGTATCCAGAAATATATTCCTTTTGTTCAGATCCAGCCTGACCTTTAAGAGTCCATCACAAATGCCAGGTCCCCTAGAAAGGTTTGGTAAAGACTCCCAGGCACAAGCAACAATTCTTTTCTCTAAATTCTCACAGCATTCTATTTGGATCTCTTTTACGGAACATGATACCCTCATTATAATTATTTACTTGTGTCATCTCCTAATAGGCCATAAATAACTTGAAGCCAAGATTCATGTCCCCTTAATATCCCATCATCTTCATATTTCTCAGGGCATAAAGAATATGTTAATGAGCTAACTGCTGTCCACCTTGCCCCAACATAGATTAGATGCTTATTAGGGAGAAAACATTTTCTTATTCTCTACACTGAAAACAATTTTAAAAGCTAAATGGAAAGACAAAATTAAAAAGTTATATATTTGAGTCCAGTCTACTAATAATCATAACTCCAATGCCAATAATACTGAGTCTATCATACTTTGATCAAAATAAGATTTAACTTCACCTTTGCATCTATTAAAGAAAAGGTTACTTAAAAAGAAAAAACTGGGACACATCTACCTTTAGCTCAGGTCATGATCCTGGGGTCATGGGATTAAGTCCCATTTGGGGCTCCCTGCTTAGCAGGGAGTCTGCTTCTCCCTCTCCTCCCCACTCATGTTCTCTCTCTCTCTCTCTCTTTCTCACTATCTCTGTCTCTCTCTCTCAAATAAATAAATAAAAATCTTTAAAAAAATAAAAAGAAAAAACACTAAAGTAAATATTCGTGACCTACTCAAACTTTCTAGGTGAACTATTTTTCAGTCTTTTAAAACATTAATTATGAGGTTTATACAATCCTTAAAGCAGGCCAAATAATATTTCTACTTTCCTCTATCAACAAAACATTTGTTAGCAAGGAAATTGGGTTATATTATGTACTTGAAACAATTTTTTAAATTTATGCTTAATTATAAGTAATCTATAATTCATATAGTTTGCTAATTAATGCATAAGTCCTTCAAACACTCTAATTTATGAAAGAAATCTTAAAGTTGTGGAGTTATTCCAAAGGACTTTTGGGCTACAACAACTAAGTAAATGGGAGGTGGGGATTAAAACCCATTTTCTTTCTTGAGGAGCTAAGCACCCAGTAGTAGAATGATGTGGTACAGTAGAAAGAATAATGGGGTAGAAGTTTGGAAACCTGGATTCTACAAGGTGCTATATATACATGTATATATTTTTATATGTGTATATATGTGAACATGTATGTGTATACATGTATATACATATATGTATTGTGCATATATATCATATTTTAAATATATGCCCCCCTCATTTTCACCAACTCTGGATTATAAACTCCTTGAATACAGGAACAATGGTGTACTCATCTTTCTATCCCATTCAAAGTCTATATAAGTACCTTGTTTGTAGTAGATAGTAAACACATTTTGGTTATTTGAGCTGAATTGAATGAAATTCCTTTAATAAGCTTGCCCATTACATTTTGATCAATACGCTTGAAAATTTAAACACATTGCCCAGCATATAGATTTTTCTAAGTTTTTGACAGGGTTTCCAAATCAATAAATATATTAATTCCTTAAAATGAACTCTAGATATTTCTGGATACCTCTTGAGAAGAAAAAAAAAGGAAAAAAGAAAACATTTCTTAAGCTTCTCCATGCACCAGGCACTGTGTTAAGTGCTTTTACAGAATTCTTAGTTTCAAAAAGCACTGATGCAAATAACAATGCTTACAAAATAGTCTTCTGTGAAATTGAAAAAAAAAACAAATTTTAGGTAATCTGTTAGGGATAAATTATGGAGTCACTAGACAAAGAAAATGCTCTCTTTTTCTGTGTTGTGAAATCTGGCAGTCAAACTATTATAAAAATAAGTATCCTGTTTGGGTGGGAAGATACTCTTGACAGAAGAGTTCTGTCCCTTGCAGCAATAAGAATGTTACTTTTGCGATTTTTCAAATTCTGAGCTTAGCCATAATAAAAAAAAAGTATTTTGCCCTAAAATAGTATCCTTGCAATATTTAAACTCATATTTCAAGAGTAACTTCCTCTCATACTACAATTTAATTTAAAAATAAAACAAATCATCAAACCAAAAAACTACCACATTGCTAAAAACAAACCCAAACTCCAATGAAGTTGAAAATTTGGTGCAAATCTCACAGGCTACGTGGTTTGAGTGCTTTCCAAATTTATTTTAACTCGTTGCTCCAAAGCCATGGTTCTCCCCTAGGCAGAGGGTCTCAGAATGGGAAAGAGAGTGAATATTTGTGGTTGGGAAGGCTAACTGGAGAGTTCTGATATGCAGCCCTCTACTCTCAACCATATACCCTCCCAAGGAGAACCACAGCTCACTCACTGATTCAAATAATCTTTATCATTATGTGCCAGACTGTTTTAAAAACATCTTTGCCTTTTTCTGGTTTTCCCCTAAACCAGGAAAGTATAAGCGAGAAGCTAATGAAAAATCAAAATGGGCAGCCCCAGTGGCGCAGCAGTTTAGCGCCGCCTGCAGCCCAGGGCGTGATCTGGAGACCGTGGATCGAGTCCCTTGTCGGGCTCTCTGCATGGAGCCTGCTTCTCCCTCTGCCTGTGTTTCTGCCTCTCTCTCTCTCTCTCTCTCTGCATCTCTATGAATAAATAAATAAAATCTTTAAAAAAAAAGAAAAGAAAAATCAAAATAGCAACAACAAATAAATTTGTCTCATTAAAACACTGCCTACCTTCAAAAAATTGATGCTTTCAAACAATTTCATACATATTGACCTCACAAGGAATACTAAATCCGCTACACATTCCTAGAAAACTCGCTTTGAGTTTGGGACACAGCAAAGTTTTCTATTTCATTCCACTTTTGTGTCTTTACTTAGTTAAGTAAAATGACTATTTTATAGATTTCAAGAGACAGTTCAGAATTCACAACTGGACTTTAGAACGGAGCACACCAAGTTCCCACATTGTCTGTTCATCAGTGCTAATCTCACCTTCTATCATGTGAACTTGAAGCCTTTTGGAAAGGAGCCACATGGAGAAACTATACACAGATATGAACATTTTAAGCATTCTTCTGTGTGTGTGTGTCTGTGCACGCACGTGTTTGTGTCTGTGTGTGTCCCTATGCTAGCATGTTTGTGTGTGTGTGTGTTGGTATAGATTCAACAGTCAGGAAAGCAAAGGAGTTTGCCTTATTGCTTTAAAGTGGCCTTTTAATGCTCGAGTTCCAATAACTTTCAAAATAAAATAAAATTTGATCAACAGTAAAATGGTAAGTTCTTTTTCATTCAAGGTGTTTGTTGATAGTTAAATCAATTTTCTTCAGATCAAATTCACCTTGGGTGAATGCTTACAACTACAACAAGCCTGTCCATAAATGACCTTTGAGATATCTTCTCAAACTGGGGTTCATGTCCTCAGCAGAATATCAGTGCCCAGGATGCCAACATGGTGCATATTCTGGAAGTAGTCACTTCGTTTGAATATTTGAGATGTTCTTGAATTTCTGTGGTTTTAAAGATTTTCAAATTTATTTTAAAAGAAAAATGGAATAGAAAGAACAATCAAGGATAATGATTAAAGAAGTGGTAGGCCCAAGTCCCATTAACTATTTTTTCCCCCAATTTCACAGAAACCTCATTTCTAGATCAGTGTTTGGTTTAAGTAGTGTTAATACCCTTGGGGGTTTTGTGGCAAAGTGGCAAGAATACTGGCAATTGAGAGACCTCCATTTGACCTTGGACTTGCCACTATCATTCTTTGAGTCTAGGGAAAGTCCCGTCCAATCTTCAGGCCTCGTTTCTTCCTCTCTAAAATAAAGTGGCTATCCTAGATCATACAAACGCCTCTTCCCCCACTCTCTTTTCTGAGATTATTTTTAATATTTTATCCTTGACATGTTGGAGTCCAAGAAAGTTAAGTGAGTCAAGGGAAAGTATCCTGTGGGTCATATCTTAATTCCTAAAAAGAATTTAGTTAACTTGATCACAATGACTACTTCTCCATGGCAAATATTATCTAGGCTCATCTATCTACCAATAAAGGTGCTTCTTATCATTCTGTTTAAGTCAGTATTTTGCTAAAGTACATTCTCTTCACAATAGCATCTGTTTAATCAAATGAAATTCCTCTTCTAATTGCTACATAAAAGATCAATCATTATATCATTCATAACATCTGTACAAATAAAATTTCTAGATATATAGGGGTTTGGAAAATTTTACATTTCATATATCATGTTCCCACAGCTTGTCTTCATATTGCACTTAAGAATCCAATTTGAAGATAAATTTTCACCCCCAGTCTGAAATGTAATTTTGCATAAAACCAATTTATTATTACAGCTCTTTGTAGTTCATATCCTATATATTTTTAGAGTACTAACTCATTCCATGTTTAAAACAGAAAGACAATCACTGTGTTATTTATCCATGAAAGATGATAATGTACAGTTTAACATCTGGCAAGCAAAAGAAAATCATGACTATTCCTCTTAATATAGGAAGAGCCCCCATCAGGGAAGCAACCTGAACTAAAGAGAAGAATTTGAATAGGAGGAAAGAGAACAAAAGGAGCAAAAGAAACTTGGTAAGAGACTACTGTATTTAAGTCTTTTCCCCAGGCACAGTTAGTGTTCATAACTCCATAAGGTAGGTGTTATTCTCATTTGTAAATGAACAAACTAGGATCAAAGACATTGTTACTCCACAGCTAACAGTGTGTTGTTGGGGTTCAGGTGCAGCCCTATCTCCCTCCATGAAGTTATGCTGCCTCCAGATTAAAGGTAACTGGACAGCGTGTACACTCTATAATGAAGTGGGCATGCGAAAGAAAACAAAAGGAGTTCCAGATGGAGACTTTGAAGACTGCTATCAGAAAGAACTCTGAGGAGGAATTAGGTAAGAAGAGAATCAAGACTTAACAGTCATCACCATAAAGAAGGAAGGAGGATTTCAAAAGATTGGCTGAAATGTTAAGCATTCGGAATTTGGCTATATACAAGGACAGACTGAATACCTGTTAATGATATCACCATTATCCTAAGGAAAACACCTGCTAATCATCAATGACGCCTTCTTTTCCCTCCCTCACCAATTAGGAACAGAGCCTAACTGAATCTTCCTTCCCATCTTCTGTTTGCCGCTCCCCACTTCAGACCCTCGTAATTTCACAGTCAAAAACTGCAGCTGACTTGGTCATACAAGGTTTCAGTCTGTGTCGTTTATGCTTTCTAGCTTACTCTCCCTAAAACACTGTCTAACCTTATTACTCTTCTGTGAGGAAATCAAAATGGTTTCCCATTAACCATACAATATTTATCCTTATAGTCTTTTCTGTTACCCATATGCGTTCTTATATTTAACTGCTCTCTATTGTGCTGTACACTTTAAAATTATATGTCAATTATATCTCAACAAAACCAGAAAAATAAAAAAAAATTTAAAGAGTGAAAAAACTAATAAATAAAGTGCTCCCCAGTATGGCCCTAGTTAACCTAATCAGGTCTATGACCATTAAACAAGCTGTGTGACCTTGGGCAAGTTAGTGTATCTGTATCTAAGTTCATTATCTATAACACTGGAATAAAAACTAGTCCTTACCCCATGTAATTATTTTGAGAATATTCTGAATTAAATGTACGCACAAAGTAAATTAAATGTTAAATACTTGAAATAGTGGCTGTACTGTTCAATGAGTGCTCAATACATTTGTCACTAAATACTAACCATCATTACTGTCATTTTATTATTATTAATATCTTATAATAGAATTAATGTTTTTATTACCTTTTCAGCCAAATACTCTATGATACTCCAACATAAATATTATTAAATGATAACAATAATAACAGTAGAGATAGTAAAATATGAACATACATAATCCTGCCCTACAGTTATGCTTTAACCACTATACTGTAATGCCATGAAGAAATTATCAAATTACTGCCTCTAAAATATAACTCCAAGCATGCATTTTGCTATTTTTTTTCTATCTGAAGGATCATGGCACTCTCAAATTATCAAATCCTTAATATAATATTAAAAATCCTGTCCAAATCACTACCTTTTTATAGACATCTTCTTCAAGTTTTCCAGCCAAAAGTTATGTTCTTCCAATTTCAAATTCCATTTGTATTTTTATCTTTATCTTGTTGTGAGACATTAATTCATTCTTATCAAAATTTTAAATTATAATATTACCTACTATATTTTCATTTACTATAAAGCTTACAAATCACTATCAAATACATCAATTCTTATGTTTTATTTTCATGGCTAAGGCCCTCGTGGGCAGGAATGGGACATAAAACTTCTGAGTAATTTCAGCATCCCCTAGTACAGTTCCTTACAAAGAATAGATTCCTACCGATATCTGTATGAAAGTCAGTGGTTAAACAGTTTTAATAGAATGACTGAAAAAGAAACCAAACTCATTTTCACAATGAGAAAAATTGGTAAAGTGTTTAGATAGTAAATCCTACTTCCCTCTAAGAAATAACTTTGCAATTTCAAAAATATCAGTTTTCCTTTACAATGTAGGTTGCTGCAAACTATCATCTATTTCTTCCATATATACCATTAATACTTCTTAACTACTAGAAAAAATGAGGTTTCATTGCCATAGTGACTAAAGAGTCTGTAGACAGTAGCTACAATTCTTTCCCTGACACTAATGGCATCTTTTCCCACATCTTTATTTTGATTTAATATAGAAAGCCCAAAGTTTATGTTGAATAATTTCAATGACATAAGGTATTACCCTCCTTCTGAGGCACTAGGAATGCCATGTTAAACTACAATAGCAGAGTCTTCCCCCATGGTTTTGGACAACCCCCAAGAATTGCAGTTAGAATTACCAAAAGCATCAATTAAAACATGAGACACATATTCATGTTTATACTGTCAAGTATTTATATTCATGTAAATAATCTTTTAAGTGTGTGCAAGCAGGGAGCTACTATTTCCAATTTTTACAGCTATCTCTGGTATCTTTCTCCATTCAATCCCATTAAAGCAATGCTAGTTTAAAACAACAAAAGAAAAACAGAAAGGAAAAGACAAGAGCAAAACAGCCAGAGGCTGCCTTATCATCATCCATGTATTCCAAGCACTGTAGGGAGAGTCTTGAAAATAAAGTATTTAATGTGTGACTTACAAGATACGAATGAACGCTTTTTGAATTTTGTGCTTGGAGAGCTAGAATTTCAATTTCTGACTCAAGATGCAACTGCATCAGGTACAAAGTGGAAAGCAGGGCAAGAAAATCCTAATCCAGTTTCTTATACAAGGATCTGAGGATCATCTACGATTGAACCATTGGGCAAACTAGCAAAAATGTAAAACCAGATGGTGACTATAATTAACAGTACTACATTACATATTTGAAGGTCATTAAGAGAGTATATCTTAAAATTTCTCATTAGAAGAAAGAAATTTTAATAGCATTTTAAATTGGTCCTAACCAATAGGACACAATTTAATGCTATACACATTTTAAGTGCTATATAAATACTTCTTGAATTGAAATCAGCTTTTGAATATAAAAAAATTAATTGTGTTCCCCTCTAATAGGCAGCATTTTCCCACTTGAGCACCTCTGTAGGCATCTGCCAAGGTATTCTCATGGCAAATTATCAGTGAGGCAAATAATAGTATAGTCATCTAATATTTTGATATCTAGCAATTTAAAATGTCATTGGCCCATGTTATTTGCTTTCTGGTCATCTATAATAAGGCACTGTTGGTCAGTGTAAGAATAAGTGGTAAGATAAATAACATGCCTTATGGTCAGCCTGATCTTGATTTTTGACCTGTATATGTTTGGAGCATTTCCTCATTTCCCATGTATTTACCTACTATATTCTTAAATGTATGGTACAATGCAATCTCTAAAACTCTCCCATCTTAACCATAACCAACTTTGTCTATTATTAAGTTATGCTATATAATAACATCATACTCTATATTTATAACCACTGCAAGCCTGAAAGAGCTTTTCCTCTCAGTTCATCAGCAAAAGTTAATTTCAAAAAAGTGTCCACCAAGTACATACTACTTTCTTTAGAATTTCTTTGACAAGAGTCCTAATTAGCCCAATCTGGACAAAACACTGAAATACGCATATATTAACATCCTTGTAGACCCCACAAAGTGATTTTAAAACTTTATGCAAAATCATATTTTATTAAAAGGAAGGATTTTTCTGGCAATTTGTCTATCAAAAACTTTCAGACTAAAGGGAATAATTTATTTTAATTGCACATTATGAAATCCTTTACAGTACATTATATGGATATTTGCTGGAGATATATTTCAAAAGAACACAATAATTAACCTTTCAAGGTACTAATCCTTTCATTGCATTCAGTACTTGTCAGGTTTTGAATATCTCCATTTATGACTTGAAGGATGGCATAGCAAGAAAGGTTCAAATACTAGTAATAGGAATAATTAAAAGATTAAAAAAATAAGATTGATATGAAAGGAAGGAAAAAACCCTTGGGTATTAGAGGAAAAATTTGGTAATAGCTTAAATATGTGTATGAACTTCTTAATTTCACCTAAGAAAGATCAGACACGAGTTTATACTATAGTAAAGAGAAATTTAGGTTAGAACCTAAAAACAACTATCTAATTTGAAGTTTCTTGGTTCCTATAATCCATTACTGTGGAAAACTACAGATTCTATTCCACCAAAAATTGGTCTAAGGTTGATGGATTGATAACTTGAACATTGTTTAAAATAAAGCCCTGTCTGGGGTGCCTCAGTGGCTCAGTTGGTTAAGCCATTGACTCTTGGTTTCAGCTCAGGTCATGATCTCAGGGTCATGAGATTGAGTCCCAAGTCAGGCGCCATGCTGAGCAGAGTCTAGATGGGATTCCTCCCTCCCTCCTCCCCTCTCTCTCAGCCCCACTCCTGCTCATGTGTACATGTGCTCGCTCGCTCTCTCTCAAATAAATAAATAAATAGGCCTCTCTGCCCCTTGCAATTTTGTACTATATCATTTCCTCATTTTCTATCACTGAGCCCTGTGCACTTTACTACTTAGTTTTCTAAATTCTCTTCTTTCATGCTACCTGGAGAATGTATTTTGCACATTAGCATAAGAGATACTATGCGAAAGAAAGAAAAAGAGAAAGCACACCTTAATCATTTTTTTTACACCTCAATCATTTATTAATAAGTATTTGCTACGTCCTCTCTGGGCCAACCACCATGAAAAACATGGCAAACAAAGATGGCCAAAAAGAGTCCCTTCCCATGTGTACTTTAGAATCCAATGGAAAGACAAACCATCCAATACGAAATAACAAAAAGGGATTATAAATGCAATTTTTTAAGTATTGAGTTCTATGGAATCCAGACAGAAACATATAAGCAGAAGAACTTAAACTTCAGGAAAAAGGAGAAATTTAAGCTGTAACTGAAGGATGAGGAGGGTGAAGATTCTCCCATAATATCATAGGTAAAGGTGCAGAGGTTGAAAAGAGCACACAAGAGAGGAGAATAGAAAATACTGCAATAAGTAAGGCCCTGTCAAAGGTCCTGTTAGCCATCTGCACGTTTGGATTTGTTTCAGGATTTACCAGATTTCACTTTAGAAGGAGCACTCTGGTTATGGTGTGGGAAATAGAATGCAGAAGAGCAATAATGTACTAGGGAAAAGCGTCAGTAGATTGTTATCATCAGCCAAGGAAAGATACTGATGGGCAGGGCTAAAGTAGCAGCAGAAAGAACAGAGAAAAGTAGACAGACTTTAGAAATTTAGGAGGGGAATAGATAGGAGTTGGTTAATGAAAAGTTATAGAGAGTGCAGGGAAAGTCAAGGACCGTTCTTGATTTGGACCACAACCGCCATTCACTGAGAAAAGTGCAGAGGGAAAAGAAAATTAGATGGAGAAAGGGGAATGAGAAATTCAGTCTGAGCCATTTTGATATTGAGATGTCCAACTAGACATCAGGCTTACTGATCAAATCCCTCTAAGGAGATTTCAAATGAAATCTAGCAACACCTGGTGGCACCACCAGGTTCACAAACATCTTCAGCAATTCACAACAATGAGTTCTGACCTCTGATAGTTTGGACCATGTAGTTTTTGCCTCTGATGTTGGGTAATTTGGTTTACTACATTATACAGAAACCAACAGCACCTTTGTTGAAGGAAGTAAATGTTTTCCAACTTAGAAACACAGTCTTGCTAATGACAAGTTAATAGGTATACTCCATAATTTCTAGTTAATCTATCTATAATGTCTTTTTTTAATAAAGAAAATTGAAAGTGGGTTCAGGTTCATGTTCATGAATCACAATCTTGGTCAGACATTTTTGACATTTCCAATTTTAACCATGTCAGTAAGATGGAAAAACTCATGATTTAGTAATCATGAGTGCAGTGAGCTGCACAAAGCTCACTGATCACCCAGTATTTAATTAGAAAATCCTCAAGTTTTCACAGCAAACCATGAGCTATATCAGTTCAACTCTCCTACTCTAATCTATTAACCTATCTATTTTTTTTAATTTATTTATTTATTTATGATAGTCACAGAGAGAGAGAGAGGCAGAGACATAGGCAGAGGGAGAAGCAGGCTCCATGCACCGGGAGCCCGATGTGGGATTCGATCCCGGGTCTCCAGGATCGCGTCCCGGGCCAAAGGCAGGCGCCGTACCGCTGCGCCACCCAGGGATCCCTAACCTATCTATTAAAGTTAGAGAACTGAGACACTGGAAACTATTCAGCATGGTCTAAAACTATCTGCAACAAATACCCTGAACTGAAGGCCAAGGAACAACTTAAACAGCACTGGTTTCTTTAAATAAACGGACTATGCTTTCTCCTAGTATTTCTTTTCAATTAATAGTGAAATTTTGCTTATTTTTTTAATTAAAATGAGCTTATAATTAAGGCAATAAATGGCTATTCTTGCATGTATTTTCTTGATGTAATAACAGTATATACAAAAGAGGAACAAGGAGTGTTTGTGTTTTATGTCATTTGAACCATACAAAGAATTGAAGATAAAACAACTTCAGAATGCCAATTTTAGGTTTCTTCTCCAGAATAGCCACTGTGGTACCCCTATGTTGCAAACCATAAGCCCTTCATAAATTTTACTTTCAGAATAATTGTTCTGCTTTTTCTGATTACCTACCTGCTAACAGGCTATTTAAAAGAGGCAACATTAAGAATTGATAAGCACTGAGAAAGTCAACCAAAAAAAAGAAAATAAATAATGTATCAAATTTTATTGGTAATGTGTGTTTAAAACAACAGAAATTGGGGATCCCTGGGTGGCTCAGCGGTTTAGCGCCTGTCTTCAGCCCAGGGTGTGATCCTGGCTGGAGTGCCGGGATCGAGTCTCGCATCAGGCTCCCTGCATGGAGCTCTGCCTGTGTCCCTGCCTCTCTCTCTCTCTGTGTCTCTCATGAATAAATAAAATCTGAATGAATAAATAAATAAATAAATCAGAAATTACAACCGAGCCCTCCGTGAATAGAGCTCTTTCCTTTCATATTAACATAATGCTTTTCTATAGTCATTCTCTTCTCCCAAGTACTTTTCTATTCCCTACTTGTCCTCCCTGCTCCTACCTCCAAATATTTCCCTTGTTAAAGCTTTCTTTAATAGGGTCTTCTCTTCAAGAGTAATAGGCATAATATTTAGGAGCTAAAACACTGGACTCCAGAATCAGACAGAACTAACCTCCACTTTAAAGTTATGTGATATGTGAAAGTTATTTAATCTCTTTGGGACTCATTTATCCCCACCTATAAAATTGGGATAATAGGTCATTATGCAGATTAACTGAGATAATACATGGAAAAGAGTTAAAACAATGATTGGTACATGGTATAATAAATATCAGCTACTACTTTTATTTGCTTAAAAGGCTATGGATGAGCAGATGAGGAAATGGACAAGCCACAATTATTTTCTGGAAATGAAATGAAGATGAATGAGTCCTGAAACCTGTACAAGCAATGCAGCAGTTTGAAGAAAGAATATCAGTATCAATCTGATGTCTTCACAACTTCTAGTATCTTAAAAATGCTCTATTGATCCCAGAATATAACTTAATAGATTTTTTTATGTGGTTGACACTAAATTTATCAAGAAGAAAAGGCCAGGAGAAGATATATTAATAACCTAGGGTTAGTTTTCATAAGTAAATTGTTGCCTCCTGACCAGTCAACATTACTTTGTCAATTTGTAATGTTTATACCCAAGTCTACCACCTTAAAAACCATTAATCACTGTAAGAAGAGAGGGTAAAGATTATTCCTAACCATAGAGGGGGGAAAAAGACAAAATGTGGATACAAATCTCTTTCCGTACAGTTGAATTACATCTTTCTTCCAAGCTAATAAAACCAAGTAGCAATTATCGTTATAAAGTCAACCCATGACTTTTATACTGTCAGCCTTTTGGGAGTCCTCTGAAAGCCTTCACTATTGTACTCCAAGCTTATTCTGCATTATGTCTTAATTAGATTAAACTGCACCACTTAAATCTGAGATCATCCTAAATCACATAGTGGAGAAACTAATGAACCCAAATGCTAAGTGATAGCTCTTAAAACCAGATGGGAAAAATCCACGGTTTTTTGGTAAGTTTGTTCAAAATGGTCAATTTAGTCACCTTTCCAAATATACTGTCAGAAAACCGTATTCATCAAGCACTACTGGTGACAAATACAAGAACAAATTCTCAATCAGGTTAAATCCTGTATTTATGTTATTTTAAATAAAAGTTTTCCAAACTCATCATAAACAAAATCATTTTCACATTCAAAACATTAAATGTTCTTTCCTATTCAACTGTATTTATAAAGAACCAGAGATCTAAAAAAGAAAAAAATCAAAGAAAGCATAAATAAAAGAATTCAATTTTTTAAAAATGTTCAATGTCCCTGATCAAACTAAACAAAATTCCATTCTAAGTTTTCAGCATAGTAATTAAACAATAAATTTTAACTTAATTTTTTTCTTTAGTATGGCTTTGTACATCTCCCAATGGATATAACACAGTATAAAATTGTTTTTAAAAGCTTTAATCAAATATGATTCATCTGAAGTTGGGATTAAGCCCATATTATCTTTTTGTATGTATGACATCCATGCATCAAGACCATTTTATTAGTATGGGAAAATTGTACATTGTGGAAGAGATTATTTGGGGGGGGGGAATCTAAAACTTTACCATAAAATCTGGACTGTATATAAATCATCTCACTGAAACTCACATTTGAACATTTTTTTAAACAACTAGTGTGAATATCTACAATATATTACATTATTTTAACAAAGCACAATTATTCTCACACAGGTAATACTAGATACATTAAAAGATCTTATTGACCAGATGTCTGCAATTATTTGAGCATTCCTTTTTTATTTGTTTTGTTTCTTTTTTAAGACACTGTTAAATACAATGTATGCATGTACATTTAATCACAGTACTTATATATTTTTATGTTGTAAATTACTGCTGTTATGAAATCAGAAAGTGGTGACCATTATCCAAGTTTATAAAGCACATGGAACATTCATACTTGTATATAAAGAACACCTCTGGAAAGATACATGAGGAATAGGTTATTGTGGTAGATGAACAGTTTAGCTTAGGGATAGGGTAGGAGAGACTTCTTTTATTCTTTTATCTTTTTATTCTTGTACATTGAACTGGTGTAACCCATTCAAAAACAATAAAAATATTCTAAATCGAAAAGTATGGAGCCAAAGACATGCACAAATTTAATTCTGTTGTTTATGAAACAGCAAAAGATTACAAGCCAATATGATAACCTACTATGTATGTATACACATAAAAGGTATTTGCTAAATAGGACTACTTCCACTGCTCAGGAGGTCAAACACAGATGTTCCAAGGCTCAGCAAAAAGCTGGCCCCACAGGTGTAAGTGGGCTCAACAGGAGGACAAGCTGCCTTACCTTTGAGATCCCTCTTTCTAAGATCACCTCATCAACCAGGAGGTTGCTCTTGGTTCCATCCTTCAGGGTCACCTCACTTTGCTGCCTCTCAGCCCATTGAGAAGGATACAATCTAGCACTGCTTCATGACAGCTCAAGGGTTTTAGGGTGCTTCTCCACCTTTGAGTTTTTCCTTAAATAGTCCTATTTCACATTTATACTACATGACACTAATGGTACATGTGATCAAGAACACTTTGCACAAATTTATACTAGTTCATTTACTCAATAAATATTTATTGACCTGCTATCATGTGTCAGGCTTTATGATAGGCACTGAAAAATCTATGACATATAATTCCTTCAATAAAAACTAGAGTTTAAAGACCATAATTATCTAAGATGTAGCCAGCACACTTATTACATTCCACTTATTAAACACCTTCCTATGCACCAGTATTATGCTAGAGCCCAACTGTACATTGTTTCTAATGCTTCACAGATATTAATATTTTTATTTTATGGATGAGAAAACTGAGGCTAGAAGAACTTAAGTAAATTTCCCAAGGCCAAAACACTTCATAAGTGGCAAAGCAAGAATTATGATCTCTGGATCCAAGCCTGAGTTCTTCCCACTTGACTATACCCCTGCTGCCTCCATGGAAAATAACCAACTTTTTTTTTTTTTTTTGGCATTTAGAATACAGTGTTATCTTTCTATTATTTTCACTCAAAAACACTTAAATTCAAAATTCCTAATAATGTAGAAAAAGCAAAGCTAAAACATAATTTTAATGAAGGCAAATAAAATAATGTTGGCTCTTAAGGAAGCTGGGAGAGAAAATATCAAATTTACACTATACCAAATTCTATTTAACCTACCTAAAAATGAGATTGTTTCCTAGGTCTTCTTTTCTCTTTGGCCTTAAATAAGTGGCTATTAAACAGAAAGTCTTTCCTTTGCTAAAATAAATTAGGTGAATATAGCTCTTTCACTTACATGATGAAGCACCCCCAGGAGACCAACTATGTCAACTGCTACCTTGTCCTCACAGTAATGTGAAAATCCCATCTACCATCTTGGATTTGGTCTTCAGAGGCCTACATTTTCAAAGCCTCTGTAATTCATTATATTAAATATTATTGAGTACCAGTTACTTGCTATGAACTATGCAGAAAAGAAATTTGACCAGCACCTTTCAAGGGAGCTCTTTATATGAAACACTTCAACCCTGGACATCATAGTTATTTTTCATACTGATAAGTTCCCTTTTACTTCAAATTTTAAGATGGGGTTGAGAACTTGAGAGAAAAGTCTATAAATTTTACAGCATTCATGCTAAACTTTTTTCAAAGAATTAACAGGGAAAAGAAACCCAAATTTTTTCAAAATTCAATGTTTTCATTGTAAATATTTTTTACAGGAAATTCTGACTCAAGGCGTCATGCAGTGTATTTTCTGAATTTTTGAGCAGTTAAAAATTAAGAAGTCTCTTTACATTTGTAATACAATAGAATTATGGAAGAGGATAAAGTTTTTCATTAATATGTGCAACAGTATGCAAATAAACTACCACATTCTACATGCCGTTATTAAAATATACCAAATTGTTACTGCCCTTACCTGGCCAAATTTTAAAGCAACTTAAAGGCTATATAAAAGCCAAATTTGGCCATGTAAGGCCATTTACTTTGGAAATCATTTAATCCAACTCTATTTTTTAGGGGCACCTGGCTCAGGTCGTGATCCCAGGGTCCTGGGATTGAGTCTCGCATCAGGTTCCCTGCAGGGAGCCTGCCTCTCCCTCTGCCTATGTCTCTGCCACTCTCTCTGTGTCTCTCATGAATAAATAAATTTTAAAAAAAATTTTTAATCCAACTCTATTTTTTAAAAGATATAGAAACAAAGGTAATTATGAGAAAGCAGAGGTTTTCCATCAAATGCATACTGAGTATGTACTATGAGGGCTACACTGGGTAGGCTAGACAGACCCAGAAATAAATAAATGAGATGCAAAGAGGTTGTTACTGTCAGAATGATATATCAAGTCCTCGTGGAGCTTCTAACTATGCTTGGAAGATTTGGGGGAGGCTTATCATCTGGACTGACATTTGATAGAGTCTTGGAGAATGGATGGGCATTTGTCAGGCAGAGAACAAGAGTAAAGAACATTCCAGGAAAGGTCACAAAGTAGAAACTCAGCTATGAACCACACAGAGCAATATATAGTCCTATGGAAGAACCCAATTGGCACTGAACTATACCAGTAAATTAGGTTGTTAAATATCTTTAATATACAGAAAATTAATGTTATTTTTGTATTTCTTTCTTGCCAGAAGATAATAAAATGCCAAGTTCTGAAAATAATGTTTCTATATAACTATTACTTTTGAATAGATATAATTAGTTGGTCGCAAGCAATTATGTTTGCCCAATAGTTTTAAAAGTACTGCAGACTATCTTTCTCAGTGTATTAACAGTCACTCTGCACCTCAGCAGAAGACCAATCCGAAGAATCAAAAAAAAGAAAGATTAATATAATACCTCTCTATCTTAGGCAAGTGGCATTACTACTGGGTCTCAATTTTCTTATATGCAAATTATATTAGTAATACCTGTCATATCTGATATTCAGGTTCCCAGAGGGATCAACTGGCATAAGTAATGTGAGATCAATTATAAACTTAAAAACTATAATTATACACACACACATATATAAATAAATAAACTAAAAAACTTTAAAGAGTATTTCTCCTGTACATAGCAAAAAGCAGCAACCTGACACAGATCTGAATCCACTTTCCTCTGAATCATAGCACATAGTACAATTCACTTTAAAAATCAATTATCATGTATTATGTTTCTTTGTATAAACATTACATAACCCCAAATTTTTCAAAGCATCTTTTATTTCCTGTCAATCAATTGTTCTATTTTTTTATTTAACAAATTTTAATCAGGGACACCTATGTGGCTTAGCAGTTGAGCATCTGCCTTTGGCTCAGGACATGCATGATCCTGGGGTCCTGGGATCGAATCCCACATCCGGCTCCCCACAGGGAGCCTGCTTCTCCCTCTGCCTATGTCTCTGCCTCTCTCTCTCTGTGTGTCTCTCATAAATAAATAAATAAAATCTTTTTAAAATTTTTCTAAAATAAAAATAAATAAAAAATCTTAATTAAAATTCAATTCAAAATCTACCTTTCTGATTCTCTAACTTAAAACATCCTAATTTGCTATGGAACAATTATTTTCTTTTTTTTTTTTTTCTTTTTTTGTAACAATTATTTTCATCTCAAATTTCCAACTTTGGACATAACAAAAAGAGATCAAAAGAAAAACACACAAAAAACAAAAAAAAAACAAAAAAAAAAAACAAAAAGAAAAACACATAATTTAATAAGATTCTAATAAATTAACAGCTACTCTTTTTAGCTTTAGTCTGATTTACAGAAGGAGAAATCATTTTCACAGATTAGTTGAGAACTATGGAAAGCAGAAAATTGTCTCCCATATAATGAATGCATATAAAGATTCTTTCATCTAATATTTTATATTAATATTATTGAGTCTGTGAGAAATATGCCAAAATGACCTCGGGGAAAGAGGAAAGCCCTTTAAAATGCTACAAAAATTACCTTACCAATTAATTATTGTTAAAACAGGCTAATAATTCAGAGAAATATATAAAATTATTTCTTTTTAGAGTTAAATTAAGTGCTTGAGGTTCTTGAAAATATTATTGAAAAAATCATATTCTATATAACACCAAAAATTAATTACTAAATTCAGCAAGTAAAACTGGTATGATGGATATTTAAGTAACCTGGTGCAGAACATATGGTTATATGTTGTCTAGGAACATTATACTGTTTATCTTTTTATATAATGCACAGATAATGAACCTTCTCTAAGAAAAATTTCAGTATGTGTTAGCACAGTAAAAACCACTGATATCTCTTACCACAAATAATTGAGACCCAGAATTATTGGTTGTTGAACTTTCCTTTGATTGTGTTTAACATACAAAATTAGTTTTTACACATAAGGTACACACATATACAATGGCCCTTTTTATGGAGCTAATGTTTTATTAAATCCCCTTTTTGTCATTCTACAAAGGAACAGTTTTAGCCTACCAACAAAACAGCTGAAAAGAAAAGCAGCAATGAGTAAATGTCCCCCCACTGGGTCTCTAAAAACTGTATGTTCCCATCATGAAGAAAACGTGCATGTAGCAATGGTTGGGAAGCAAGTACTAGAACTATTGTATATTGTGTATGATCTCAAGTAGAGAAAACCATCTGTCCTTTTGCCCTGAGAAAGGACCTCCTGTGAGCCTTTTCTTATGGACCATTATAGTCTCCTTCAACCCTGACACTGCACAGACTTTGAACCGATGGCTGTCTGTCACAAAAAGTTCATCTCAAGCCACTTTTCCCGAGAGGTTTCATAGGGTTTAGTCTGAGGTGACCAACCATGGCTTAACAAAAAGATTAGTGTGTCTGGGCACAAAGCAAGCCACAAAAATATGAGTGACCCTCTTTGTAACATCTTGCCACACAGAATAAAGAACAGTGAATGTAGTCAACTATAGAATATGCAGAGGCGCCCTAGGGAGAAGAAAAGAAGACTGGAGGGGGAATTTGTCTTTACTTGGAAACAAGTGCTCTTTAATGCCAACAGGCATTTTACCAATGAGTTTTAATGATTCTGTTTCTTTCACTCTTTATACAAGAAATATTAATAGAAATGACGATTTCTATTCAACCTCAGGCAAAATTGGGAACAGAGTGCAATGTTGGGTTTCTCTCTCTGTAAAGTTTTTTTAGAAGGTAATCACCCGGTAGAGTTATAGAATTATAACAGGCCCAAAAGGTTATCAACCCAACATCCTGATGCCAAAGGTAGAAGTCTTCCTATAAAGTCTTTGACAGGACATTACATGAGCTTTTTGCTTCCTCTCAACCTCCCTCCATAGCCAAACACCTGTGCATTGTTCAATGTTAAACTCAAAGTTAATTCTTTCTATAAAGTCTTCCCTAGCTCACTGTTCTCCAAATATACTGCTCTCATAGAACTGATTACATTTAATTATGCTTATTAAATGCATGTTTCCTCTAACCAGATGATCAGCAGATAAAGATTAGGTCATATTATTTTGTACACCTAACACAGTGTTTGGCACATGAGAGGCATTTAATAATTACTTCTACTGTAATTCTTGAACTCTCCCAGTGATGAGGAGCCCCCCACATCAAAATGAAGCCATTTTTAAACAATTGTGTTGTTGGGTGGTCTGAGGTAGCGGAATGCAGAGATTTGTTCCCTGTTAATTTTCCTATGGGGATCCAAGTTCTACCCTGTAGTTTGAAGTATAAATGGTCCACTACACATTTAAAGACAACCATCCTGCTTTCCTTAATGTCACTACCACTGCCTCTAGCTCTTGTCTTTTCAAGTTAAATGTTCCCATTTTCTTCTGCTATTATTCCTACAAGACAAATTTCAGATGCTTTTTATCCTCATTGCCATCCTCTAGAAGTGCTGTAGTTTGTTAATATTTCCTTTAAAACTAAATAAAATACTGTGCCCATGGTTCAAACTGTGCATCACATATTAGAACAACCACCTACTTTGTTTCAGACACAATATTGTTCTGCAGCATCAGATGTGCACCTTAGCCTCCTCTATCAGTGGGATTAGGACCTCTGTTGTCTCAACCACCAATGTACTTAACCAGAAAGACTCCTGTATAAAGTTCATCACCATCGACACATTTGTACTAATTTAGAGCTATTCTTAAAGGCCCAAGATTATAAGCAGTTGCTTCAGTAATTAGCTTAATTGAAATTGAAAGACAAGAGGCAGGAGTGAAGCAAGAAGCAAGGAGGAGAGGGGAGACATTCTGACTTGATTTTTTCTGTTTTAAAACAGAATTTTTAAAAATTTCCCTTCTCAAACTATCTAGCAACTAATTTGGATTTTTTTGACCTGTAAATATTTTTTAAATGTCCCATGAAAACTTGTTTTTCCATACACTTCAAATAACAAGTAAGAGTCTTTGTTGAAAATATTAGTGTCTAGATCACAGAGAAATTTTATTTAAGGGGATCCCTGTGTGGCTCAGTGGTTTAGCACCTGCCCCTAGCCCAGGGCGTGATCCTGGAGTCCTGGGATCGAGTCCCACATCAGGCTCCCTGCATGGAGCCTGCTTCTCCCTCTGCCTGTGTCTCTGCCTCTCTCTCTCTCTCTCTCTCTCTCTCTTTCTCGAAGTCTCTCTCTCATGAATAAATAAATAAACAAAATCTGTTTTTAAAAAAAGAAATTTTATTTAATAGTAAATACCTGGGAATCTTTCAGAGAAATTATACAGCATTTCCATGTATATATTCTGCTTCTACAGTCCAATATTTGAGTTTTCTGGTTCAAGTAAAATATTTTATTATTATTACATTACACCATGACTTGCATGTGAATATTCTTTATTTCTAGAACTGTAATACATTCTGTTATATTAATGAACTTGAATTGAATCATCACATCAGATCAGGCCACCTCTCTGCAGCACAGTAACTTGATCTGTATAATTTCAAACCCAGTATAATTTACTTCCTAGTCAGACAACATGCAAATATGTTTAAATGCTTAATGATTATATCCTCTGTCTAGCATTTATATTTATTCTTTGTTCAAATGGTATATTACAATAAGAAATATTTGGCAGTTTCATCAAATAAAAAGGCTAGATGCCTTAAACTATTCATTTTTATTCAATTTAGGCCTATAATTCCTTGGGAAATGTTTTCTGTTTTTATTATGAAATTATAATTGTAGAGCTGAATGGCCATTTACCAGCTCCTACAATATTCTGAAGAACTAAATATACATGCTACTAAATACATGAGAAACACATTTCTTGAAAACTTGCAATATGCTACACTGAGTACTTAGATCAGGCCAAATTTTGAGCAATTGCCTTCTGTTAATGATGTAGTTAAGAATATTGTTCCCATGGAATACCTTCCAGTTTCAACTTTGTTCATGAAGAATTTGATGACTTGGATGTTCACTTCCTTGGAAGAATATTTTCAACAAATGATTTTAAGAAAGTAATCCCCCAATTTGCTACAACTGGTTTAATATTCGATTTCAAGTTCTGCCTTAATTACGGCAATAAGATTTTCATAGTCAAGAATCAAAGAATGCAACTGATATAGTGTTCAGCCATCAAGAAGGTAATTTTATGATTTTTTTTAAATGTACCTCTCTCATCACTAGAAAGAAACTGAGTTCTTGAAAAGTACAAAGTGGGGGGATCCCTGGGTGGCTCAGTGGTTTAGAGCCTGCTTTTGACCCAGGGTGTGATCCCGGTGTTCTGGGATCGAGTCCCACATCAGGCTCCCTGCATGGAGCCTGCTTCTCCCTCTGCCTGTGTCTCTGCCTCTCTCTCTTTGTCTCTCATGAATAAATAATAAAATACTAAAAAAAAAAAAAAGAAAGAAAGAAAAGAAAAGTACTAAGTGTATAAAAGCAAATAACTGTATAAAAGATATTTTATAAAACATGTTTTCTTCAGACCAGATGAGTTCTGAAAATCCTACAATTAAGAGCACAAACATGAACGGCCTGCTCTTATAAAGAAATCCCAAACTAAGGATCCTAAGGGTACTGAAAGATGAGGCAGGTTCCAGGAGCTAGCAAAGACTTTATATTATCTCACGAGGAAGCTAGGGCTCCTAGAGTTCTTCCACAAACTGGTCTGCAACCCTCATTTTCACCGCAAGCATGTTATCACAGAAGACTTCAACCAGAGCATGTGCAAAAACACTCAGCATTTGATGATGATCCTTTTAACGGCTTGAACAAAAATCACACAGAAATTCAAGTATTTGCTTTGGTCTTAAACTGGTTTTTTCACATAAGTGAATGCTAGCTTTCTGGGTTTGCCATAAAATAAAACATAAAAATATTTAGCACTTCAATAGGACTGACCAAGGAAGATGAAAACATGAGCAAATTCAAATATTGCCCTATCTTCAACAAAGTTTATGTTTAAAAGAGGTTTGAAGATGAAAAAGAACCAAGATGTCCATCTAATACAGTATTTTTTGTAACTATACATCCATTTAATGAAATTCTGTTCAGCTGTTAAAGCAACAACAAAAAAAAATGAGATGTATCATCTATAAAATATTTTTGCCAAAAACTCTAAACTGAAACTTACAGGAAACACAACCCTTGTGGCTCTCTGAGCAGCACCATGGTTGTTACCAAGAACAAGCACTTTACAAAAGGCAGCAAATTGAGCCAAGAAGAAAGTGGTTGATTTTCTAAGAAAGATGGGTATGATGTGAAAGCAATAGCTATGTTCAATATTAGAAATATAAGAAATATTGGAAAAATACTAGTCACAAGAACTTAAGGACCCAAGTTGTATCAATATCCTGAAGGGTTGATTATACTAGTCACAAGAACTTAAGGACCCAAGTTGTATCAAAATCCTGAAGGGTTGATTATTAAGCATGCAATCAAGCAGCTACAGAGTATGAGGTTGCTATGAGTTGGCTTTGTCATGCTCTGAAACTTGGTATCTTGAACAAATTGGTGACATCAACTTATATTTTTAAAATTTCTCTCTTTTCCAAAAATGAGAAGAAACCTAGATTCCAGATAAATAAGGTACTTTAAAAAGTTGGAGGGGTGGGAAAAAGAGTTATTTTAACATTGTAAGTTTCTTTTTTTTTAAGATTTTATTTATTTATTCATGAAAGACACAGAGAGAGAGAGAGACAGAGACAGAGACAGAGACAGAGACATAGGCAGAGAGAGAAATAGGCTCCATGCAGGGAGTCTGATATGGGACTCGACCCCAGAACCCCAGGATCATGCCGTGAGCCAAAGGCAGACGCTCAGCCACTGAGCCACCCAGGCATCCCTGTAAATTTCTTTTGAATCAAACAGTAGAAACTCTAATTTTTCAAGGATTGACTAGCACTCCACCTCTCAAACTGCTTTTAGAATGCATTGGTGGCTAGGTGATCCATTCTAGAAGGCATGTGGTTATGAGTTGGTTGTGACCTAAAGGGACAACTTAATGGTGGTTTGCTACTAATAATCTACTCAAAACCATATTTTACAAGCATGAAGCTCAAGAGCATTCAAGAACAGAAAAAGGCACTTCCAAGTTCTTAAATGGTTATATAATGGTTATTAATCCTAGTTATTTCCCCCAAAAAAAGAAACCATTTTAAAAGATTATATCCAGCTAGTTAATAAAGTAAAGAGAGTTCCAGAGAATGTTTTGTTTTTAAGGCTATAGCTTTATTTTACAGCAATATATGCAATTTGCTAATCATGCTACTAAACGTTCTTCCTTGAAAACACTTCACTTCCTTGAAAACCCTTAGTATAGGGACTGTTCTTTCTAAGTTACAGTCAAAAACACTGTCATTAATATAATCATAAATTCTCCTAGCTGAGCTTATGGGTTATGTCAATAAGCCATCCTGTAGGCAGCAGAAAACCAACCTAGGGAAACTAACAAGTCATACACAGTTAAATCATATTTTGCTTCATGTTTTTAAAAGTAGTTCATCTCTCAATGAAATTGTGTTTTTATATGACCACTGAAGTTCAAACTAAGCAATTCTTCAGCTACTCCAAAAAATACAGTAGAATGTTGACGGATTTCTGGCTGGGTTTTAAATCCAGCTCCCCAAAGAATAAGAGCAACAGAAACCAAAGTTTCTGCAAAGCCTTCAGAACAAAACTTCAAGAATAGAAAAAGGGTTTCAAGAATGATTATTATAATTAGAATACTCTAATATGGTACTTATAAGACTACCATATTTTTTCCCTCTACAGCACAAAAACTGAACCAAAAGCCAGAAGTAGAAAAAAACAGAAGTTGGAGCATTAAACGAAAGGAAAAAAACAAAAAAGATTTTGAAGACTGTACCCACCATAACACTAACTGATTTGGGATAAAGAATGAAAAACTGAACCAACTTCAAGGAGGAATTCTGAAAAGATTTCACTTAACTATTTATAGAATCAAGAACAGGTAAAAATATTCTTAAATATCATTTGCTAATTTCTTATACTGTCCTTATGTTGTACCCCATCAAGAGCTCCCTACAACATCAGTGTGGGTGCCAGCAGATCAGTACTTTGATTCATTCTCTAATGTGCAATTTGACTATATGTATTATGGGCTGTACAAATGTTCATAATCTTTGAATCACCAATTCTACTTATCGGTAATTATCAGCAATGTACACGAATACCTACATATTAGATTATTAACTGCAAAATTATTTACAAAAGCCCTGAAAGTAATCTTGAGGCTTAAAAAGAGAGAGATTGTTAAATTATGGGAAATCCATATGAATATTATACAGAGATTTAACATGGTTCACAATGAATATATACTACCTTTTTCACAAACTATTTTTTCTACTTGTATAAGAAAAACTTCTTTAAGTTTGCTGTGTTCTAGATTTACCTTTCCAATCCTTTTTTTTTTTAAGATTTTATTTATTTATTCATGAGAGACACAGAGAGAGGCAGAGACATAGGCAGAGGGAGAAGCAGGCTCCCCGCAAGAGGCCCTTTGTGGATCCCTAGATCACACCCTGAGCCCAAGGCAGATGCTCAACCACTGAGCCACCCAGGCATCCCTACCCTTGCAATCTTGAAAATATTCATTTGAGCTGTATGTTATTAGGTTATTTGATGCAGACTTTTCATAAAAGGCTTTGATATATCTTAAATATTTATTGTAACTAATTATGTTCAGTTGCTATAATTCTATTATTACTGCTCTATCCATAGTGGATCATCAAAGAAACAAAAGATAGAGATATTTTTAAGAAAAAAATATTGTAATATCCTTACTCAACATAATAATAGTCTGAATATCCTAAAGTGTATCACAAGGAAAAATAAATAGCATTAATGAGGCAAAATAATTGTTTTGAAAAGGAAGAAATTTATATAAAATATAAATTCAATTTTTCTCCAAAAATGAAAAGAGCATCTGTGTGTGTGTGGTTGAGCTAGGTGGCTGCTATCATGAATTCCAGCCCTTAAACCAGCCTAAATAACACACAAATATTTGCTCTGTTTGGCAAAGTTCTTTTTAAAAATATATTTAAATGCTTTTATCTGACAATAGAATATTCAAGTCTAACAAACCTCACACATTTGAATTATGTGCCTTCCAGCTTTATACCTAAACCCTACATGGAATATCCCCAATTACACTATGTTTTGTTCCCCTTCTTTTCTTCCATCTCCTTTCTACAAACTCCTCAAACTCTACTCCTGCAAGTTAGAAACCACTTTCCTAATAAACTTTGGACAGTCTCAGCTAAAGTTCTAAAAACCTCCAGCTTCTCTGTATTTTACTCTTCTAGGTCACCCACAGAACAATTTGCTCTTAGCCATATTATTTTTTCTAAAAGGAAAAAAGTATTCCATGACCAAACAAGTTTAGAAAACACAATACATTATATTCTCCATTTTAGAGACTCACAATATACAAATAATAGAGTGAATAAATCTTTTATTTGTTTAACCCAGTGTGTCTCTAATTTGTCCTGACAACTTTCTTCCTCAGAAAATTTGTTGACATGAAAAAGAAATGGTGTTCTCAGGAATACTGCAGGACAAACTGAAATACACCAAGACCCCTGAGTGAATGGATTACTGGTAGAAAGACAATTGCAAAGGTGCTCATAAATAGACTGATGGCACCCAAAAGTGAAAGACTACTAGAAAGCCACTGGACTCCACATGAACATTCTCAGAACTTTCAGCACAGAATCAAGAAAAAAACACTACCCATCAGTTCATCAAATTTCTAAATAATATTAAGCCAAGAGGAGTTGTAAATTTACTTTTTTTAAATCATTATCCTAACAAATCCTGAAAGGCTGGAGCTGGGTTTTACAAAATTTAGCGAAAATAAATATAAAGTTTTAATTTGCCTCCCTCTTCTAAAAACAAAGACCTGTACAATAAAAGGAAGACAGGACTTAACAGCAGCATACATAAAAAATACTTCAGGTTTTCATCAACCTTAAACTCAGTGTCGGTAAATACAATTATGGGACCAGCAAGAAAATTCCTGTAATTTTTAGGCTACATGAGTTAGCAGTATAGTATCTAGAACTAGGGAATTTTTTTTTATTTGCCAGTCAGAACCTATCAGAGCTTTTATTCAAATCAATATTCAACACTTTAAGAATGTAGTAAATGAACAGGAACACCTGAATGAGCTAAAGGCATTGATTCCAAGAAAATAAAAACATCAATAGGAAATATAGTAAATGATTTTAAGCATTTCAAGAGTTGTCATAGTACAGAAGTATTCAATTTCTTTTTTATATAATTAAGGTGAGGATCATGTACAAAAGCAAATGGTGGATGCTCATAAGGAGATAAATTTCAACCTAACAGAGCTTTTTAACAAGGCAATCTGAAGACAAAACGGTCTAGTCAAGAGATAATCATAAATTGAATCAACATTTAGCCAGAATGACACTAAGGGAATTTAAGCATCAGATGCAATGTAAGTCTAGTTAACCTTTAAAGGCCCTCCAAACGTGGAATACTATCAGAGGCAACATTACCATTTGGAGACATTACTAAAAACAACACAACACACTCTTTATGGAAACGGGACCATCAAAGCCAGTGGGTACTAGAAGCTGAATCAGGAGAGCTAATTGCTCAATTTTCAGGATTTTGCAAGCCTATTGTTAATGCAGTCATTAGTAAAATTTTAATTATATGAATTTACAATAAAATAAATTGTATTAAGGCAAAGTTAATAAACACTCAAACTTATCACTTCCTAATGCCACTTCATTAGCTTGAATTCAACCTTGGGTAAGATATTTACACCCAGAAAATCCACAATTACTACAAATCAGGATTTTTTTTGAGAGTAGTTGTTAAAAATTTGTCATCAGCACACTACATCAATAATATATTTAGTCAATAAATATTTATTATGCTCCCATAAATACAGTCTGGGGCTATGTAGAAGTAGAAATAAAAAAAAAAAATCTTCCACACAAAACAGAAGAACCAGAAATAAGAAGCAGCTTCTGAACTTAAAAAAATGATCTGTTTTCTCACTGAATAATGAACTGTGGTATATTTATACAACAGAGTTACTCTACAGACTTTAAAAACAATGATGCGAGTCAATCTGTGTAGGAAAGATATGCAACAAATAACACTAGACTCCTCTGGAGAGTGATGAGATACTGTATACCATTTTTAATTGGTAATTGGAAATTGCAAATGTTTGCATTTCTTGGTGTATGTATTATTTTGATAATAACAACAATGGTGTAATCAAACACAAAGAAAGGGTCAACCTTGAGCAAACCTTGACCAGAAGGCAATAAACAAGCAGCAGCAGAAAGATAAGAGAGGAAAGCAACCTTGACAAAGGTAGAAGAAGCAGAAATAAATTCTTAAACCCAGAGAGCACTGGACTGAAAGCCTCCTGCTGAGGGAAAATAATGTATCCTGAAAGTTCTGATCACCTTCCATGTCCTGTTCTTCTAGGGGAGCTGGAAGCGATCTTGTTATTCTTGCCTTCCTTATTCACTGGATATCTTTAAAAGAAAGGTTCTCAAGTGGGAGTGACCCCTAGGGTACATTTAGTAATGTTGTAGACCTCTCGAGTTGTAGAAACAGAGGGGTGCACCTGGCATCTAATGCTTAAGGGCCAAGATGCTGCTAAACATCCTACAATGCACAGAACAGCCTCCCATAACAACGAATTACCCAGCCCATGGGCACCTGGGTGGCTCAGTCAGTTAAGTATCTGCCTTCAGCTCAGGTCATGATCTCAGGGTCCTGGGATCCAGCCCCACATTGGGCTCCCTGCTCAGTGGGGAACCTGCTTCTCCCTCTTTCTCTGCCCCTCCCCATGCTCGTGCTCTCTCTCTCTCAAATAAATAAATGAAATCTGTTAAAAAGTGAGAGAGAATTATCCAGCCCAAAATGTCAATAGTGACAAAGATGACAATCCCTGCACCACTATTGCTTAAGGACACCTGAATGGATTTCTCTATTCTTTATAACCCAGGGGAGTCTACCCAAGACCCAGAAATTCTGTCTTTGCTAGAAAACATGGCCATAGGATCTGAACTGATGTTCAAAAGAGCCTACAAGCCTTCTTAAAAATAACTACCATAAAGGTAGCCTGAGGAAGGATTATAAATGTTGCACTTGACCTAAAAACTGACAGAGATCATTTTTCTTGAGAAAAACTATCTAGTTGAAGTGCCATTAGCATTTATGCAAAGTATCATAATATTCATTAGAGAACTTCTCAATTTTCTCAGAAGAAAGTAAAATAAATTCAAATACCATCTTCTCTAATTACATGTTGCTATTTTTGAAACTGTGGAAGTAAATGAACTGGAATTATGAGTTCAAATAACAATTTTCATTGTAATTTTAAATCCATTAAAATTAGATACAGTTGGCTATGGGCTATACTTTTGTAACTTTCCTTCTCTTTAAGTCTTCAGTCTGGATATTTGACACCATTATTCCTCTACCAGAACTTTGCAGACTAGTATTTCTTTAAATAGTAAGGTACACAGCACAGGGTCTCACTCATAGTAAATCACTTTATTATTTAATACTTAATCATAAGTACTTTATCATTTAAGTGAACAAAGACTTTCAAAAGACTACTATCTGATCCTTTTACCTTTGCCAGAGTTGCCAGAAAATCAGTTACCATCCACAATATTTAATTTTTAAATGCTAATATCTAAAATATTTAATGCCTATAATTAACTCTCTTCCCTAGCTAGTAATATGAGACTGCCAGAACATAGGCTGCTTCTGAATGAAGGTAAATATCACTCTACAAAAACCACCGATAACCATGTCGTTTCAATGTGTTCCCACCCATATCCAGCTGCCATTCTAAAATACTTTCTTTCTAGAATGTATAGGAAGGGCCATTATCTAGTTTCAGCAATTCTCCTGACAAGATCTCAGTGGGTTGAGCCAAAAGGTGTTAGCAACTGAAACAGGTAAGAGCAGAGAAAACATCCATATACTTGGACATCTGAGGCTGAGCTATTTGGGTGCTAGTAAATAAAGTAAACATGTGAGTTGGTGGGCCCCTGGGTGGCTCAGTGGCTGAGGTCTGCCTTTGGCTAAGGTTGTGATCCCGGGGTCCTGGGATGGAGTCCCCACACAGGGCTCCCCACAGGGAGCCTGCTTCGCCTTCTGCCTATGTCTTTGCCTTCCTCTCTGTCTCTCTCATGAATAAATAACTAAAATCTTACCAAAAAAAAAGCATGTAAGTTAGTAGCAGTACAGGTAGTGGGAGATCTAACAAGGCAGGAACCAACAGGAGAGGCAATTGGTAAAGAATAAGCAAATAAAGCCTAGAATATGGACCAAAGACAAGTTGTGTCAAGTAGTAACACATGAATAAATTCCTATCAATATAATAGGAATACCCAAGGAAAAGCCAAACCAGTGCATATTTAAAGACAAAGCCAAAATGGCCGAAAAAGAAGCACAAAATCCCAGAGGCAACCACATGCTCACAGCAGATAAGCTTGTATAAATAATATAACTGCCTAGATACAGTATCCCAAAACACAAAGGCAAGATCAGCAACTCCTTCCTTAACATTAGTGAAACTGCTCCCTGATACTGAAATACAAGAAGCTGAGTTTTCCAAAGTGGTCTATTACCTTAAATAAATATTCAGTGTTATGAATTTAAAGGCCACTTATGCAACTCATGCCAGTCCTGTAGGCCTAGCAATCAGCACAACCCTCGTGGGTCTAGTGCACAGAGTATATAAAGCTAAAGTGAGAGCAACTGTCTTTTAAATGATGAAGTTTAGCAACACTAAGAAAATTATGTACCACATAACCCATAAGCCAACAACAGAAGCAGAGACAGGTTAATAACCATTACTACAATCAATCAATCAGGAAAAATTTTTTTTGCTTACTTAAAGAATTTTTTTCCTGCAAAGTTGATCTAGTAATATAGGGGGAAATATGTGCCTCAGTGCAACACTGTGCATTGTCTAGAGCATGCCCTTCTCACTTACCTAATTCTGATTCTTTCTGAGCTATTTAAAACTGTAAGTTGTAGGTACCTAAGAATAAGCAAAATAACTCTGGTCATAAATGCACAAATTCTTTCAGAGTGCAATTAACATCCCTCTCTCCCTCCCTCCCTGTGGAAAAAGTCTAGTGTTGCCTCCATTCACCATCAATTTCAATATTCTACCACTAGAAATGTGTCTGGTTTTAAATTCTCCTTTGAACTAGTTAAAACATCTTATCAGTTACTTCTTTAATGATTTAAGTAAAATCTTTAAAACATGTTCATTTTATATATGTGTGAAAGTCACAATTTTACCTCTTTTTGAAAATTATCTTTAATAGTAATTTTTGAGAAAACAATTAGTTCCTTTTGGGAACTTGATAAAAGCATTGACCTTTACCACTGATATTTCCTCAGTTACACTGCTGGATTCCATCATAAGAATAGCTGTTGCCCAGGAAAGGCACTGAGGTTTTGAGACCGAAGGGTGAGAATGCCCCGATGGAACAAATGAAAGGTGGTCCGTAAGCTAAGCAGAGTGTCACCAATAGAATGGAGGTAAAATAGAGTTTATATTCATGCTAGAGAAGGCAAGGGAGGGAAGGAAGACAGAAAGCAGAGTGGACTGACTCTAATAGGACTTCTCATTTAGGAACATAGAAGATCCTCTATGTTTGTAGTTTCATAGATACATAGCTACATCCAAGACAGACAATCCCTGTCTACTGAGTTCACCAACCACAGATCACATCAGGGCAACGCTTGTTCATCAAGAACCTGACAGAGCATCATGTCTCTATGGGTGGGTTTGCTACGTTCACTCTTGGTTTTCAGGAGTTCAATGAACATTTTTCATCTCATCACATCCTATAACTGTGAGAGCTATGTGAATGTTTCAAAATGCTACTGGCAGAGTTAAAAGTGGAAACTTGTAACAAATTGAAAATGATGAGAAAAATGATGAATGATGCATAATCCACAGGATAAGTGTGACTGATTAGAAAATCCCTCTACCTGGGTTTCCTTCTTGAGGACTGACACTGGAAGCAAAGGTTTTTTGCTCAAACACATGAAAGGCTTAAAAGAATAAAACACATTCTGAGTCTAGTGTGTTATAGGCTCACACACAGAAACAGGAAGTATACCTTAGACTTCTCAATTCAAGGATGGTTTTGACATAAAAATAAATTTTCTTTTTTAATATTGTAAAAATGGTAACATAAATTTTACCACCAACTCATGGTATTCCTCATATAAAACTTGATTACAGAACCAAGCAATATCAGGGAAGTATCCTCAGAAGAAACTGAAGTTTAGAGCATTAAATAACTTTGCACAGAAGGAAACTATATACAAGAACATAAAAGTCCTGGTTTCTTTATGGATATACTTTCCCAGTGCTAGAGTTTTTCCCTTATTAAACACTTCCAGATGCATAACATGTAGAGTAGTACTAAGCCACCACTGTCAGTCTTGCTTCTTAAGCTCCTGGGAAGTTGTCAGCATAACTGTAGGGCTTAGGAAGTAAATGTAGAGCATAGAGTTTATACAGTTAAACCTCTTTTTTCCAGCTTACTATAGCTTTGGTTGACATATATGATCTCTCTAGCCTTTAGTACCTGGTCAGCCTTCCTATCTTTACTGTTTTACTGATAATTGTCCTCTCTCAGAAGACAAAGTAACTAAAGTTCAGTTAAAAAGAGAAAAGTCATTTTTCTCTTCCAAGACTTCCTGGAAGTCCATAGGTTAAGACTATATGTATTAAAGACAAAATAAATTGCTCACGAAAGCTCAATCATTTGTATAGCTGCTATTTCATTCTATTATCTGTCCAATAAGGTGTTGCACTTGGCCAAACTACTGTCCACAACTAGCTACTCAAATGGCAAATGGCATTGCTGATGACTGGACACTCATTTCAATGGGAGGTAGAGTATTGCCTTTCAAACTGCCTTTTGCAGTACTTGTTACAGTGTGACTGTAGCCAGATTTACACTTTCTCTGTGAAATGTACTGTATCATTCACTATTGGATAAAATATTGTTGTTCATGCCTAATTTTTCCCTCTTATTATTTAAACATAAATATCCAATCCATATATTCCCGTTGTACTGTTAATCTCAATTTTAACATATAAACATTATCAGTTTAACACACAAAAACCAAATCAAATTTAAAAGTCTCAAAGATCTTAGATGCATCTTTAATATCAACTCTCCCAATATACTACTTGAGGGATAGTTATTTTTTATATACTACTTTATAAACTAAGTATTAACCATTAGTTTAAACAAATCAACTGCTTTAAATACATACATTTTTAAAAGGCTATGGATTGCCATAACTTGGTGATAAGGTCCCATATTAATACCTAGAATTAAGTAAAAGTAATCTAGAATAAGTAATCTAGAATAAGTAAAAATACAAAGAAATTTGAAAAAAACACGGAAAACTTATAAACAACAAGAATAATACTAAACCTGAAGGCTTAAAAAATAAGTGACTTTAAGAAAAAGGACAAGGTGGGATATTGATTTTCCAATGAACAGTATTATGCTCAGTTACACAGTGCACCTCCCCAGCTTTCCAGTGCGACTACCATTATTACATCCCTTTTGTTGGACTGCTACAATCCATGAAAGAAACACTATTACATTAAGAATCATTTCTGGATTCTACTAATTTTTAATAAATGATTTTGCCTCTATCATTCCTAGTAAAGTTTCTAGTTACAGAATTTTGGAGGCGAGTTCTGTGTTAAAAAGTATATGGCATCCTTAGACTGGGAGCTAAGATTTATTGGACTTCCAGTGATTTTCTATTAGTATCCTAGGGTGTCCTAAGGTTCTTTGGAAATACCTCAGGGGCTACCATGGAGGAGGGAGCTGGGAAGCAGAAAGAAAGAGGATGTGGGATATTGGCCTCTGTCCCCTCAGATCTCTGAGGTCAATCAATGTAGCTAACATTGTTTCTGATTTCATTTACCAAGTTAGAATCTTCTGTAGAGAACTCTACAATAAGCCCTAGAGATACACAGATACAAACCAGAACCCTGACCATGGAGCTCATAAATGACATTGGTAAATATGGACTCCCTACCCCTTCCCATAGGAAGTAGAATACAATTATATCATGAGACCACTTAACAGTTCAGGTCAGGTTCTGCCCACAACAGTCTCCTGATATTTGACCTACTTCATTCATCTGACCACCCCTCCCCCCAACCAGATTGATAACCATCCTCAGAAATGTAGTTATTTAAGAAGTTTGTTTCCATTCTAGCTTCATCTGCTTGGACCTTGAGCCCTAATTCTTTCAGTAAAAAAATGATTTTTAGTATTACAAAGTACACTTAGCCCTAGAGTTTGCCAGCATTTCTAGCATGACTTTAAAGTCAAAAGGCTGGGTTTTTGTGTGCTTTGTGGAAATGTTTTACCTTATGATCATATCATGCACCTATAATAATGCCGGCTGGATGCTAGAGCCCCTGAGACACAAATTGGAGTTTCATAATTCCTAGAAGGGTTATACAAACAACTTACCTTTGACAGCTGCCAGACTGACCTAAAATACAGAAATGCTGGGAAAGAACTGTATCAATTTTCAAAGCATATTTCATTCTAGCATCTTAAGGATCAAAAATAAGAACACAATTCTGGCCCTGTAACAGATCTGAAGGAGGGACTCCTAAAAGATTTTTCTCTCCCATTCATTGTTACAAAAAGCAAAACAGGATGCTGGAGACAGAGCTGTAATGGAGAATTCTTCTGACTCCCTTTACATTATAATAAGAAATCTAAAATACCAGGCTTGCCAAAAATAAAGGTAAAGCGATTTGATTCCAAGAGATTACAGGATATAGGTGGCTTTTCTTCCTCCCCTTTTACTCCTCTTATATGTGAACTCTTTGATAAAGAAAGAAAAAATACTCTATCCCTGCCACAACCAGGCCACTTCCAGTTAGACATATTCTGACTCTCAATATTACCATAATGTGCAAACTAGAGCTGGCTACAATTAATTAGATTTACTCAGCCACTTAGCCTAAATATGAAAATTGTACTTAAATATGTGCTGACCACATTTCAAATATAAGAATAAAAACATTGTGTATATAACCCAGAAACCTAGAGTTTCTAAAATCTAAATTATTAATGTCCAAATGAACAGACACCATTTTTGGCATTCCTGGCAATCAGAGTAAATAAACAATCAGGCTAAGGAATACAATATGAGAAAAATAAAGAATGCATTTCAACTATCATATGGTAACTGAAGTTGATATAGACACTACAGATGAAATGATGTCAAAATCATGATAGTGATTCCAAATGATTCTTGATTCTGAGAAATTACAAAAGATGAGCACAAAATCACCACCTGGTAAATTCAACTATATTAGTTCATTTATTCTAGCTGTTGGAATACTAGCCTCAAGTTCATATATGTGAAGTTATCTATTATCTACTAAATAACCAAACTTTTTGACTATTACAAATATGAAATTTACTAGATTGTTTTAAGTATCTTAAAGCTCATAGGATATTCTAGTCTTCAAATATAAGTGGAAGAAATTATTTGCTTCCTCCATTAATCTTTTGCATTGCAAACAGAAGTCAAGAAATCAGCTAGGAATTTAACTGGGAAGGAACTGCCAGAAGTCCTATTATTCAGCTCAGTACCTCCTCCCTGTGGTCAAAAGGGAAGATGCCTGCCATCTGGTGGCATTTCTTAAAGGAATCCTATATTTAGATGACTTACAGAACAGTCCTTTGAAAGAATATACAATATCAGTGAAAAGTACTCAATTTTAATTTGTAAGCAATTCCACTTCTGCTTCCCACTCTTCTGCATTACTTTTTTAAAAGTCAATTTAAAATGTTTTTTAACTGCAAGAATGCTGAACACGTCCCAAATGAAGCAACTGTACATATCTAAGAATTCAATATGCAGGTATGCCACAGTCATTGTTAACACACATTGCGGGGGAAAAACATGTTAACTATTATGATTAATTAAACCAAACAGGGAATTTCACCCATATTGGTAAACCAGGGAGGGTGGGGATACATGTGTGTTTAGCCAGCACCTACGGACAACAGCCTACAACCCAGACCAACTCATGCATTGTTTTTCACATTCTCAACCTCCATCAAATCACCAAGTAATGTTTATAGAGTGGTAGGATGGAATAAAGACACTTTTTCATAATAGGTTTTGGATGGTTTCCTCTCAAGATAACAAAGATTGATGAGTGTCTAGTGAGGTTCCCCCTGAAGCAGGAAATGGCCCTCCCAGATTATAAAACAGTCCTCATTCTGGCATGTTTCCCCACCAGCTCTCTATTTACCTAATTTTGCCTATGAAAAGATGCCCTCCTTCTTTCTTTCTAGACCTAATTTTGACATTCAAACGGTGTTTTTTTAAATGCCATGTAGTTGATTTTGCCATTAGAAACCAATCAGAAGTGCAAAAGGTTAGTATGGCCCTGTGAAGCTACTTCTCTCCACACATTCATCAAATGAGCTAGAAAGAATTAACTCCTAATGCAAAATGTATACCCTTTCCTTAAATAATCCCCAGCTCATTGAAAAACAATTAGCCAGGTAAGTAAAAGAAAAGATTTCAAGAACTTGCTTCTTAATAACTTTTAGACAAGAGAAAACAGAAGAGAAGCTAAAAACAAGAACACTGCTTCAACAGGCAATTTGTCCCTGGTCCTTTGGGTGACAGGGCATTTTGCCAGCTGCCATTATTGAAGCAACCAAAAGTGTTACACCCAAACTGTTGTCCTCATTAGGACTGAAACCACTTAACATGAATGCTTTGAGGTGCTTGGATGTCATATTGTATTGTTTGGCTTTACCAAAATAGAGGAAAGCCTGCTATTCTCATTTAAATAGCATGTATAGCATTTTAATTTGCTTTCTTTCTGCAAACCATTTCTGACTATTCTTTACCTTACATAATTGAAAATCTACACATTATTATGCCCTTACTTGCACTCTTTCCATTCACTGTGCAGCTGGTGAGGAAAAATGTACAGCATAAGTGAAAAACCATGTTCGTAGGAAATACAAGTTTCATATGATAAAGTAAATTTATGTTCACAAAGCAATATAAAGGTCTCCTCATATGATGGGAAGGGGTGCACAACCTTCAAGCTACAGTTAACATTTATTTCCACCAAAAATTGAGACGATGCCGCAAAGCCAGCCACGGGAGGCTGTATCACACTCACATACATGAATCAGAGGAACTTTTCCTTGTCTACATTTACTCTTTTATTTTTGTTTAAAATCATTTTTATAGACTTGCAGGGTATATAGGGACCTCCAAAGTTCTACAGTATCTCTTTATTATCTCTAGATAAACTTTCCAAACAGATGACTAGCCATGCTCCATTTCATCATTATCAGTGAATGGAGAGGAGCCAGGTCCATTGGCACTGTTCAGTACCACCAGGCAGGAAGTTTTGACTCTTATTCAACCCAAATCTTGCTGTTTCCAGAAAACAAAAAAAAAAAAAAAATGTAGTAGAATAAATCACCTATCTACCACAAGACTTTATATATTAAAGTCACTCTTTTGTTTCATTTGCATATCAGTATAGCCAAATTAGGTATCTAATTTGACCAAAAATTCTTGGAAAGCCAAAAGCCAGGTGAGGTAACGCAAAGCAGCTTTTTATCCATTGCTAGAGCTTTTATTTGTAATCAAGAGCCAGATTTTCTTATATCATGATTTCCCCTACGCTGAATTTCTCCACCTGCCTACCCCACCCCAGGAAAGAATAGAACAAAAAAGTCCTTGGTATTTACAACATGAAAGAAATTGTGGTCACGTGCTCCAAAGCACATAGTTATTTTTCTTGGCCGCACTTGTCATGACTGTAAATTCATGTCATTTTAAAACAAATGTCTGTCATCCTCATTGAAATGTAAGCTCCATGGGGGCAGACACCAAGTGTGTCTCGTTTATCAGCATATTCCTAGTATCTAGCCTCACATTTGACACACAGAAGGCTCTTTATAACTAGAGAAGCAACAAATGCACTTCAAAACCATTCTAGTCCAACACTCCTATTTTGGGGCTATGAAAATAGTCTATAAAAGTCATTCTTGGAAATGACTTGCCCAAGATTATATAACATGTTAATGACAAAGCCAGGATTATAACTAGATTCTTTACTGCCCATTCACATTCTCCATCCATTATGACACAGAGGTTCTTATATCTAATACCCTGGCCAAACCACACCACTGATGAGTAGGATACAGAAACATTTCTGATCTAAACATCTTTTAGTTGGCTGCCTGGCTCCCAGTGTTCTTAACCAGTTGGAACATGGAAACCCTGCTATAAATGTGCCTGGTTTATACATACTTTATGTAGGGCTCCAAGAACAAAACCCAAAACAACATCTATAGCTATAGCAAACAGCCAATTTATTCTCTCCTATGAGTGTCAAGTTTTAAGAAGCCAAGCCACAGATGCCAGCTGAATTTCTATGGTTCAGCTATTACTAAATCAAATATTGTCCTAAGTAGAGCTCCACTTTATATGGCTTTTTAAATTTTATTTTAGCGTTTCTTTAAAGCAAATATTCAAAAAATAGAGCTTCTCCTCAGCATATGAAAAAAATAACTGTAAATTTTCAGGGGTCAACAAAGGTGATTTAAATTAGAGTACAGTAATGGTTACCCAATTCTATAAATTTATTTTAAAAATTATTTTAATTAAGACACTTAAAATGGGTAAATATAAATTATACTTCAATAAAGCTGTTAAAAAATAAGTGTGAAAATGAGTCAGTTCAAGTGCTTCTTTTAGAAAACATTTGGTATCAAAACTATAAAGACATATCTTCATACTCTTCTAAGCACAAATTTTAACTACTTCAATCATGGTTTACCTACAAGGGCAAAAGCTTTTCCTTCAAATTTGATAAAAATAATTTAGTAGATTAATATAAATATCTGAAAAGAACCAATCTCCATTGATGTAGCACTAAGAGATACTGACTTAAATGATTATCTGCATGAATTCTCTACAGATCTATTTGCTTAATTAAGCATAGTATTCTAGTTCAAAGCCTGCCATTAACTAGCCATTGGGTTTTGGGCAAGCTATATACATTTCCAGGGCTTTTTTCCCACCTGTATCATGTGTCCCCATGGACCAGATAAGAGTTAAGTAGTATATATTATAAAGAATAATAACTGCTATCATCTAGTGAATAACCACTAAGAAGTCACACTTTAGGTAAATTATCAATCTCTGAGAAAGGTAGTGTTAGCCACTTTTTTTGCAGATGAGGAATTTGGAACATGAGAAGTTTGACCAAGGTCCTACAGTTATTTAGTAGTAGACCTAGGATTCCAATTCTGCCCAGCTCCAAAATCTACATACACTCTCTATTGTTCATTATACTTTCTGCTTTTGACTTTGTCAGGTATGGGCATGAACCCGACCCTCCTTTACTATGCTAAGTCAATCACCTTCTCTGAGTCCAGTTTCATCTGTAATTACGATATTATTAATACTTAACTACCAAAGGTTATTGGGAAGAGTAAATGAGAGTGCTTCCCCTAAAATTAAAAACTATTCAATTATAGTCTCCCATCCCTCTCCCACAAAAGTTCCTTCTTGTGGTAAAAAAAAAAAAAGAAATCTATAAATTCTAGGACTTCCTTGCACCCTACCTGGATAAGCCTCACGGAGACTAAGCTCTAACAAAAGCAATTAAAGTGAACACAAACAACACAGCATTAGTCCTTTGCTATCAGTCCTTGGCTCTATGACGGAGACTGTCAACAGAGTGTCAACTTCAAGGGGTGGGCATCTGTCCACAGGAACTGAGCTGAGGTCACAGACTTGTCTCACTCTGCCCTACAAACAGATGTCTGGGTGACAAGTCTTAGTCACTGCAAACCAGGGTAAAAGCCAAACCAGGTGGGAAGCTCTATATCTCCTTTCTAATCCATTTGGCCAGGCCATTCATTCCCTAAGACAATACATCACTAACCATAATTCAAAATAACTGGTTTTCCCCTAGGATACTATTTTCAACATAAGGTCTTTATTTTGATGATATCTAATTATTCCACAAGCAGAAAAAAGCATATCTGTAATAATGATTTATCAGAAAGAAACCTATTTGATTCTGCATATTGACTGGAATGTGCACCTTCAAATATTTACCTTACAAGTAACCTGGTGAAATTTGATGTAATGTGGAGCTCTAGTGGTGGCAAGAAAGTAAAGCAGCCATTTGTAAGAGCCAACAAAAAGCCAAGGAAATCACCATTTACCATTTATCTATGTGTTATTATGATAAAACCACCACTTATTATTAAATTAATACATAAAGAAGAAATGGTTCAAAATAATATTCCAAGACAATATAAAGTAAACTCTAAATGTAATGGCTTTCCTCCAGATTACAAATTAGACCTCAACAACTAATTTACACCAAACATCAGGAACCAGATTTAACCACAAAAAACAACTTAGTGGTTTCACCAAGTTCACTAAGAATCCTATTAATTAAATACTAGCTATTTTTCACATAGCTAACGAGAATACTGTACACAGAAAATTCTGGACTCTAAGTGGTATAATCAATGAAGTCCTGTACCAACTGTCTTGGGAATTTAAATAATCCCTACAGACTGATGAGGTTATTAGAAGTTAATTCCTGCACTAGAAAAGTGCCTTCCTTGAATTTCTGACTTCTGAGGTCTATTCCAACTTAAAATGACCGAGAATGAAACCTACAATGTCAAACATTAAGTCTTTGTTTTCTTGTTATCTAATGTTTATGTCTCCTCAATTGAAAGGGCTTCCTTAAATATATGTATATCTACAGCTCCATTATGGTCAACAATGTAGCAGAACATAAATAATAAAATTTTTATGATGTACAAGCAGGAGTTGACATTTGAAACTTCTAAACATGGTGCCTGGTTTAGCCGTATCAAAATAAGTTATCATGAGAAAAAAGAAACAAAAAACCTCAGAATATGAAAAAATACAGCACCTAGCCTTTCCATATATAAGTATCTTAGGTATCGTGTTCCTGAACATTAAAGAAAATGTTAACAGACTCATTTTCCTATAAGTGATGATGAAAAAAAATGAAAATGCTCATAAATGCATTAACAACATTTATCTGAAATAAAAATCTCAAGACTCATGGAAGATTTTCATCGCTTATATGTCAATTGAATCCACTAGATGTTTTCCAATGGAGACATTCCAATGGTTCTTTCACTGCTAGAAAGCTACAGTTGATGGACTACCAAGACTCAGACGTTTGTGAATGTAGATTTAATGGTTACACAGGAGTTTTTATTCATTGATGTCTCTCTTCTCTATCCTTCTATTAATATGCTGTCATTAATAGAATTCCCTAATGCTACACAGAAAAATGAAAAGATACAACAGCTTTTTCTGAGAAGTCATCAAGAAGGCAATAGTCTGTAATGAGAAGCTCAAGATAAAGAACTAATTTCCTTTCAGTCCTCATCATTAACAATAGGATAGGAGAGAGAATATTTTTGATAGAAAAGAACAAAAGCAGGTGTGGAAGTTAAGGTAATTTACTAACATAACCTTAAGTCAAAGGGAACAAATGGAAATCTGTACTAATGTAATACTGGCCACCAGGGAATTCAGAATCTAACATGTTCTGCAGTCCTTTCCACCACAGACATGAAAACTGAATAAAAATGAAGAATATTTTTCAATCTGTGCATCTAAGAACTTTGTCTTTGTATGCCATCTTGCCTATATCTTCCTTGGTGATTATCTCCTTTGCTTTCCTATAACAGGCATTGGTATGCTGCTTAAAATAATATTTGGGGCTTTATTTGCCATTCTTTGGACTGAAACATGTTGATTTTATTAAAGTAAGTTGGGCCTGCATTCTTTCTTTACTATTATTACAGGTAGACTTGACAGATACAGGACTTTTGTTTTAAAAATGCTCTGCTATGGAGGAAACCTTGTTAAATAAGTTCCATTTTACCTGCTGGGCAGTTGCACTCTGAAGGTGCTTCTCTGGCAATTCTTATTTTAGCCATATGTTCATAGGATTTCTGTAGGAAAGAAGAGGTATTATCATCAGTTGCATGGTAGAGAAATGGATTCTTTAGGAACTCTCTGGCCATATGCTTGATTTACTAGCATTTGATAGCCTGCATAACTAACCTTTACATATGGACTTGGACTTTAGTCAAAAGGTAACAGTACCCAAGCCCTATAAAAAGAAATGACTACTGACATGGTATCAAGACTACTGGACTTGTACAATATTTTCCTCCATTCTTCAACTACCACCACCCTTCTCTTTCTCCCTCAGCTCAAGCATATGCAGTCAATGCAAAAACTTGGCTTTAACATGTTGTAGCTTTAGGTAAGTTATGGGTTTGAAAATAGCCAATATCTTATATATGAAGGTCAAGTGCTTATCATGTTGTGCCATAACCACTGCCAAACAGCCTCTCTGTTGGAAGAGCAAACTCCAGAAAACCCCCGAACTCTAGTCTAATGCCACCCTTGGTTTTGATAAATGTAAGCTAGATTCCTTTCAACTCTCAACTGCAATGGCTCTGCATTCATAAACACCCTTACCACTGCATCCTTTATTAAAATAAAAAAAAATAAGCTACAGCTACAGTTTTTTCTTTTTAAACATAAAATATGAAAACATTTGATGTGTGAAATGATCGATCTAAAATCATATATAGGGTCATTTCACTTTTAAGAGTGATTACCATTTGTATATTAATAGTACCTATAGACCTAACCTTCTTATAACATATGAAGGACATAACCGATGTTATGTCTGCAAGGAATATTCTCCACAAGACTGGGAAAGATTCTTATGTCACTCTAGGAAACTAAAAAAGAGATAAAATGCCACCCTGCCATTCTGGCCACCCTTCCCTCTTTCACATATATATGTATGTGTGTATATATATATATATATATATATATATATATATATATATATTAAGCATGCAAACATTAAGAGTGAGGATAGATGATAGAGACAGGGTGATATCAAAGGACGTGCATATACATATATATGCTACAGGGAGCAGAGATAGATGGTCACCTAGCGTATGCACACACAGCCACACCAAGTATGCATATGGGAAGGGTAAAGGCTGGTCGTGTACACAGAATCACGCCTGTGCAAGATATTATCCACGTGCAAAAACACCCCAGCCTTTCACACCTGAGCCAGAAGTCGCTCCACTTTCTCTTGCACCATTGCTTTGAGCTGATCCAGGCAATCGGGAAGCAGATGGACGGAAGTGTCCCCTTTTGCGGATTCGAGAGCAGCGATCCTCGCCTGGAGGTGGTTGGTTTTCACCCCCAGGTACAGACAAGACATCACGGCCACCACTGACAGAAGGGCCGCCAGGGCGGTGCACGGGGGCACGGGCCAGGCACAACGCTGCCCGGCGGGTCTCGGGTTCTCGGAGCCTGGCTCCCGACCTCCACCCTTCCCTGCATGCTTCTTCACCAGCATCGTGGAGGGATCAGCTGCCTCGGCTTCGCCTGCCACTCTCTACCACTTCCAAGAATCTTGAAAGGAAAGAAAAAGGACGATTCCTCCAAAGTTCAGTCTGGGTGGCTGCACAACTAGTTGGCGGCGACCGAGCCGGGGCGCGGAGATGGGGCTCCGCTCTCAGCGCCGAGACCAGCAGACGTGGACCATCCTCTCTCCGCTTCCTTCTCTCTCCCGGGCTGGGAGTGAAAAGCACCCTCAGTCCGAGGACTGGTGGCAAAAAAAAAAAAAAACAAAAACAAAAAAAAAGATAAAAACCGGAGTGAAGCCCACCCGATGGCCCTCCTGGCCCCTCAGGGGACGGACACCGCGGAAGGGGTCCCCGAGAAAGGCGCCCCGGGCCCCAGGGACAGCGCGACAGGAGCAGCGGGGGCCGCCGCTCGCCCCCGCCACCGAGCACCCGACCTGTTGCGTCTGTTAGTTTGCCCTATTTCTGCCTATTCAGTGTTTTTCCGCACGCCGACCTGTTTGCCACCTAGACTCAGGTCCAGGCAAGAAAGGCTGAGAGAGACCGCGAGAGCGCAGCGCAAAAGAGACGGCGAAGGGGGAGAGGAGAGGAAAACGAAATAACCCAAGGAGCCGAAGTCGCGGCTGCCCGAAGTATCTCCGCAGCCTCGCGCGTGCGAGCCTTAAATACCCTCCGGGATGCTGGTGTGTGTGTGTGCGTGTGTGTGTGTGTGTGTGTGTGTGTGTGTGAGCGCGGGTGAGTGCGCGCGCGCTCCGAGCGCGACGGCCCTCCCCCGGCCCCCTCCCGGCGGCGCCCGGCCTCGGGCCTCCAGCCCCGGGCTCCCGCTGCACGGCGCCCCCTTCCCGGAGCCCCGGCGGAAGCCGCCTCATTAGCATAATGTATTCACCTTCGCCCTGCCCGCGGGCTCCGCCGGGGACCCTCCGAGGGGGCGGAGAGCTCGAGAGGGGAGCTGAGCGGGAGGTCTACATTAGCATAATATATGCAAATAGCGGAAGCGGCCACCGTGATTGGAGGGGAGCCCGGCGACCCCTCCCCCTCCGCGGAGTAACTTCAGCGTCCCCTAGGGCCGCGTCTCCCGCCTGGGCCGGGGGCCGAAGCGGGGTCGGCTGTGAGGAAGGCGGCTGCTCTGCCTTATCCAGTCTCGGCCCAACGACCCCTCTTTATCCCCGTTAAATATGGAGAAATGGCCTCCGGGAGGGAAGACGTGAAGCAGAGAAAGCTCTGGCTCTCCAGATCCTCACTCCAAAGCTGCGGCGGGAGCTACCGTGACCTTCCCCCCCTCCTCGTTCACTTTCCCACATGCCCCGAGGCGAAGTGTCTGACTGACGCCTGAGGTAAACGTCCCCACTTCCCTCCTCTCCCACGGCCGCGCTGCAGAGCCTCCGACTGGGGGGAAGTTTCTCTCCCTTCCCCCCAGTTTCCTTCTCTCTTGAACGGGGCTGAGTCTCCTCCTCCCCTCTCGGTGTTCCTAGTCTGCACTAGGGTGCTAATGCGTTTTCCTGATTCCCCGTTTTGTGGGATTGAAAAAGGCAGCGTGGAGGTACACACATTTCTCAGGATTTAGGAAAGTACTGAAGAATGAGGTCAATTTTTCCTTTTACCTGACTCTCCTCCTTCTGGGTCAAATTACAAGATCTCTAATAGGATTTTGGAAAGTAGGTAACAAATAGCATTATACATCTAATTGACTTCGAAAAAGAAAAAATCGTACCTCTTATTCCAAAAAGTCCCTTCTTATCTCCTCCTTCCCACGAAAAAATTATCACTATTTTTCTTATCCTTCTTAATTAAGCTAGTGTCAGGTCGATGCTCATTAATGGAAGCAATCAAGGAAATACTGCACTAAGCTGTCTCTCACAAACGCAAAAAATATGGCTAGGTATGAAGCAGGGTAAAGACGTTTCAACATTTGTTTTTGGAGAAGACAGGAATGAAAAAAGAGTAGGAGATAAAATAGACACAACATCGGAGGAAAACAGTGAATTGTGCTATAAAATCAAAGGCAAAATTCCTTACAGTTGCCTTAGACCATTGTTTTAAAGGGCGGTCCCAGATTGGCGACATCAACTGAGACAGAATCAACTGACACCTACTGAATCAGAAACTACTATTAATGATTCAGAAGCACAGATCTGTGTTGTAAGGAGTCCTCCAAATGATTTTGATGCAAACTCAAGCTTGAGAACCACTGGTGTAACACTTTACAAAATTTTTGACAATACATCGTCTCATAACCCTGTGATGCCAGTAAGGAATCATTGGCCCCATTTTACATATAAGGAAACAATTTTCAAGTCACATTTAATTGTGATTAAACGTGTTTCTAAGAAATAGCAGCCACAGAATAGGTACAAATTTTAATATGTCAACTCTTTTTGAATTACCAGTTACCGCTCTAAACCATTCCTTGGTCTTCTTTGCAAGTATTTTCCTCTGCTCTCTGAATGTTTAGGTCCTTAGGTCTCCTTAGGTCTTTATCTTATGCCATCTTCTAACTCCGTACACAATCTCCAATGGTGCTCACAATTATCATCCATAAACTGATGAGAAATAAATCCATATCGCAAGCCCAAACCTCTCCCCCAAGCCTCAGACATATATAGCAAACTGCCTGTTAGATAATTCTACTTGAATATCTCCTAAGCAATTCAACATAACCTGCATCTTACCTCCAAACTCTACCTTTTCCTTTGTTTCCCATCTCAGTAAATGGAGCTGCCATCCACCTAGTGTCCCCAAACCAAAATACCACCAATAAGCCTTGCCTTCCAGCTTGCCCTCCTCTCCTCATCTACTTTAATTCCTTCAATACTTTCCATTGTCCGTAGGATGGAAATAATATGTCTTACAAATCACCACCTAGTGTCTGTCATCTCCCTTTTTTCAGCTCATATTCCCCCTCACACCCTCCATGCTACCTTCTCTAAAGGAAGTATGGAGACAGAGAATGAAGAACTTTCTTTGGGGTAAGTCACCACTCTTATGAAATTTCAGTAGAAAGGCCATTTTTTGTGTTGACTAATGTTGACAGTAGGTCACACATTTAATTTAGATGGTGCAGTGTTCTTATGACACTATACAAATTGGCCATGAGAAGGTACATTAACAGCTCTTTCAAGCTCTCAGAACTGTCAGATCTTAGTAGAGAGACAGAGTTGGAATTTTGTGGACTTGGGATCTTTAGCCAGAGGATTAGTTTTGTTTTATTTCTTTGGTGGGCACAATACCTCAGAAATGTACCAGTCATTATCACTAATATTTCAAAATCCAGTAGATTCTCTGCATCAAGCCCAGGGAAGACATGGATCAAGAAAGCTCTGGGGATCTAAACCCATATTGTTGTATAGAATCATCAGAGCACAGTTGTTTTGGTTCCTAGGTGGAAAAGCTTTCAAAAAAGTAAAAATAGCACTAAAAATGTTATAGTCCAGCTGACTCAGATTTGCCTAAGACTGGTATCAGTAGTAAGAAAAGGCAAGCAGCTAGTTGTAGAATAGATATGTGATTGGAAGAATAATGGACCTCTAAAGATATCCACATCCTATTCCCCAAAACCTGTAAATGGGGAATGTTTGGATTTACAGATGTGATTAAGTTAAGAATCTTGTGATAGGGAGGTTTTCTTCTACCATGTGGGTGGCCCCAGTATAACCACCAGGGTCCTTTTCAAGAAAGAGAGTCTCATAGTGAGAGGAGATGTGACCACAGAAGCAGAGGTCAGAGTGATATGAATACTAGCTTAATACTAGCTTCAAAGATGGAAGCAAAAAAAAATATGGGCAGGCCCCAGAAGCTGAAAAAGTCAAGGGATGAATTCTCCCCTAGAACCTCCAGAATGAATGCAGCCTTACTAACCCTTTGGTTTTAGAACTTCTGACTATTAGAACTGTAATTAATGTGTTTCTGTTGTTGAAGCCCCTGAGTTTATGGTAATATGTTATCACAACAATAAGAGCTAATAGAGTCTCAGTCACAAGAAGTCAGTCTTCATCTGCTACGGCATCCTAAGCACTATTAAAACCACTGTAATGCCCTATAACTCAAGCAGGCCCTGCAATAACAATCCCTGTCTCTCAAATGTTTGTGCATTCCTATTTTACTGACACACCCATTGGGAAAGAATTGGAGATATATGCCTTCTCCCATGATATGTAAAATTAGGATGCCTTCTACTGAAGCATATTAAACAGAATAAAATATGTTCTGTTTCTTTGATGCCTTCCATTGGTGCAACTCAAAAACAATAAACCAGTCAAGCTGTAAAGCTACTCTCATCTCTTCTCCCTAGCCTAGCCCCAGTCATGACCCAGGACTCAACATTACTGCTAGCACTACTGTTACCTATCTCCAGGCCCCCGAAAAAAAGAAATAAACAGACTTCTCATAGAGAAACATAGAAGGAAGTTGAAGTGAGAAAGAAGGTGAACAGAAGAAAAACAAGATAAAGAGAAAAAAAATGAAGATAGAAGAAAAGAGCTTTTTAAATAAGCAGAACTGTTTGGTTTTTGGTTTTTGTTTTTTAGAAAAAGGCATCGTCCACTCCTATTTGACTCTAAGAGGCTGATCAATAGAGAATATATAGAATGAAGGTGAACTAGCACATACTCAAAATATCAATGTCTTATGTGTAATGTATTTTTTTTTTTTTTGAGATTTACTTATTTATTTGAGAGAGAAAGAGAGAGCATGTGCAGGCGGTGCTGGCGCCAGCAGTGGGGCGTAGCAAAGGGAAAAAATCTCAAGCACACTCCCTGCTGAATGCAGAGCCCCACCCAGGACTTGATCTCAGGACACTGAGATCATGACCTGGGCCCAAATCAAGAGTTGTCACTCAACTGACTGAGCCACCCAAGTACCCTCCAGTGTCTTATGTGTATTTAGAAAGATTCTCTGACCTAAATAAATAGCTGGAATAATCATGTTATGCTGTTTTTAGATATTAATTATATGACACAGAAGTATTTTACTTGGTTAGAAAATATCTTTTAGCAGCACGAATTTTTAGGTACCTAAAACCACAATTTTAACCAAAGTTCGCCACCACAGTTCTCCAACAGAAGTAAATGTGTGAGAAGGTTTGTGGCCATCTTTGCACACCCACAACCACCCGCTGTGTACTTTAATAAAGAAGATGTTGGAATAAATTATGTGTCGTATTGAGCATGCTATTTCATAAACTTCAGATGAGAATGTGGTCCCAGAGAAACATCTTTTAAGAAGACAAAGTTTCCCAAATAGAATGGAGTAGGCAGTGAAGTGAATTTAGAAGATGCAGTTCTCCCACAGCCAGGCAAATTTCAATAAATCACAAACAAATTATGAATATCTTTAGGAACAGAAGAGCAGAAAAGTAGGATTTGGCTCTAGTGACAGGCTGAAAAATTCCTTTTCAGACAGATCAAGGTACTGATCCCATTTACACAAGCCTGGTTAAGCAAGGGGTTTATAACCGTATGACTCCAATCATCTAGATAACACAAGCCCTTCAAAATCCCATTCCTCTCTGAAGAATCAGTTTTATGTTTGTTTATTGTTCTGTATTTGTTTTGTTTCATTTGGAGGAAGGAGATGAACTTTTTTTCTCATACCTTAAATAATAATTTTAACTATTAATTAAATTAAATTTTAAATTATTATCTTATTAGTCTTAAATAATAAGATAATAATAGATTTTCCCAAAATTTGCTAATTTAATGGCTGATTCTAACAAAAGCAACTCTTCATCAAATTTACCAAATCAGGGACACCTGGGTGGCTCAGTGGTTGAGCATCTGCCTTTGGCTCAGGTTGTGATCCTGGAGTCCCAGAATGGAGTCCTGTATTGGGCTCCCACAGGGAGCCTGCTTCTCCCTCTGCCTATGTCTGCCTCTCTCTGTGTGTCTCTCATGAATGAATAAATAAAATATTTTTTTAAAAAGAAAGAATTTACCAAATTTGCCAAAAAAAAGAATTGTAATGCTATGTGAACAGAACATATTTGTAGCATTGATTCAGATCATGGTTACAAGCACAAACTATAAGGCCAGACTGCATGGTTCATAACTCACCTCTGCCATTGAATAGTTGTGTGACTATGGATAAGTCACTAAAACTTTTCTGTGCCTCAATATTCTCATCTATAAAACAAATATAATAATAGGTTTGCAGTGAATAATATGTGTAAAGCATTACAGTGTCTAATACTAAGTGTATTGTAAATTTTAAATCTTATTGGTGCTATTATTATTATTACTTTGAAAGTGTGGATCTACTAATCCACAAACACTATAGGGCAAGAAAATGTATATTCTTATACTACGAGGCACCTCTATATTCCTAATCATGATTTTAGTCCTATCTCAGTTTACAAGAATAAAATAGCATTAGGGCAATCTTTCAGCTATTGGATGATTTGAAGAATTCTCTAATCCAGGCAACCGTTAATGTGTTTTGTGTCATTTTAGAATAGTTTTACCTATTGTGGAACTTCATAAAAATAGAAGGATATGATATGTATTCCTATATGCCTGACTTCTTTGCTTAACATACTGTTTTTGAGATTTATCCATAATGTTGTATGTAATGCCATTTTGTTTATTGTAAAGCAATAGTCCATTGTATACAACACCTTGTTTATGCATACACTTGTTAGTGGACATGTGAATTGTTTCCAGTTTTTGCTATACGAATGAAGCTTCTATATATATTCAATGCACAAGTTTTTTATTTTGTCTATTTCCAAAACAAAAAAATTTTTTCATGTAGAAACGGCTAAGATACTTTTTATGAAGAAGAATAAAAAAGACTTAGATCTATCAGATAGCAAAATAAATTATAAAGGTATAATAACATAGTTTAGTTTTACTGCAGAGGTAGAAATTAAGCCAAAGAAACAGAATTAAGAGACCAGACACTAACCCACACAGAATGGGAAAGAAATGACATTGAAGAGCAGTGAGGAAAAGATGGACTTTTCAAACAATTCAACTGGAACAATTGTATGTTTGCATAGAAAAAAAAATTAATTCAATCTTTTCTTCATGGAATGAACAAAAATTAAAAGCAGATGGTTTATAAACCTAAATATAGAAAGTAGTAATATCAAATATTTAGAAGATGATGGAGAATATCTTCATAACTTTAGATTAAGGCAAGGCTTTTTGTAAATAAGTCATAGAAAGCACTAGCCAAAGATGAAATGATTGATAAATTGGAATACATTAAATGAAGAACTTTCATTTATTCAAAAAGAAAAATATCCAGACAGCCCAATAGAAAAGTAAGCAAATGCTTAAATAAGCACTTTTACAAAAGGAAAACTGCAAATAGCCAACAAACATTTTTAAATGGTGTCCAACCCCATAAATAGGAAAATGCACATTGAAACCATCATATTGTACCACTACTCACCTACCAGAATGGCCAGATAAAGGAGACAGGCAGTAACAAATGTAACAAATGTGGAGCAACCAGAACTCTCATACCCTGTCAATTAGAATGGAAATTTGCACAAGCACTTTAGAAAATGGCTTGGCATGATCTGTAGAACCGAACATGCACAAACCCTTTGTGGAAGAATTTTAAAGGGAACAACAGTGAAAGTCTGAGCATCTAGAATGCTCTGTCAATAGAAGCCACATGGCCTTCTGGGAGACCTCAGATGGAGATTAAAGGAGAGTGAGGAAAACATCCATGAGGAAATAGATTCTTGTCATGTAGTAGCAGATGTTGCAACACTATTGCCTACAGTAACATGGAAAGTAGAAAAACTTTATGATGAAGCCAAGAAGATTCCATTCAGAACACTGAAGGTGCCAACAAGTTTCTTCTTATCGTGTGTGGTAAAATATAAAAGGAGATAGATTCAGTAAAGGAATGACTCTTAAAAAGAAACCAGGTATTGTTGTGACTGAGAAATTTTCCATCTTTTCCAGGTGACAATTGATACTACTTTTAAGAAATGGCTTTTGGACAAGATCAAATCCAGTAACTTACAGAAAAACAGAAAAGCTTAAGTATACTATCTTTTGTTAAGAACTCAGAAATATCTAAAGGGATACCTCAGAGAGCTGTTTAATCAAGCAATAGGGCATATACAAAGTTTAAGGATGCTTTCCCTCAGTGGTCTCAATATAAACCTAGAGTAGAATATGACTTATCTCAGGGGAATGAACCCTGATAATATTTATAAGAGACCAACAAACTTTTCAAGAAAATTATACTGGAGAAAACATCAGCTTTGAACGAAAGGAGAGTACAAAAGGAGCCTTTGGACTCTAAAATCTCTACAGGCAGGAAGCAAGCTAAGAAAACTGTGAAGCTAAAAATACAAGATATATTTCATGGTAAAGAAAAAAATAACTCGAAGCACAGAACCAAAGGGTCAGAAGGCAGAGCCAAAAGTTATGGAGAATCATTCCCAGGAAGGAATAACCCTCAGCCCTAATCAAAGAACTTCTGACATGTGCTCAGGTGAATTTCAGAACTGCAAACCAGTCATTCCTAGTGATATTTTCTTCCCACTTTTAATTAAATAAGAATGACTAAAGCAGTTATTCTATACCTGTCCCACTATCATATGTTGAGCAAGTAATGGGGCAGATAACTTGTTTCTTTAGTTCATAGGCATTTATATGGAAAGTAACTGTACTTAAAGAGAGAAACTTGAAGTTCTCATCAAGGAACCACACCCAAAGAGCCTCATTCACACCTGGATCTCATTTAGGGAATAAAATTCTTGACTTCAAGCTGATGCTGTTCTACAATGAGGATTTGGAGGCCTCAGGAGAGGATGAGTGTGTTTTTCTCTCTCTGAGGAAAGTCTTCACATCATGAAGACATTCAAACAGCCTAAGAAGAAACCCATATGGGCAGGAATTGAAACTTCTTGTCAATAACTAGCACCAACTTGCCAAACTTTGGATTTTTGGATCCTCCTGCCCCTTTTAAGCCTTCCGACAATGGAAGGGCCAGCCAATGTCTTAAATGAAACTTTATGAAAGATCTAGAACCGGAAGTACCCAGGTAAACTGCTCCCAAGTTGCTACCTCACAAAAACTGTGAGAATAATTACTGTTTTAAGCCACTTTGGGGGATAGTTAATTATTAAACAATAGATAACTAATATACCACATCTTGAATATAATGCTAAATTTCCCTTGCATTACTTTAATTTTATCATATACATATATATTCATAAGCAATCTAGTATTTAGCTTTATACGTTTCTTTATATAAATATAGTATGCGTATAAGTGTAGGTTTTTTCAACATTGTATTTGAAATATCTATTCAAGATGTCACTCTCTTCAAACATTTTTATAATTGTACATATACCATTATGTGATTATACCATACAATGTATAATAAGCATTCTCACCGTTTACCTCTAACTGACAAATTTAAAAAACAGTGAAAACTACAGAAACTGTGGTAGAACTTTCCTTGCCACTCTGGTCCTGGTCCTGGTCCTGGTGGCGCCCTCCTCTGGCTAGTCACACACTTGCTTGAGAAACCTTCTCTATAGATGAGTCACTTCTCTACAGGATGAGTCACTTTTGATATCCCATACTAGGTATTGACTGTTACATCAAGTAGTAAGTGTAAACCTTTTAAATGACAATTAGTATAACGGTGAATGACTTCTGATTTTGTTTTTAATTCTGTGGATTGTGTTTAAACAATTCAAAAGTATGTTCCTGATTGTGAGATACTAAGTGGTATTGCACAGTTGTCACTTTATTGAATGTGTACAACAGTCCCATGAAATTGATAAAGTGTACCCTTGTATAGCTTCAGGTGGCTAGAATTAAAATTGATGTGTTGTTGCAAAATTTTTTTTTATTTATCCATTTTTCTGTTGATTGATATTTGGGTGTCTCTGATATTTTCCTTTCTCCCCTCCATTTCAAGTATTGCTGCTATAATCATTCTTTTGTACATCTATTTTTACACAGGTGCAAGAATTAATCTAGGCTATTATATTACTTATCTCTTGTGCAACAAATTTTCACCAAACTTAGCAGCCTAAAACAACACACTTATATTATTTCACAGTCTATATAACAGGAATTTGGAAATGGCTTAGCTGGGTGGTTCTTGCTCAGAGTCTCTCGTGAAGTTGAAGCCAGGATGTCAGCTGCAGCTATAGTCATCTGAAGGCTTGACTAGGGCTGGAGAATCTTCAAAGATGGCTCACTCACGTGGTCCATTAACATGGCACGAAGCTCTAATTTTTTCCTTACTCTTTTCAGGAGACTGCAGTTCCTTGTCACTTGGTTCTTTCCAAAGGGTTGTTTGAATGTCCCTATGACATGGCATCTAGCTTCTCCACAGAACAAGTGAACCAAGAAAGAGGGTAAGGGAGAAACTTCAATGCCTTTTATAACCAGTCTTGGAAGTCACATACTGTCATTTCCATCATATCTATTCACTAGAACTGAGTCACTAAGCCTAGCCCTTCCTCAAATGGCTGAGAACTAAGCCCCACCTATTAAAGGGAGAACTATCAAAGAATTTGTGGATGTATTTTAAAACCACCAGAGCTATATTTCTACTTCATAGAATGTATATATCATCAATTTTGGTAGATAATGTCATATTACTCTCCAAAGCTGTTGTGCCAATTTATACACCCACTATCAATACATAGCAATTTCCCTTGCTTCATATCCTCACCACAATGGGCACTGTAACATTTGTTATTTGCTTATATTCACATATTCTAATAAATCTATGTTAGTTGACATTTCAACAAGACTAGCAAAATTAACTCAATTACAGCACTTATTTCATTGCATTGAGCAAAACCAGATGATGATGGAGTAAGACGTGGATAATGTGAACATCTGGAGGGAATGTATCGCATAAAGGAGGAATAGGCTAAGGCCCTGGAGCGTGTATATACATTGTGTGTTTGAGGAAAAGCAAGGAGGTCAATGTAGCAGAGTAGAATAAACAAGGGGAGAGAACTGGGGATGATGTTGGATAACACGGTGGAAGGTAGATCAAAGAGAACCTTCTAGAACTTTACAGAAAATTCTTTTGGACAATAGAGATACATATTTGGGAGTCATCAGCAGGTAAATCAGTGATCCTCAACTCTGGCTACACATTGGAATAAGTTGGATTGTCCGAAGCCTCGATTCTCACTGTCACTTGAGTTCCTCTGCTCTACTGCATTGTTTCCTCAGGGCCTCTCCCTCTCCACTTAGTCTCTTGTATGGTCTTTTCACATGGTCTCTCCAGCAGGGTAGCTGGGGTTTTTCTCAAAGAGCAGTGTCATTAACACCATCACCACATTTAGTGGTTAAAGCAAGTCTTCTGTCTAACCCTATTTCAAGGGGAGAGGATTTCACAAAGGTTTGGATACTGGCAACATGATTCACTGGAAGCCGTTACTCCAACAGAGTACCACAAAGAGAAGTATGGACACTAAGGCTGTGAAGAACAATGAAAAGATGCTAAATGAATGAGTTCTAGATCGCAGTAGAAGAGTTGTTGGAATGAGTCCATTTAAAGCAGCAAGATGGAAAATTAGGAGGTGGTGGCTGGAGAGTGGAATACTTGATATAAGGTAAGTATTAAAGTTACTAGTAGTGGCAATGTCTGGGGCAGTGTTTCACAGTCCTGGTGGCATATTAGAAATAATGATGCTCAGGTCATATCCCAGGAGATTTTGATATAATTAGGTTGGAGGAGGCCTGTCATTGGTATCACTTAAAATCCCCCTAGCTTGTCTAATTGAGAGCTAATTCTAATTCTAATTGAGGACTACTGATCTAGAATATAACCTTGGATACAAGTGGCTGAGGTAAGCTGTACAACAAGATCATAAGGTTAAATAAAAAACTGAGACAGGAATATTGGAATAATCATCTGCATGGACATTGAAATCATTAAAAAATTTGAAGGGAGCAGTGACAGAGATAGTAAACCTGGGGCTAAAATATTCAAATAAAGAGGATGAGTAACTCCAGGTTTCCAGTTTGTGGATAAGTGATGGTACCATTGACAGGAAAGGAGAAATACAGCAGAAAAACATTTGTAGAGAAAAAGTTCAGAATATTAGAAAAAAATAATATATGACATGAAGAACTGGATATTCACATGCAAAAGAATGATATTGGACCCTACTTCATACCATATTAAAAAGATTAACCCAAAATAATTAGAGTCCTTAATCTATAAAGTCTTTAGAAGAAACATCAGGATAAATCTTCATGACCTTGGTTTGGGCAATGATTTCTTAGATACAACATCAATAGCACAAGCAACAAATGAAAAATATATAAATTTGGCTTCATCAAGATTTAAAACTTTTATGTTTCAAAGATCAAGAATGCAATACAATCCACAAAATGAGAGAAAATATTTGCAACTTGTGTATCTGATTTGGGGGGTTTGCATTTGGAGAATCCAAAGAACTCTCACATCTCCATAATAAAAAAATAAGTAACCCAATTTAAAAATGAGCGAAGAATCTAAATAGACATTTTTCCAAAGAAGATACACAAATGGCCAATAAATACATGAAAAATGCACAACATCATTAGCCATTAGGGAAACATCAAAACTGCAAAGATACTATTTCACATTCACTAAGATGACTATAATAAAAAATACAGATAACAAGTGACATCAAGGATGTGGAGAAAAATTAAAGCCTTCATATACTGCTGATGGGAATACAAAATAGTCAAGCCACTTAGGAAGAGTCTGGTAGTTCTTCAAACTGTTAAACATTAAAAAGAAAAAAAGCGAGTTCAACATAGAATTACTATATGAGCCAGCAAATCTAGTCCTAGACGCTACCCAAGAGAATTGAAAACATGTGCCTACACAAAAACTTGTACATGTATGTTTATAGCAGCATTATTTATAATAGCAAATAACTGGAAACAACCCAAATACCAATGAATGAATGAATGAATGAATGAATGAACAAATAAAATATGGTATATTCCTACAATGGAATATTATTCAGTCACAAAAGGAATGAAGTGTTTGATACATGCTACAATGCAGATGAACCATAAAAACATCATGCTAAGTAAAAGAAGCCAGACGCAAAAGACCACATATTATATGACTCAATATAATATAATATCCAGAATAGGCAAATCTATAGAAACCAAAAGCATATTAGTAGAAGATAGGATGAGAAAAAGAGAGAAGTGACTACTTCATGGGCATAGAGGCTTTGCCCCAGGGTGATGAAAAATTTCTGAAACTAAAGAGAGGTGGTGGTTGCAAAACATAATGGATACCTTAAATGACACTAAACTGTACACTTCAAAGTGGTTGTGTATTTTGTGAATTTTACTTCCATTTTTAAAAAACTTTATTATGAAACCTCTCCATTAAACCAAGTATTCAACAGAATGAGAACTTTAAGATCATCAAAGTTTAGCATCTCATTGATAGAATATATCTACCAAATATATGCAGTTAGAGTTTATAATCTTGAGAGGGAAATTTTTTTAAATAAATTTTATTCAATTCTCCCAACATGATACGTTTGGCATGTTATTCCAAAATCCTTAAATAATCATCATTAAAGGCCAAAGTGCTTGTTTGTGAAAAGGATATAATTTTTCCAGAAGCATGTTGACATCACAAAGAATATTTAAGGTCTCACTTTTTGAGATTTCATTTACTATAATTAACAGAATACGTAGCTCATTGCTAACATTACATACATTTTCTTACTCTTGTCACTAACATATCTGGTTCTGAGACACAATAAATGAATTCCTGGAAGTTAGTATTAGGTGAAAATCTTGCATGTGGATAGAATATGACATCAGGAAGGGTCTGGCAGTGGGGCTGTGGGCTAAGATCCAGACAGGCTATATATTTTAATCACCTCATTTATTCCATTTTCCAGGCCACCCAATATATAGACAACTATTCCACATCTTGAACCTGAAGAGGAACTTTCTCTGATTTAGGAATCCAAGTCTTACAACAAGACTGATGTTAAGTACAATTTTGTCAACGTGAGTTGGCTACTCTCATGTTATCATAGCAACGAGTCCAATTCAGGGAACCTTACACAACACCAACTCCACAAAGTTCCTAGAGTGACTAATTATTTCTTGTTAGTTACTGCTTTAAGTACTGTAATCAAGCACCATGTGGGGTTTTGTGGGCACCTAACCTCACCACCAAAGTCTGTCCACACCTGCCCCAACTTCCCACATGCAGTCATACAACCTACCTCTTGGTGACCTTCTGGGATCTACAGATGCAAATCCCAATAATGAAACATGCCCTTTGGAGGATGGGCCCAAGGAAGAAGTGTTGGAAGCCTGCGAGATGGGCTTTGGAATTATTTGGTAAGAAATTCCACTGTCCTGTACCCTGAGCATGGTTGGGAGATGGAGAGAGAGTACAGAACAAGCTGTCAATGGGCATATGCCCTTGGCCCAGTAGACCTTTCAATCTGAGGGGAGGGAACTAGCTGGAAAGGGATGTAGACAGGTGCTTTCAAAAGGTGAAGACTGAAGCATAAGATTGGTTCTACTTCAGGCTAATGTTCAGTAGAGCTTTAACAGTTCCATTGACCACAGGCTTAAGAATTATTTTACGTAAGATTAGCCTTATCAGAGTGAGTTATAAAAGAAGGAAGCTGAATGGGGAAAGCCAAGTCACCAACCTGTCTCAGGACAAAGGGTATATCACATGAGGTTTCTGACCTCAGATATTACTGAGCTTCTACTCTTGTCCCTCCAAAGCCAAAAGCACTTCTCAGCTATTTCCCAAGAAAAACCACATATCCAATATGGGGGAGGCAAGGACATGAGGAGAATCTGAGCCAAGGGGCAGTGGGTGAGTCTCCAAGGTCTCCATCTTGTTTTCCATTCTTACCCCACTTTTGGAGCTCTTCCTCCTCTTCTCTATCACCTCCTACATGTGGCTAATGCCCCTGGGATAAAAGACTTCTCAGTTCACCAGTTTATGCTCTTACTCTATCCCTGTTCTCTCAAAGCAATTCCTCACTATCTTGTTAAGTCTTTGATGCTATTAATAAAATGTTTTCCAAATTTTGTAGAGATATTTTAGTTTATTTTACAAGAAAGTTGGGCTGAATTATAGTCAACTATCACTGGAGGTAGAAATCCCAAAATGGCTTTCAGAACTTTGTTTTTTTGGCAAATTGTGTTTCTGTAAATGGACCCCAAGTAGAGTTTCAGGTTTCCTTTGACCAGCTTTGAAAATGCATTACTTAACAAACATTTGTTTAACCAGCACTTCCTGAGTATTGCAACTATTTAAAGCACTATAGTAATCCTCAGAGAAGACAGAAAATTGAAAAAGATGCAAGCTGTGCCATTAGGATAAGGTAGAAGCATGAGGGGGAGTCAGACATGTGTGTAAATAATAAAGGAGTGAAGGAGGAAGGTGAAGTACCAAAATGAACTGAGTCTGGAAGTAACAAGCCTTGAGATTACAAATTGGAACAGAAATGTCATGTTTTGTGAGGACTATAAATCAAAGGTCTCAAAATGGTAGGCCACAGACTGAATTCAGCCCACAAACGTGTTTGCTTTGGCCCACACAGTGTTTTAAAAATAGGAGATTTCCCATTTTAAGAAATCTGGATTTCCATCTTCTGAAAACTCAGAAGATCTGGCAACTGTCCTCATTGCCAACTGGCAGCCATCAACTGGAGCTAGTAGAAGCTGCTTCCTTAGGGAGAGCTTAATTTCTCCAATTCACCACATTTCCCATCAGTCCTACACTGCCGGCCTTCACCCTCCGCAGGCTTCACTTTCTTCATCTAATGGAAAGTGCTGTACAAATGCAGCTTCCAGCCCTTCTTCTTGGAATCAGAGAACAGATTTTAGGCTTTCAAATCCACACCCCCTACACACACACACACACACACACACACACACTCATATGCACACATTTAACCCTATTTTGCTACATAAAAACCGGAGATAACAAGGCCTCACCACCACCCTCTTTCAGTCATTTGTCTACTTTCTGTAGGTATTTAAGATGATGACTTCTGTGTGTGTTGATCTCGTCCCCACAGAAATGAAGAAATGGCGCATTTAAAGATTTGCCACTAATTTTTCCTTGGAAAAGAGAAAAATATCAGGCTTTATTTTTTATGGATTATTAGGGAGAGAAAAGAAGAGACTACAGCTTGCATTGAGGAATGATAAAAGAGAAACAGGACCTTGCCCACGGGAGTGGAGAGAGGAAGCCACAGGCAACACAGAGAGATTTCCAGTAAGGAGCTCCGTTCAGGTGTGCAGGAGCTGCATTATATTGATGTCTTTGCCAACTGATCACCCAGCCTTTGCCTGAGAAAAAGCTCCCACTGCCTCTGTCACCTTCTGAGTACTTCCTATGGATATACTTCAGCTTTCATTAAAAAAAAAAAACAAAAAAAAAAACAAAAAATAAATCTAACTGGGTGATGAAGATGGCTTTCTCTTTATGGTAAAGGCTGAGCTAAGGGACACACAGGTACATTCACTGAGATTTCAAAGTATTTTTATGTGTGATGGTTAAATATAGTTAACAGAATAAAACAGCACACAGTTTAAAATCAGACTAACCTGGCCTTGAACTCTGCTCTGCTCCTCATCACTGAGTACCTTTTTTTCTAAGTTTCCTGGTAGCTGTAAGGATTAAACAAGACTATATATGTATGCAAAGTGCTAAGGCCCATGTCTCATATACAGCAAGTACTCAATAATTGTTAACTTTTATTATTGCTTCACTTTACATAGGATCCATGAATCAGTACAAATTTTACTTTGGGTCTCGCCCATCTTAATTATAGTCCTGTGTTGATGAGAGACTCAGAATTAAATGGACAGATAAAAGCTGGTGTACTTGTTACATCATGATTTACATGTAGAAGTCAGAACATAGTTTGAAAAATGGGAAATTTACAAATACAGGGCATGACTTACATGAGAAAGTGATTTATAAATAAAATGGCAAGTCATGTCATCTTTTTCTCTAGCCTTCTGTATAAACCATAAAAAGTAATCAAAGCCTCACTCATCGGCAAAAGAACCTTAAACCCAAATGGGATTTGGCAGGCCATTCCAAGCCACTGTGTGATACACTGCTCATACCTCAATAGAAAGTTTTGCTTTCTGACCTCTGGCATTCCAGCTTGTCCCTGCCTCTGGTCTTACTCATTTGAAATCCATATTTGTGGGACACCTGGGTGGCTCAGTGGTTAAGTATCTGCCTTTGGCTCGGGCATGATCCTGGGGTCCTGGGATTGAGTCCCGCATCAGGCTCCGGGGGAAGCCTGCTTCTCCCTCTGCCTGTGTCTCTGCCTCTCTCTGTGTGTCTCTCATGAATAAATAAATAAAATATTTAAAAATAAAAAAAGAATATTTGTGTCCATATTTGTGTCTATTCTGACTCAAGCTTGAATCTCCTCATCTTTTAAATAATAATGGTCAGTCTATATTGTTATTTATCATGACCTAAGCTTTTACCGAAATACTCATTCTATTCCCTTAAGTGATGATAGACTGGATACATTGACTATACTGCCCAATTTTCCTTCCTGTTCAAAGCTCTACATCACCCTTTCTTCCTAAAGCTCTTCTTTTATGGCTTGAGTTCCCAAGCTTCCACAGGACCTATATTTTTTTGAGGAGGAGAGTAAATATTTTATTGAAGGTTAACATGCATACAAAAATTAAAAACTGCACAAATCATAAGCGTACAATTCTATAAATGTTTTTTTCTTTTTTCTTTTATTTTTTAGAGGGGGGGGGGCAAGCGAGGAGGAGGGGGAGGCGCACAGGGAGAGGAGAGAGAGAATCTTAAGCAGGCTCCAAGCCCAGGACAGAGCCTGATGCAGGGCCTGACACAGGACTTGATCTTATTACCCTGAGATTATGACCTGAGCTGAAATCAAGAGTCAGAGGAAGCTTAACGAACTAAGCCTCACAGGAGCCACAGCTCCATAATTTTTTTTAATGAACGCTCACAAAAAATAATAATAAAATAAAATAATAAAAAATAAATGAACACTCCTGCAACCCATGCTCAGATCAGGAAACAGTCATAACTCCCTCTTGCCATTCCCCATTTGAGAACTACAATAGATTGACCTGCTTCATTTTAACTTTATATAAATGGAATCAAACAATACAGATTTGTCTTTCCCTGACTTCTTTGCTCAACACTATGTTTGTGAGATTCATATTTTTTGCATATGGTATGCACATTTATTCTTGTTACTGTATGAATTTCTTATATATACAGTATTAAATATAACACAATTTATTTATCCATGTTACTATTGATGGATATTAGGGTTTGATCCAATTTTTTGGCTATAACAGATACTGCTGCAACATATTTGCTCGAGTAGTTTGGTTACTATCTACAAATGTCTGATGAATGTGTACCTAGGAGAAGGCTGGTTCATATGATTTGCAAATGTTCAGCTTTAATGGTTACTGACACACAATTTTTCAAAGTGGTCACAGCAATTTAAACTCCCAGCAGTTTTGTAAGAGAGTCCAGTTGCTCTACATCCTCCCTGATACTTGGATGGCAGAGCCTCTTTTAATTCCTTTTTCATTTGTGCTGCCCAGCTCAGTGCTCACCCACCTCCCACTGTTTTGAGATAGTTTTCAGCTTCCCATTTCACCCTCTATCCTTGTACCCCTAGCAGCCCCAACTCAGCAGCATCCCTTGTTCTAGTTAATATTTATATTAAAACTAAACCCACCCTTGTGGTTGAAGTACTACCTTATATGTACTAGCAGTAAAGAAGTGACATTGCTCATTAAATAATCCCCTTAGACTTCCCATATGTAATTTTGCCTAACTTGGAGCTAGTTGACTTGAGTAGTCAGTCATGGACATGTCTATATACCCAGGGCTGAATGTGCAAATTTTATAAATCTTCTATTTTAAAAATATTGCTGTATTAGATCCTACAGTCTAAAGGACACTTTAAAATGATTAAAAATAAAGTGACTGGGAAGGAGATAGCAATCTTGTGACTTATTACTTTACAGAAAGCATGACTTCAGTGCCATAATGTTGGAGATATCATAGAGTGAAGGATTAAAGCAAAATGCAAGTATATGATATCAGGACCCTGTAAGATCTGCTTCTTATTAAACTTAGCCAAAAGAGAATCCACTCACATTCTTCTCTTCCTAAATGTAGTTCCTTTTACTAGAAAAGAGATCACATAAATTCTAATGTATTCCATTTCCTTCTAAAGCATTTTTCAGTGCTAAATTCAGTTTTTTCCAAAAGCAGAGGACAGATGAAACACTTCAAAGAAAACATAGCAGGTAAAACATTATTATTTTTTTCAAATCTACATTATGCTCATGTATTCTTTACTCAAATGTTTGAGCACCTACTTAATACACATAGAATTATGAGGAATAAAGTAGAAGATTACAACATGCCTGGTTTCAAATAACTTATGGCTTATGAGACATAAGTAATAAATGTTTGTAAAGAAAACCTTTTTGCTCTATGGAAAAACATCCTCAGTTTTTTATCTCTCCTGGATTAAAAAAAAAACTTTATTATTCACTTGAACTATAGCAAAGTAATCTCAAATTATTCTTCCAGAAACAATTTTTTCCTTGATTAAGAGATTTCCATCTACTAGTTTCCATACCATTATGCATTTTTCAAAAATCTGGTTTGATTATACTGTTTTGTAAATAATCAAAAGCCAGAATTTTGTCTCTATGTAAGTGAATCTTTTTCTTTTTGATTGTGAAAGTAAGAAAAATAGTCATTTTTAAATTCCTTATATAACACAATATTCCAATTTGAATGTGAATTATAAATCTTTCACAAAGGGTCAGTTTTACCATCTGGAGTGCAGTAATATAACCCTTAACTTTAAGCAGTGATTCTGAGAGCTAAATTTGGGCTCATTTTCTCTTTGCCATTTTTATAACTTTTGTCTCTAGCAAAAGAATAATGCATTATTCCATTGATTAAATTAAAGGCCTCTCTTCCAGATATCTATAAGTCTATTAGACTCCTAAACCACCATTTGTGGATTTTAATTGACTTTTCCTAGACTTCATTTAACCACATACACACAAATCACTCTATTCTTCCCTTGAGTCATGCATTTAGGTCCTATTAACACTAATGGAATTTATATGCATGCACGCTGAGGGAGAATAAGCCCCTTAAACACCTTTTTAATGGAACAGTTTTGTTTCTTTCCATTCCTCTTCATACTCCTCAGTTTGTACTTTTTCTTACCAGTTCATGCTTCCAAATAATGTAGTTCTGATTTCTTTTATTGATCATTCCTGGAAAAAAAGCAGCATGACTAAATCATTACTACTCTATCTGATTTTCCGGTTTCACAGTGGAATTCATGTGTCGCTTTTGTTCCAGTCCCGTAGTTTCTAGCAAATATATTTAACCCACAGACTATTTTTTATCCTCCTGAAGACTTGGCTAGCCAGAAGTCAATTAAGACAATGAATATTTACCCAGGAGGCTAAAGATTTTTCCACCTTAACATGAAAATAAATAAGCATGTTTTCAGCCTCTCCTACTATATAGTGTTTTTATTTGTTTACATTTTATGTTTTTTTTTTTTTAAGTACCTAGGACATATGACTTCAGCAACATGTTCAAATTTAGAATAGTAAAGTAACAGGAAAATAAATTGTGCCACAGGAACCATAAATCTACAGGAAGTAAAACTACACTTCTAATGCATATGCTAACAATTCTATTTTTGTTTAGCTTGTAGAAATATATTATTCTTTATCATTCTTATAATGGTTTTCTGGATGGTCTTTACAAGCCAGCTTTGTTTTCCTTTCTCATTTGTAAAGTGAAGGACTGAGTAAGACTATCAACACTAAGTGCCTAGCAGAGTGCAGCATTAATTTGAATCACAGAAGATTGCCATTTTGGTAGATCAAAAACAGTTGATCAAGTGTTGGACAATATCTGTTGAAAACATCTGTTAAACATTGAAGGAAGGAAGGAAGGAAGGAAGGAAGGAAGGAAGGAAGGAAGGAAGGAAGGCAAGCATTTTCTTTCAAGTCTAGAACTAAATATTCTATTTTCAAAAATTAGAAATGTACAGGAATTAGTCTAAGGGAGAAAAAATACACATTAAAGAGCAGATGTTCCCCAAACATTCAATGAAATAAAGCTAAAACTGACTAGTTTCTATTTTACTGTCTTTCACTTTTTGATACAACCCCAGAGGACAATAAACCTAGTGTTGATTATTTGCCACTCTAAAGGAAGTTTAAACTTTACATTATAAAGAGATGATATTCTAATATATTTGAGCATTTAGAAAACTAAATTTATGTAGACAGATCCGATGGTGCATGTGAAAAGGACTGAGGATAAACATGAAAAACTGGATAAGTAAAAGTTCATAAAAAACATTATGTGAGAAAGGAATCAAAATCATAGTATATTTCTTAACTGTATAGTGAATAATATTCAGATATCACAATAATACAATGCTGTTAATTTATCCCAAAATATTATCTAAAAGTATAAATGTCAATACCAACAGGAACAGCTCAAAATATTGAAGGAGATTATGTCTGGGGACTAGAACTTACAGGTATAAGAGGGTGAGGAAAGAAATGCTGCCTTTAACTATGAATTTTGGAATTATGGGAAAATCTCTTGATGACACTCCCTACAATAACATGAATTTCAAGGTGATTGAATGAATTGGTAATTGGTTCCTGTGATCTGTATTAGACTCACCCTAATCATTTTAACAATGCCAAAACCCCATATTATGTCACACAATTAAATTTTTCTGGACTCAGTTGAGAGTGTATGTGGAATTTTATGTCATTTGCATTTTAACTATATACATGTATTAATTTGATAAGAATAAAAATTAATTTAGAAAAACTTGGATTTTATATTGAGCCTATCCAAGTTTTACTCTTTTAAAAACTCAACTCCAGTTTGGAAGGTGAGCAGTTATAGTGAGAGGAGAATTCAGCCCCTTCTTTGGTGACTTTAATATGACTTTCCCATCTGTCTCTCTCCGATTCCTCACTATTTCCAACCACCCTCCTCTCACAACTGACTGGAAGGATTGGTTGGAACACTTTAGGTGGTATGGCCAGAATGAATACAATAAGAAAAAAGCACTCAGTTTCCTTAGTTTTCCTGCTGTAAACCTTAATGCAACCTCATTATTTTGACATTAAATTTTGCATTAATACAATAAAATGACTTTCATCATATTGTAGTGATACAAAAAAGTGTGAGGAGGTAATAGAATTCATGAAAGCTATGACTTTATATTCGCTGACTTTCAAGGTTGGAAAATTTTAACTCTACAATAATGTATCTACACATTTTTTATTAATGTATTCTCCATTATGTATAATTTATTATGGAAATAAGGCTTTGTTAGAATAATTAATCAAATCAAATAATTTTGGGTACCTTTTGAAGCTGTCTGGAGTCCTTGCATACAAAGATGAGCATTAGGCATGAAGTATGGTACTTAGTGCTTACTTAATCAGAAAACTTTTTAGGTTCAGTCTTAGAGCTAAAGGAGGAGTGTAATTAAACAATGGCTTTTAGCATTAGCCTTATGATTCAAAAAAGAAAGGAGCCCAGATAGTGGGGACCAGAGCAGGAGCAAAAATCATCCAAAAGGGGAAAAAAACTGATTAAGTGATCTTTTTTTAAAAGACCATCATGGAATCTGTCTAAGGCTATCTTCTATTGGTCAGTAGACAGGCCACCATGCCAGATCTACTGAGAATCCTCTAGGGTGAACACCTGCCACACCCCCCAGAGAAACCTTGCACCCAAGTTCCAGTTGGAGTCCAAAGTGCTGGCACGTGGTCCTCCTACCATATAACCTCTGCTTCCAGACCATAATTCCCACAAGCTCATTCAAAACTTCTTTTCCTGTAAGTCTCACAGCATCTTTAGGCAAACACTTTCTCAGAGAACATGCCAAATATAGTGTGATTAGGAGTAGCACTCCTGCGCTATACTCCTGATTTAGAGCCCAGATTCTCTACTTACTGGGTGTGTGACGTTAGCAAGTTACTTAACCTCTCCAGGTCTCAGCTTCCTCAAATGTAAAATGAGGTTAATAATAGTACCTGTTTCATAGAGCTGCTGGAAGCACCAAATGACTTAACACATGAAACAGAACAGTGCCAGGCACCTAGTAAGCACTTTGTAAATGCCAGCTGTTGTTAAACGGGCTAAATTCAATAGGATCTCTCTCACACACACACACACATACAACATACAAAGACACACACACACACACACACACACTCCCTTTAAACCTAGCCTAAGAAGTCGTTTCTTCCTAGCCCTTAGATGTAATCATGAACTGGTCCTCTAAGTTTTTCCATAATTTTTGTGGTGACTTCAATCACTCTTTTTCCCAAAAAGTTATATTTGAGAAATTAAAATATCCAGTAGTATGAAATCATCAAAACTTCTAACCTTCATCTAATGTAGAGATTTTCCTCTACCCTTGAGACCTGGAAGACCCTGTGGACAGAGTGGGTGGGAACATGAAGGATCAGTTTTTGTTCTCTCTCCTAACTAACTTCATTTCCTTCTCTCCCTTCTCCTGGGGAAGAACCGGATTCTCATGCTACAAATCACTCCAAAAGAATCTTCTGTCCCAACTTCTTTGACTTCCATCATGTACCATGTCCTGAAGGAGCAATCCAACATCTCCCATGACTGGGCATGTACCATTTTACTCTCAGCCTTTAGAGTCTCAGTGAAAACTGTGATTGGAAGGGTCCTATCTTATATCACACTTGCTTTTAGTAACTGCTCACCTCCAAGCCCCTCATCATATTCCCTGAGGTCTTTGACTGCTGGGTCAGTCTTCTTCTACATACTGATGCCTTTTTCAGCACAGAAATTTAATTTATGTGAATTTTATTATACGTGCCTGTGGAGTAAGGGGTAGGGGCAGTGAAAAAATAAATAATTTAAACAATGCCTGCATTTCCATGGCCAGTAGTCTCAATTTATAATCCTATGGCAGCTCAAGTTCGAGTGGGATCTGTTATTTCCTGGGATATATTCTGTTCCTGATACTTTCTCAAACTATGAGCATTTCATCTACCTGGACATAAGTCTAATTATTACCTGCGGTTCTTAATGAAGAAATACTGATCTTTTCTAAACATGGAGGGAAACTGAAAATTAGTAAAAATAAAATAATAAAATAAAATAAAATAAAATAAAATAAAATAAAATAAAATAAAAAAGAGAGGAGAATGGGAATAATCAACTCATCCTGGTTTGCTCAGGACTTTTCTGGTTATAGCACTAAAAGTCCCACATCCTGGGAAGACACTACACTAGTCTCAGGCAAACTGAAATGGTTGATCATCCCACTAGTAGATTCCAGGCATCAGAAGAAGCAGAGGTTCTTGGAAAAGTGTGAGGCTGAGTGTGAGCACACTCCAACCCAGGTTCCAACTCTCCTCGGCCATATCACTGGGTCCCAGTCGTCTTCCTGCCTTTCTCATTGTTTTTGCTTAGGATGGGTGAGAGAAAGAAATAAGCCTTAACTGAATCCTGACTTGAGCCGAAAGACTAGAAAGCTGGGTTACTAATATTTTATGCAAACTTTAAAAAAAATTTTTCTATAATTTTTCACTGTGTATTTCTCAGACGCTTTTATACCAAGAGGAAGAAAAGGAAATGAACCACAGATAGCAAAGTGGTCTACCCTCAGCCACACAGTAATTATGGGGAAGATCTAGGGTTTCCTGTTCTTGGCCTGGCCTGCTGAGGCATTTTGTCTTGGTAAGTTACTTAACCCTATCTGGGTTTTGTTTTGTTTTTTTAATCTTTAGCCTTTAAAAAAAAAAAAAAAAAAAAAAAAGACCATCTCTTTCTAGCTGACTGAATGAGGGTGAGGATCAAATACAGAAAATGTGATAATTCATGTGAAAAATTTCTACTCAGATCTCTTTTCTCCAACTTTCCAGGCCCCTTACCCTGCCAGCTCACTTTGGACCTAGTCCTGTGCTTACTTTCTCTATTCCAAACATTAAAGTTGCTTGTCTGAGATCCCTTAGCATTTTTTTCTCATTGTAAATGTCAAAAGAAACCAGTAATATGAAAAGAAATACAGCTCTTGGCTAATGGGAGAAGGTAAATAGATCTCAGTGCTCTTTTAGTTCACATCATGGGGTTTCTGGTTTTTGTTTTGTTGGTTTGGGTTTTTTTTTATATAATTTATTTTTTTTAATTTTTATTTATTTATGATAGTCACACAGAGAGAGAGAGAAAGAGAGAGAGGCAGAGACATAGGCAGAGGGAGAAGCAGGCTCCATGCACCGGGAGCCCGACGTGGGATTCGATCTGGGGCTCCAGGATCGCGCCCTGGGCCAAAGGCAGGCGCTAAACCGCTGCGCCACCCAGGGATCCTGTGGTTTTGTTTTTGTTTATTGGAGTTCAATGTGCCAACATATAGCATATCACCCAGTGCTCATCCTGTCAAGTGCCCCCCCTCAGTGCCCGTCACCCAGTCACCCCAACCCCCCCCCCCACCTCCCTTTCCACTACCCCTTGTTCGTTTCCCAGAGTTAGGAGTCTCTCATGTTCTGTCACCCTCACTGATATTTCCCACCCATTTTCTCTCCTTTCCCCTTTATTCCCTTTCACTATTTTTTATATTCCCCAAATGAATGAGACCATATAATGTTTGTCCTTCTCCGATTGACTTATTTCACTCAGCATAATACCCTCCAGTTCCATCCACGTCAAAGCAAATGGTGGGTATTTGTCATTTCTTTTTTTAAAAGATTTTATTTTATTTATTCATCAGAGGCACAGAGAGAGAGAGAGAGAGACAGAGAGAGACAGAGACAGAGAGACAGAGAGGCAGAGACACAGGCGGAGGGAGAAGCTGGCTCCATGCAGGGAGCCGGGGGCGGGACTTGATCCCAGCTCTCCAGGATCAGCCCGGGCCGAAGGCGGCGCTAAACTGCTGGGCCGCCGGGTTGCCTGTATTTATTGTTTCTAATGGCTGAGTAATATTCCATTGTATACATAGGCCACAGCTTCTTTATCCATTCATCTTTCATGGGGTTTCTTCTACATTTTTCTGGTCCAGGAGGGATTATCTAATGATAGGAATATCACAGAAGGTAGGACAGGATGGCAAAAAAAAAAAAAAAAAAAGATGAAAAAAATATCTGAGAACAGCAAATTTTGGAGAGTTTTCTAAGACAACACTGATACCCATCCCTGATTCCAACTCCTAGTTAACATCCTGAAGTGATAGAAAGTTTAAGAGTTAGAAACCCAACAGACAGATCCTAGTAGTCAAGGATATCAGGTGAGTTTTCTTCTACTTCTAACAAGTTTATATATTAGCATGAGATTTTCTAAAACTATGCCCATTTCCAGGGACAGTATAGCCAAAGTCAAAGAACAAGAATAGAACATTCCAAAATTAGAAATATGTATCTGAAATTTTCACTTGAAAAACTAAGCTGCAACCAGGTTGGAATATTAGTGCATAATACTGATGTCAGCAAGTATTACTTAGAGTAACTGAGATGTGGATCTATGCAAATGACTATAATCACCTTTGTACAGTGGGCTGGCTATTCTTCCTGTACCTTATAAATACATTCTATAAGAGGAAGCATTGCCAGGATACAAGAGAAAACTGGAGGAGGGGAAAATTGAGGAATATTTTCCACATCCCTTCCTACCCAGTTCCTTCTTCCTCCCTGCCAGGCTTTAGTTTGACAATAACTGCATTACTCTATGTAAAGCCACAACTAGTGTTGAGTGGTCCTGGCATCATGTCTATAGCACTCACCAGCTTCTAGTAAAACCATTTTCTCCACTTGCCCCTCAGGCATCAGGGTTGTAACAGCTTCCCATTGATGCTAGTCTCTGGGTAGTCACCGTTCATTGTTGGTTTTCTCAACTACGTTGTATAGTTTGCTAGAGCTGCTGTCATGAAATACCACAGCGTGAATGGCTTAAACAACAGAAATTTATTTTCTCATAGTTCTGGAAGTTGTCCAAGATCAAGATCCAGCAGATTTTGCTTTCTGGCAAGGGCTCTCCCCTTGAGCTGCAGAGAGCCATTGTCTTGCTGTGTACTCACATGACCTCTTCTTTGTGCTGGAGCAAAGGCAGGAGAGATGAAAGAGCTCTCTGGCCCTTCTCATAAGGACACTAATCCTATAGGATCAGGGACTCACCCTTATGATCTCATTTAATCTTTTTTTTTTTAATTTATTTTTTATTGGTGTTCAATTTACTAACATACAGAATAACCCCCAGTGCCCGTCACCCATTCACTCCCACCCCCCGCCCTCCTCCCCTTCTACCACCCCTAGTTCGTTTCCCAGAGTTAGCAGTCTTTACGTTCTGTCTCCCTTTCTGATATTTCCCACACATTTCTTCTCCCTTCCCTTATATTCCCTTTCACTATTATTTATATTCCCCAAATGAATGAGAACATATAATGTTTGTCCTTCTCCGACTGACTTACTTCACTCAGCATAATACCCTCCAGTCATTTAATCTTAATTGCCTCCTTATAGGCTCTATCCCCAAATATGGTCCCATTGGAGGTTAGAGCCTCAGCATGTGGACTTTGCAGGGAGAGGAGCAGGGTTGGGACACAAACACTGTACACAACACATGTACATCTTCTATAAAGAGTCTCTGTTAAACCGTCTGTAATGAACCCCTTGGTTATATTATCTTCTTCCTGCCAGGACATTGATATATGTATGAATGATAAAATGGTGAATGGAGTCAACCTCTAGATTATACAGGTTTTAAAAAGGAAAAAGAAAGAAGCTTTTATCTGAAATTTTCGTATAATTAAAATACCTTCTTATTTCTTTTCTATGCAGACAACACAAGAATCAACTCCTTTCAAAACAGTTGCTTCATCTTACCTAGCTTTTTTATATAGGCTCTTAAAAATATTTCAATTATAATGTCAAATTTTTAACTATCCTCCAAAAGATTATTTATACCTCTTGAGGCTATTTTGAAAGACCATTTGGGTATAATTCCAAAAGAGACCATTACATGAAAACTTTTTATCTAAAATATATATATGAGAGCAACTAGCTTTCTTGTTTCCAAAACACATCAAAAAGAACATGGGTGGCTCAGTGGGTTGGGCATCTGCCTTTGCCTCAGATCATGAGCCCAGAGTCCCAGGATCAAGCTCAGCAAGGAGTATGCTTCTCCTTTTTCCCCCCACCAACTTTCATGCTCTCTCTCTCTCTCTTTCTCTGTATCTCTCTCTCTCTCTCTCTCTCTCTCAAATAAATAAATAAAATCTTTAAAAAAAAAGATGATCATAAATTCATCTTTTGGCTAGGATATTGGCTAAAGAAACCAAATGAGGGGGGCCTGGGTGGTTCAATTGGTTAAACATTCAGCTTGATTTCAGCTCAGATCAGGATCTTGGCATTGTGAGATAGCCCTGAGTCCAGCTCCACCATTGGTCATGGGGCCTGCTTAGGACTGATTCTTTCTCCCTCTCCCTCTGCCCATCCCCCATCTCCCACTCCCATGTGGGCTCTCTCTCAAAAAAAGGAAGGAAGGAAGGAAGGAAGGAAGGAAGGAAGGAAAAAAAATGAAAACCCTAGACTTTAACGAGCAAAAAAAGCACTGCCATAGAAGACTAAAGATCATTAGACAATAGATTCAATATCAAAGAGAAGCTGCTATAATCTGACTCTTTAGTAATATGCTGTTATTGTTATAAATCTCTTTGCAGTTTAAAAAATGTTTTAATATAAAAAAAAATGTTTTAATATATGTGGAAGCTTTCTAATTGCTTCCCAGGTGCAATTCTCTTTAGCCTTGGAAATATAACTCAAAATCTGTTTTTTAGATGAGGATATAGCCACTAATCCTAAACTATAGAGTTTATATTATATGATCTAATATGATCTAATTATAAGCTAAGTTATAAATTGTGTGAGGGCAAAGACCATGCCTTTCTTTCCTGCTAAATCTTCACAGGACTTACACACAGTAAATACACAATAAACATCTTGCTAATTAAATGAACAAAGATTCCTTGATAAAAATATCCTCTTTTTAATTTTTTTAAATATTATTGTTTAGGTAACTTTTCCCAAAAGGAAGAAGCACAACATTGTGGATAAATTTGTGGGCTCTGGAACCACTCAGCCTGGGTCCATTCCCTCTCTGATACCAGCTGTGGATTAGAAAAGCTCATTTCTTTTTATAATATGTATAATAGAGAAAATATTAATACCTACCTTAGAGAGCTTTTATGAGAACTAAGTGAGTTGGCTTTAAAAGCTTAAAATACGGCAGCCTGGGTGGTTCAGTGGTTTAGCGCTGCCTTCAGGCCAGGGCATGATCCTGGGGACCCGGGATCGAGTCTCACATCAGGCTCCCTGCATGGAGCCTGCTTCTCCCTCTGCCTATGTCTCTGCCTCTCTCTCTCTCTGAATAAATAAATAAAATCTTTAAAAAATAAAATAAAAGCTTAAAATAATTACTGGCATTAACAAGTGATCAACAAATATTAACTAGTAGTAAATATCTATATAATCAATCCTCATTATTTGTAGATTCCATATTTACAAATTTGCCTGCTCACTAAAATTCATTTGCAATCTCAAAATCAATACTGACAGCCTTACACAGACACAGACAAGTAGAGTGGAGGAAATTTTGACTTGCTTGACACACATGTTCCCTGCTGAGTCAAACAAAGTGAAACTCTGCTTTCATGTTTTGGCTTTCATACCACATTTTGTCTCTCAAAAGTGTCCTTTTCTCAGTCTACTTAGATTTTCACATATTTTTGTGCTTTTTGTTGGTGATTTTACTGTTTAAAATGGCCTCAAAGCATGAGGATGAAATGCTGTCTAGAGTTCCTAAGTGCAAGCAGGCTGTTATGTACCTTACAGAGAAAATACATGTTTTAGGTAAGCGTTATTCAGGCATGAATTACAGTGAGGTTGGCCATGAGTTCAATGTTAATGAATCAACTACATATCAAATAAATCACCTTTAAACAGAAACACAAATAAATAAAACAAAGTTATGTATTGATTGGTTGGTGAAGATGTGATCAGAGGTCACAGGAACCTAACTGTATGTTTCCCCTAGGTTCAATAATTCCTTTTTTGTGGTGACTTTATAGAACATGACTACCACGAATAATGGAACTGATTCTCTGTGTGTGCATAAAACAATAAAACATTTTTTTCCTACGATCCATTTATGGCTGCCTTAGATTTATGCATTTTGTTCTATGAGTTTTCAGGAGGAAGTTGAGGTGATCTTTTCCATGGGGAGAAAATTTTCTAGATGATCTGAATATATACAAAAGGCTAATAAAACAGAGGGTGAAAATGCAAAAGCCAAAATGAAATTTTAGCGAAAATAAAGATAAACAGGTGATTGATCTAGAGCAGTAGCTGGTAGACTGAAGGGAGAACCAATGTTCTTTTTAACTTCTATCAGGAAGTTGTTTTAAACAACTGTGTTGTTTTAAACTTCTGTCAAGTTACTCAACCAAAATGAAGACATTTTTTTAAATGTTATTTATCTATATATTTATATTTATTTGAGAGAAAGTGCACAAGTAGGGGGGAAAGTCAGAGGGAGAAGGAAAAGCAGACTCCCCACCGGGCATGGAGCCTGACTCAAGGCTCAATCCCAGGACCCCAAGATCATGACCTGAGCCAAATGCATATGCTTAACCTACTGAGCCACTCAGGTGCCCAAGACATCTTTTGAAGTATATTAATTATACATTGTCTTTACCTAGCAATATAGTAAACAGTAGAAAAGTCCCAGAATTGACAGTGCGGACTGGAGGCAGAAAAGTGGTGGTGATCTCTGGAAAAAAGAAGGTAGAGCAAGACTATGAACTCAATCTTATGGTTATAGTTATAAGTTAAATAAACTCTTAATAAATTAGGTAGCTTATTCCTCAAAATAAAAAGAATAAATAAGTGTTGCACACTAGCATTAGCTTTAGCATCAGCAGACCTAGGTTTGAACTTGGGAGTCCCAGATAAGCCACAAAGCTTCCATTTCCCTAACAGTAAAATCAGGACCTAATATCTACCTCAAAATACTGTTTATGTGTTTAAATGATATAGTCAGTGTATAAAAAGTAATGCACTGCTAGGCCTGCAGTAAGTTCTCAGCAAGTGTCAGCCATCATATATACTACCTGGCTTTATCTTTCTCTTCAGTGCTCTTAGCTAATGTGTATCCCAAGATATGAATATTTCAGGACATATTTTAATACACTTTGAAAAGAATGTAAGTATTTTATGAGTTCCATTTCAACTATAAGAATCATTTGAATGTTCAATCCCTGCACCTCTTAATACTGTAGGAATGTGGTAAGGAAAACAAAAATAACTTATTTTAGAAGTTTCTATTTATAGGTATTTGCAAACCAGCTCAGGATGCCTTCTTCTAGAAAACTTTGGCTGAAGACAGCATAATTTTGTCACTGAGGCCAAGGGTGATATTTATCTATTTATTTATAAATGTACCCTTCTTAATAAGAAGTGTCAAGTCATGACATCCCCATCCCCTATTTCACCCATCCCCCACTCCCTCACCCCCATAACTATCAGTTTGTTCTCTATAGTTAAGAGTCTCTTTCCTGGTTTGTCTGGCTCTCTCTCTCTCTCTCTTTTTTTTGTTTTTTTTTTTGTTTTTTTTTTTATCTTTCTCATTTGTTTTATTTCTCAAATTCTTCATTTTAGTAAAAGCATATGATATTTGTCTTTCTCTGACTGACTTATTTCACTTGGCAATATACTGTCTAGCTCCATCCATGTTGTTACAAATGACAAGGTTTCATTTTTTTATTTTTTTATTCAATATTCCATTGTGTGTGTGTGCGTGCGTGTGTGTGTGTGTACCACATCTTTATCCTTTCATCAGTCAATGGACACTTGGGCTGCTTCCATAATTTGGCTATTGTAGATAATACTGCTATAAACATAAAGGTGCATGTATCTCTTTATATTAGTGTTTTTGTGTTTTGAGGTAAAGACCAACTAGTACGATTGCTGGGTCATAGGGTAGTTCTATTTTTAACTTTTTGAGGAAACTCCATACTGTTTTCTACAGTGGCCAAGGGTGATATTTAGAGATTAGAAATCTAAAACAGAATGGAAAGGAATTCATTGGTTGATTCATCCATTCAGTTATCACTTGTTGAGTGTTTCCAGTGGGCCAGACCCTGTCCTACACTCTGGGGTCTTTTGCCTACATCATGCCACTAATTTATGGGAGTTAGCTATGAACAACACAAGAATGAGCCCTCCCCTCATGGTCTTGGGAGCAGGGGAAGAAAAGCAAAAACAATCACACAAACAACTGTACAATGTAAACATGACATACCTTAAGAAGTGTTGTTCACACCAAGACACATGTGATCCAATCTAAGCATTATCGCCAAGAAAGCGGTTTGGGAACTATCAGGTAATTCCAGTGTCATAATGGGGAGGAAATACCAATGCTTAGCAACACTTCCACAAATTCCCTCTCCTCTCTTACTTGCCTCTCTCCTATGAGCCACAGAACATCTCATCCCCTAGCCTGAAGCCACATCGGGTTCCCTCATTTCTCCTTATTTTCCATTTCCCATTTCTCCAGTTTCTGTCCCACTTCCATGTTCCCCCACAGTATCCCAACATCCTCTTTGAAGGTGGGAAACTGAAATAAAAATACTAGCACACTCTTTAGCAGTTGACAGGGAAAAGGTCAGGATCCTCCTATTATATTAATTTTTCTTTCTGTACAGAAGGAAAGGAAGAAGGCTTAATGGAAGTGGTAGATAAAAAGAACTCATCAAGTCTGGTAATGTGCAGAAAGGTCCCTGGGAAAATAGCACTTAAATTGAGAAGAAGGAGGTGCCTGGGGGGCTCAGTCTATTAAGCATCTGTCTTCTGCTCAGGTCATTATCCTGGGGTCCTAGGATCCAGCCCCACATCGGGCTCTCTGCTCAGCGGGGAGTCTGCTTCTCCCTCTGCCACTCCCCCGCCCTGCTCATGGTTGCTGTCTCTCACTCTCTCTCTCTCTCTCTCAAATAAATAAATAAATCTTTTTTAAAAAACTTGAGAAGAAAGGGTTAGCCAAAAGAAGTAAGAAAATCAGACATAGTGGATGAGAAAGAAAGGAACATGGTGTTGAAGAAACAAGAAGAAAGCCAATATGGTTAGGGCAGAGCAAGGGGAGACATTTGGGGAAAGAGGCAGGATAGGCAGGGAAGGACCAGAAGCATGCAGGGTTTTTATCCTCAAAGCAACAGAGAGCCACTCAAGAATATTTGTTTCATATTTATAAAGTAAATATTCTTTTTGTTTTCAGAGAAGATTTTATTAGTAGTATTTTTGGTAAAACAGTTGAACCTTGAACAACATGGGAACTAGGGACACCGATCCCTTGCATGTTAGAAAAACCATATGACTTTTGACTCCCCCAAAACTTAACTACTGATAGCCCACCGTTGACCAAGAGCCTTATTGATAGCATAGTCATTAACACGTATGCCGTACATTGTATGCATTAGACATTATTTCTTGCAAGAAAGTAAGCTAGAGAAAAGAAAAAAAAATTTTTAATAAGGAAAATATGGGGCGCCTGGGTGGCTCAGTCAGCTAAGTGTCTGCCTTGGACTCGGGTCATGATCCTGGGGTCCTGGGATTGAGCCCAGCGTTGGATTCCCTGCTCAGTGGGGAGTCTGCTTCTCCCTCTTCCTCTGCTTCTCCCCCTGCTTGTGTTCCCTCTCTCTCTCTCTCTCTGAAATAAATACATAAAATCTTTTTAAAACTTAAGGAAAATACATTTACAATATTGCTCTGTATTTATCAGAAAAAAATCCACATATAAGTGGACCTGTGCAGTTTAAACCCATGTTATTCATGTGTATTAAACCTATTTTTTTAAAGCCAAGATCTATAATCTTTTACTCTAAACCTCTCGTCCATGGTCATAACATTCATCAAAGATTTTTATTTTGGAATGAGAACGATCTGTATCCATTCGTTTCTTTCTTTAGGGAAAAAAAATCACATAGGAAAAGTGAATATATCCTACACCTACACACACATTTATCCCAGTGGAAACTGCTCTAGGCTGCATCCTGAAACAAATACTCCAACTAAAGCTGTTACAGGGAATATAGCGTAATTATAGCTCAAAATGTAGCTCTCCTTGACTGTATCATGAAACCTAAAATAGACTTGTGAAGTTAGTTTTTAAAAAACATCCAAATACACAAATTTTTATCTTCCTCTGTGCTTGTAACAAAGATTCTTTCTCTCTGTGTTCACAGTGAACCGTTGTGTTCAGCAGGAAAGAAACCAGCCTCTCATACCATTCTTTTCCTAAACACCTGGTTGTTCCGTTTTAACAAGGTGACTGGTTTCCACCATAACTCAGCTATTTTTCCACTTGGCTGGGTCCCCTTGGACCTCAAAGTAAAAATCTATGTAACATTAGCTTTCCTACTAACACTATGTGGGTTTTTTTGCCTACATCATGCCACTAATTTATGGGTAAGTCTGTGAACAATGCAAATGGGGATTCCTTCCTCTGCACTTCTTTCTCTGCACATTTCTGAGATGTACCAAGAGGCAACATTATGCAGACCTTTTTGGTTCTGTGTTCTATCTCAACCTGTATATCACTGATTTCTCAGTACAGGTAGAACTCTTACATCTGTACTGGCTCCTTTCCTAGTTCATTGTATATGTGAAGTAACCATAAAGTGAAAGGTTTTCCAAGTTCCCTTATTTATAGGATCGGAATAATGGTTGCCTTTTACCTTTCAGACCAAAGTCCTGTCAAATATAGCTAACTAGAAGGAGGTCATTCCACATTTGCAGCCACCCTTCCAAAGCCTACAGACATGCAGGGGAAGAATGATCTCCATGTTGAACCACTGGGTCTTATATTTTATGTGCAGCAGTAAAAAGTTTACTTTGCCATACTGAAATTATTCCCAGTTTGAGGGCCAATGGGTCATAAACACCAGGTAATAATTACTGGCTTTAACCATTCTTAATTAAATGGAGAACTTAGAAGTTAAACACAAAGTCTTCCTCCCTATCTAGCCATAGCAGGAATAGTGTTATATACTTAGAGGTTTCAAAGAAAGTATTGTCCTTAGACCCAGGTAAAAGGTCCCTTGTCTTGAGCCCCTTGCTGTCGAGGGCCCCACATTGGCCCTCTTCCAGCCCTACTCTTCTCTATGTTGCAAGAGAAGGGGATGTACCCACTCAGAGCCTGAGCTTTCTCTTCTGGACCACTTTTGGAACTCTAGGACCACAGAGTTCCTTGTCCACATTATCCTCTCAACCTGCTTCCTGAGTTTCTAAGCCTCAGGATGACCAACGGGCAGCTGTCAGAAAGGGTGTGTGGATGGAGCCTGGATATGTGAGTTGGAGTGTCCATGCGTGCACATGAAGCCCCTTGCTGTGTGGGGCGGAGCCAGTGACAGAAGGAAAAGGAGATTGGCTCCCTTCACACCTCCATGCTCTGCTAGAGAAGCCCAGGTTAAGAGAAAGAACATCTCCTACTTAACAGTTGGTTAATTTGATCTATCCCTTATAGATATTTATATAGATGATCTGTGGATTTTTTTTCTGTATTCTTGCCCCAAACCTCACAAATCTGAGGCATGGGTCTTTAAAAGAATGTCCTGAGTTCAGAGAAATTGATGACTAACAATACATTGGGAAATTATATTCCTTTCTAAACATAAATCACTGGGACTGTAACACAAAAGATGAAAGTGGAAGAAGGGAGAGTAAAGTGCCACCGTTCAGATCCAACAGTAGCTTCAATCTCCTAAGTTGTGCTCTTCATTCACAAAGCATGGGGAGCCAGATAGGACATTCTTCTCTCTGCCACAAGAATTCCATCTGTAGAACAGTGGCTCCCAGGCTGCCAGCTGCTCTTCACTCTCCTGTTGTAAGAATGCAGCTGAGGTTGAAAACTTGTCACCAAGTTGAAGCCAATATCCACCTGTCCCTCTTGTCAGTCTCTTTCTGCAAAGTCTTCCTGGGATTTAAAAACTAAAGCCATAAAAGTGGGATTTGCCTTGACTCTCTAGAACAGCTATACACTATGCTTGCATGCATCATATGTCCCAGGATGATGGGGTCTTTTTAAAATTGTGATATTTAAATAAAATAAAATAACAGCTGTGAAAGACTGTGAACAGCCATTACACATATTCTTAGGAATTTTTTTTATTCAAATCATTGGGTGTGGATTTTATTTTTCAAGTAACCCCCCCAAAAGAAAATTATAAAAGGTGAGAGATGTTCGCAGTTATAATTTATACAAACATCGTATCAGTAATTCAAGTCTATTTCCTCATAAATAAAAAGTGAATATGTACAATTACATACATACAATTGCAATTTCATGAGTGTAGGCTCTTTCTTTCTTTCTTTCTTTCTTTCTTTCTTTCTTTCTTTCTTTCTTTTCTTTTCTTTTTTTAAAAGATTTTATTTATTCATGAGAGACACAGAGAGAGAGAGAGGCAGAGACATAGGCAGAGAGAGAAGCAGGCTCCATGCAGGGGAGCCTGATGTGGAACTTGATCCTGGGACATGATCCCAGGATCATGCCTTGGGCTAAAGGCAAGCGCTCAACCACTGAGCCATCCAGGTGTCCCTTTTTCTTTCTATAGTAGGAAAGAAAGTGCTTTTGTAGAATGTGCATATTAACATACTATTATTTTAACATCTAATATATTTTTAAAAGATACAAAGCCTTAGTGGATTTTGGTTCATTTTTTCTAATATTTTAATTTTTTTGACAGAGAAAGCATGAGTGGAGGAGGGGCAGAGGAAGAAGGAGAAGCAGGCTCCTCCCTGAGCAGGGAGCCAACCGCATATGGGCTTGATCCCAGGACCCTGAGATCATAACCTGAGCCGAAGGCAGATGCTTAACCAACTGAACCACCCAGGTGTCCCTGGTTCAATTTTTAAATTACATTTTAAAATAAATCTATCTTTTCATCAGTTCACTAATAGGAGAAAATGATTATGAGATGTATAAAAAAAATTACACTATCTCTTTGGAAGTACTATAGAAAGATATTTTAGATAATCTCAAACCTTGTGCCTAAAATCAAAGAGTGGGCTTACCTAAATTCATAAGGCATCAAAAAATGACAAATCAGCTTGGAAAATCAAATTGGCTCCAGCTGTGAACCAACATGCATGCCATTGAACATGGCAATCTGAAGTTTCACCTGGGTCACTTCTGAGGTACAGTGAGGAAGTCATTCACACATTTTGGAATGTTTTCTTTCTTCCATGACTACCCTTGTTGCAAACAGATGCTGCTTTTGCTGCTGCTGCTGCTGCTGCTGTGTGTGTTTGTGTTACTTTTTATTCTTATTTTTTTGAGAGAAAGCATGCGGGTAGGGACAGGTGGCAGAAGGAGAGGGAGAGAGAAAATCTTAAGCAGACTCTAGGCTGGGCGCCACATGGGACTGTATCTCATGACCTAAGATCATGACCCGAGAAAATCAGCACTTAACCTTCTGAGCCACCCAGGTGCTCCTGTGTGTGTTTTAAATAGCTTTGCAAATGGTTAATCGTCCAAACCCTTTTAATGAAGAAATCAGAAAATAAGAGACCTACTATACTTCCTAGTACTATATGTCTTACTTAGGAACTGGCAAAAGCAGGGAGGGGAAATGGTCATCAGGTTAGGTATTGTGTATGCTAACTTTGCTGATTCTGATCATACATAAATGGATTCCTGAAAGGACCTCCTTTTTATATCTCTTAACAATGCTCAAGGGGCACCTGGGTGGCTCAGTGGCTGAACATCTGCCTTGAGATCAGGTCGTGATCCTAGGGTCCTAAGATTGAGTCCCGCATCAGGATCCCCTCAAGGAGCCTGCTTCTCCCTCTGCCTATGTCTCTGCCTCTCTCTGTTTGTCTCTCATAAATAAATAAATAAAATCTTAAAAAAAAAAACAATGCTCAAGCCACGCATGCTGAGGATATATAATAAGGATTCTATACCATTGGAACAATTAAAATACCAGAGAACAATAAGAGCCAATAGGTGGACTAAAGCAAGATATATCACACCTACTAACACAAAACTAATATGACACAGAGTTGTGGGGTCAGATACTTAGCAGGGCACAGTTCCTATGCTCTTCTTGAGAGTGAAATCTTTAAAGGTGGTGCCCAATAGCAGATTTTGATTGAGTTCAAGAGAATGACTGAATAATGAGATTTATCCAATTTGGACATACATTAAGCTTTAGAGGCCCTTCTAATTCTAATTTTTAAGAAAGAAAATATATATTTCTATATCTGAAAGGTTAAAAGTAGGTAGGTATGCCTTAGAGAAAACATACTGTAGACTTACAGAGCTTCTTGAACATGTGCTTTTTGTTCTGCTGACACTGAGATCAGAAAGCAATAAAGGAAAGCAATTACGTTTATTGACTCCATGTAGCTTAGCAATTCCTGAAACAGCTTATCAATGAGAAATTGGTGAGGAAAGTCACTTTTCAGTTCTCAACATTTCAATCATGGAAACTGACGCAAATGTCACAGGCTGTGATTTTTCTAACTCCCTAATTTGTTTTGCCTCATGCATACCACTGTTTCCTTTGGAGAGGAAGTAGCGACTGGAAGCCAGCTGCTGAATGTTAATCCTTCTCCATGACTGCCTCACTTCCCACTCCTCCTCATCTCTCACCTCACCACCACCCTCACCTGTCATGCCATGAAGTTCTAGCATGCCAAGGAGCCAGGAAGAGCTTTGTAGTGAAGCATAGGTCTAACAAAACCTAAACCTGTTCTATCCCTCCTTAAATCAGAACACGTAACTCCACCTGGCAAGAAATCACATCTGCTTTTAAATTATACACTGTGCCCAGCTACAATGGGCGCACTCAGTACCACACATCCATGTTAAACAGTAATAACTTAAACATTTGCCCATCATAACCTCCGTGTATGTTCAAATAATACGAGCCACTAAAATTTCACTGCACATGTATTTTTCTACTACTTCTACTGCACAGAAAGCTCATTCACATGTAAGTCTCAGTAGCACTGGAACATGTTTATTTATAAGATTATTTTCCAGTTTGTGTGGCGAGCCAATTTCCACACTTTCAATAATTTTAATAAATAAATAGACGGTATCCTTTCTATCAGAGTGCTTATAAGAAGTCCATTATTATATATAGCAAGACTTTTTTTTAATATTGACCATGCCACTTATGTGTATATATGTGAATTGATACAGATATAGATATAGATATGGATGCCAAAACTGCTAATCATCAAATGCTTACTATATGCCAGGCAGTGGGCTAATCACTTATGTCATTGGTTAGCAATATTTGTCAAACACCTCTGATGCATCAGGAGCTTGGGTTGGGTGGCAGGTAGTAGGTAAGAGCTAAAAAGACAAACACGGCCTTAGTCCTCAAGAAGCTTATAGTCTTGGCGCACCTGGGTGGCTCAGTCGGTTAAGCATCTGCCTTGGCTCAGGTCATGGTCTGGGATGGAGCCCCAAGTCAGGCTCTCTGCTCAACGGAGAGCCTGCTTCTTCCTCTACCACTGTCTGCCGCTCCCTCTGCTTATGTGCGGGCTCTCTCTCTCTCTCTCTCTCCCTCTCTCTCTCTCTCTCTGTCAAATAAATAAATAAAATGGGTGGAAAAAGCAGCTTATAGTCTAGTAGATAAGACAAACATTTAAGAAAAACAATATAGTAAGGCATCTAACCAGAGGGCCCACCTCCGTGATAAAGCAGTGTTTAATTCAGCAGGTGAAAAGTGAAGGCAGAATGGTCTGTGAGAATGAGAAATGAGTTTACAAAAGTAAAGAACACAAGCAGAAGGAGAATGTATAGTGGTGATGCTGGAGAATGGGCAGTGATCAGGTATAAATGGGGTTTTTAAAGCAAATTAAGGAATTTGGACTTTACCCTGAAGTCCAAACACCTAGGGGATTTAAGCATGCGAGTGTCACCATCAGATTTGTATGGAGCAAGGATTAGAGAGAGACAGACCAGTTTCAAGCCATTGCAGGAAGCCAGGCTGCAGGGAAGATGACCTGGACCAAGGTTCAGAAGTGGAAAGCAGCAAAGGCCATGCATTCAAGAAATTGATTTGGAGTCAGTAGGACTTGAGGATAGAGCCACCTGGGGGAGAGGGGAGAGAAGAGGTGATGTGTAGGAGAGAGGAATCATGGTCTCAACAATTGTCTGATGGGTACGTTTGTAGTAGAGAGTCATACCAGATTCTTCCACTCAGAACACAGCCAATATTTTCTTTAATGTTGTATCTCAGTTTTCTGAGTTCTGGATTTGGATGATAGATGTTCCCAGGGGAACTACCATGAGGCAGACCCAAAGCACTTTCAATAAACAGGCAATAACAATCTTTATTTCACACATGGAAAAAACATATTTTACAAAGAATTATTTGTGCTTCTTTCCTTGGCTTCATCTGAACCTTTTGTGAGGGTGTGAATAGAAATTAAGACCTAACTCCCAAATGAGGTTGTTTTCCTAACATTATATTTCATCAATGAAATTGTCTTGTTTTCCTATCAGGCACTCTGGGTTCTAATGTTGGTTTGAATTATTACCAGGAACCATAGAAATATGTGACTTTGAGAGTCCAACAAGCAGACTCTTAAAAAATATTTAGTCGTTCAGTGATCATGCTCAGAGTATCATAAAATTAAAGTTGATGAGAAGCCAACAGAGCCTATTTCAAAAGCTGGCTAAAATCTATTCCAATAACTTCCTTTCAGCTTCTAAAATTTGAAAATTAGCCCTACAAGACCCGTAAGGGATTGGTGTGAAGAATTAGAAGAGACCCCAAAAAACACACTTATTAATAGGATAAAGTACCATTTCATCTGAGTGTGGGTAGAATTCCTATAGATCAAATGTGGAAGTAGAGAAAATAAAATGAAACTGTGACAGCTGGCACATCAACAACTCCATCTTCTCTAAAAATATACAAAATATACATTGCTAAGGTGGTTTGATGATATCTGTTGTCAATTCTAGTAATGGCATCATGAGAATCAATTTATTTGTGAGAACTCCCTAGTGTAGAGTTCTAATCCCTCCCTTACATGACAGGGAGAAGATTAAAGTGGAGTGGGGACATCTGGTGAATGTATTTTCTTATTCTACAAACAATCCCCCCAAATAGTGTAATGCTGATTCTTCAGTTACTTACTGAATGAAAGTAGGAAAGAATTAAGATTTAGGATGTCATTCAAAGGACACACACACAGGAAAAACAAGTCAAGTCAAGTAATTGAAGTGTTATTCTAAGTGAGCAATATATTTTAAAAGATTGTATAAGAAACAGATTAAAGGCAAAGACGAATGTCATTCATAGATGACCATGTAGAAGAATATAAAATTAGTAGGTGGAAATATCTAGCAGAAATGTACACAGATACAGATGGCTATGTGCTCTGATTGCCCTTGAAACTCTGCAGAATTAAACTTGCTCTTGTTTTACTTTTTAACAAAAAAGTTTAACTTTTTGTTCTTATGTTAGTATTTTACAAATGTGAAAATGCATTAGTAATTCTTGGAACCATCTCACAAAGATGGTGCTTTGTGGTATTATGTGTATAGGAAAGAACAGGTGTCAGATAAGCAGTGTCAAAAGAGATCACCATCCTAATCAACAGGGATGACAGATCAACAAATCTGCCTCCCTCAGGGAAACCACAAAACTTTCTTTTCCCTGGAAAAATAATGTAGAGATCTTCTTTCTCAGGACAAGTCATTTAAGTCACAACCCACCATAAACCAAGTTCCAAATATTAACATTGATGAGTGAATTCACCAAGGGCTCAAAATAACTTTAGTGCTAGAGGAAAGGTCCTCACATCATTTACTTTAAGAGGAAGATGAGAAGGGTGGGGAGAGGGAAAGAGGAAGAGGAGAATAAGGGAGGGGAGATAGAAGGAGAAGTTAAGGAAGGAAGGGAGGAAGAAAGGAAGAGAAGAAAAAAAAAGAAGGAAGGCAGGAAGAAATTTTACATTTAGGAAATCAAAATGGGGCAGCCCGGGTGGCTCAGCAGTTTAGCGCTGCCTTCAGCCCAGGTTGTGATCCTGGAGGCCTGGGATTGAGTCCCACGTTGGGCTCCCTGCATAGAGCCTGCTTCTCCTTCTGCCTACGTCTCTGCTTCTGTGTGTGTGTGTGTGTGTGTGTGTGTGTGTGTGTGTGTGTGTGTGTGTCTCATGAATAAATAAATAAAATATTTAAAAAAAAAAAGGAAATAGAAATGATCCCTTCCCTCAACTTTAGGCTGCCTGTGGAATGTAGGTGGATGTGAATGAATAAATTGCTTCTCTTTCCCACACTAATGAAGGAGTTCTGGTCCCACATCAGTCACTACCTTGCACTGCCCTGGGCATCAGAAAAAGCCACCAGGTAAAGGACAGGTGAATCACAGAATCTGCAAATTGCAAAGACAAGTCTAAAATTCCATCTGAATGCAATGAAATGCCGGGACACCTGCACCCCGATGTTTATAGCAGCAATGTCCACAATAGCCAAACTGTGGAAGGAGCCTCAGTGTCCATCGAAAGATGAATGGATAAAGAAGCTGTGGTCTATATATACAAAGAAATATTACTCAGCCATTAGAAACGACAAATACCCACCATTTGCTTTCACGTGGATGGAACTGGAGAGTATTATGCTGAGTAAAATAAGTCAATCGGAGAATGACAAACATTATATGGTCTCATTCATTTGGGGAATATAAAAAATAGTGAAAGGGAATAAAGGGGAAAGGAGAAAAAAATGAGAAATATCAGAAAGGGAGACAGAACATGAGAGACTCCTAACTCTGGGAAAGGAACTAGAGGTGGTGGAAGGGGAGGTGGGTGGGGGATGGGGGTGACTGGGTGACGGGCACTGAGGGGGGCACTTGATGGGATGAGCACTGGGTGTTATTCTATCTGTTGGAAAATTGAACACCAATAAAAAATAAATTTATAAATAAAAAATAAAATAAAATAAAATTCCATCTGAAGAACTGTATGCCCAAGGTGGTCATCCAATGTCTGCATAAATTTATGTGATAGAGAAGTAGTCACAAAAAAAAAAAAAAAAAAAAAGAGAAGTAGTCACTTTACTACCAATTTTGTACAACTCTGATTGTTAGAAAGGTCTTTCTTGACATTAGGCTAAAATCTGGTTCTCTGTGTTGTCTCTATTGCAAGTTCTAGTTCCTCTTCTGCAGCAATATAAAAAAAAATTGTTCTTCTACCTCATCCCTTCACACACTGGAAAAATTGTCATGCTCCTATAAGTGTTCTCTTAAGGAAAATGCCAATTCCTTCAGCCTTCTATCATAAGACATGGTTTCTAAAATCCAGTCACATTGTTCTAGATACCCATCACCTCTAGTGACCGGCTAAGAATATGTGTTCAGGAATCAATTTTCTGAGTTTGAATCCTTATTCTGCCATTTCTTAGCTGTATGAGTGGCAAAATTCATTCAACCTTTCTGTGTCCCATTTTCTTCACTGACAAAGCAGAGTACTACCTTATGATATTGCTGTGTATATGTGGTATAATAGTGTATATAAGCCCATGGTTAATTGCTCAAGAGTTTTAACTCTTACCATTACTCCAGAGCAAAGTGAAACTACACCTTCCTTCCTTTGGAAATTATGATTCTACTAATATAGCCAAAAGTTTGTGTTTCTTAATAGCCAATTATTTACCTTTCACTCAACAACTATGTGTCATGTTTCTACTGTGAACATTTGGAGGAAAGGGTGATTTAGAGGGAAGGGTAGATTTCTTTGAGAAGATGACATTTGAGCAGAGACTTGAAGCAAGGGAGTTAACTTTGAGTAGACATATCAGGAAAAAGAGTGTTCCAGCAGACTCTGTGGTGCACAGATTTTAGGGTGGGACCTACATGGCATGTTCTAGAACAAAAGGAGGTCATTGTGGCTAGAACACAGTGAGTGAGGGAGGCAGTAAGAGAGGATATCCTAGAGGTAATAGGGGCAGATTGGTTAGACTCCTTGGGTGGCAGGAGAGTGTTTTATTTGAGGGAAATCTAGAGCCCCCACAAGGTTGGGAACAGAGTCAATGTTTTGCTGTATTTTGAATAGATCATTCTGGATTCTGATTTGAGAAAAGACTTAGATTCTCTCCCCTCAGGCTGAGGAGAAACCATGTTAGATTATTGCCATATGGAAGAGAAAGGGGATGACAGCTTAGACCAGGGTGGCAGCAATGGAGGAGATAAAAAGTGAGTAGACTGTGGGTCTACTTTAAAGGTGCAGTCAAGTGGATTTTCTGATGAGTTGTGAGGTGTGAGAAAAGGAGAGGAGTCAATACTGCCAAGTTCTCAGCCTGAACACTCAGAAGGGTGTTGCAGCTACCAATAAGCTGAAGAAGGCTACAGGTGAGGCAAGCTTAAAGACAAAAAACAAGAATTTACCTTGGAGTATGAGGAGCTTTAGCTGTTAACTAAAGCTAAGATTGGAAGTGTAGAGCAGAATTTGAGTGTGGATATCTCGAGCTGGGGAGAAAGTCTTGGCAGCAGACATATATTTGGGCATGAGCAGGATGAGAAGAGGCAGGAATGAGTGTGGGCTGAGTGAAGAGTGAATCCAATGACTGAGTCCTGGGGCACTTGAATATTCAGAGGTTGAGGGAGGAAAGAGAAAACCACAAAAGAGCTGAGAGGGAACAATCTGTGCAATAGAGAAGGTAAGGCAATGTGCTGTTCTGAAAGCCAGAGGAACAGAATGCCTTAAGTGGGAGACAGCAACCAAATGTACCAAATGCTGCCAATAGGCAAGTAGACTGAGGACTGGGAATCAGATGTAACCACCTGGAGATCAGTGATGATCCAGGCAACAGAGGTTCAGAGGATGTGCTGGGAACAAAAGTCTCACTTCCTCTGCTTCCAGCCATGATGACGTACTAGAGACTGGACTTACCCTCGCACCTTAAGTGCAAGAATAGGTGGGATCCGGTGCACAAATAGAGGCACATGCCAGGGATAATTTTGTTGCCAGCAGGAGTAGGTTGGTGGAGATGCTGAAAGGTGGGTAGACACGGTGGTGAGAGGTCTATGGAGGCTCTCTTCTGACTGCTTCAGTTTTCCCACATCAGTAGAAGGCAGGAGCATCAGCCAAGAAGGAGGACAAGGGGGAGATTCTGAGAGTTGGAGGAGAGAGGAGAATGTGTTACATAGTCCTTCAGCAGGGTGACACAGAGAAAAACCCAAGTGTACTCAGCAGCGTTTATTTAGTTCTATGACTGGCAGCACTAAGGGCCTATTTGGTCATGAATTTGAAGTGAAGACTTCCAGTGCAGTTGTATTTTTTTTCCAGCCACCTTCCACTGCACAAGTGAAAGTTTAGGGTAGTAAGGGTTGGATTTCACCTGGATTGTGGATTTGCTGAGTGAGTTAGATAAAGGGAGAGAGGGTCAAGCCAGCCATGTGTCATCACAGTTGACATGTAGTCCTTTCCAGTTTTTCTCCCATAAACTGCTATTAACCCAGATCCTCCCTCCATTATATTTGTGTGATTGACTCTTTTTAATCTAAGGCCATTCTGTTCATTCTGTTATTTCATCACTCATCTCAACAGCTATCCTTCCAACTTTGGATCAGTGACTGTCTCTCTTCCTCTAGCCACTACTGGAAATAGTGAACAGGACAAAGTCAAGGGTAGAGTCTACTGGTTCCTCTAAAGACTTCTAGTCAGGTTAACATTAATGTTTGTCAACATGGTAGGTAAATATATTTAACCAGCTTTAAATTCAGACATTCTACCACCATCAAGTTCAATTTCTTGGGACGCCTGGGTGGCTCAGTGGTTGAGCATCTGCCTTCGGCTCAGGGCATGTGATCCCGGGAGTCCCACTTCAGGCTCCTGCATGGAGCCTGCTACTTCCTCTGCCTGTGTCTGTCCCTCTCACTGTGTGTCTCTCATGAATAAATAAATAAAATCTTTTTTAAAAAGTTCAATTTCTTCATCTTTTTTGCAATGACATCAAGAGAGTTTATTAAAAGCCTTGCTAAAAGCAAGACACTATATGTACAGCATTTTCCTATCTTTTCAATCTAATTCAAAAAAATTTAAGTCATGAAGTTAGTTTGACATGACTTGTTAACAAATCTATATTGTTATTGGCAATTAATATTTGAAGGTTTTTTCTTTTTTTTTTAAAGATTTTATTTTTAAGCAATCTATACCCAGTGTGTGGCTTGAACAATACCGAGATCAAGAGTTGTATGCTCTGCCAACTGATCTAACCAGACACCTGTGTTTTGGGGATTTTTTTCTAAGTTCTTTAAATCGAGATAGCATTTTTCTGGACAGGCCAACTATATTCATTTAAAGTGGGAGACAGAGGAATTTTGATGGCTGGTGGCCAAAATACCTTCACTTAGCCAACCAAACACCTCTTACCTCTGTGCTGGCCTTAATTTTGATCAAGACTAATTTAAGTTACTCAAATGTTAGGGTCTAGGTATAAGGATGTGGAGGCACACACTGCTAGTTGTTTACCCAATTCTCGCCAATTCTATCCTGGGTAGCAATGTAGGAAGGAAGGAAGGAAGGAAGGAAGGAAGGAAGGAAGGAAGGAAGGAAGGAAGGAAGGAAGGAAGGAAGGAAAACAAAGTAAGAAATAAAGGCTTAATTTCCTACCCTTTTTGCTGCCAAGCATCCGTGTTACTATTCAAGACAGTGAAACAAAACAGGTTTTATTTATTTTTAAAGATTTTATTTATTTATTCATGTGAGAGAGAGAGAGAGAGAGAGAGAGGCAGAGACATAGGCAGAGGGAGCAGGGACCCCAATGTGGGACTTGATTCTGGGACTCTGGGATCACGCCCTGAGCTGAAGGCAGATGCTCAACCACTGAGTCACCCAGGCATCCCACAAAACAGATTTTAAATTCCTGATATTTACTTGTGAAAACATATTTCTCTTTATCATTTCCTTCCTCTGCCATGGAAATGATGTGATGATAGTGGAAGCCATGAGATGGCAAATCTGGGACTGAAAGCTACCTGTCCAGGATGGTGAAGAGGAAAGCTAGAGGCACCTATACCATGATGGGGAGCCACTGTTCCAGCTCTGAACTGCCTGCCTCCAGACTTCTTGTTATGTGAAGACTACAAACCCCCTTTGGGCTAAGTTACTAATGCAGAGTTCCTTTTCCATGCAGCACAACTTATACATATACATGGATAGAAGTTGGAAAGCTGCCAGTCACCAGCCCTGAACTGGCTGCTCTTTCCATCTACCCCCTCTCCCAAATGTTACATGGTCCATTTCTCATGGTGTATTTTTTTTTTTTTGCCTGAACATTTCTTTATTTTTCTTTAACTAAATCCTTGCTTTTTTATCTGCTCACCATATCTGTTCTCTAAGCCAAATCTTTTAACTACCAGTAATTTTTCCCCTCATAACTTTAGTTTACTCAAAACCCACCATGGCTTTTGTAGAATATCTTTATATTATAACTTTGAACTCTCAGTTTCCATGCTAAATTTTCCATTCTTTATTATTCTAACTTATGGAGAGAAGGAGTATAGTTGTTTCATTTTTTTTAAGCTCCAAGCCAACCTATTGATTAGCCACCCCTGGGCTGGTGTCTACCTCCAACCCAGGCAATTGTGCTTTAGGGGATAGATGGGTTAGATATATGGTAGGAAAATTGGCCCTCCAAGGCCCTTTTTGGTGGGGACTATGGCAGGAGGAGCATGGCAAGCATCAGGATAAACTTCAGGTCTGGTAAGTTGTAGCAACAGAAATCATAGCCACCCATGCAGACCAAAGCCAATTAAAATCTCATTTTAAGTTATTCACATTTTAGTAAATATAACATAATAAACTATGGCTGGGAAATTCCCAGTCTTGAGCCCTAATCCCAGTTTTTCTATTAACATACTATATGAAAGTTTGAAGATCTCTTTGTGCCCTACTTTCTTCATCTGTAAAAATAGGGAACTCATATCTATTACCTTTTGAGGTTGCAGAGAGGAACAATAAAATTGATTTGCAAAGTGTTTTATTGCCATAAAGTGCTATGTGGAAAATGGCCTGTATTTAAATAGCCTGATTTGTTGCAGTAGGTAATAAAAAGAGCTATTTTAAGAATATATTTGAAATAAATACATGTTTAATTTGCTTTCTTTCTGTTGTTACTTTTGTGAAAGTCATTAAAATCAAGAAAGAATGGTATGAGATGCAAATTAAAGTCTTCAATCACACTAAATTTTTCTTTACCCAATAGATAAAATAATTGTCTATATCCTTAGTTTGCTCTCTTAGAATTCATTTAGCAAACATGTCATTCCAGCTCTGTCCTGAGCTTTCTGCTTAAATGTGTAGGATCAGAATTTATAGGTGGAGCCGATACTGCCTTTCCAGAGTCAACTATGCTCATCTCCTCCCTGCTCGATTTCCAGTGATGTCATGTTGGTACGTACCCTGAAATTTGCCATGGTGGGAGTACTTACACCACAGAAATTAGCAAATCCATAAATGAGACCTTGCCTTTTCATTTTCCAGAAAGCTGGCTGTTAAAAATTTACCAGCCCATCATAGAATTGGATGTACCTAGAACAGAAATACACACTCAGATACAAACACACATCATAGTCACCAAAAAGACAATAGCAAAAATAGGCCTAATAAGCATCAGACAGATTAATTTTTAAAAGGATATATTTATATTGTCTCTTTTTCTAAAAACTTTTCCAAGGGAATCTGTAGAAACACTTTAAATATTTGCTGCTGGTGGATCCAGACATTTTCTTAGCCGAAAGCAGTAATTCTCAGACACTAGTGTGCCATCATCCAAAGGGGGGCACCTGGGTGGCTTAGTTAAGTGTCTGCCTTTGGCTCAGGTCATGATCCCAGGGTCCTGGGATCAAGCCCTGCTTCCTCTCCCTCACATTGGGTTCCCTGCTCAGTAGGGAGCCTGCTTCTCCCTTTCTCTGCCCCTCCCCTAACCCTGCTGGTTCTCTCCTCTCTCTCTCTCTCTCTCTTTCTCTCTCAAATAAATGAAATATTTTTTAAAAATCACCCAGAGGACTTATTAAAATAAATTAAGGCGCTCTAACTCCCGAGCTTCTAATTCAGTAGGTTTGGGATGGACCTTATAATTTACATTTTTAGCAAGTCCCTAGATGTCACTGATGCTATTTGTTTAAGGACAGGTGGAATAGAGCAAAATAAAACCAAGAATAAACAGAAAGATTAGAGGATGGCACTGACAAATGTGAATTGGACTAGTGCAGATTTAGTGACATAAACAGAATTTTGATGAGTCTAATAAGCTTGAAAACTATATAGTAGACCAGTTTAGGATGCTGGCAACTCTGGATTTCTTTGTTTCTCGGTTTCCTCATGGTAACTGAGGTTACTAATGTTTGCTCTTAACAGATCTAAAATGTTGTAAGTTTGGAGTCAAGGTTTTTTCCCTCATCTGAAAAATCACTTTGCTTCCCCGGGCCTCAGGTTCCTTATTTGTCAAAAGTGACAATGTAATTCTATATTCACATTTCTCTGTTAGCTTTAAAATGAGACTAATTCATCAAACATTTCCTTAATTAATGAAGGTGTGTTGTAAGATGATAATAACATACGAGAAATAGGAAACCAGGATCTTAGACCCCAAAGATATCCACAAACAGGACTTCCAACACACCAGCTTCCAGAGACCAATGGAATTTGGGAAGTGGGTGGTCCTTCAGAATCCAGCGCAACTTTTGCCACCAAGTTACCCTGGTGGGTAGCTCATCTCATCAGCAGCTATGTGGCATGCTGTTTCCAGAGTCCTAATGTTACCATGACTGTCATTCTTCCTCTCTGCCTCTATGTCTCACTTCATTTCTCTTTCCACTGCCAAATGGACATAACTCTCTTCTGCAGCTTCTGCATTTCTGTGTGATATATTCATTGTGTACCTCCCAGCTTTTGCCACCATATCCTGCTTGCCATTTCTGTAAGTGTTGCCTTCAAAGTCTAATAAAGAATGAATTTACATATACCTTGTTCATTTTGAGTTATGCCTGAAATGCCTAGCATAGCAGTTGGCACATTGCAGATTCTCAGCAAGTATTTTTTTTGAATGAATGAACACCTCATTTAGGCCAACTCAAAGAGTGGCCCACTCCAGATATATCCATATTTATAAGCAAGAAGGCAAGGCTACATGGCATAAAACTTGATCAATTATGCATAAAAAATTTGAAGATCTTTGCTCAGCAAGAGTTTTCAGACCATGAATATTCATCTATGGATATTCACCTGTGGAACTCCCTTATCCTGTTTGGGTCCAGCAGCAGGGGAAAGAAAAATTGGATTGGTTAAGTAATATTGGGGAATGCAGAAGCATTAATACAGAACTGGATGGCTCAGTCTGTTGAGCATCTGCCTTTGGCTCAGGTCATGATCCCAGGATCCTAGGATCAAGCCCCATATGGGCTCCCTGCTCGGTGAAGAGTCTGCTTCTCCCTATCCTCTGCCACTCCCCAACTCATGCTCGCTCACTCTCTCTCTCTCTCAAATAAAATCTTAAAAAAAAAAAAAAGGAAGTGTTAATACAATTACTCTTACCAACTGTCTAGGATCACCTAAAAGCTTCCATCAATTAGTCACTGTGTAGAACTCTGTGAATCAAGCCAGAAGGCTATCCCACTGGAGAAATAAAGGACCGGGGGTATTTTTGCACCTACTCCCACTAGTTACTGATGGAACAAAGGGGTACGGAAGGGAGCATTAATTCTCTTGTATATTCTGCCTGCCCACACTGCCACAGAAAATTTTCAGGCTGTCAGAATTCAGCCATAGTTGTTACTATAATAGTAAGGTGGAAAGGTAACACACTAGGCACAGACAGTGGCTGTTACAGACTCTCTTCCACCTTATGGTCATGCTGAGAATCTCCCTGCCCTAAGAATATCAGAATTCCATCAGTAAGCATAACTCTATTTTGTTCCTTAATTTTCTGACCCTCAGTACCTGAACCCAGCAATAGGTCTAGCACTTACAATCCGCCTCCTCCAGAAATTTTAGTAACAATAAGGCTACCAACCAACTGTACCCCACTACAAAATCCACAAATAAAAAATAAAAATCGTTACAGCAATTGCCATCCACTAGTGCAACTTCCTACTTATTTGCTCTCCATCCAGGCCTCCTCACCCCCTCTACACATACACCCCCACTGTGAGGTCATTGAGAGAAAGGCCTCTTTGTTACTCATTCTTAAATCCCCAACATCTAGATTAGCATTGAGTGGTAGTTGGAACCAAATATTTCTTGAATGAGTTAACTAAATTGACAAGCCTAGCTTGGATCCATGGAATCACAAAGTTTAGCCTCAGAATCCCACACATGCTGTTCCAGCCATTTACTTCCTAAGCGGAATATGTTCACTGCTTTGCCAAATTCAAGCAACAATTCTGATACTTAAGAACATTGCTACTTCTCAGAAAACTGTCGTCGTGTTGCATATTTTATTAGGGACTATGGAACTATGGTTTACCACTTTTAGGATAAAAGAGAAAATGTACAAAGTAAATACTAATACTTTTATTTCCTGAACACCCAATGGTATGTGTTACTAGTGACCTTGACAGAGGAGTAACACATCTATTACTAAGGTACTCTGTAGGGAATAGAGCTGGGTTTTGTCTCATCTGTTATATTTACAGGCATCTGCTTGTGTTTTCTCTGATTCTCTCATCAAATTGTATAACTCTCCCCCAAAAGCTTACTATTTATTATTTATTTATTTGAGAGAGAGCATGAGTGGAGGGATGAGAGGGAGAAGCTGAGAAGGGAGTCTGATGTGGGGCTCCATCCCATCCTTGAATCATGACCTGATGACCTGAGCTGAAGGCAGATGCTTAACTGACTGAGCCACCCAGGTGCCCCCAAAAGCTTACAGTTTAATGTGTATCTTCTACTTTCATAATCCTCCAAAGTACCTGACAGAGTGCTTGGCATATGAAGGATTGTCAATAAACTGTGGCTGATGGATAAAATCTCCCTGTAAATAGGTGGAACGACCCTAAGCGAGCATTAGTAGCTAGAATTTCTTCAGTCTTGAAAGTAGTCACTGTCTAAAACCTGGAACACAGGCCGCTCTGGCCACATCAGTACTTAGGAATGACTAAACGTTTCATTTCTGCAACCAGTGTGTTTGTGTTTTTTAAAGTCATCTCCAAAAGTAAGTAAGCATATGGTGACCTAAATCTTTCATTTTTATTACCCACTGGTATATAATAAACAGTAATCATAAGGTAGACTCAGTGTTTAGGAGTAGATGGCATAAGAGCATTCATTCTGAAGGAGGGCACTAGAAGACTCAAGCTGAGGAAAACATAGCCAAATTCTGTGAATGCCTATTAGTTAGCATAAATGAGGTTTCAGTGGAGACTTTTCCACTCAAACTCCTGAAATATTCACCGTTGCTTTTTAGGCCTTCCATGAGCAAAATCAAAAGCAAATGTATTAAGTAAAATAAAAATTAGGAACTCTAATTGTATAAGGCTAACTCCTGTGCTGTGATTTGACAGGGTCAGGAGCTAGGAGGAAGGATTCAATTTTCAGCAGCTCTGCTCTGTCCGCAAAGCCTGCCATGTGTTGCAGCTCGACCTTGATCTGTAGCTGTCCCTGTTTACTATGTGACAGACAGCTGCTCCCTCCCGGCTCTCTGCCATCGTTCCTCCACCTCGCACGCCATCCCTGTGTAAATAAGGCACTTGGAGAAACTGCAGCCCAGTGCAAGCAGTAATCTTTGGCTGGAAGGCTCAATATCAGATGAGGACTGATCAATCAAAGGGATGGATTAAAAAAAAAAAAAGCAGACAAAAGAAAATCCTCTGATACACAAGACTACCAAGACACAAAGCTTACAATATGCCACCAAAAATCTTCTTGTAGTTTTTATCATATTCTGTTCTATTCTCAGCTGTGAAAGCTTTCCTTTCACCTGCTGGTCTCTTTTTGAAATAGAGACACAGGTAGAGGGAAGCTCAGTGAAGATCACGATTGAAAGCTCCCTGCGTGAGCTCTCAAGTCACACCTGGAGACTGAGACGCTATTGTGTCTGGCAGGAACCGCCATTTGTAAATGTCTCGTCCTCATTTTCAGGCTCAGGAGTCTCACCACCACATTTTTATTTAATGTTTTAAAAACTCTTTACCAAAATAATTTGAGGTGGCCAGGAATAAGATATTTAAATGCATGAGTTGTGTGTGTGTATATTTCTTATTGGCATATGTGTGCATATATATTTACACAAATATATACCATCAGAATTAAGAAAAAATTAATGCAATAAAAGAGAAAAGGTAGCACCGTGTCAGTTCATAGGTTTAGATACTTTTTAATACGGTTTACTTTCATTTTCTTTTAGATTTTCTGCTTCTGGAAGACAATGATTAAAATGAAGTAGAGGATTATGGAGCCCAAAATACAGAAATTCACCATTTTCCTCAAAATGGCTTATTTTATCATCCTGAATGATGAAGAGCATGGTTGACCATCTGTTAGAGAGACTATAGAGGGTATGGCTGCTGCAGCTGGGAGATTAGATCCATGATCTCTCCTGTTCTTCCCAAATTAGCAATTCTGTGATCTTCACATGCTGGGCAAATTGCTTTTAAAACATTTTTCCCAAGAAAATTGTCAAACTCAAAAGTAGCTGATGCATACAGATAATAGCCAATACTTTTGGCATCCTTTCTGCTCAAGCAGGAAAAGGAGAATAGGGACGAACAATTTCATGGGATTCTATTCCACTGAAAGTACAGAAATCCAAATCAGGCATTGACTGAGTCTGAGTCAGTTTCACATTTGCAATACTGCCATAACATGGTTGTGTTGCAGTTTCTGTTATGCATTTTCAGATTTTGTAATTCACAATTCACACCTAACTTGACATTATTGATTTTAGCCAGGGAAGAAATATTCTTATGAAAGACTCTGAAATTTATTTTATCAATTTGCTTTAGAGATAAGAAAAACAAAAAGCAAGAGATTATTTAAATTTCAAAAAAGTCTCTTTACCATGTCTAGTTGCATTAACATGCTATAGACATGGGTCATATTTTCTTTTTTTTTTTAAGATTTTATTTATTTATTCATGAGAGACACAGAGAGAGGCAGAGACATAAGCAGAGGGAGAAGCAGGCTTCCCTCAGGGAGCCTGATGCAGGACTCGATCCCAGGACCCCAGGATCACGACCTGAGCCAATGGCAGATGCTCAACCACAGAGTCACCCAGGTGCCCCCATATTTTCAATTTCAGCAACAGCCTCCCAAGGGGAGCATAGAATAAGTCCTACAACACTGACTCCCATCTCAAAAAATTTTTATGCCAGTGAATCCTGATGAAAATTAAAATGTGGGGCAACTTTGAAGAGTGAAAGGAGTTGTTTGTTTCTTTGTTTGCTTGTTTAATGAAACAGCCTCTAGAAAAGCGAAATAGAAGAGAGTAAAACTGTTGCCAACCGCTAGCCCCAAACATAGGCAAGCAAGTTTAAAGAATAATTGAATGGACTGTTTATTACCACTTTGAATTACTTTTAGCACCAAATGGTAGAATCAGCTCCCTCTCCTTATCATGATACCCCTTAGTACCTACTAACAGCATGGGACTTGGGCAATTACCGCGTTGAAAATAATCACAACTGAGTATTTCTACATCAGACACTTTAAAATATTTTCTGTCATCCTGAAGAGTAAGTACTTACAGTACAGAAGAGTTAAATAATTGATATCATTTCTACCATTACAGATATGAGGAATCTGAAGCTCAGAAAGATTATTTACCTCACCCAAGCCACACTGCCAATATTGACACTACAGAATTAGACTGATTAAAGCCTATGCTCTTCCCACTATATCAGACTGCTTTTCAATCATTTCTCCCCTGAAGGGAGAACTCTATAAAAAAGTTGTTACTGAGAGGAGTGAGTTTCTATTCCACTGGAGTGCATTGTTCTTAAATTAAAACCAGTAGAGGAGACTCCATTTTCTACTTAATAACTGAAACATTTTTAAAAATCTAAACATCAGAAATTAATGTATTAAACAGTTGTTCATTTGGCTATGGAGTCATTTCTATTGGCAGAATGAGTGTTTTGAGGTACAAATTAGTGCTAAATTTTAGTAAAATTTTAGATAGTAGTCCTTAAAGTGAGAATTTTCTTGGTAAATCTTCATTTGTTTTTGTTTAGTAATGAGAAGACTTAAATACATTAAAAATTGGATGATCACCAAATCACAGATGGTATTCTAGATGATAACTACAGTGAGTAGCTTCGTTTTGATCACTAAGGCAGAATAGAAAAGAGCTCTCAGGCAAAGAATCAGGATTTTATAAGATCTAATCTTGGCTTTCCACTGACTACCATAGTCAAATGTCTTAAGCTCAGTAAATGTACAGTTCTTGTTCTATTACATTCACTAAGTAACACCTAGCTCCGCTAAGCTATAAATTTCTATGATATATTCAACAAACCGTCTCACTGTATGAAAGTTTTGATTAGAGACCACCTTTGAACAGTATTTTTAAAGAAAAGAGGAAGAAGAAAAGAAGAGTGATTTGAAGAATTCATCACTGAAACTTTGATTGCATCCACATATTCAAATAAATTCCAATAATACTGCATTGTCTGACTTACATCAAATGAATATATTATCCCATGTTTTAGTCTATCAAGACCAGATATACTATGAAGTAGAATGAAACCCCTTCAAAGTTAATGAGCTTACTGTGAAGGCTGTCTTTGGAGCCCCTGCTCACTGCTGCCTCTCTTTCATTTTCCACTAGTTAGAGTATATTGATCATATTGGTTACCAATACACATAAAATATATTGGTTTCATAATTGAAAGCTATTCTGGGATCCCTGGGTGGTGCAGCGGTTTAGCGCCTGCCTTTGGCCCAGGGCGCGATCCTGGAGACCCGGGATCGAATCCCACATCCGGCTCCCGGTGCATGGAGCCTGCTTCTCCCTCTGCCTGTGTCTCTGCCTCTCTCTCTCTCTCTCTCTCTCTCTCTGTGTGTGACTATCATAAATAAATAAAAATTAAAAAAAATAATTGAAAGCTATTCTATAATACTTGGCTTGTACTCTTCAAAAATACCTAGGCCACAAAAAGGCTAAAGAAACTATTGCACATTAAAGGAGAATAAAGAACTGAGTGGGAAAAATTAAATAGGGAGACAAACCATGAAAGACTCCTAACTCTGGGAAATGAACAAAGGGTTGTGGAAGGGGAGGTGGGCAGGAGGTTGGGGTAACTGGGTGACGGGCACTGAGGAGAGTACTTGATGAGATGAGCACTGAGTGTTATACTATATGTTGGCAAATCGAACTTCAATAAAAACAAATGAAAAAAGTAAAGGAGAATAAAGGAACTTGACAATTAAATGCAATATATGCTCTCAGATTGAATCCTAGATTGGGAAGAAACTAGCTAAAGGATAATATTGAAATAATTGGGGAACCCTGGGTGGCGCAGCGGTTTAGTGCCTGCCTTTGGCCCAGGGCGCGATCCTGGAGACCCAGGATAGAATCCCACGTCGGGCTCCCGGTGCATGGAGCCTGCTTCTCCCTCTGCCTATGTCTCTGCCTCTCTCTCTCTGTGTGACTATCATAAATAAATAAAAATTTAAAAAATTCTAAAAAAAAAAGAAATAATTGATAAAATTTGAGCATGGACTATAGATTGGATAATAAAATCAATAATATATCTACTCAGGTCATGACTACCCTTAAGTTATGTAAGAGAACTTGTGCTTAGCAAATACACACTGAGGTATTTAAGGGCAAAGGGGTATGATACCTCTACCACACTTTCAAATGGTTCAGAGAAAAGATATCTGAATATATATATATTTATATATATATATATATGTATCTATACATATATAGAGTATGTATCTATACATATACAAATAAACATACATATCTGTGTATATATATCAAGACATATATATAAGCATGGGCTTATTCTTGCATATATATATATGAGAAAGAGATATTTTATATATATAAAGAGATATTTTATATATATAAAGAGAGAGATTTTTTATATATATATCAAGACATATATATAAGTATGGACTTATTCATATATGAGAAAGAGAGATATTTTATAAAAACAAATAAGACCAAAGGGGTGCCTGGGTGGCTCAGTCGGTTAAGCAACCAACTCTTGATTTCGGTTCAGGTCATGATCTCAGGGTCCTGGGATTGAGCCTTGTGTAGGGCTCCCCACTCAGCAGGGAGTCTGCTTGACTCTCTCTCTTTCCCTTTCTCCCTCCCCTGACAGTCCTCCCCTTGCTCCCCTCTTTCCTTCTAAAATAAATAAATATTTTTAAATAGGGCCAAATCCAAACCATTGTTAAATCTGAGCAGTAGGCATATGAGAGTTCCTTGAACGCTTCTTGCAGGTTTTTTGTAAGTTTAAAATTATTTTATTTTTTTAAATATTTTATTTATTTATTCATAGAGATGCAGAGAGAGAGAGAGAAGTAGCAGAGACACAGGCAGAGGGAGAAGCAGGCTTCATGCAGGGAGCCCGACGTGGGACTCGATCCAGGGTGTCCAGGATCACGCCCCGGGCTGCAGGCGGCGCCAAACCCCTGCGCCACCGGGGCTGCCCTAAAATTATTTTAAAACAAAGTTACAAAAAATGGTTCAGAACATTTTACAAAATATGTTATTAATACTACCATATGGATAAAGACCTATTGTTTTATATACTCAACAAATTCATCATCCAACACATATCCTATCTTTTGTGAATAATATCCTTCTGTGTCTTGAACCTGCTTCTCTTATTCATTCCCTTCAGCCTTAACTTTCAGGACTTTATCCACTATTCTACCCATATGATAGCTACCATGTCTCTGGCTCCATGGCTACAACTAATTGGACCATGGGTAGGCATTTGACTCAAGATTGGTCAAGATGGACCAATCTAAGAATTTGTCCATGAGTTTTGCACTGGTTGTAAAGGACTAAATAAGTTATTCTCTGATGGTTGTCTCAGTTTTGATTCTCCCAAAAAAAGATTCTGAAAGTGGGATTTTGGTACAAATACTTTGTTTGGGAGATGATCACAGGAAGTATAGTAAGAGTATGTGGAAGTGAGATGAGGAAGAGAAGAAAGCAATAACAAAAGATGTTGAGTCCTGCTGGGGACCTTCTCAGAGGCCCATAGTAGAATTATCTTCCTGCAGAATAAGGAGAGTGGGGGTATTTATGCACCAACGCCCCATCCGTCTCTGGCTGAAGCTAACTCCTGAGCATACTAACCACCTGGCACTTCTGGTGGTTACCTTTAACCACCTCAAATGGTTCAGAGCCCATGGGCATGAATGGGTCATCCCAGCCCATTCCTCCAGCCAATGTTCTCAGACAGAAAAAGGCAGGTGTTTGAGATAGGAAGCTTGGGACAGATAGGGGAGAAATTCTTTAGCCATAAGTGATCTCACAGATGAGCCAGGGGCACGGCCAGAGCAGCAACACTGTTGTCTAGTTGAGTGGTTATTGGTGGAAATTTAAAAAGTTGTCAGTGAGCTGTGCTTCCTGCCATGTGGAAGAGTCTAGTCTAGAGTGAAAGAACAGGAAACAGACTTGCAGAGAAAGAGGGGAGAGAGTTGAAGCAATGGAAGTAGGAGCTCCAGCCACTCTTGAGAGCCAGGCCCTGCTTTGTCCATTCAACCTTTTCTAGGATTCAGTGAGCAATTAAAATCACCTTTATAGCTCAACAAATTTGAATTGAACATGAGCTATGTCATGTTGTTCTTTGAATATGGTGAATAATAAAAATTAATGCTTGCCTCTTATTTTATAGACAGCCAATGCAAACATGATTTTCCTTTCTGTTCTTTATTTGGTGCAAAACATTTAGATGTCTCTTTTGAAAAGCAAAAGAAATCTGAGTTTTAAACTTACTAAGATATTATCATCTACATCCCTGTGATGATAGCAATACTTTCCCCCTAAAACCCTACCATATAAATGTGACCAAGGTAGAATAACAACCGTGAAAACTTCAGCTGGGACCTCTGTACTTCATCTTTGCTTTACTTTCTTTTAATTTGAGGCCATTCTTAAATTTCCTCAAATATTTTCTTTCTTGATCCACTGCTGCATATATCTTTGCACAACCAAAACTCTTCAGGCTTCATAAAACATTCTCCATCTATCTTGAGGATAATCTTGTGAAAAAATATCCAATGATTTCTATTTCTAGAATGGACTTTACATTTTTTGGAAAAAAAATCTGTTTCCTAGGTATAAATTTTACATTAACTGAAAAAATGTTCGGTGGTAAAAAAAAAAAATCTAAAAGGAAGTGAAACAATTTAGCTTAGAAAAACAACTCAAATAATTTATTTTGTGAGGCAGGAAACAAAAACATATTTATTTCCTGATCCTGAGAACACAGAGGTATTTTGAGACCTAAGAAAGATGGATGATTTTAATGTGCAGCTAAGTTGAAAAAAAAAATGAGAAAGAAAAAATATCAAGATATATATGCAATACACACACACACACACACACACACTGTAAAGACAACTCATTAAAAAACATTCCTCATAACACATCTCTTAGGAGATTCTGGAATTCATACTACAAAAGCATGTAGAGAGTATGTGCGTGTTTAGACACAGAGTCAATGGCACAGGAATGCAGATCATGGGATAACCACCATCACCCGTTTTCCCATACCCATTATGGATGCTTAACTATGAAGAGTCTATTGTTTAGGCTGTTTTCAGCCCTTCTAGAGTAATATTTCAAATCATTATGTGGATGTACAAGCGACATACCCTAAAAGTAATACTTACAGATATTAACAGCTCAAACAAGAAGCTCTTTTTCATCAGATGTTCACAAATCAGTCATCATCTTTCTTTTTTAAAAAAAAATATTTTATTTATTTATTCATGAGAGACACAGAGAGAGAGAGAGAGGCAGAGACATAGGCAGAGGGAGAAGCAGGCTCCTCACAGGGAGCCTGATATGGGACTCGATCCCAGAACTCGGGATCACGCCCTGGGCCGAAGGCAGATGCTCAACCGCTGAGCCAACCAGGTGTCACAATCTTCTTTCTTTCTTAATTTTTATCTTATCTTATTATGGCTGTGTTTATACAAAGAAATCAAAAGTTTGTTTAATCTCAAAAATATGAAATTTTCTTTCTAGATTGCCCATATCAAAGCAAATTATCTGATTAATTGTAATTTTCTTAAAAGGCAACTCAAAAGCAGGACATTTTCCTGAATTAATCTGGATAGCTCTCAACTTTATAATTCATTTTTTCAGCATGATTTTTATTTCTCTTTTTTATTTTCCAACCCCTGGTGTAGGACACCAAGATGTCTCTTTTGGAAAATAAAATAGTACAGGGTTAAACATGGGAGTTCTGGAATCACAATTAGTTACTTAGCCTTTAATATGCCGCAGTTTCCACATCTGTAAAATAGGGGCATTAATAGTATCTTACTCATAAAGCCATGTTAAGGATCAAGTGAGGTAAATCCAGTAAAGCACTTAGAAAGTAACTGAAAGCAGAATCTCAAAGTGGTATTTATACCCATTGTCATAGTAGCATTATTCACAACAGTCAAAAGGTAGAAGTAATTAACTGTCCATCAATGGAGGAATGGATAACAAAGTGTATATACATACTGTGAAATATCAGTCAGGCTTTTTCTTTTTTATTTTTTTAGATAAGAGAGAGCAAGAGAGCACTTGTATGCATGGAGGAGGACAGAGAGGAGGGGCAGAAGGACAGGGAAATAGAGAATCTTAAGCAGGCTCCCTACCCAGTACAGAGCCCTATGAGGGGATTGGTCTCACAACCCTGAGATCATGACTGGAGCTGAAATCAAGAGTTGGACACTTAACCAATTGAACCACCCAAGAACCCAAAAAGGAAAGAAATTCTGGCACATCCTAAAACATGAATGAACCTTGAGGACATTCTGCTAAGTGAAGTAAACCAGTCACTTTCACTTACACGAGGTATCAGGAATAGTCAAAGAGTAGTCAAACTTGTAGAAACAAAGTAAAATGGTGGCTGCCAAAGAGAGTTTTTGTTTAATACGTATAGTTGTAGTTTTACAAGATGAAAAATTCTGGAGATCGATTGCACAACAATGAGCATATACTAAACACTGCGGAACTGTACACTTAAAAATGTCTAAGATGGTATATTTTGTTAAGTGTATTTTACCACAATGAAAAAAATGGAAAAGAAATTTTTCTAAATAGAAGATTTTATTTTACCTTAAAAAAAAAAAAAAAAGAACACTTAGAAAATGCATGGCATAGAGAGCTTCAATTAAAAAGGGCTATTATGGGATCCCTGGGTGGCGCAGCGGTTTAGCAGCTGCCTTTGGCCCAGGGTGCGATTCTGGAAACCTGGGATCGAATCCCATGTCGGGCTCCCAGTGCATGGAGCCTGCTTCTCCCTCTGCCTATGTCTCTGCCTCTCTCTCTCTCTCTGTGACTATCATAAATAAATAAGAAAAGAAATTTTTTTAAGGGCTATTATTTTTGTTTTCTCTCTTCCTTTCTAAAATTTTCTGATTCAGGACTAGGCTCTTTTACATATTCCATAATCCTACATAGATATTTAATAAATGCTGGAGCAATTCTCTGGGTTCAAATGGAACAAGCAATTGACATTTTGTAGGGTTGTTCAGGGGGCCCGGGATGGGGATAAGCCCTGTTAGGAAGGAAGTGCCTGGAATCAGATATCCAAGCAGGGATCAGAAGCACAAGTGGTGCACTCTCTGTGGGGTAGCACTAAAAAAGCTGGCAGCCAACCAATTAGCTATTTATGTAAATGAAGGAGCACTACTACAGATCTGGTTCTTGATCCAGCAGTGGGTCACTATAAACTCTCTACAGGCCATAAGAGAAGACTAAGGGGTGGGCAATTCAAGTATAAGAAGAATAAATAATATCCATCAGACCCCTAGCATTCAAAGCTCCTGTCAACTGCCCTGACAGCAGGGGTACTACCGGGAGCTGCAGAGATGCTGAGTGATAGAATATGAGACAAAGTCGAAAGGACACAATAAAGTAACCCAATCACTGGAGAAGGGGTTATAAATTCCAATACCTTGGAGCAAACAACAAGAAGTATGCAGTGCCAACATAAAAAGAAAAAGAGTACAAAATTTTATTGGGGAATATAAAAGTGGCCTTAAATAAATGGAGTAAAATACCTTGATAAGAACTAATGTCGTAAAATTTCAAATTTAAATATCATGTATAAATTTAGTGTCATTCCATTTAAAATTCCAATTCTAAAATTATATAACAAAAGAATAAAGAATGGAATTAATTATTTTAAGCAAAATAACTAGATAGTGTAGTTCTGGCATGATACTAGACACATAGATCAATGAAACAGATACTAAATTCTGTGATACATTCAAGAATACATAAGGATTTAGATTTAGTGAAGGGATGTGCAATCAATAGAGAAAGTCAATTTTTAATAAATGCTTGCTTTAAAAATCTTAACTTAAGAAAAATACAGTTAGATTTCTAATGTAGGGGTCCCTGGGTGGCGTAGCGGTTTGGCGCCTGCCTTTGGCCCAGGGCGCGATCCTGGAGACCCGGGATCGAATCCCACATCGGGCTCCCGGTGCATGGAGCCTGCTTCTCCCTCTGCCTGTGTCTCTGCGCCTCTCTCTCTCTCTCTCTGTGACTATCATAAATAAATAAAAATTAAAAAAAAAATAAAAAAAAAGATTTCTAATGTAATGCCAAATATCATCTTAGTTGCATATTTCAATATAGTTTGTATTATATATCAGGGAAGGGAAATCAATGTATTGCTCATGGAATTTTTTTAAACAGATGAAAAAGAACTCCAATGACTAATATAACTTGGAAAATGTGTTTAAATTCATTACAGTTTAGAACATGCAAGTTAAAATAATGAGATAAAAGTTTGCCCATCAAACTGGAATTTTAAAAAATGATACCACAAGTATCAATGAAAGTTCAAGAAAACGGGCACTTCAGGGACACCTGGGTGGCTCAATGGTTAAGCATCTGCCTTTGGCTCAGGTTGTGATCCCGAAGTCCTGGGATTAAGTTCTGCAGGGAGCCCGATTCTCCCTCTGCTTATGTCTCTGCCTCTCTCTGTGTGTCTTTCATGAAAAAATAAATAAGACCTTTAAGAAAAGAAAAGAAAAGAAAAGGGGCATTTCCATTAACTGCAAGTGAGAATTTAAATTAGTATCATCTTTCAGGGAGCAATTTGGCAATATGCTTTCAAAGTGTTTTAAAATGTTTAGACTTGGCTCCTTTTCTCTGCCATGGTGATCTCTGCAGTTGACAGTTCCTTGCCATGTCTTCCTACAGGGCTTTCAGAATCAAGCGATTCCTGGCCAAGAAAAAAAAGCAGAATTGTCCCATTTCCCAGTGGGACTCAGATGAAAACAGGTAGTAAAATCAGGTACAACTCCAAAAGGAAGCATTGGAGAAGAGCCAAAGCGAGTCTAGATGTCACACAAGGTCGTGTGTTTATATCCTATCACTCTGTAGGCATCACTATACTTGAAAGATAGACACGTTTTATCACAGAAATGATTTTTCTCTGTTACTTTGCTTCTGCACCAGTAGGTTGGTTCAGTAATAAATATGTGAGACCTTTTGTTTAAAAAAAAAAAAAGTTTAGATTTTTTTCACCCAGCTTCCACCTCCAAAAATATGTTAAGATATAATGAGGACTTGGGATCCCTGGGTGGCGCAGCGGTTTAGCGCCTGCCTTTGGCCCAGGGCGCGATCCTGGAGACCCGGGATCGAATCCCACGTCGGGCTCCTGGTGCATGGAGCCTGCTTCTCCCTCTGCCTCACACACTCTGCCTCTCTCTCTCTCTGTGACTACCATAAATAAATAAAAAAAAAAAATTAAAAAAAAAAAAGATATAATGAGGACTTCAATCTAGAAATATTATGAACTCCATAACCTGAAAATACAAAATATCTTTTTTGCTGCAAAACATCCTGGAATGTTGGATTAAAAATGAACTTATTTTTTAAATGCTGGTGGAAAGAATGAGGGTTGGGAGAGGGAAAGATGAGGGAGAACTATAAAACAAAACACGTTCATATATGAGCTAAACCTTCCACAGCCCCAAGGGGTTCGTTAGTATCAGTAACGAAGGGTTTTTTTTTTAAACATAGCCAATATATTCTAATGATTCAAGATTTGAGTCTTGTTTTTAAAAATAATAAAAAGGTAAGAAAAACACTTACTCAAAACCTTTCCTCAAACCACTCCCCAGAGGCAACTATTATTAACAAGTTGCTTGTGTGCCCTTCCTCACAGTCTTATGTTTATTATATAGTACATATGCGTTTGTAGACTTATTTATTTTATTTTATTTATTTGAGAGAGAGAGTGCATGATGGGGGGAGAGGCAGAAGCAGACTCCCCACTGAGCAGGGAGCCCAACCCAGGGCCAGATCCCAGGACCCCGAGATTATGACCTGAGCTGAAGACAAACCCTTAACTGACTGAGCCACCCAGGTGTCCCTGCAGATTTATTTTTAATCTATATGGTAGCATGCTATACACACTATTCTATACCTTACTTTTTTCACTTTAGTTGAGATTATTTCATTCCTACTCATAAAGAGCATTCTTGTTCTTTTTTACCAATGCACAATACTCCATTTAATGGCTAAACAATAATTATTTAACCTGTCTGCTATGGACAGGCGTTTAGATTGTAGCCAATCTTTAACTATCACAATATGAGTAACATTGAAAAAAGATCACTTATGCAAGTATGTCTGTAGAACAAAATTCCAAGAAGTAGAAGGATATAGGACACAGCCATTAGATAAATAGATACAGGGATGCCTGGGTGGCTCAGCAGTGGAGCATCTGCCTTCAGCTCAAGGTGTGATCCTGGAGTCCCGGGATCGAGTCCCATATTGGACTCCCTGTGAGGAGTCTGCTTCTCCCTCTGCCTGTGTCTCTGCCTCTCTCTCTCTCTCTCTCTCTCTCTCTCTCTCTCTGTGTGTGTCTCATGAATAATAAATGAATAAATAAATAAAATCTTAAAAAAAATAAAATAAAAAAGTACTTTTTCAGTTTTCATTTGTCTTCTGACTCTTTTAACAGCTTTACTGATATACAATTGACATACAATATACTTCTTATAGTCAAAGTGTGCAACTTGAAAAGCTTTTAATACCTTTAATTGAAGAACAATTGACCTGCAATAAACAGTATATATTTAAAGTATACAGTACGATAAATTTTTTACCTATGTATACATTCATGAAATTGTCACCACAATCCAGATAAGGAACATATTCCTGGGACACCTGGGTGGTTCAGTCAGTTGAGCATCCAACACTTGATCTCAGCTCAGGTCTTGATACCAGGTTTTGAGTTCAAGCCCTTCACTGGGCTCCATGCTGGTGTGAAGCCTACTAAAAAAAGAAGGAGGAGGAGGAGAAGAAGAAGAAGAAGAAGAAGAAGAAGAAGAAGAAGAAGAAGAAGAAGAAGAAGAAAGAAGAAGAAAAGGAGGAGGAGGAAGAGGAAGAGGAAGAGGAAGAAGGGCATATTCCTCACCCAAAAAAATCTTTCTTGTGCCCCATTGCAACCCTTTTCTCTTGCTCCTCCTAGCCTTCTACCTCATCTCCTGAACAACAGTAGTTTTGTGTTGTGTCATTATTGATTGGTTTGCATTTTCCCTCATTTTACATAAACAGAAACATACAGTATATACTCACAGTATATATTCTTATATTTTGGTCTGGTTTCTTCAGCTCTGTGTAATTATTGTGAGATTCATTCATGTTGTGTATACCAATATTTATTCTTTCATTGCTGAGTAGTATTCCACAATCCCCCCTTATCTAGTATGACCTAGACATCCTTATCTAGTTTGACCAGACCTTACAGGTAGCTGAGCCCTGTCACTGCAAATCCAAGAACCTCAGAGCCTCTGGTGCACACTCTGGCTGCCAGAAATCCTACTGACAAGCCCACCACAGGAACAGTGGTTCACTTTTACACAAAACAGTGGTTGTAGGCTTTTAAGGTTAAAAAAAAAAAAAAAAAGACGTAGGGGACTCTTGCGGGTTAAGATGATGTGAATACATACATCTACTTTTTTCCCTCCCAAACTCCACAAAATTATAGTAAATCAGTTTTGTTTAATAGCTAAACCTACAAGTGTGGGGAAAATAGTAGAGGAAACAGCAACAAAATTTTAGAAGTTGGAAAATAGGTGATGTGTGAAAACTGCGTTAGCATCCCCAAGGAACCCAAATCCCAAGCTGGCAGGAAAAAAAGGTTCAAAATCAATAGAATTTGCACCTAAGTCTCAGGAGGATGAGAAATTGGCAACACCAGAAAAATCTGAAACAGAATATGAGAGTTCCTATGTGGGTAGTGCTCACTTTGGCAGCACATTTACTAAAATTGGAACGATACAGGAGGTGTGAGTAAAAGCTGTTTGAGAAACGGTAAGATCCCAGGTCTCTTACTCCAACCTAGAAAACAGAGAAGGGATGCCATGAGACTGTATGTCTAGTGAATTGCGGAATGCAGACACCCCTCGCCTTCTTCCCCAACATGACTCCCAACATGCTGACAGCCAGAACAGAAAAACTCTTTCCACAGCATCTGACCTTCTAAGAGCAAGACCTTAAGACGCTGACCCGAAAGATGCCCCCCGTAAATGGCCCACCCAATTTCTGAGTCAATGAAATTCAAAGTTGAAAAGTTCTTTCCACTGGCTTAGTGTGTGAATCAGTCTTTTAGGCTCATGCTTTCCTGATCATGAGCAGAGAGCCAAGGGATTAGAAACCTAATGAAGAAAGTCTTTATCACAGAAAATAAAAATCAAAATAGGCAAACAGTGGAGGGCAGAGGGTTGAGAAGAAGGCAAACATAGAGGAAAGAAACACTTAGAAAAACACAATATTAACTTACTTAAGAGAAAAAGGGGAGAGAATATATTGTACCCATGAAACAAAAATAAGATGCAAAAAAAAATAGAAACACAGAGAACACAGAAGAGAGAGCACAAATGAAAATGTTGATAGATGGGTAGAAAGCAGATCTCTCAGAAAGTAGAACAAAAAGTCAAAGAAATATAAAACAGAAATAAAAAAGAAAGTTATAGCACCATTCCAGGGGGGCTAGCATCTGAGTTATGAGGGAAAGAAATCATCAATGAACCAACCTAAGAACATTTCTTCGATCTGAAGAACATGAAATTACTGATAAAAATGGCCCACAGAGATGTCTGGGTGGGTCAGAGGTTGAACGTCTGCCTTCAGCTCAGGAGATGGTCCTGGTCCAGGGATAGAGTCCTATGTCAGGCTCCCTGCAAGGAGCCTGCTTCTTCCTCTCCTGTGTCTCTGCCTCTCTCTGTGTGTCTAATGAATAAATAAGTAAAATCTTTAACATCTTTAACAGAAAGAAAGAAGCCACAGAAACAGGCACACAATTGTAAAATTTCAGAACTCTGGGAAGAAAAGCAATGTCCTAAAAACTTTCAGTGAGAATAAAACAAATTACATATCAAGGATCAGAAATATGATCCTTTACCTCTTTTAGAGATAATTACTGGATACTCACAAGTGAAACAGTACGATGTCTGGATTTTGATTTAAAATAATTGAAAGTTGGGATGCCTTGGTGGCTCAACAGTTGAGCATCTGCCTTTGGCTCAGGGCATGATCCTGGGGTCAGGGATCGAGTCCCACATTGGGTCCTTTGCAGGGAGCCTGCTTCTCCCCCTGCCTATGTCTCTGCCTCTCTCTCTCTCTCTCTCTTTCTGTGTGTGTGTGTGTGTTTCATGAATAAATAAATGAAATCTTTTTAAAAAATAAATAAAATAAAATAAAATAAAATAAAATAATTGAAAGTTGAGTAGAATGTGGGGAGTGAGCTATAGATGCAACATTATTGGCTAGGAATTGATCATTGTGAGAGCTGTGTGATAGGTATGGGGGGAATTATTATATTACTTCCTCTTTGTAGGTATTTAAAGGAATTATAGAAATTGTTTGGATTTCTTAGCAACACTGGAAACAAAAAAGACAATGAAGCAATGCTTTCAAAATTCTAAAAGAAATTTATTTCCAAACTAGAATTCTCTACCTAGATAAACTATAAATCAAGTGCAATGGAAATGCCCAAGTAGATCATGGCCTTAGATGCATCAGTGGCAACCCATTCATTGTACCAGCAAGTAGGACAGAGTGTTTGGGTGCAGATACAGGTAAGTTTACAAATTTGATAATACAAGTAGGTGCTAGTTCTCTTCAGATTGCTTCCAATTACTGTACTCTGAGGAGTTCCATAGTCTAGAGGGGGGGATGTGGATATACAGATAATATTTAATGTACTAAAATAAAATATACTAAGTCCTACAATAGAGGTATATATATGATCTTCTTGGACCTCAGCTACATTATAGCTCAAAAAAGGCTTTTTGGGGTCAGGGATGCCTGAGATAAATCTTAAGGAATAAGTAGTGGTTACACAAATGAAGAAGGAAGGGAGAACCACTCAAGGTAGAAAAATCACCATTAACATAGGTACATAGCAATAAACATGGTGTGAATACAATATAGCGCAGAACCAAGCACAAGAAAGTGTGCAATAAACACTGGTATTAGTTAAATCACTTGGTGTTTTCATGGATTTGGCATATCCGGCACTACTGGAGGCCAGGGATGAAACAAGAAAGTATTATGCAGCTATTACCCAAGTGTCAGGCTAATCATTATGAAAGAGCAGAGTCAAGAAACAAGGTGCCAAAAGCTGTATAGGCATGCCTCATTTTATTGTGCTCTACTTTACTGCACTTAGCAAATAATTGAATCTTTTACAAAATGAAGGTTTGTGGCAACCTTACATCAAGCAAGTCTATTCGTGCCATTTTTCCAATAATATTCGCTCACTTGGGGCTCTGTGTCACACTTTGTTGATTCTCAAAATAGTTCAAACTTTTTCAGTATTATTACATTTGTTATGATGATTTATGATCAGTGATCTTTGATTTTACTATTGTAATTATTTGGGGGCATCACAAATCACACCCATATAAGACAGCGAACTTGGTAAATGTTGTATTTGTTCCAACTACTCCACAGAGCTGCATTCCCTGTCAATCTCCCTCTCCACAGGTTTCCTTATTCTCAGAGAACAACAATCTTGAAATCAGGCCAAGTAATAACCCTACAATGCCTATAACTGTTCAAATGAAAGGAAGAGTCACATGTTTCTTACTTTTTTTATTATTTTAAAGATTGTATTTATTTGAGAGAGAGAGTGCACGTGACCAGGGGGAGGGACGGAGCAGAGGGAGAGAGAATCTCAAGCAGACTCCACGCTCAGCATGAATCCCAACATGGGGCTTGATCCCACAACCATGAGATCATGACACCTCTCTCACGTTAATTCAAAAACTAGAAACAATTAAGCTTAGTGAGGAAGACATGTTGGAAAGCTGAAAGAGCCTAAAAGCCTCTTGTGCCAAACAGCTAGCCAACTTGTGAATGCAAAGGAGAAGTTCTTGAAGAAAATTAAAAGTGTTATTCCAGTGAACACTGAATGATAAGAAAATGAAAATTGCTGTGGTCTAGATAGAAAATCAAACCAGCTACAACATTTTCTTAAGCCAAAGCCTGATCCAGAGCAAGGCCCTAACTCTCTTCAATTCTATGAATGCTGAAAGTAGTGAGGAAGCTGCAGAAGAGAAGTTGGAAACTAGCAAGGGTTGGCTCATGAGTTTGAATAAAATAAGCCATATTCATAACATACAAGTGCAAGGTGAAGCAACAAGTGCTGATGTAGAAGTGGCAGCGAATTATCCAGAAGATCAAGCTAAGGTAGTTAATGAGGGTGGCAACACTAAACAACAGATTTTCAATGTAGATGAAATTCCTTTACATTGGAAAAAAATGCAATCTTGAATTTTCAGAGCCAGAGAGGAGAAGTCAATGGCTAGCTTTAAAGCTTCAAAGGACAGGTTGACTCTCTTATTAGGGGCTAATGCAGCTGGTGACTTTAAGTTGAAGCCAATACTCATCTACCATCCTGATAATCCTAGGGCCCTTAAGAACTATACTGAATCTACTCTGCCTATGCTCTGTAAATGGAACAACAAAGCCTGGAAGACAGCACATCTGTTTACAACATGGTTCACTAAATATTTTAAGTCCACTTTTGAGGCCTACCATCCAGACAAAAAAAAAATACCTTTCAAAATATGACTGCTCATCGATGATGCACCTGGTCACTCAAGATCTCTGATGTGTATGGACAATGAGGTTAATGTTGTTTTCATGACTGCTAGCACAACATCCATTCTTCAAGGAGTAATTTTGACTCTTAACTTTAAGAAATACATCTCATAAGGCTATAGCTGCCATAGATAAGTGATTCCTCTGATGGATCTAGACAAAGTAAATTGAAAACTTTCTGGAAAGGATTCACCATTCTAGATGCCATTAAGGGGGTACCTGACTGGGTCAGTCAGTAGAACATGTGATTCTCAATCTCCGAGTTGTGAATTTAAGTCTCACATTGGGCATGGAGCCAATTAAAAAAAATTTTTTTAATTTAAAATCTAAATGCCTTTAAGAACATCTATGATTCATGGGAAGAGGTAAAAAAATCAACACTTACAGGACTTTGGAAGAAGTTGACAAGCCCTCATGAATGTCTTTGAGGGGTTCAGGACCTCAGTGGAGAAAGTCACTGCAGATGTGGTGGGAACGGCAAGAGAACTAGAATTAGAGGTAGAGCCTGAATTGGGAACTGAATTACTACAAGCCCAGCATGAAACTTGAACAGAATAGGAGCTGCTTCTTATGCATGAACAAAGCAAGTTGTTCCTTGAGATGGAATCTATTCTTGGTAAAGATGCTGTGAAGATTGTTGAAATCACAACAAAGGATTTAGAATATTCTATAAACTTAGTTGATAAAGCAGCAGCAGAATTGAGAAGATTGAGTCCAATTTTGAAAGAAGTTCTACTGTGTGCACAATGCTGTTAAATAGCATTGCATGGACAGAGAAATAATCTGTGAAAGAAGTCCATCAAGGTGGCAAACTTCACCATTGTCTTATAAGAAACTGCCACAGCCACTCCAATCCTTAGCAGCCACCTGCTCAGCCAGCAGCCATCAACATCAAGGCAAGACCCTCCACCAGCAAAAAGATTACAACTTGCTGAAAGCTAAGGTGTTGGTTACCATTTTTTTGGAAGGAAAATATTTTTAAATTAAGGTATGAACATTGGTTTTTTAAACATAAAGCTATTGCACACTTAATAGGCTATCGTGTAGTATAAAAATAACTTTTTAATACACCGGGGAAACCAAAAAAGTCATTTGACTTGCTTTATTGAGATATTTGCTTTATTGCAGGGGTCTGGAACTGAGCCCTCCTTGGCTAATATTTCATTTGTTTAATGCAGTAGTGTTTATCTTTGTTTATTCATTTGTAAGTTCATGCTACAAAAAAAATTTTTTTTCATCCTACAAAATTTTAAGCACCTATTTATATAGACACTGTTTAAACAAAATACTTCTGGAGGTTCTTAGAGTCCAATGGAAGAGACAGATGTTAAAGAAATAAGAAATTATGTATGATTAAATATAAAATGATATTTTTATAAGACACAACAAGATCCTTGCCTTATGGTCCTTACCATAAGGAAGAATTACAGTACCGATAAGGTCAGCTTCAGTCTTAAAAATACTTCCTGAGTACAACAGTAATTTTTAGTGCATGTTATAAACAAAGACCAGGACAAAAACTAATTTGGTCTTTATGTTTGTTTATTTTTAGTGAAAGCACTAACCACTATTTATCTATTCATGTGAAACTCTGAATTTTTGTTCAAGATTAGTCTAGGCCGACTGGATAGACTTTGAGTTAGTAACATTACAGACCATACTACAGGGAAAACATCAGAACATATAGATTCACTTTCTTTTAAGTCTGAAAAAAGAAGTCATTGACTGAAGTGGAACTTCTGTGTGGTGAATTAATGGGTCACTATAACCAAACGATTATAAGTCACAATTTAACTGAAACCAAGAAGGGTAAAAATAGCAAAGACTAAATATATAATATCCTTCTTTCTTCATCTTTGCTTCTAGAAGGTGTGTCTTTCTTTAACGATGAATCACTGCCACAGACTTTGCAAATTTGTTCCATAAGAGAGGAGTATCAGAGCAGCAGGAATACTCTCTCTGCGGCCTGGCTGCTCAGGAAGGAAGAGGCACACACCCTGCAGGTTGGGTAATTCTCTTTCCTCAGAGCTGGCATAAAATGGAAACTAATGTTAAAAGAGAACTATTCCGGCAGCCCGGGTGGCTCAGCAGTTTAGCGCCACCTTCAGCCCAGGGCGTGATCCCAGAGACCAGGGATCGAGTCCCATGTCAGGCTCCCCGCATGGAGCCTGCTTCTCTCTCTCTGCCTGAGTCTCTGCCTCTCTCTGTCTCTGTGTCTCTCATGAATAAATAAATAAAATCCTTTAAAAAAAAAGAAAGGGAAATATTCCATGTTGTTTCAACTTTACTTCTCCGAAACAACTTCAGTGATTATAATAGAAGACAAGCTCTGATCGCCTCCTAGCCTTCTTGAACTAGTCTTCAGTCTTCCCATAAACATCATCACCATAGAACTTTTAGCATCTTAATCCTAAAAGGGAAATGAAAGCATGGTTCATAAAATTTACAGCATATGCTTGATATTTTGGCAACTGTCATTTGTCGATAAGCCTGGAAGTAAATGAAAAAGTATTGAATTTGAACCAGAATCAAAGTTAAGATTTTCTCTTTCAAGATTCAGCTTGATTGCTTCAGAATTTTATTAAATTTCTAGATTAATAATTGTTATAGTAACCAAGTGTTTCAATATTATTAAAAGCATAGCACTGTCTAAAGTCTATGTATATACTTTATCTCTGATTTTTGGGTGTTCTTTAAAATTTCTATTTTTATATATTTCTTTTGTTGTTTTACTAAAAAATGAAAATCAGTATTGACTTTTTTTTTTAGCTTTTCTCCTAAGACATTTTTCTTTCCATATATGAAATAACAAGCTGCAAATAACAGTGTCTTCAAAGTTATACTGAAATAAGTTATGCACTACTTATTTTCTTATTTGCGTTTCGTGATTGCATCAACAATTACGGTAAGGATTTCCTGGGTAGAATTATTTGATATTTTGTATTTCTTTAGGCTCTTTTAGCTAATTCAGTGTACAGCAGCAGCCCCTAGTGGACATTTTTGTACTCAGAGAAGAATTATTTCATTACCTTTTATTTTATTTATTTATTTATTTTTAATTTTTTATTTATTTATGATAGTCACACATTGAGAGAGAGAGAGAGGCGGAGACATAGGCAGAGGGAGAAGCAGGCTCCATGCACCAGGAACCCGATGTGGGATTCGATCCCGAGTCTCCAGGATCGCGCCCTGGGCCAAAGGCAGGCGCTAAACCGCTGCGCCACCCAGGGATCCCTATTTCATTACCTTTTAACGTATGAAATTGGCTAAGGAATGCAACCTGTATGGATATTACTGATGGTTATATTTCCTAATATTGCTCTAGTGAGCAAATATGTAAATTTATAGAGTTCACCTAATACAAAGAGTGATAACTAGCCTCACAACTATTGAGTATTTTAAGAGAGAAGTAGTTCAAATGTGTAAAGATACACATACAGTCTGTGCTTCAAATTTAATATTATATTAATTATTTTCTAAAATAGACTTTATAAGGAAAACAGCCAATGCCCAAATTGCCAGTTAATTCTCAGTTAAGCCACTCATTCTCACTTGCATTCCTGGCTATCTATGGAAAGAATGCTGTTGTGATTAAACCAAGGCCCAAGTAAATAATGTATGTTATCCCAGGTATTGACATGTAAATGCAGTTAACAAGGGGGAAAAAAAAAACTATGCTAATACCAACATTCTCATTTTCTTTTGTCACAGTAAGGTTGGTTTTGTCAGACATTCAATTAAAACCAGCATGTGAGAGAGGATTTTACACATTCATGGAGAAACATAAATAGCTGCCATTTAAAAAAATAAAAATAAAATAAAATAGCCGCCATTTAAATGTAATAATACAGTCTTTAACATTGTTCTAATACTCTTACCACTTTTCTCTCCAGAATAATTTAACTTCATGTGTACAGCTCCCCTGCTAGATTGGAGACCCAGAGAGGCACAGAGGTCTAGAAGGACACTCACTCACCCCTGCCTCCACACTTTGGTGGCTTCATCTAACTTGTTCCGAGGATCCAACACATGAAAACAGTCAGGATTTCAAATGGTGCAGAGTAGAAGGAGCAAAATGGAGTCATGTGCAAGAGATAAAAAAGAACAGAGGCACTCCTATGGAGCTCAATCATGTCATTGCTCAGTCAATGAAAACAACATTCTTCAGTTAATTTTTATATGTACAAACCACTGACATGGGTGCTGTGGACTCTTTAGCAGGGCTTAGCAAATTATGTTTTTGTATGGCCTGTGAGCAAGGGATGAATTTTGCATTTTCAAAGGTATTTTTTAAAGATTTATTTATTTATTTTAGTGAGAGAGAGAGAGCTCAAATGGGGGTGGGGGCGGAGCAGAGGGAAAGGGAAAGTGAGAAGCAGATGACCCACAGAGTGTGGAGCCTGAAATGGGTGGGGGGGGCTCAATCCCACTGCCCTGAGATCATGACCTAAGCTAAAACCAAGAGAAGGAGGCTTAACTGACTGAGCCACCCAGATGCCCCTCAAAGATTTTTTAAAAAGTAAAAAGAGGAGCGTCTGGATGACTCAGTGGGTTAAGCATGTAACTCCTGTTCTCAGCTCAGGTCTTGATCCTAGGGTTGTGAGTTCAAGCCACATGTTGGCGCCATGCTGGGCGTGTACCCTACTTGGAAAAAAAAATATATGTGTAATGGGAAAAAGTCATTTTCTTCCTCCAGTAAGTCTCCTTTAGTCTTACACCACAACCACATTCACAACAGATACAGAGGTAGGGAGAGTTCCCCACCAATTAAGCCTCTGGCACCAGCTGGGTGTCCTATGATGTCATTCAAGTCTGACACCGTTTACTTGGAGATAGCCTCATATCCCACAGGTTAACAGCCCATGAGACTGCCCACCACTTGAGATGCCAATTGCAAGTAATAGGTCTTCAGGTTACCCACAACCTGTGTCCAACTTGACTACAAATTGGAGCCAAACCACAACCCCCTCCCTGGGTTCAATTATTTTGTTAGAGCAGTTCATAGGACTCAGGGAAATACATTTATCAGATTATTAAAGGATATGACAAAAGGATACAGATGAAAAGCCAGATGAAGAGATACATAGGGCAAGGTCTGGGAGGATCCCCAGCATACGAGTTTCTGTTTCTGTGTGGTTGGGGTATGTGGATATGTTCACCAATCTGAAAGCAATCCAAACCCCATGCTATTAGGATTTTATGGAGGTTTCCTGTCATAGGCACGATCAAGTACTGATTTCATTTTCAGCTCCTCTCCCCTCTCCGGAGAAAAGGGGATTGAGTTGAAAACTCCAAGCTTCTAATCATAGCTTGGTCCTTTTGGTGACCGGTCCGTATCCAGGAGACCACCCTGAGTCACCTCATTAAAACAAAACATACTCAAGTCACACAGAAAATTACAAGAGTTTCAGGAGCCCTGTGTCAGAGACTGATATCAAAGACCAAATATTAGAACAAAAGATGTTCCTAGTGCTCTTATCACTTAGGAAACTACAAGGGTTTCAGTTGTTCTGTGCCAGGAATCAGGAGCAGAGACCAATATATGCTTTTTCTACTATTTCACAAAATGCGATGGGGATATATGTTGCCTGCAAAGTCTAAAATATTGACTGTCTGGCCTTTTACAGGAAAAGTTTGCTGGTCTCTGCTATACAGACAGATTTCACCTTCAATGAACTTAAAGTCTAGAAAAGAAATTAAAACAACAGTAATAAATAAAATAACATAATTTTGACATTTACTATGCATCAAGCACTAAGTGTATTACTACATAGTTATCATCATTACCTCATTTAATCCTCATCAAAAAACCTATGAAATAATTATGATTATCAATTTCCCAATGAAGAACACAAGACTTAAAAAGGTTAATAACCAAGATCACATAAGTGACCAGACCTGGAATTAAAATCTAGGTTGTCTGACTCAGAGCACTTAACCACCCAGTTCAGGCACACAAATAAGAATGACAAAAGGTAAAACGTGGTAGATATCTCAAGAAACATAAAAATACAATATGCAGTGGAAAAAACAAAGGTGGCAGATACCACTTCTTCAGGGATGTTCATGGAACATTTCATGGACAAGGCAGTTTTTAAACTAGGTCATGAAATATGGGAAAGATCTAGATACAGGTATTGGCAGTAAAGGATTACCAGCTATGAAACAGTTTAGTGGCAGAAGTCTTGGAGGTGACGGGGAACTATGAGTCTCATTTCATAGAAAGAACATCCAGGAAGAGTCTGGGAGATCAGAAGGACACCTCGGTTAGAGGGGGATTGTGGATGTCATGGAATGGTGAGCCAAGGAGAAAAGGGTAATTGAAATCAATGTGCCTGAACATTTACGACTAAACAAGGCACAATCAGCCCAATGCTCTGGAGACTTTAATCTGATCAGGCTACACTGAATGGATTAGAAGGAGAATTAGAAGCAGAATAATAAATTAGGAGACTATAAACAATAATCCAGATCCAAGATGGTAACAGTATGATCCAGAGGGGAGACAGTGAGAACAGAGTGGTACAGAGAGAGATGTAAAGAGTACTGGTAAGGTCTTTACCTGCATTCCTTCAAAAGTCACAAAGCAAGAGGAAAGGGGTAAGTAGTCTGGCAATGACAACCCCCTCCTGCTCCCACTGACCCTTCAGGCTAAATATTGTCCCTTTCATGACATTGCCACTCCAATTTTTTCCCAGCTTTGTGCCCCTGCCACAAATACACACACACCACCAGTTTTATTGACTAATGGTCCCATTTTTGTTCTCTTGATAAAGTCATTCCTTGATATTTATTTTAATGGAATTTCATCTGAATAAAAATGTCAACATTTGGGGGCTGAGTGGGGAGACAGAAGGAATAATGCTTACATGGTGTGATTTATCAGGTCTATAATCCCCAAGAATTGTCTTCTAAAAGAGTGGTGACATCTGTACACAGATCAACGGCTCATACTTCCTGACATACAGGCCTTGGTTTAATGAATCTGTCAGTTTGTCACTTAAAAAATTGAGTGTCTATTCAGCAAGGGAAATAAGAGAAATGAAAATTCAGTCTCTGCCCTTAAGAAGCTGAGAGTTTAATATACATACCAAATGAATCAAATAAATCAAATATACATCAAATAAATCAAATATACATACCAAATCAAATATACATATCAAATGAATACAGAACAGTTAAATATAACTACATGTTAGTACCACCAAATCATATTCCTTTGGAATACTTGAGGAATGAATTTTTTTAATAGCTAAAAATATGAACAGGTACATTTACTTACCCTCTCATTCTCCTTTTACATATTTTTGGCATGTCTACTTTTTTAAAATTTTTATTTATTTATGATAGTCACAGAGAGAGAGAGAGAGAGAGGCAGAGACACAGGCAGAGGGAGAAGCAGACTCCATGCACCGGGAGCCCGATGTGGGATTCGATCCCGGGTCTCCGGGATCGCACCCTGGGCCAAAGGCAGGCACCAAACCGCTGTGCCACCCAGGGATCCCGGCATGTCTACTTTTATATATCTCTTTATTTCAACCACCTTGAATAGAAAAGTTCTTTTAAAATATACTATCATTTTAAAAATATACCACCACTTCTTTAACATACCTGGATCTCACTGGAATGAGAATGTCCCAAAGGGCAGGGTATCGTTTGTCAAATCTTGAGAGTGAAGCCAAGCATGGAAGGGCATTGTTACCTGACACTGTCCGTGAATGCTTCAAGACAGAGAAGAGAGATGAAAATGTAGCCGAGGGGAAAAACAAACTCAAAAGCTAAAAGAGGCTATTTAAGCATTGATCTGAAAGAGTAGAGTGAGGACCCAAACCCCAGAGATGCATCAATGTTGAAAGCCAAGAGGGTGAAAGAATGTGGAGGGGCTAGGGCTGGTGGGTCAGGCATTTGGGACAGAATGTCCTTGTACAGAGATGCCAGGTGGCTCAGTGGTTGAGCATCTGCCTTTGGCTCTGGTCGTGATCCCTGAGTCTTGGGATCAAGTCCCACTTCAGGTGCCCCAGGGGGAGCCTGCTTCTCCCTCTGCCTATGTCTCTGCCTCTCTCTTTGTGTCTCTCATGAATAAATAAATAAAATATTTTTTTAAAAAAAGGAAGTCCTTGTACAATAGTGCAGTGAAGTCCAGCCTCCTGGCGGTGGGAGGATCCCTTTCAGGGAATGCCAGACTGGAAGTCTACTGACTATATATGTGTTCTGGACTGGTCGGAGTCACAAGACAATAGTACTAACAAATCAATACATACATGCTGAAAGAATAACCAATAGTAAAAGCTGACATAATCAGATAAGAGTCATCAGGTATATTCTCACAGGGGTAATGTTTTGTTTTGTTTTGTTTTTCAAATATTATTTATTTGAGAGAGAGAGTGCATGAGCAAGCATGAGTGGGGTGCCAGGCAGGGGCAGAGAGAGAAGGAGAAGCAGATTCCCTGCTGAGCCAGGAGCCCAGCTGGATCCCAGGTTCCCAGGGATCATGACCTGAGCCAAAGACAGACACTTAAGCGACTGAGCCATCCAAATGCCCTTCATAGCGGTAAATTTTGACTCAGATTTTGAGGCTGGTATTGCGGGACTTTTTTGTCCCTGTTGATCCATCTGGTCCAATATCCAATAGCAAGTTATGGCTTCCTTTCTGCCCTGTTGTGCCTTTGAATCAAGTCCCACTGCCCTCCATGCATGAATCATCATTGAGCCTGCAAGGAAGGATTCCAGTTAAGGAAGCAACCAGGATTGTTAGAGGAGCTATTCTGGGAGCCTCATTCTTCACTGGACACTGCTTATTTCACTTTGTGGATTTACAGCACAGCAGCTGCGTTTCAATTTCTCTTGTAAAGCTAGCTGCAGAGAAATATCACGAATTAAAACAGACAAAAAGAGACCAAAAATGACTTTACCAGTTACCCCCAAGTTGACAGTCTATAGATTACAACCAAATCTGAAAGCGGTTTGCTGGTCAATTGTATTATTCTGTAGCTCAAGTGTCTATTTGAAGACCTAAAGCAGGTGATGTTTTCGGCCCAGATCCAGAGTTTAAAACTCATGTAATATAATGTAAGCCTACCTACAGTTTTATGAGAGTTTCTGTTAAGCTTTTGGGGGTTTGGACTGTATGCTGTCATCCTTCATTTTCAACAAATACATTTTTTTTTATTATGGCGTTTCCCATATATACTTCCCATTGTCTGCAACAACTACCCTGAGTTATTTATAAACTGCTGTCAAAGTCTCAAAACTTTCTGCCTCACAGCATACTGAGCTGATTCTTTCCCTCCCTCTCTCACTATGGATGAAGAAACAGATGATCACGAAGCTTTAAGAGGCCCTCAGTGGGTTTGTGTGGTAGGAGAGAGCTTGTAGAGAGAAAGGAGGGGTTGGAGTAGAGGCAAAGAAACAGTTGCACAGGAGTAATTCCACCTGAATGATGCCTCGATGCAGGCCTATAAAAAGACAGCCTCTGTGTGCCAATGCGGAAGAAGGATGGTTCTCATGGACCAACAACAGGAGTTTGTCCTGCCCCTTCAAAAAGCAGTCTGCCAGTGAATGCATCCTTGAGCTGCTGAACAGGGCAAACAAATCCACATGTATATCATGTATCTCATATCCACATGTATCTCACCTCCAGGTGAGAAGCATAAGAAAAAGGTTTCCTCTCCCCTGTATTTAGGAAACCTGGGTTCTAATTCTGATTTTACTACTAGCTGTGTGGCCCAGGCTAAAATCACATAGCATCTATAAGTTCCAGTTACATTTTGTGAATAAAGAGGGGATCTGAATAAATAATCCCCTGGCCCTAAAATCTCCTAGGCCTATAATCTATCAGTGTATCTGGTAGCCTGGACAGAAGGAAAAATCTGGTACAGCAGTTCTTCTAAAGCTTCTATTGTCTGGTCATGCCTATATTCGGGCCAAGTCTTCTAGTTTGTGGGATTAACAGGAGGCACAAAATAACTGTGTGTCATCAAAAACAAAGAGTTTGGAAAAGACATTTCCCCTAACTAAATTAAATATCACTGCTTGAAAATAATAAAACGCTATAGAAAGAAAATATCAACGCCACCACAAATCAACATCTGAAGAACAGCTCTAGAAAACATCTGGAAAATAGCATTAACAAACCACTAGATAAAATGTTTGATTTCCCAGTCACTGATGTTACTAACTGCAAAAGCAGTTAAAAGGTCTTATGAGGAATCATATCTTGGCGATGGATGAACAGCAAGAAACCCAGCTGTTTGCACTTGCTGTATAACAAGTGCCAATGTACATACTGTAATCCACACAGTTTGCTGAGGATGGAGCTGCTGCAAACTGCATGATGTGATGCAAAATCCTGATCGGGTAGGAGTGATCAGGCTACTGGGACCAAGTAACAGGCAAATGGCTCTTTTTACTCCAGCAGTCCACTTCCAGGGCAACTTCCTTGTGAAATGGTGTTTCTTGCTATATATTCATTCATTTGCTTTTACTAGAAATTTATATCAGGGCCTGGAAAGAACTTCTATTTCCAGGCAAGAGTCCCTCTAAACCATAACAGATGTTGGGAAGCTCTGAGACGGGCCAAAAAAGAAAAAAAGGAGGAGATTTCACTAGGGACCATAACAGCGACAGACACAAAAGGCCCGCAGGTGAGTGGATAAGCAGACAGAGAAGCCAATGAACACAACAAAACAAGATACATTGAATCCTTCAAACTCCTCACCTCAAAGGACAAGAGGATTATACCCATTCTGCAACTGATATTTTGACAGAGACTAAAGTAAAATTTCAAGCAAAGGAAAAAGGCGAGAGTGTTCAGACATTCAGCTGTCAGAACAGTACGATTATTTGCAATCCTATTTAAGCGCTCATTGAAATCTGCAATTCTCTGGAATTTCAAAAGAAAGGTCTGCGCTATTCTGCTATTGTTCATTCAATGATTAATTGTTACACCCCTTACTATGTATTAAAAAAAGCTTCCAGGTACAGGTGGAGTGAGCAGAATAATAGTAAACAACCCATAAGATCAGTGTGGAAGACACATTATTCTGGTAATCCTATGAGTAAATAATCAGCACCTGCAATCAATATTATGAAAATAAGCCAAAAAAGAGATGCATAAAAGGCGTTGATATTTTTTTCTTTAGCACAACCCTGACCAGCCCAATCATAGACCCAACATGCTTACCTTCTCCTGGCCCTGGGTCTCGATGAAATTCTATCTCCTCCACCATCACCACCAACCCAGTGCAACCTGTGGTCGTCTATCACTTGGACTGAAATAATACATAGACAAATTAGCCACAAAAATAAATATAAAATTAACACTGTAGGAGTGCTGCAAAGGAAAGGCAGGCGGTTCTGAGAAAGAACAATTACAAGATTAGAATTTGTCAGAGGTAAGAGGTGGCTTCCTTGAAGGAGGGACATTTGAACTTTAATTTGAAGGATGAATGGAGTTGAATTAGGTGAAGGAAGGACTGGGATGCAGGTGGGGAAGAGTCCTCTAGGAAAAGATCAAAAGAAATGGTCTGATCAAAGAGCGTTAAGGCCAGTGGTCAGAAATGGAGCATTCATATGGAGCATGCTGCTGATGTAGGAACAAAATTTGCCGTAGTCTACAGGTCATGTTTGTCTTTATTCTCTAGGCATTAAAAGATTCTTTATGGTGGGGACACCTGGGTGGTTCAGCAGTTAAGCGTCTGCCTTTGGCTCAGGGCGTAATCCTGGAGCCTCGGGATTGAGTCCCATGCCGGGCTCCCTGCATGGAGCCTGCTTCTCCCTCTGCCTATGTCTCTGCCTCTCTGTGTGTGTGTGTGTGTGTGTGTGTCTCATGAATAAAAAAAGATTCTTTATGGGGTATACATGATCAGATTTGGTATTGAGAAGATCCCTTTGGCTGCAATGTGTTAATGGATTACAGGAGCAGGAATGGAAACAGTCAGTAGATTATTTCAGTCCAAGTGATAGAAGACCATAGTTTGCACTGGGCTGGTGGTGATGGTGGAGGAGATAGAATTTCACCCAGACTAAGGGCCAGAAGACAGTGAGTTATGTTGGGTCTATGATTGGGCTGATAAGGGTGGGTGGGAGGGTGGGTGGCCCTAACTATCCCAAGAAGCCACATTTCTCAAACGAGAACTTGTTTTGAATACAGAATGTAGAAAGAAGGCAATGACATTCTAGGCAACACAACCAACCAAGAAACGCTACCACATCTTTTCTTATTCCCATTACTGCTGATATTAGCCAATAACTTATGCCCAAAAATGATGACACAGAAGGAGAGGGAAATATAGGAGAACTCATAGTTCTGTTTCCCTTTAGCCTTATTCATCAGGAAGCTGGAATGTTCAAGAGAGTTTGGGTAGGCTGTGCACATACAAATAAGTGCAAAAAATAATTGAGTTACCAACACTCAAAAAACAAATAATCCAGTCAAGAAATGGGCAGAAGACATAAACAGACATTTCTCCAAAGAAAACATCCAGATGGCCAACAGACACAAGAAAAAATGCTCAACATCACTCGGCATCAAGGAAATACAAATCAAAACCACAAAGAGATACTACTTCACACCTGTCAGAATGGGTAGAATTAACAAGTCAGGAAAGATACAAAGGTGTGGCAAAGATACAAAGAAAGGGGACCCTCTTAACACTGCTGATGGGAATGCAAGGTGGTATAGCCACTCTGGAAAACAGTATGGAGGTTCCTCAAAAAGCTAAAAATAGAGCTACCCTATGACCCAGCAATTGCACTACTAGGTATTTACCCAAAGGATACAAATATGGTGACTCAAAGGGGCACCTGCACCCCAATGTTTATAGCAACAATGTCCACAATAGCCAAAGTAGGAAAAGAGCCCAAAGTCCATCGACAGATCAGTGAATAAAGAAGATGTAGTATATATATTACTCAGCCATCAATAAATGAAATCTTACCATTAGCAATGACATGCAAGGAGCTAGAAGGTATTATGCTAAGCGAAATAAGTCAAAGAGAAAAAACCAATTATATGATTTCATTCATATGTGGAATTTAAGAAACAAAACAGAGGATCATAAAGAAAGGAAGGGTAAAATAAAATAAGATGAAAAAATAAAATAAAATAAAATAAAATAAAATAAAATAAAATAAGATGAAATCAGTGAGAAAGACAAACCATAAGGGACTCATAACTCTATGAAACAAACTGAGGGTTGCTGGAGGGGAGGTGAGTGAAGGGATGGGGTAATTGGGTGATGGGTATTAAGGTGGGCATTTGATATAATGAGCACTGGAAGTTATATGAGACTGATGAATCACTAAACTCTACCTCTTAAATTAATAAATTAATACACTATATGCTAATTAATTGAATTTAAATTTTAAAAGAGTTAATTTTATGCTACATTTCTACTCTTCCAGTAAGAATAAAATGCATATGCATCTACAAGCTAAGAAGTAAAAACTGTGCAATTTTGATGATTTCAATTTTGAGGATTTCAATTTCAATGCTCCTACATTTGCATTTAAATTAGTGTTGTATAATACAGATGAATGGTAAAGTTCATGCCAATAATTAAAAATATCATTTTTTCTTTACTTAAAATGACATGAAATAATACTCAAAAGACGTAACAAGTTGAGGGAGACTGTTGAAGAAAAGACAAAATATGTAGTAGTTTATTTATTTTTTATAGTAGTCTTTTTATGGCACTTTTCCCCTGCTTGTTTGAATAAGGCACTTCACATATTCATTTGAAGAGAGTCCCAGAAATTATGTAGCAGGCCATGATACTACATTCCTTATTAGCTTGTAATTGACTGTTTATTTGCATAATTCCTACTAAATTACCCCACAGCTGAACACATGGTAGGCAGGAAAGAAATGTCCAATAGAAACCAATATGGACTAAGGTAAAGAGAGACTATATTTTTTTTTATTTTAAAGATTTTATTTATTTATTCATGAGAGACACAGAGAGAGGCAGAGACACAGGCAGAGAGAGAAGCAGACTCCATGTAGGGAGCCCGATGTGGGACTCAATCCCAGGACTCCAGGATCACGCCCTGGGCCGAAGGCAGGCCTAAACCGCTGCGCCACCCAGGGATCCCAAGAGAGACTATATTTAAAATGATTATCGCAATCAGAGGACAGAGAGAAGTGATGGAGGACGCAGACCCCACCTGGTCATCAGGACTTACTGAAACAGTTCAGGGCTCAAGATACGTACGTGTGAGTTATAATACTCCTCACAAGAAAGTCAGGAAAGAGAAGGAGAAGGAACTCAGAACCGAGAAGACTGAGAAGGAGCCAGGCAGGAACCAGGAAGAAAAACAGAACCTCATGCTGCTAAGAGAACCATCTCAGGGCACCCGGGTGGCTCAGTTGGTTGGGCATCTGCCTACAGCTCAGGTCATGATCTTGGAGTCCTGGGATCAAGACCCACATCGGACTCCCTGCTCAGCTGGGAGCCTGCTCTCTCTCTCTGCCTGTCTCTCCTCCTGCTTTGCTTGCTCGCTCTCTCTCTCTCTCTGTCAAATTTTTTTAAAAAAGCTTTTTTTAAAAAAAGAACCATCTCGACACCAGGTTTTTGTATTTGCAGTTTCCTCTGGGGGAAATCTTCTTTTCTATCCCATCCCCATTTAATCCTATATGACCTTTATACTTTTCCATATCAGTTCAACACATCTCCTCTTCTGGATGCCTTCTCAAATCCATCATATGGTTAGTTGATAGCTTTGGGTGCAGAACGTGTTTGCATGTGCCCTGTGATAAAAGTTAAGCTCCACAAAGGAAGAGGTTATGTTTATTCTACATTGGATTTCCAGATCATAACACACTTCTCAGTACATTGTTGGTATCTCGGCACTCGATAAAGTTGTTTTGTTTTTTTTTTTTTTAATCTGAATAAATCACTCTTTTCTCTGTCCCAAACCACTTTATTTACACTTTTGTCATGGAATGTATTACCTATGATTAGTTTTCTATGTTGTTTGCTCTCCCAAAAAAAGTATTAGTTCTTAATAATTTTTGTGTTCCTGAGATTGACAAGCACTGTTTTGCACAGAGTAAGCATTTTCTGAATATTTGCCATATTAGCTTCAGCAAACTCATAAAAGGCAATTACAATGTAGTGAAACTGATTTGCAATTGGCTTGTGCAGATATTTCCTTTTGTGACTTTATCAGGACACATGCAAGAATCTTGGAGGTACTGGTTTAACTCATTGGCTGCTAGGTTTTGTTTTGTTGAGAATTTTTTCTTTATTTTCTTGTGCTAGATGTTTGATCTATATTTTTATTTAAATTCAATAAATTAACATATATCATTGGTTTCAGAGGTAGAGGTCAGTGATTCATCAGTCTCATATAACACCCAGTGCTCATGGTTTGTCTCCCTCTCTGATTTCATCTTGCTTTATTTTTTCTTCTCTTCTCCTATGATCCTGTTTTAGTTCTTAAATTCCACATATGGGTGAGATCATATGATAATTGTCTTCCTCTGATTGACTTATTTCACTTAATATAATATCCTCTAGTTCCATCTACATCATTGCAAATGTCAAAATTTCATTTTTTTATTGGCTGAGTAGTATTCCACTGTGTGTGTGTGTGTGTGTGTGTGTGTGTGTGTGTGTGTACCACATCTTCTTTATCAATCTGTCGATGAACGTCTGGTCTCTTTCCTTATTTTGGCTATTGTGGACACTGCTGCTATAAACATTGGGGTACAGGTGTCCCTTTGGATCATCTGTATCTTTGGGGTAAATACTCAACAGTGCAACTGTTGGGTCATAGGGTAGCTCAATTTTCAACTTTTTTGAGTAACCTCATACTGTTTTCCAGAATGGTTGCACCAGCTTGCATTCCCACCAACACGGTAAGAGAGTTCTCTTTTCTGAGGGGAGTTTCTTCTATGAAGAATAGGACAGTGGTGAAAAGTCCTGGAATGCACTGGAATGAAACCCTTCATACTGGCACTGTCTCCTCGGTGTGACTTCTTGGCTTTGTCCTCCACTTAGAGTGAGTATTTCATTCCTTACTGCGTGCTTTTCCTCCTTTCGTTTCTTCCCTATAACAGTAATGATATCAGGGCACCTGGATGATTCAGTGGTTAAGTGTTTGCCTTTGGCTCAGGTTGTGATCCTGGGGTTCTGGGATCCAGTTCCACATTGGGCTCCCTGCATGGAGCCTGCTTCTCCCTCTGCCTATGTCTCTGCCTCTCTCTGTGTGTCTCTCATGAATAAATAAGATCTTTTTTAAAAAACAAAATAAAATCTTTTTTTAAAAAAAGTAATAAAATCACAAGGCACAGGAGGGAAATGCTATTGATAAGCATTCCCTATGGCTGAAAATGGCCTCCTACAGCTCCAGGATCTACAGCTCCTCCATTGAGATGATTCCAAACTGAGATAACTGAGACTGGATTATTTTTGTCAGTCCTGGGTTGCCAGGGGAGGGACTCTGACTTACCCAGTTTGTGCCCAGTTAAGTCAACTATAGAGTCATGTGGTGAAAGCTTGACTAGGAGTTACCCCTGCAACTATAGGGCAGTTAGAGAGGTTAGGAAGGAAAGGAAACCAAATGGAACCAGACAGAAGGAAACTATTACATTATTCACCACCCCAAGCCACCCAGGTCAGAGTTTAAAAGGGGGAAACCATGTCTGGGTGGGAGGAGCGATTCTACATGACCCACCATACGGCGGGCCCTAAATTGAATAGTCAGCAATATAATGTAGGGAGGGTAGGGTCAGGTTTCATGTGACCTGTGAGACAAGAATGCCCCTAGTCACATGAGACATGAGCACTTATGGGCTGTGGTTTTTTAGAAGTTCCCATCTTGCTCAGTAGCGGCTTGCCAGTGGGTGAAGCCTGGCCAGCAGGTAAAGGCATTGGGCTGGAGACAAATGGAGGTTACAATTTCTACTGTATTTGTGTGCTAGCAGCATATCATCACCTAACTTGACTGTTTTTGAAAGGCAGTATTTATTTATATAGCTAAATGTTTTCGTGAGTATGAAAAAAATAATTCTATTATATTTTATTATATCTCATATCATTTGCCCTATATTTATTATGGGAGAAGATAATATTGAACCAGCTACAGGGGGAGGAGCAAGATGGCGGAAGAGCAGGGTCCCCAAATCACCTGTCTCCACCAAACTACCTAGAAAACCTTCAAATTATCCTGAAAATCTATGAATTCGGCCTGAGATTTAAAGAGAGACCAGCTGGAATGCAACAGTGAGGAGAGTTCGCGCATCTATCAAGGTAGGAAGACGGGGAAAAAGAAATAAAGAAACAAAAGGCCTCCAAGGGGGAGGGGCCCGCGAGGAGCCGGGCTGAGGCCGGGGCGAGTGTCCCCAGGACAGGAGAGCCCCGTCCCGGAGACGCAGGAGCTGCACCGACCTTCCCGGGGGAAAGGGGCTCGCGGGGAGGTGGAGCAGGACCCAGGAGGGCGGGGATGCCCTCGGGCTCCCGGGGACACTAACAGACACCTGCGCCCCGGGAGAGTGCGCCGAGCTCCCTAAGGGCTGCAGCGCGCACGGCGGGACCCGGCGGGACCCGGAGCAGCTGAAGGGGCTCGGGCGGCGGCTCCGCGGAGGGGGCTGCGCGGCCCCGGGAGCAGCTCGGAGGGGCTCGGGCAGAGGAAGAGGCTCCGTGCGGAGGGGGCTGCGCGGTTCCAGGAGCAGCTCGGAGGGGCTCGGGCGGCGGCTCCGCGGAGGGGGTTGCGCGGCCCGGGAGCGCGAATCCACCAGCGCAGGCTCCGGAGCACAGGGCGCCGGGACACAGCCCAGGATCCGGCCTCCCCCGGGACAGGCAGAGACCGGGAGGGCCCAGGACAGCGAGGACGCTCCTGCCCCAGCTGAGCAGATCAGCGGCCCCGCCCGGGAGCCTCCAGGCCCTGCAGACGGAGAGCTCCGGAGTTCCTGCCGGAGCTGAATCCAGGTTTCCAGAGCTGCCCCGCCACTGGGGCTGTTCCTCCTGCGGCCTCACGGGGTAAACAACCCCCACCGAGCCCTGCACCAGGCAGGGGCACAGCAGCTCCCCCAACTGCTAACACCTGAAAATCAGCACAACAGGCCCCTCCCCCAGAACACCAGCTAGACTGACAACTTCCAGGAGAAGCCAAGGGACTTAAAGAACACAGAATCAGAAGATACTCCCCGGTGGTTCTTTTTTTGTTTGTTTTTGTTTTTGTTTTTGTTTTGTTTTGCTTTTTGATTTGTTTCCTTCCCCCACCCCCTTTTTTTCTCCTTTCTTTTTCTTTCTCTTTTTCTTCTTTTTTTTTTTCGTTTTTTTTTTTCGCTTGTCTTTTCTTTCCTTCTTTCTCTCCTCTCTTTTTCTCTTTTTCCCAATACAACTTGCTTTTGGCCACTCTGCACTGAGCAAAATGACTAGAAGGAAAACCTCACCTCAAAAGAAAGATTCAGAAACAGTCCTCTCTCCCACAGAGTTACAAAATCTGGATTACAATTCAATGTCAGAAAGCCAATTCAGAAGCACTATTATACAGCTACTGGTGGCTCTAGAAAAAAGTATAAAGGACTCAAGAGACTTCATGACTGCAGAATTTAGAGCTAATCAGGCAGAAATTAAAAATCAATTGAATGAGATGCAATCCAAACTAGAAGTCCTAACGACGAGGGTTAACGAGGTGGAAGAACGAGTGAGTGACCTAGAAGACAAGTTGACAGCAAAGAGGGAAACTGAGGAAAAAAGAGACAAACAATTAAAAGACCATGAAGATAGATTAAGGGAAATAAACGACAGCCTGAGGAAGAAAAACCTACGTTTAATTGGGGTTCCCGAGGGCGCCGAAAGGGACAGAGGGCCAGAATATGTATTTGAACAAATTCTAGCTGAAAACTTTCCTAATCTGGGAAGGGAAACAGGCATTCAGATCCAGGAAATAGAGAGATCCCCCCCTAAAATCAATAAAAACCGTTCAACACCTCGACATTTAATTGTGAAGCTTGCAAATTCCAAAGATAAAGAGAAGATCCTTAAAGCAGCAAGAGACAAGAAATCCCTGACTTTTATGGGGAGGAGTATTAGGGTAACAGCAGACCTCTCCACAGAGACCTGGCAGGCCAGAAAGGGCTGGCAGGATATATTCAGGGTCCTAAATGAGAAGAACATGCAACCAAGAATCCTTTATCCAGCAAGGCTCTCATTCAAAATGGAAGGAGAGATAAAGAGCTTCCAAGACAGGCAGCAACTAAAAGAATATGTGACCTCCAAACCAGCTCTGCAAGAAATTTTAAGGGGGCCTCTTAAAATTCCCCTTTAAGAGGAAGTTCAGTGGAACAGTCCACAAAAACAAAGACTGAATAGATATCATGATGACACTAAACTCATATCTCTCAATAGTAACTCTGAATGTGAACGGGCTTAATGACCCCATCAAAAGGCGCAGGGTTTCAGACTGGATAAAAAAGCAGGACCCATCTATTTGCTGTCTACAAGAGACTCATTTTAGACAGAAGGACACCTGCAGCCTGAAAATAAAAGGTTGGAGAACCATTTACCATTCGAATGGTCCTCAAAAGAAAGCAGGGGTAGCCATCCTTATATCAGATAAACTAAAATTTACCCCAAAGACTGTAGTGAGAGATGAAGAGGGACACTATATCATACTTAAAGGATCTATCCAACAAGAGGACTTAACAATCCTCAATATATATGCTCCGAATGTGGGAGCTGCCAAATATATAAATCAATTATTAACCAAAGTGAAGAAATACTTAGATAATAATACACTTATACTTGGTGACTTCAATCTAGCTCTTTCTATACTCGATAGGTCTTCTAAGCAAAACATCTCCAAAGAAACGAGAGCTTTAAATGATACACTGGACCAGATGGATTTCACAGATATCTACAGAACTTTACATCCAAACTCAACTGAATACACATTCTTCTCAAGCGCACATGGAACTTTCTCCAGAATAGACCACATATTGGGTCACAAATCGGGTCTGAACCGATACCAAAAGATTGGGATTGTCCCCTGCATATTCTCAGACCATAATGCCTTGAAATTAGAACTAAATCACAACAAGAAGTTTGGAAGGACCTCAAACACATGGAGGTTAAGGACCATCCTGCTAAAAGATAAAAGGGTCAACCAGGAAATTAAGGAAGAATTAAAAAGATTCATGGAAACTAATGAGAATGAAGATACAACCGTTCAAAATCTTTGGGATGCAGCAAAAGCAGTCCTAAGGGGGAAATACATCGCAATACAAGCATCCATTCAAAAACTGGAAAGAACTCAAATACAAAAGCTAACCTTACACATAAAGGAGCTAGAGAAAAAACAGCAAATAGATCCTACACCCAAGAGAAGAAGGGAGTTAATAAAGATTCGAGCAGAACTCAACGAAATCGAGACCAGAAGAACTGTGGAACAGATCAACAGAACCAGGAGTTGGTTCTTTGAAAGAATTAATAAGATAGATAAACCATTAGCCAGCCTTATTAAAAAGAAGAGAGAGAAGACTCAAATTAATAAAATCATGAATGAGAAAGGAGAGATCACTACCAACACCAAGGAAATACAAACGATTTTAAAAACATATTATGAACAGCTATACGCCAATAAATTAGGCAATCTAGAAGAAATGGACGCATTCCTGGAAAGCCACAAACTACCAAAACTGGAACAGGAAGAAATAGAAAACCTGAACAGGCCAATAACCAGGGAAGAAATTGAAGCAGTCATCAAAAACCTCCCAAGACACAAGAGTCCAGGGCCAGATGGCTTCCCAGGAGAATTTTATCAAACGTTTAAAGAAGAAATCATACCTATTCTCCTAAAGCTGTTTGGAAAGATAGAAAGAGATGGAGTACTTCCAAATTCGTTCTATGAAGCCAGCATCACCTTAATTCCAAAGCCAGACAAAGACCCCGCCAAAAAGGAGAATTACAGACCAATATCCCTGATGAACATGGATGCAAAAATTCTCAACAAGATACTGGCCAATAGGATCCAACAGTACATTAAGAAAATTATTCACCATGACCAAGTAGGATTTATCCCTGGGACACAAGGCTGGTTCAACACCCGTAAAACAATCAATGTGATTCATCATATCAGCAAGAGAAAAACCAAGAACCATATGATCCTCTCATTGGATGCAGAGAAAGCATTTGACAAAATACAGCATCCATTCCTGATCAAAACTCTTCTGAGTGTAGGGATAGAGGGAACATTCCTCGACATCTTAAAAGCCATCTATGAAAAGCCCACAGCAAATATCATTCTCAATGGGGAAGCACTGGGAGCCTTTCCCCTAAGATCAGGAACAAGACAGGGATGTCCACTCTCACCACTGCTATTCAACATAGTACTGGAAGTCCTAGCCTCAGCAATCAGACAACAAAAAGACATTAAAGGCATCCAAATTGGCAAAGAAGAAGTCAAACTCTCCCTCTTCGCCGATGACATGATACTCTACATAGAAAACCCAAAAGTTTCCACCCCAAGATTGCTAGAACTCATACAGCAATTCGGTAGCGTGGCAGGATACAAAATCAATGCCCAGAAGTCAGTGGCATTTCTATACACTAACAATGAGACTGAAGAAAGAGAAATTAAGGAGTCAATCCCATTTACAATTGCACCCAAAAGCATAAGATACCTAGGAATAAACCTCACCAAAGATGTAAAGGATCTATACCCTCAAAACTATAGAACACTTCTGAAAGAAATTGAGGAAGACACAAAGAGATGGAAAAATATTCCATGCTCATGGATTGGCAGAATTAATATTGTGAAAATGTCAATGTTACCCAGGGCAATATACACGTTTAATGCAATCCCTATCAAAATACCATGGACTTTCTTCAGAGAGTTAGAACAAATTATTTTAAGATTTGTGTGGAATCAGAAAAGACCCCGAATAGCCAGGGGAATTTTAAAAAAGAAAACCATATCTGGGGGCATCACAATGCCAGATTTCAGGTTGTACTACAAAGCTGTGGTCATCAAGACAGTGTGGTACTGGCACAAAAACAGACACATAGATCAGTGGAACAGAATAGAGAATCCAGAAGTGGACCCTGAACTTTATGGGCAACTAATATTCGATAAAGGAGGAAAGACTATCCATTGGAAGAAAGACAGTCTCTTCAATAAATGGTGCTGGGAAAATTGGACATCCACATGCAGAAGAATGAAACTAGACCACTCTCTTGCACCATACACAAAGATAAACTCAAAATGGATGAAAGATCTAAATGTGAGACAAGATTCCATCAAAATCCTAGAGAAGAACACAGGCAACACCCTTTTTGAACTCGGCCATAGTAACTTCTTGCAAGATACATCCACGAAGGCAAAAGAAACAAAAGCAAAAATGAACTATTGGGACTTCATCAAGATAAGAAGCTTTTGCACAGCAAAGGATACAGTCAACAAAACTCAAAGACAACCTACAGAATGGGAGAAGATATTTGCAAATGACATATCAGATAAAGGGCTAGTTTCCAAGATCTATAAAGAACTTCTTAAACTCAACACCAAAGAAACAAACAATCCAATCATGAAATGGGCAAAAGACATGAACAGAAATCTCACAGAGGAAGACATAGACATGGCCAACATGCACATGAGAAAATGCTCTGCATCACTGGCCATCAGGGAAATACAAATCAAAACCACGATGAGATACCACCTCACACCAGTGAGAATGGGGAAAATTAACAAGGCAGGAAACAACAAATGTTGGAGAGGATGTGGAGAAAAGGGAACCCTCATACACTGTTGGTGGGAATGTGAACTGGTGCAGCCACTCTGGAAAACTGTGTGGAGGTTCCTCAAACAGTTAAAAATAGACCTGCCCTACGACCCAGCAATTGCACTGCTGGGGATTTACCCCAAAGATACAGATGCAATGAAACGCCGGGACACCTGCACCCCGATGTTTATAGCAGCAATGGCCACGATAGCCAAATTGTGGAAGGAGCCTCGGTGTCCAACGAAAGATGAATGGATAAAGAAGATGTGGTTTATGTATACAATGGAATATTACTCAGCTATTAGAAATGACAAATACCCACCATTTGCTTCAACGTGGATGGAACTGGAGGGTATTATGCTGAGTGAAGTAAGTCAGTCGGAGAAGGACAAACATTATATGTTCTCATTCATTTGGGGAATATAAATAATAGTGAAAGGGAATATAAGGGAAGGGGGAAGAAATGTGTGGGAAATATCAGAAAGGGAGACAGAACGTAAAGACTGCTAACTCTGGGAAACGAACTAGGGGTGGTGGAAGGGGAGGAGGGCGGGGGGTGGGAGTGAATGGGTGACGGGCACTGGGTGTTATTCTGTATGTTAGTAAATTGAACACCAATTAAAAAAAAAAATTAAAAAAAAAAAAATAAAAAAATAAAATGATAATATAATAAAAAAAAAAAAAAAAAGAATGAACCAGCTACAGATTTGTCTCATTTATTTATGGAAAAATAAAAAGGAAATTAACTTTAAAAAAAACCTGAGTTTTCTGATCTACTCTGCTATTACCCACTGTTAACTACTTTTCTAGAATCATCGGGACTTATTTCAGAAAGTGTTCCACAGCCAATATAACCAGCAAGACCATTGTGCTGAAAGGCAGGGTTTTGGAACAACTCAGTAACCATTGCGTCACACTGCTTTCACCCTGTCCCCCATATCTCCACCCTAATTTAAGGCTTATCTGTATTTTAACATTAAAGGAAATAGTACAATCTTATCAAAAAAGAGTAGGTCCTTAATGTTGAGATTTTTAGGTGTAAGAGAAGTGGGATTATAGAAATAAAAATGGATGTAGAAACAGAACTTGCTGTCCTCTGTAATGAGACCACTGGATAAACATCTTTAAGTTGGTCCATGGTGCCCTGGTCTTCTCAAGTCAGAGCGCATCTGTACATTGTCCACCAGATGGCGATGGAAGACCGCTGACACGTTATTCCACAAAGCAGAAGAAAAATTAGGTAAGCCCAAAGGAAGAGATAGAACTTTGTACTTTGTTTTCTTTTTTTTTTTTCTAATTTGTTTTCAAACTTAACTGTTAAATGGAAGAGAGTTATTGCATTTTAGAGCCTCAGATTTGAGGCTTTTAAGAAAGCCCAATTAAAAAAAAAAAACTTTAGAAAGATATGCTAACAACAGAATTTTTTAGTGAGCTAACTAGACTCCATTTTCTGGGATCTTTAAAGAAACAAAATGGTACCCATTACTTGGGTAAAGTTTGTTAACATATTTTTTTAAGTTCTCAATAGTCTGCTTATTGAAACTTCTTGGCGGGGACGCCTGGGTGGCTCAGCGGTTGAGCATCTGCCTTTGGCCCAGGGTGTGATCCCAGGGTCCGGAACCAAGTCCTGCATCTGGATCCTGGCAAGGAGCCTGCTTCTCCCTCTGCCTATGACTTTGCCTCTCTATGTGTGTCTCTCATGAATGAATAAATAAAATTTTTTTGAAAAGAAACTTCTTGACTGAGGAGGAGTCAAAAGTGGCATTCTTCATACTGTTTCATACTTAATATAGCGTACAGGAGAAAATCTTCATAATGGATGTCATTAGCTACTAGAGACTGGATCAAATACCTTTCTACCTGGATTCTGGAGTCTTTCGGGCAACCCACCTCCCTTCTTTCTCTGTGACTTCCTGCATTTCTTATCCCGCTCTCTGAATTATTAAAATAATTGTGGTCTTGGTCTTAATCTCTTTGATTTTCAGATTTCTTGTTTATAGAATTCTTTTTTAAATGTCTACTATCTTGTGGAGCTAATATTATACTAGCATACCTAAAGCAATGCCCAGCACATAGTAGGTGCCCCAAAATGGCAACAATTATTTTTATCTCCAACTTTTCCCTTATTTTGAAAGTAAACATGTGGCTTACTTACCACAGTGATTTGTGTACAATTCTTTCATTTATGCCTAATGATCATGGGACAGAATTATGACTATGCCTTTTGTTTATATATATGCAGATTAACTATCAAAATGACTAAATTTTGTATCTATGAAGAACTCATGTATTTGCAGCCATTACAATTTTTTGTTACTTTATCCCGGTTGGCTGATTACAATAACAACATAATACAGACACACACATACACAGAGAAGAAATGTTACCTAAGCCCAGTGTGTGTCTCAAAGCACATATTTTTCAAACTTCAGCTAGGGGGAAAACTAATAGATACCAGACCTGCTGACTTTCTCTGCCTTAGCTATAGACAAAGTATATGGATTATATGACTTGGTTTCAGCTCTACTGGAGTTCCATGGAGAACAAAGTAAGAACTCTTTGTCTTAGAAAGTACACAGGAAATCCCCACTTCACTCATATATCAGAAATCTCCTAGATCCAGGAAATAAGAACAGCTAGGCCTAGAGATGCCTTTTGGATGACGTTTGTGCAATCTATAACTGGGCACCATCCATCCAGTTTCTGTGGGGATAATAAGACTAATTTTGATAAATAGTAAAGACCTATAGTAGATTTCCTTAAAGATGTAATACAGAAATCTTTCACAGAAAAAAATAGAAAGTAAAGCTTCCTATAACATCTCTGTGTATGTTTCCTCACTACTCATGATAGTGAAAATTCTCCTCTTTCAATCCCTCAATCCCTTCATGTTGTTGTTTCAGTTTTGCTTCTACTTTGCTCACTACCTTCTTCCCAATGGTATAAAAATGAGAAGGCATCAATTCTTGTGTAGCCACTTACCAACCACACAGAGCACAGTTCGAGGCCTCTCAGTTCTCTTGGTGAGAAGCATGTAGCATCTCTTAGAATGTATATTTCTCTCTTGCTGAATGTTTTTCTCAAAAGAAATGTTCTCAGAGAATTTCTGGGGAATAACATTACCCACTTTGTTATACTTAAAAGGAGAATTTCTCATGGGAGAAATTCCTCTTTAAAATAACCCTCTCCCATACCAACTTTCCTGTAGCTCAACCCTCATACTATCATTTAACTATGTTAGAATGTGATAAGGACTTGTTGTAGTCTATTATTACACAGCAATAGGAATGTGTATAGGAATCTACTTGATCTCTACACTTCATTAGTGAAGAAGAAATTTCTTACAAGAAAAAAACCTTTATGAAAGAAATTATGAGCCAAGTAAATCTACTTTAATCATTGAACTAAATATAGAGGAAATAAAGACCTCACAAGAAGAACATTATATTAGCTTGCTAGGGACACCATAACAAAATACCGCAGACTGGATGGCTTAAACAATAGATAATTTTGGGGGCACCTGGGTGTCCAGTTCTTGGTTTTGGCTCAGGTCATGATCTCAGGGTGGTGATTTTGGGGTGGTGAGACCGACCCCTATGTCGGGCTCCACACTCAATGCAGTCTGCTTGAGACCTCCCTCTCTCTCCTTCGGTCCCTCCTATTTGTTCTCTCTCTCTCTCTCTCTCTCTCTCTCTCTCTCTCGCGCGCGCGCGCACACACTCTCGCTCAAATAAATAAATAGATAAATAAATCCTTTTAAATAGAAATTCTTTTTCTCATACTTCTGAAGTCTTGAAGTCCAAGATCAAGGACTCATCAGGTTTGGTTTCTACTGAGGACTCTCTTTGACTTGCAGATGGTTGCTTTCTCCTTTGTTCTCATGTGGTCTTTCCTCTGAACAAACAAATCTGTGTCCTAATCTCTTCTTATAAAGACACCAGTCAAATTGATTAGGGTCAATCCATATGACTGCATTTTACCTCAATAAAAAGGTTCTATCTTCAAACACAATCACATTCTGAGTTATTAGTGGTTAGGACTTAAAGGGGTTCCAAAGGCCCCTTGAGAATGTGCCTCTTTGGCATGCAGATTATTTTGAGCTGGAGAATCTGTGAGCCCAGGAGAAACTTTTGCCCCTCCTTTAACTACGTAGAAGAATCTAAACTGGAGAGTCTTTCTGGAATAAGAGTATTAGCAAAGATAAATTTCATCTGAGTGACCTATCTACGTGGCAGGGCAAACATCTGATTACCAAACATCTGCTCTTCTTATCTTCCTGTGAATTACATTCCTTTCCTCTTAAGTCCCAGACCCCTATCCCCTTAGTTTACAAGGACAAATTGACCTCATTTTGCTGATCTTTGGAATTTCCATGTCTGGGTGGATTCCTTGTAAATACGCTATTAAATTTTATTTTCTCTTGTTAATTTGGTTCATGTCAATCTAATTTTTAGTTCAGCAAGACCCTTGAAGAGGACAGGAATTCTTGTTATCTGACATAAGAATTATGAGGGGACACAATTCAGCCCACAACAGAAATTTAAATTTTGTTGGAATTTTAGTTGGATATGCTTTTAAAGACTTTAGGGATATTAATAAACTTTTTTTTTTAATTATTGAAAACATCTAGCTAAATGAAATCCAAGTGGCAAATAGAATGACGGGTTATGAAAGCCAGCATTGGGAGCAAGTGTGGGGCACATGTAGTTGAACATTGTAGGGATATCTTTTCCAGAATTTCAGAATCCTGACTGAACATAGCTCATGTATCAAAACTCAACTTATTTGTCCCTGTTCTGACATCTGAAGCAAGACTTCCTACTCTTCTGAAGAAAGTTTTCTAATATTTTAGGAAGTTTAGCATTTTCCCATGGACTCACCTCTCTAGTTCACTCCCGCCCACAAATTCTTAGACATTTTTTATGTGTTAAGCTTCTTTTAAAAAAGAGAGATTTATTTATTTGAGAGAGAATGTGTGAGTAGGGGGAGGGCAAAGAGAGAGGGAGAGAGAGAGAACCTCAAGCTGACTTCCCTCCCTCAAGTGTAGAACCCAATGCAGGCCTGATCCCTTGACCCATGAGCTCATGACCTGAGTTAGAAGTAGAACACTTAACTGACTAAGCTACCCAGGCACCCTTATATGTCAAGCTTCTTAGAAACCTTGCCATCATAGTGATTTTTTAAAACTGTCCTAACTGAAGTAGCCTGTTTGATATTTTTAATCTGGCACTTTTTAAGAGAATTGCATTTCATACATTGGCTTTTTTATGTAATTTAAGTTTATCCTTCCAACTAGTAAAAAAAATTAAATCTGTAATATAGAAACAACCCTTCTCATGATGTTTTAGCTTCCTTAACTTCATAAATAAAAATCCACCTTCTGGAGCAACAGTGTGTCAATTGTGCCCACTTCCAGCAGATGGCACTAAAGATCGTGCACAGTAATTTCAGTGTTGGAAGCCCTTCCCAGCTCCCTCCTGGCCTAGCCCAGCTAGAAAATAGAGTATTTCTGTGGGATAAACACAATGGTGTTGCAGCCAAAGGAGACTAGGCTGGGGATTACCCACAGGCCCCCTCAGTTGTCCTACTGTCTGAGGAGGATTGATATTTGCCACATCTTTCAATGCACTGTGGACCACAAAGTACCACCAGTGTCCTGGTCCTTTGGTTGGGAAGCTCTGATCTAGGTCATCTTCTTATCAGTTTGAAACCTATAATGAGTTTACATTTTTAAAGTGTATTTTATAAATATTAATCCCTACATTGATGTCAGTGAGAGAGCAGTGAGCATATTGAAGGTATTTTGAGTAAGGATTTGAAGTTAAAGTGATTTAGGAATGGAAACTCATAATAATTAAATATACAGTGAATTGGGACAAATCAGTTAAAAGTTGGGACAATTCTGAAGGGCAAACAGTGAATCATGCCATTGTGAAAATGCCATTTGTTATGGACTGAATTGTGCCCCCACTCCCAATTTATATGTTGAAGCATTAGCCCCCACGTGACTATACTAGAGACAGATCTTTAAGGAGGTGATTAAGGCTAAATGAGATCATAAGGGGGGTGCCTGGGTGGCTCAGGCAGTTAAGCATCTGCCTTCAGCTCAGGTCATGATCCCAGGGTCCTTTGAGCCCCACATTGGGCTCCCTGCTCTGCAGGGAGCCTGCTTCTCCCTCTCCCCTCTCCCGGTGCTTGTTCTCTCTCTCCCTCTCTGTCATATAAAAAAATAAAAATTTTTAAAAAGAATGAGATCGTAAGGATGGAGATCTGACCTGATAGAATTGGTACGCTTACGCAAAAGAGACACCAGAGAGATATCTCTCCCTGTTATGTGAGGACATAATGAGAAGGTGGGTTCTACAAGCCTGGAAGAGAGCTCTCACCTGAGCCTCCTGGTGCTGGCACCATGAGTTTGGATTTCCAGCCTCCAGAACTGTGAGAAAATAAATTTCTGTTATTTAAGTCACCTAGTCTATGGTATTTTGTCATGGCAGCCAGAGCTAATACACCATTTTTCCTACAACAAACAATAATCAGCAAGAAGAAAGATAACTGCCAAAATGGGAACACTGCTGAATGTGTGGCGAGATGATCAGTGTCAACACTGGGTGCCCACTAAGCCATGAGGAACTGGTTCAGTATCTTAAAGGCCTAAGAAAGTACTGCTGCTGTAGAAGGCCAGGAACATGCTCGGACTAGCAGCAGCAGCAGCATCACCTAGGAGCTAATTAGAAATGCAGAATCTCGGGACATCCCCAAACCCACCAAATCAGAAACTGCATTTTTTAACAAGATCCTCAAATGATTCGCATACCCATTAAAGTTTGAGAGGCACCATTTTACAATTTGATATCAGCAAAAAAGAGAAGAGTAAGCTTGGTTCTAAAGCTTCAAAGAGCTGGCTCACCTTTCTGTTTGGTGGACATGCATATGTGGCCTAGGAGGGTAAACTCTTCTGCTTACACTGGACTTGTGAATATTGGAACTTAGAGACAATGGGGCTTTAGGAACCTACCCTGATCCTGTGTAAAAGAGTTTCTAAGGTTTAACACAGGTTGTATATCCCTGCTGTCTCCTGAACGTGTCTGTGTGTGTCTATCTGTGGAGAGAGAGATGTCCTCCAGAGATTTCGGGTTATATTGTAGGTGGTCAGTGAATGAGAATTCCATTCATTCAATTCCCTTCAGAATACCAGGTGAGGGATTCTCAGATGGCAGGCTTGTGGGCTGTGTTTTTTACCTTCCCAGAGGGATATAAAAGATTGTTCAATGTAACTAATTGCTTCAGACTACTGTACATTTTCAGTCCTTCTGTTTTACCCATTTTCTTGTCTTTCCTGTATTTATTCTGCCAATTGTGATTGCTGCTCTCAATGTGCCTATATGAATAGCACCTCCTCCCCCTGCCTTGTGATTCATTGTTTCTAACTTGCAATGAGCTGGATAAGTACAGAAATTACAGTACTGTATATCTAAAATAAAGCCAAATATTCCAAGTAAGAACTTGAGAGAATTTCCTGCATGCACTTTTGTGCACAGGATGACTATGTGGTAATTATTTGCCTAATGATCCCATTTTTTTTTTTCTTTTAGGATCTTAGCTGTGTCTTAGATGTTCAAGAATTAAGTGATAGTTAAATGACATAAACATAAACAATCATATAACATAAACATATAGCAATACTATAACCTTGCTACTCAAAGTGTGCAATAAATGTATATATAAAGGAGGAGAAAGAAGGAGAAGGAGAAAGAAAATTGTTTTTCATATTGGGAGAGGGACACCCAATAGGGAATGCTTCTAAAACAGAAAAGGAGTTCCACAAGGGCCAAACATGATTTAAAAACTAGAGATAAAAAAGCTGTCTGAGGAAAATGGGAAGCCAGCCTTTGATACAGAAAGAACTGGACTATCGTTTTCTGAGATACACACATGTGTTTAGTTCGAAATCTACAACTTCTGTTACAGAGAATATGAGTCTGAAGTTAGAGGTGGCAAAAAAACTGAAAAGATGTCCTGAAGAAAAGGAGCATCACCTCCTAACTTTAAAAAAACAAACTCAGCTTAGCTTTGCTATTCTAAAGCAGTGTTTCTCATATTTTCCCATGTGTCAGAATGACCAGGAGAGAGTGGCTATTGGGTGCAAGGTCCAGAGTTCAGTAGGTCCTGGCTGGAACCTAACAATTTGCATTTCAAACATTTTGAGATCCACCATTCTAAAGAATACTGGAACAAATTTTAAATATGTAAAACTCAAAATCCTTTGACATGCAAAACAGTACATAATAATTAGCATAGCTTTATAAAGAAAAATGTAAAGGAACTCCGCCTAGTTTGTAGTGAATAGAGCAAAGATTTTAGAGCTAAATAGACCTTGGTTTGATCGCTGGTTCTGTTATTTACAGGTTCATTTTTTTTAACTAAGATTATGTAGACTCTGTCTCAGTTTCCTCTGGTAAAATGGGGATAAGAAAACTATCCCATAGGGGCGCCTGGGTGACTCAGCGGTTGGGCGTCTGCCTTTAACTCAGGGCATGATCCTGGGATCTGTGATCAAGCCCCGCATTAGGCTCCCTGGGGAGGACCTGCTTCTCCCTCTGCCTGTGTGTGTGTGTGTGTGTGTGTGTGTGTCATGAATAGATAGATAAATATTTAAAAAGAAAAGAAAAATAACCCATAGAGTTATTGTGAGGACTAAATGTATCAAGTGACTAGTACAGTGCCTGGTATATGATAAGTATGCATTCAATCCTTCATCCTTTCCCTCTTTTTTTCTTCATTGATAGCAGTCATGGAACTTAAAGTAATGGAGCAGGGACGCCTGGGTGGCTCAGCTATTGAGCACCTGCCTTCAGCTCAGGGCATGATCCTGGAGTCCCGGGATTGAATCCCACATGGGGATCCCTGCATGGAGCCTGCTTCTCCGTCTGTGTCTCTGCCTTTCTCTCTCTCTCTCTCTCTCTCTATCTCTCATGAGTAAATAAATAAAATCTTTTTAAAAAAAGTAATGGAGCAAAATAACATATTTTCATAGAGGTTCTAGGATCTGACATGCAAAAGATTCTCATAACCATACTAGAAAATACAATGGTCAATTAGTGGACAAGTGGAAGCCGTTTAGGTCACAAAGATTGTAGGGAAGATTTGCTGAAACATATAGTCCCAGCCCACCCCTTTAGGAGTCTCTCCCAAAGAGATAGGGCTCACCTTCATTCCATATACCTCTGATTAAAATGGACTTCTTACACTCAGGAAGATACATTCAGGGACCGAATGCCAATTGCCTAGTTATTCCCTGACCGTCATAATGGTAACCTTAAGCCAGGGCTTTTTCTTACTGAGGCTTTTTTCAAAGAACTCCTGGCAAGTGCTGGAACCTGTAACCATGAAATCTCCTTGATAAAGCAGAGTGTGATCTTTTGCTCATGCATGGCTTAGGTTTCTGTGGAAAAGGTGGAAATGCTGTGGAAAAGAGCTTGCCCCTTTTGTCTATGTGGAGCATGATGTATCCCAGAAAATCCTAAAACTCAAAAAATACAAATCCAACCACTGAAATTCTATATGTAGTCCATTCGGTGCTTTAAAGCACCAAGTATCATTAATTGAGGTGAACAACGAAAGACAAGCTTTGCATTATTCTAGAACAGACTACATGATCTCCATAGTTATTCTGTACATTAGACTGATCACTCCAGAAATACCTTGTTGCTAGATCCCATTTCGAATCCAATGATGTTTCTGAGCAATTTCATTCCTAATACAGAATGATGGTGCCGTACTCAGGATTCCAAAATGGCAAAACGACTTCGCTAACGTAGTCTAAGACTTGCTTGTCAATTACCATGCTGGGACAGGTCAGGGCATCAAAGATTTCTATGTAGAAAAAGCAAACAGAGTTTTTGCTTTGGTTGCTCTGGCTTTTTTTTTTTTTTTTTTCAAGATTTTATTTGAGAGAGATAGCAAGAGAGAGCTCGAGTAGAGGGGAGAGGGAGAAGCAAGGAGCGGGGCTCCGTCCCAGGACCTAGGGATCAGGACCCCAGCCACGGGCAGAAGCTTAACTCCCTGGGCCACCCAGACGCCCCTATATAAGCTTCTTTCCTAAACACCAACAGAATGAAGCAACCCTTGGTAAAAATCATAAAGAAGTTAAAGTTTGTTTTCCAGTTTCTTACCCCCCCCCCCCTTTTTTTTTTTCCTTTTTCTTCCCTGGATTGCAGTCAGTGGGAAAAGTTTAGAATGGTGCAACTCCTACTTCGATTCCTGTGTTTATCAACGCGGAATGTTTCCCCTTCTTTTGCAGGGGATTTAGAATCCCATATTTCCTTTAGAATTAACATCAAGGGGGGGGAAAATAATTCGACATTAAAACCCAACACGGGGGGATCCCTGGGGGGCGCAGCGGTTTGGCGCCTGCCTTTGGCCCGGGGCGCGATCCTGGAGACCCGGGATCGAATCCCACGTCGGGCTCCCGGTGCATGGAGCCTGCTTCTCCCTCTGCCTGTGTCTCTGCCTCTCTCTCTCTCTCTCTGTGTGACTATCATAAATAAATAAAAATTAAAAAAAAAAAAAAAACCAACACGGGGGCCTCCCGGTGGCTCAGCGGTTTAGCGCCGCCTTCAGCGCAGGGCGGGATCCTGGAGACCCGGGATCGAGTCCCACGTCGGGCTCCCTGCATGGAGCCTGCTCCTCCCTCTGCCTGTGTCTCTGCCTCTCTCTCTCTCTCTCTGTCATGAATAAATAAATAAAATCTTAAAACAAACAAACAAACCCAAACTGGAACGCAGGGCTCCCCCTCGGAGGGAGGCGGGTGGGTGGGGTCCGCCCGGGCGGCGTGGCCCGGGCTCCGGCTGTCCCCCCGCGGCTGTCGGGTCCCCTCCCCGCACCGCCCGCCGGCTTCCCTTCTCCTCCCGGGCTGCCCCCCCTCCCGCCTCAGGGCGACCCCCGCTGCTGCGCCGGGGCCTGCGCCGCCGCCGCCCCGCGCGCGGTGAGGCCGCAGCCCCGGCCCCGCCTCGGGCCTGAAGTCGCCGGGCGGCGGCCTGCAGGGGGCGTGGCGGCGACGGCCCCGGGCCCGCGGCGCGAGGACCGACCCCAGGCCGGAGGCGCGCGCTCGGGGCTCGGGGCTCGGGGCGCGCAGCAGGGCAGGACCGGGCAGGACCGGGCCGGGGGCCGGAGGCCTGGCGGCCGAGCGAGGCTCCGCGGGGCAGCGCCGGCAGCCCGACCGCAGTCCCGGGCGACTCCCTCGGTGACGCCGGGCGCGTTCCTTCCTCTTCCTTTCGCCTCTCGGGCCCCGCCTTCCCTTCCCTCCGCCCACCTCCCCGGAGCGGAGCCGCCGCCGCCGCCGCCGCCGCCGCCGCCAGCAGCGCCGTCATGTCGGCCCCCGCCGAGTCCCCTCATCCGGCCGCCAGCGCCCGGATCCCGCCCAAGCTTGGCGGGGCCAGCGCCTCAGGAGCCGCGGCGCCCGCAGGCCCGGGCCCGGCGCCGCACCAGCAGAACGGTGAGGCGGGCGGCCCCGGCAGAGCGCGGCGCGGGGCCTAGCGCGGCGGGCAGCCTGGCGCTGGCGCTCGGGACCCGCCGGGCCGGGCCGGGCCGGGCCGGGCCGGGCCGGGCCGGGCCGGGGGGTGGGGCGTTGGGGCGGGGGCTGCCGGGTTGGGGGCGCCGGGCGGAGGCCGCGGGCGGAGGCCGCGCCGAGGGGGGCCGGGCTGCGAGGGGGGGCCGCGGGCCGCGGGGGAGGGGGAGGGGGAGGGGGAGGGGCGCCCTGGCGCGGAGGCGGGGGCCGACCCGGGGAAGCCGGGGCCGGGGCTGCTTACGTAACGTGACCCTGGGCCCGAAAGCGCCGGGGGTTAGCCGGAGGCGGCAAAGGCGGGGCCCGGCCTCCGAGGAGAGGTCCTCCAGCCCGGCCGGGGCGCCGGCGAGTTGCCCCGGGCGACCCTGTCGCCGGCGAGAAGCCGAGGCCGCGCGGAGTGCGCGGTCCGGGGAAGGCTGCTGTGGCCCTCGGGCTGCGGGGCTGCCGCCCTTCCCCGTCGCAGCAGAATTGCTTTGATTTCTGCGGCCCTGCGAGCACGTGGCCTTGAAGGGAACTTAAGTGAGCGCTCAAGTTTGTAGACAAAAGGGTGTAAATATGCAACATGAAGTGTGACCGTAACCCTGACCCAGTTCGGCCTGCGAGACCTGTCATTGCAGCTGCGGCGGCTGCTCTAGCGTTTGGAAGTTTGCTTGGTCGCGTTGCAAAGGGAGCAGGTGTCAAACGGCTTTATTTAAACGAATACCTTTAGATCTGGGTGTCTTTCCCCACCCCACCCCTCACCCCTCCTCAGCTTCACTTTTGAAATACAAAAGCGTGCCGGAGTTGGCCCCGCGTCGGGGGAAGAAAAGGCCTTGATGCCGGCAGCAGCCTGTCGACTTGAAAGCCGCTTTCATGCTAAGGTCGTAGGCTTTCAGAATGCAGGAGGTTCAAGTGAAAAATGATCATTTCTAGGCCATTTATGACCTCATCTTGGGATCTGCATGTTTACGGATGGGGCCTGGGAAGGGGGAACTCAGGTTATAGTATCTTGGATGAGAACCCTCGCCAGTGATTGAATGCTTAAGAAAAATGCCCTGTGTGAGACAGCAGGACTACACTAGTACTTTTCAAACAATTGTTGAACTGACCTCTTTTATCCAGTTAATGAAAATTCACTGGGCTATATAAATCAGTTTAGCCAGTATGTGGTTTTGACAGCTGATACTTTTCAAACATGAAGTTTATCATAAGTTTATGCTGAGAATCAGAGGTTGAGTTTTTTGTTTTTTGTTTTTTTTTTTTCCCAAAAAGTGATATCTTAGGCATAATATACTTTGAATCAACCATAATGCTTTATTTCCAGGAGCCGTCGTTTCCTCTAATGGGTGTGAATGTGAACAGTGTTGTAGGCTTTGTGTTCCTGTCCCGAGCACACATTAAGATACTCTCTGAGCGGTTTTTGTCCTTGTAAACTTAATACAGATTGTCGTTTTCGTTTTGTTTTTAAACAGTTTTGTGAGCGAAGGAACTAGCACGTGATAATTTAAGAAGAGATTTCAAGCCTTTTGGAATATTGTAAACCCATGTTTAATAGTGTTCCAAGAAGTGTCTTTTTTTGATTTTCTGGGTATGCATTATTGTGTTAGTGAATGATTTTTAAAGTGGCAAATACTGGGCAGCCCTGGTGGCTTAGCAGTTTGGCGCCGCCCTCAACCCAGGGTATGATCCTGGAGACCCAGGATCGAGTCCCACATCGGGCTCCCAGTGTGGAGCCTGCTTCTCCCTCTGCCTGTGTCTCTCTGCCTCTCTCTCTCTCTCTGTGTGTGTGTGTCTCTTATGAATAAATAAATAAAATCTTAAAACAAAAAACCATGCCCTTCTTTATAAATAAAAATTTAAAAAAATAAAGTGGCAAATACTGATCTTACTTAGCCTTACAAATTTTGTGAAGGCTCAAGAAATGCCAGAATATCAGTTGTAATGAGGATATTAGATCTGTAAGAACATTAGAAGCCAAATTTAAGTGATGTTTGTTTCTACCGTTTATAAACATTAACATAATTCATTTCAGCATTTGTTGCATGTTTGCCATTCAGGTAATTAAGATTAGCCTAGTAGAAAAATAGAATTCCTGCCTTTCTCCTAAATTCACCTGTATTTTATTGACATTCCAGTTGCTTCTGACCTTGAGGGATTTGATGGGTAACAATAAGAGGACAAGAATATCTTGAGACAGAGATTTATAGCATGAACAAAAGTCTCAAAATTGTGAAAGTGCAGGCATGTTTAGAAACTAAGCTGTCAAGAGGCAAGAAGTGTGCTGGGTAATAGGGAGAACCCAAGGCACAGAAGCTGTAAGGAATACTACTTAAAAAGGAGTCAGGTTGCAGAAAGGCCTTAAATGTCATGGTCAAGGAATTTGGAAATTAAGATAAAGAAATAGGCTAAGAGTAAATTTTACCAGTTCTCATCACAAGGGAAAAAAAATCTGTAACTATGTATGGTGACAGATGTTAACTAGACTTATTATAGTGATCATTTTTGTAATTTATACAAATATTGAGTCATTATGTTGTATACCGGAAACTAATAGAGCATATGTCAATTATACCTCAATTAAACAAAAAGGATAAAGAACTAGGGTCAAATTTTTTATTGTTTTTGTGGAAGGAAGTAGCTTAAGTAGAGAAGATCAAATCTATTTTTTTTTTTTTTTTAAGATTTCATTTATTTATTAGAGAGAGAGAGAGAGAGAGGCAGAGACACAGGCAGAGAGAGAAGCAGGCTCCATGCAGGGAGCCTGACATGGGACTCAATCCTGGGACTCCAGGATCATGCCCTGGGCTGAAGGCGGCTCTAAACCGCTAAGTGACTGGGGTGCCCCTTTTTTTTGTTTTGTTTTGTTTTGCTAATCTTAGAAAAAATTATGTTTTCTACATTGTATTGGCATTTATAATAAAGATTAAGCAGTCCTTGGGTATTGGTTTATTCTTTAGCCCTACATGAAATAGTTTGCCTTTTCATGTGTCTCAATGGAATTCCAGACATGGCAAAAAGAAACAAGTCAGAAGTGTGCATATGTAACATTACAGGAGACAGAATTGTTAAACTGAAATGGTATCTAGAGATCACTTATTTTAGTGGTTATCCAACATTTTAAAAAAACATTTATTTTTTTCCAAAGGAAATAGTGGATAGAGCACTGATGGAGAAATCAGAAAAAAAGCAGAGCTGTTACGGTTTAAATAGAGGTTCAGGGCAGCCCCAGTGGCGCAGCGGTTTAGCGCCTCCTGCAGCCCAGGGTATGATCCTGGAGACCCAGGATCGAGTCCCACATCGGGCTCCCTGCATGGAGCCTGCTTCTCCCTCTGCCTGTGTCTCTGCCTCTCTCTCTCTCTCTCTCTATGAATAAATAAATAAAATCTTTAAAAAAAAAATAAAAAAAATAGAGGTTCAGGTGTTTTTTGGAGTGCAGTCAGAAAAAACAGTTCACTTCTCAAATTTTATAGATCAAATCGAGATCTGGAAAGGTTAAGTGGGTATGTTTTTCACCAATTGCTGTGTAAACTTTGTGAGGATGGCAGATGTCTCTCTTGTCACTGATGTACATTCAAGTATTCATTAAACATTTGTTAATCAAGTCCAATTCAGTGTTCCTAATTCCAAGTCCAGTCTTCTTTCTATTAAGAGACTGTATGTAGAAAGTCTTTTTAGAGACTTTTTTTTTTTTTTTTTTTTGGAAAGGGTAGGGAATAGGCTGAAAACTGAGACTTCATTATCACTTTTGGTTTTTGGGTTTAACTGCTCATATGCTTTTCCCCATTCATTTGAAGATACAGTTTGACTTCTTTGAGTCTATTACATAGTTCCCTTAAACTTCCTTTTGTGTACTTGTATTTCTCTACTTCAGTTTTTCACGAGCAGCATATGAGCTTTTAGAATTATATTTCCATATGAAGTGTTAGTTGACTATTTTTAAACTTTTACTCTGCCTTTTGAGAGTCTTTCCAAAGCCCAGTCCTCAAAAAAGGGAAGATTGGATGAAATAATATCCTGGCAATATGTTAATGTATTTCCAAAATTTCTCCCAATTGAAAGGGATTAATTTTAAAAGGTTTTTTTTTTTTAGGGGGGGCACTCTGATTTAACAGTAAACCACTGCTGCTTAATTCTACTTTTAGGAAGCTAATGGTACTCATTTTCAAATGAAAATGTATTTTTCTTCCTTCCATATGCCTTTTCCAGGAATGATACTACTGACAGTTTTATCATTTTAGTTGCCAATAATGAGAGAAAGATGAGTTAGTAATAGGAATTATTGGGATCCATTATGGAGGATAGAAACATACCATCCACTCAGCAGTACTGTCTGGTCAGTTAAAGGAAACCCTTCAACTTTGAGAGCACATGCAAAATTTAAAAGGATAAAAATCTCCCCAGTGTGTCTGAATTAAGTTCCTTTTGATCAGAGCAGCGTCTGTGTCTCAGGTTTCTGGTCTTCCTTTATAGCTGAGCAGAAGCATCAGGTCCTCTGGTGAAGATATTGCCATGGTGTAATGTAACCATTTGGATGCATCATTTCCTTCTAAGCAGATTAATACCTTGAGAATCTTAAAAATCATTCCATATGGGATCCCTGGGTGGCGCAGCGGTTTGGCGCCTGCCTTTGGCCCAGGGCGCGATCCTGGAGACCCGGGATCGAATCCCACGTCGGGCTCCCGGTGCATGGAGCCTGCTTCTCCCTCTGCCTGTGTCTCTGCGCCTCTCTCTCTCTCTCTGTGACTATCATAAATAAATAAAAATTTAAAAAAATTTTTAAAAAAATCATTCCATATATAAACAAGTGTCTTTTATCTGGGCTTAAATTTTATTTTTCATTGCTGCATGTATTGTATTAGTTATTTTCAGTATCTTTTCATTCCCACTCCACCCTCCCCTCAGGTTTCTGAAATTATATGTGTAATAATTTTTGTAAACCCCATTCATTGCCACGGATTATAGTATTTCAACTAACTTCATCTTTCTAATTATCTATAAATCCTGAAGTATTAGAATCTTAAAGACATTGAAAGAGAACAGATTTTTGAGCCGGTCTTCAATGGACTTTCCTAGAAATGAGAGCATCTTCATAGTCAGCCCTGCATGTTAGAGCAAATCATGTTATATTCAGCCTTAGGGAAGCCACTATTTCCAATAGGCTGAGCATACCCAGAACTGTCAGAAGGTGTGGGCTAGTGAAAAGGTTGTCGGCTTTGATACAGTTCTGGGTTTTGTAGAGGTAATTACTTAACATCTCTGAGCTTCGGGGAATAACAATACCTTCCTTCTAGAATTGTTGAGAGAATTATACTAAATGAGTTACTATTTTTAAAGTACCTGGTGCTTAGCAAAATGAGATATTTAACAAAGGAGAGTCCCCTTCATTCCATCTCCTTCAGAACACCAACATCTAAATTCTTCAGTTGACGGAGACTATGTGAGTTTTCTTCCTTATATTCCCAGTGGCAGCAGGCAGTAGGCACTCAACTGAGTAAGTGACCTTGGCTTCATATTATTATTTTTGAAGACTGAACGGATCTATGTATGGCCAGTTCTCCCGATCCTTTCCTGTATTTAAGGCTCAATCACTGTTTCTTTTTATTATTTTCTTACACTGCCCAGCCCTTCATCTCTCCAACAGATAGATCTACTCTTGGAAGGTTCCCTCAAATAGCTCACCTACCTCAGCTAGCCGGCTTGTGGAAAGGTGGATTTAATTAGTTTTAGGTTTTCTAAAATTGTGTGGTGAAAGCTGCTTGTAATAGGAACCAAGGAAAAGCAGGATAAAGTAGGGAGGTGAGAGGGAGTAGTAAAATGCCTCGCCTAGCCAGTGGCCAAGTCCTGACTTGCTTGTTTTTCCTAGTATTTCTGAGAAACACGTATTGTGAAATGAGCTTTGGAACCTGCGATGCCTGGCTTCACTATTTACCAACTATTTGAATTTGTCTGTAAAATGAGGATAGTGATACTTCACAGGACTGTTGTGAGAATCATATAAGATTATGTAGAGAAAAGCCAAGTACCTGAGTCATAGTAGGTTAAGTGGGATCGGTTTTCTTTTGGTCCCTCTACTGGTAACACTCATTACCATGGCAGCCAGAGAGAAGAACTAATGGACTAATGCAGTGAGGTTTCATCCAAATAGCTGCACAGTCTGAATCTGTTGGCTGTAGGCTCTGTCTGACTGGGACAGTTACTTTTATAGTTATTAGCCTTCCATTACAAAAGAATAATCCAGGGTATCCAGATGTGATTGGAATTCCTCTTTTTTTCTTTTCTTTTTTTTTTTTTTTAGGATTTTTATTTTTATTTTTTTTTAAATTTTTATTTATTTATGATAGTCACAGAGAGAGAGAGAGAGAGAGAGAGGCAGAGACACAGGCAGAGGGAGAAGCAGGCTCCATGCACCGGGAGCCCGATGTGGGACTCGATCCCGGGTCTCCAGGATCGCGCCCTGGGCCAAAAGCAGGCGCCAAACTGCTGCGCCACCCAGGGATCCCTAGGATTTTTATATTTGAGAGAGAGAATGTATGTGATTGGGGGTGGGCAGAGGGAGAGAGAGAGAATCCTCAAGCAGACTCCCCACTGAGCAGGGAGTCTGATATAGGGCTCAATCCCAGGACCCTGAGATCATGACCTGAACGGAAATCAAGAGTCAAGACACTCAACCAACTGAGCCGCCCAGATGCTCTAGAAATTCCTCATTTTTAAAAACACCAGGGTTTCCAATTGTAGATTTCTTAAGGAGTGTGGTGGTCATATACTTTTTATGCTTGTAAAAAATTTCTGTTTTAGCGACATTATTGATACTTTATTATCAGGGGCCCTATATCTAAAATAGTAATCTGTACTTTGCATACCAGTGACTGAATGGATACCAGCCTTGACATTAGAGCAGGGTTCTGTAAGCCTGTAACGTGCCAGGCATTAGTCTTTTAGTTGCTGGATCGTGAGGAGGTCTTAGAGGTCTGGGGCAAGGGAATAGCATTGTGCAGTATACCAGGGAAGCAGGGTCAGGGCTGTGTGACTATTCACCAACTGGTTCAGAAATATTTTAAAACTTTAACAAGAGTGATTGTTAAAATGCATATTGCCCTATTTCTTGGTAGTTCAGTGATGAATAAATTACATTCTTATATCTGATTCTGCCTCTCCAAGTTAGTTTGTGTCTCTGTAGAGGAGCTTGTACTTTGCTGACCTTGATGTTCTTCTTAAGATAATAATAGTAAAAAAAAAAAACCTTTAATCTGACTTTTAAAAAAATATTGATATTTGATTCAGGAAAGGACTAATGAAGCAAATATTTTTGATATTAAAAATGTTAGTTCTCTGTCAAGGTAAAGAATGAGGAAATTCATTTATCTTAAAGAGAGCTTATGATTAATTTGGTTGTAAATGTATAGTGACTAAACATTCCATAAAATATTTACCTTGTAATTTGGATTTTCATGTCTGGTTTGCATACAGCAAGAATAGAATCAATTTTCCTTTGTTGGTAATTTAGTTTCTGGAAGGAGATTTATGACCCTGAGGCAGATACAGCCTTTGGGTAGACCTTGTGATAATTTAGTCTTGCCAGGAAGGGCATAGATGTTTATAGAAAACCAGAGGTGGGGCAGCCCGGGTTGCTTGGCAGTTTAGCACCGCCTTCAGCCTGGGGCATGATCCTGGAGACCCGGGATCGATTCCCACGTCAGGCTCCCTGTGAAGAGCCTGCTTCTCCCTTGCCTGTATCTCTGCCTCTCTCTCTCTGTCTCTCATGAACAAATAAGTAAAATCTTAAAAAAAAAAAGAAAGAAAAAGAAAACCAGAAGTGTATCTAGCTGATATGACATCAGTCAGGCTGACCAGCTAAGCACCTCCATTGAAAGGTATATAGCCTATTTATTAAAAATCTTTTGTTTACTTCTCAAGTCAGACTGGTACCAGTGAGTAGATAATGTGTTAGAATAATCTGTTTCCTATTTTTTACAGACATACCTCACTTGAAGCTAAGAATTTCGAAATGTTTCAGAGCCTGTATGAATATAGCCTGGATTTTTCTGTATTTCAGTGATTTGTTGATGGTCTTTTTATGAGTCACTACATTAAGCCACTTGGTGGATGCAGTAATCATATTACTTCATTGATTCTAAGACATTCTGTTTTTCACATTTTAATCTCTGAATTTGGTGAGATTTAGAAATTGGTTTTGCTGAAGTGGTAGAAGTTATGGTATAGTTGTATGAAAACCTGCCATTGGTGGTTGATGTGGTGAGCTGAATAATGGCCCCCTAATGTGTGTCCATCCTAATCTTTGAAACCTTTGCAGCTTTGACTGACTGTTGGGGATATTATCCTCAATCTAGGTGGGCCTGATATAATCACAACAGACCTGGTTGGAGAGAGTCAGGAAGAGTCAGCCAACAGACAAAGTAATGTGACCACAGAAGCAGAGGTGGGAGTAATGTGCTCTGAAGATGGAGAAAGGGGCTGGCCACTAGAAGCTGAAAAAAACAAGGAAGAGGATTCTCTTCTTGGAGCCTCAGAAGGAACCATCCCTGCCCATGACACTTTGACCTTAGCCCGGTGAACTGATTTTGGGCTTCTGACCTACAGAACTAGAAAATAGTAAATTTATGTTGTTTTAGGCCACTATGCTTGTGGTAATTTATTACAGTAGTAGGAGCTAATATGCCTGGTAAATTTAAAAAGCAGCAGCATTAAAACACCTTAGATGTAATGAAATACAGTATATTATTACTTTCGTTTTGTTTCAGATGATAGAGTAAAATGTGTAAAATGACACAAAAAGTTCAGATCTCTATATTTGTTCTTATACTAGGGTATAAATTGCTTTCAGTAGTGGAAGCTCTTAAAGTGTTGTTTAAGAGCTTCTTTTTACTTATCCTGTAGTCCGTGTTGATACATCATGACAAGGGAAATGCCTGATGCAGAAATATTTGATGATTATTTACTAGGCTCCTTTTTTTCCCCAAAAAACTGTGGGAATGGTTTCTATAACCCAGGCACTATGCTAAGCTTTAGGAATATATTAAAGCTGAGAGCAAACTAGACTCGTTTTTCACTTAGAGAATTTGCAATCAGACGATTACAATACCATGTGAAAAGTGCTATCATTGTGGTCCAAGATATTGTATATGCAACATTAAGTAGGCATTCACTTATAGGGTTAGCAGATGTTTTCTAGAAGAGCTAAACTGAGATCTGAAGAATGAGTAAGAATTGATTAGATAAAGGGAAAAGAGGGAATTTTTGAAGGTTCCAGGTAGAGAAGAAGAGCTTGTGTGAAGGGTCAGAGGTGAACAAACATGGCTTGAGAAAAATTTGGTGTGGCCTAACTGTGTGTGGAATAGTGATTCTCAGCCTTTTCATAATCATGGCCGCCTTTGGGCTAAAATTTTAGTTGGTGGCATTTTTGAAGGAATTAAACTTTAGACTTTAGAATTTAATTTTTTTAATGTATTTATTTTTTTAAGATTTTATTTTATTTTTTTTTTTAATTTTTATTTATTTATGATAGTCACAGAGAGAGAGAGAGAGAGAGAGGCAGAGACACAGAGGGAGAAGCAGGCTCCATGCACCGGGAGCCCGACGTGGGATTCGATCCGGGGTCTCCAGGATCGCGCCCTGGGCCAAAGACAGACGCCAAACCGCTGCGCCACCCAGGGATCCCTAATTTTTTTTAAATTTAAAAAGCAGATTTCAGAAAAGTAGCATATTTATTTGATCCCCTTCAGAAGACTTTACAAGGCAACTTAACTGCTCTCACTAACCCCTTTGATGGCCTTTTGAGATAAAGCTCTAGCATATAGTCTTTCCTGATGTCGTGCTGTGGTTTCTTTGCTCTCTTCCTACAAGGTCATCATTCTGTGTCACTTTGACCTAACGATAGGCACCATTAGTTTAGCAAAATTACATTTTATTTACTGATCAAACTTAGGTAGACCCATGTGAATGGCTTATAGTATAGCAGTATATTAAGGCACACCTACCTGTTGAATATCGTTGTGAGGAGCGGTGAGCAATGAAGTAAGAGGGCCATCATGAAGGGCCTTTGTGTTCATTTTTTCTTTGCTGCTGTAACAAATTTACCAGAGATTGGTGGCTTAAAATAACATAAATTCATCATCCGTAGGTTAGAAGTCTAACAGGGCTGAAATCAAGGTGTCAGTAGGGCTGAATTCCCTCCTAGAGATTGTGGGAGAGTATCCATTTGCTTTTTCCCGCTTCCAGAGGCTGCCCACATTCCTTGAGTCATGGTCCCCTCTTTCTCTTCAAAGCCGGCAACCTCATCTCTGAGGATCTTGTGTAGTCCCATCTCCCTGACTCTCTGCTGCCTCCCTCTTCTACTTTTAAGGACTCTTGTGATTACATTGAGCTCACTTGGATAATCAAGGCTTTTCTCCCGATTTTAGGGTCACAGATTAACAATCCTAATACAATCTGCAATCTCAACTCCCTTTGCCATGTCACATATTATATTCATATGTTCTGGTGATGAGGACATGGACATTTGGGATGGGGGAGGGATTATTGTGCCTTCCATTGTTTTATAAACTATGTTAAAGCGTTTGAATTTTTTGTTGTTGGCAAGAAAAACTGTTAGAAAGTTTTAAATGAAGAAATAATCGGATTTGCTTTTTAGGAAAATCACTCTGGTTATGTGTGGTTCGGTCAGTTGTCTAAAAAATAGTGTCATATGGGGGCACCTGGGTGGCTCAGTTGGTTAAGTATCTACCTTCAGCTTAGGTCATGATCTCAGGGTCCTGGGATCGAGTCTCTAGTCGATGAGCTTCCCACTCAGGGGGAAGGAGTCTGCTTCCCTCGTTGCCCTCTGCCCCAGCTTGTGTGTGCACGCATTCTCTCTGTCTCTCTCTCTCCCTCCCTCCCTCCCTCAAATGAATAAATAAAATCTTTTAAAAATTGTGTCATACAATTTAATAAGTCATTGCCAGCACTTTTTTCCATTGATGTTTTAAAAACTTATTTTGCAATAATTTTAGATTTGCAGAAGTGATAAAGATAGTACAGAAAATTCATTGTTCTTCACTCAGCTTTCTCTAAAGTCTTATATCTTCTTATGTCTTAACATCTTACAAAACCATGGTATGTTTATCAGAGCTAAGAAATTAACATTACTGAAATGCCATTAGCTAAACTATACCATTTCCACCATTTTTTTTTTCTGTTCCTGGATGTAGTCCAGGATATCATGTTGCATTTAGTTGTCATATCTCCTCTGATCTGTGACAGTTTCTTAGTCTTTCTGTTGGCTTTTTAGGACTTTGACAGGACCAGTTAGTTGTTTTGTAGACAGTTCCTCACTCTACTGATGCTTTCTCATGATTAGGCTGGGATGGGGTCTCAAGAATTTATTAATTTTTAGGAAGAATACCACAGAAGTGAAGTGCCCTTCTTATCATATCATATCAGGGATTATATGTATCACCTTGTTTATTCCTGGTCATGTTAACCTTGGGCATTTGATTTAAGGAATGTCTTAGCTCAGGCCTCTATGACAAAATACCATAGACTGGGTGGCTTAAACCATAGCCATTTATTTTCTCACAGTTTTAGGGTCCAGAAATCTTTGATCAGAGTGACAGCATGGTTGGTTCTGATGAAGACCCTGTTCCTGACTTGCAGATGACCATCTTCCTGCTATGTGCTTACATGGCTTTTTTACATGCACGAGGAGAAAGGATACTACATTCCATCATGAGGATTTTATGCTTGTGATCTAAACTAAGCCTAATTACTTCCCAAAGGCCCCACTTTAAACCATCAAATTAAGGGATAGAGCATCAACATGAGTTTGGAGGGAGATATTCAGTCTATAACGGGCTGCCAAGTTCCTCCACTGCAAAATTAATATTCTTTTTCTACTCTATGTTAGGAGTAACTCCAGCCTGCATTTAACAGATAGGGAATTAAGAATTAAATTCCACCTTCTACAGTGAGATGGATAAAGTAATTTGTAGGCATATGCTAAAATCATCACAGTAATTCATAAATATTCTTGGGAAGATAATTTAATATCCTATTGCTTCTTAAAATTTCTTCCACTACTGGTAGCATTCCTCAGCGGCTCACACCTGCAGTCTTCTACTGTGGAATTCTAATGGTAATTTTCTCTTTCCCTCACTTCTACATTTCTTATTATTTGGAATTTTTCTGTAAGGAAGGCTTGCCCCTTTTTTCCCATTTTAAAATGTTTTCAGTTATTTTTATTATTGTGGACCCATGAATATTGACTTTTTTCTTTGGATTATAATCGAATACTATCATGATTTATATTTGTTACCCAAATTGTTACAGCTTCGGCCATTGGCTGCTCTTTCAGGTTGCCTCCTGTGTCTCTTTGCCGCCACCCTTTTGTCTTTTGACTGCTTCCTTACTTTCTGACACTACAGTATTTTGTCCTCCCCCTACCCCAGCATTAGAATCAGTCCTTTGTCCGAGAAGCCCTGGTTCCTTTTGTTGGGGCATGGTATTTAGAAACTGAGAACTGGGCCCTGGATGTGGTTGTAGCTACTGGAGTATCATTGCATTTAGGCTTTCTCAGTAGACAGAAGTTAGGAGATATGTATGTATGTACTAAATTATGTATGTGAACATCTTTGTAATTGTATCTACGTCTTTCCATCTGTATATATGTATTACCTAAAACATTCTTCAGTTAGGTTATCATGTATGTAATGCAGTTAGATTGATTTGTCAGTCTTCATTCTATCCTGGATTATCTTGACATCCTAGTTAATTTTTTCACAAAAATATAACTTGCTTTCATTCTTTGTAGTGTACAGCTCTATGGGTTTTGACAAATGGCATACAGTCAAGGATCTACCACCACAGTATCATATAGAACAGTTTTGTTACTACAAAAAGTGTCCTTAAGTAGTCCCCTTGTAACATCATCTCGTCCTCCACCAGCCCTGACAACTGTTTTGCTCTGCTTTCCATTTCTGTCAGTCTGCTTTTCCAGAATGTCATATAAACGGAACTATAAAATATGTAGTCTTTTGGATCTGGTTTCTCTCACTGAATTACATTCATCTATGCTCTTGCATGAATCAGTTTGTTCCCTCTTATTGCTCTGTACTATTCTATTGTGTGTGTGTACCAGGATTGTTTATCCTCTGTTGTTGAATATCTTGACTGTTTATTCTAGTTTTGGGTGATTGTGAATAAAGCTGCTGTAAACATTCATGTACTGGTTTTTGTGTCAATACGTTTTTTGGCTCACTTAGGTAAACGTGGGAGTAACACTGCTGGGTCAAATGGTAAATACAGTTGACTCTAAACGACACAGGTTGGATCCACTTATATGCAGATTTTTTTTTCGATAAATACAGTACATTACCATAAGTGTGTTCTCTTATGATTTTCTTAGTAACATTTTCTTTTTTTTCTTTTCATTTTCTTTTTTTATAGCTTACTTTATTGTAAGAATAAAGTGTATATACACAGAATACATTATGTATAGTAACATAAAAAATACGTGTTTGAGTTTATGTTATTGGTAAACCTTCCAGTCAACAGTAGACTATAGTAGTTAAGTTTTGGGGGGGAGTCAACATATACTCGGATTTTCAACTGTGCAGAAGGTTTGTGCCCTTAACTTCTGCATTGTTCAAGGGTCAACTGTATATATTTAACTTTACTAGAACTTGCCAAACTTTTCCAAGGTGGCAAAATAGTACGATTTTGCATTCCCTCCAGTAATGAATGAGAGTTCCTGTTGCGCCACCTCTTTGCCAGCATTTGATATTTTGAGATTTTTTGTTATTTTAATCATTCTAATGAATGGTAGCAATATCTCATGGTTTAATTTGCATTCCCTAATGACTAATGATGAGCATCTTTGTGTTTGTTTATTGCCATTCCTGTATTTTCATTGCTGGTTATATTTTCAGACCTTTTACCAATTTTTTGGTTAGGTTGTCTGTTTTCTTACTGTTGGGTTTTAAGAGTTCTTAAATTCTGGATACAAATGATCGGGCATGTGATTTGCAAATATTATTTTCTTGCCTGTTGCTTGTCTTATAATTCTCTTGGTGCTTTTTGTGGAGAAAGTTTTTAATTTGATAAAGTCTCTTCTTAGTGTTTTCTGTTCTTGATTATATTTACATATTCTTCTATATTTTCTTCTAGGTGTTTTTAAATTTTACATTTAGGTTTTACAATTTGACTTAACTTTTGCTTAAGACCTGAGACATGGGCAGCCAGGGTGGCTCAGCAGTTTAGCGCTGCCTTCAGCCCAGGGTGTGATCCTGGAGACCAGGGATCAAGTCCCACGTCGGGCTCCCAGCGTGGAGCCTGCTTCTCCTTCTGCCTGTGTCTCTGCCTCTCTTTGTGTGTCTCTCATGAATAAATAAATAAAAGCTTTAAAAAAAAAAGACCTGAGACATGTGTTGAGGTTCATTTTTTGAATATGGACTGTGGCAGCAGCATTTGTTGAAAAGATTCTTTCCTTCATTGAATTGGCTGACATCTTTGTCAAAAATCAGTTGGCTGTATTTTTGTGGCTCTATTTCTAGACTTTTTATTATGTTCTTTGTGTCTGTCCTTTCACTGGTGCCACACTTTCTTGATTATTGTAGCAGATAAAGCAGGCCTTGAAATTGGGTAGTATAGGGACACCTGGGTGGCTCAGCAGTTGAGCATCTGCCTTCAGCTAAGGGCGTGATCCAGGTCTGGGGATCAAGTCCCACATGGGGTTCCTTGTGGGGAGCCTGTTTCTCCCTCTGCCTCTCTGCCTCTCTCTGTGTCTCTCATAAATAAATAAAATCTTAGGGGGGGGAAAAGAAATTGCGTAGTATAAGACCCAACTGTTCTTTTTCAGAGTTTTTGTTTTTGAGATTTTGCCTTTCCATAGAAATTTTAGAATCAGCTTGTTGATACCTATAAATATGAATATTGGTATTTGGTATTTGCTATTGGTATTTGTATTGGGATTGCATTACAATTTAAAGATTGAAACTGAGATAGTTTGTATCTTCATACCAAGTCTTTTAGTCCACAAATATATCATTCCATTTATTTAACGAAATCCTTCATTTCTTTCACCAGTGTTGTGTAGTTTTTAGCATTTTAAGTACTTTTTTGTGATGTTATAAATAGTATTGTTCTAAAAAAAAAATTTTAAATCCTGTATGTTCATTATTGAGTTTGAAAAGTGCATTTGACTCTTACATATTGACCTTGTATCTTGTGACTGATAAATTCAATTATTAGTTCTAGGCTTTTCTTTTTTCTTTCTTTTTTTAATCCTGTCATTCTGTAAATATAGTTTTATATGATGGAAAGATATTCAAGTCAGGCTACATAAACAGATCTTTTTTTTTTTTTTTCATAAACAGATCATTTAATAATGTACATTATAATTCTACTTTTGTTTAAATTAGGTAAAACCAAAAAGAAATTATTGGGTATCTATGCATCGGAATATTGATAGTTATCTCAGGTAATATGATTATGGATGATTTTTATCTGATAATTTCCTGTACCTCTTTTTGCAATGATTATATATAACATCTGTAATAAGAAAAATACTTAGAGTTATTTTTCAAAAATTTGACCATCCATGTCTGTAACTAGTTTCTTCTTTCCTCCATAGCCTTTGTCTCTCTCTACTTTAGAAGCATCAAAATACCAGCAGTCTTTCCTTTTTTTTTTTTTAAGATTTTTTAAAAAATTTATTTATTCAGAGAGAGAGAGGCAGAGAGAAAAGCAGGCTCCATGCAGGGAGCCTTACCTGGGACTCCTCTCTGGTCTCCAGGATCACACCCGGGGCTGCAGGCGGCACTAAACTGCTGCGCCACCGGAGCTGCCCCCAGCAGTCTTTTCTTATATGCTGCAGAACCATTTGAATCCAAAGAAAGATGTGCATCTAAACTATCCCAGAAAGCCACTTATTTTTCTTTCTTTCTTTTTTTTTTTAAGAAATCGATAGCATTAATGAAATGTGGTAGTACCTCAAAAT